>NC_140793.1:29806703-30499828 GCF_037176805.1 Vigna unguiculata
GCAACTTTTGTTACTTTTGCAAATGTTGAGAGAGAAAATACCTTAGAGGTTGAAGTGAACTTGATGGATATAAAATGAGTTGAACGGTTGAGAGAGCTAATGAAGAATTGTGTAGCATAAGAATGATTTTTGAAATGAAAGAAAACAGATTATCAAATAGAATAGTGAAAATAAGTTTTATAGGTTATCTAATAAACTAAGGGTGTTTTAGTAATTTAAAATGGAAATGGGGACAAGGATATGTACATATTTATCTCCGTCTCCTTACCTGATTTAAAATTTTGAGATTACCCGTACCCATGTCCGGTTAATGAGGGGATCCCCCCCTATAATTGAGATAGGTCTGATGCAAGTTTATTTGTCATGCCTACATGATAAGCATGTTTTGCTAAAAGATGACCTTAGGGTGTGTTTCTTTGGGGAGATGGATTTGGAGGAGAGTGTGAGGATGAATTTAGATGGATGTGAATGGATGGATATGTGTGTTCCTTTGGGTGGATGGAGAGGGCAAAGTGAATGAATTTGTGGATGAATTTTGTGAAAGTTTATAAGTGAGTTGACTGACATGATAGATAAAAAAAGTTATAATAGATAGAATTTGAAGATTACTGTATTACCCTTGATTGTAAAAGTAAAATGAAATGAATTTTGGATGATTTAAATATATTAAATTTTAAAGTGTTATTTAATAAATATTAATAAATAAATAAACAATGAAGTATGGTTTGTATGAGAATTATTTTTATGAGTGAAATTTCAAGATTTACTTATTATTTAGTTCTCATGTTGAAAATATGTTGACATCCAATCTTTATTTTGGTTATAAAAATTACTGTAGAAGTTATCAATTTTAAAAATTACTGTGGAAGTTATTCTAGCATACATTATACACATAATAAAAAAAAATGCAGAAACATGAATTATTATAACGATTTTCTTCATGATACAAATAAAAGCAACTTACCTCTTGAAGAATTATACAATTACGAAGGTTCACCTACATCAATTGCAGCCACCTACACCACTTGCAGCCACAGAAATACTTAGGAATATCTACCACTTACATAAGAAATTTCCAAAAATTAGATCCACTATAAAGTGAACCCAAAATACAATAACCATACACTAACAAGCACACACCAAGAACTACTGTGAAATGGCTGCACCACACCTCTAGCTATCACCTTCATCGCAATGACCCTGCAACATCCATGAAATGCTTAGAAATAACCAACTCAGAACCATGTACACTGCCCATGAACCACCATCATCCCACTATCAAACAACATGACACCACACACTCGAAAAAAGGTTTTGGAGAATCGGTTACATAACCGATTCTCCAAAGCCTTTTTTCGATGCACGTAATTGGTTAGGTAACCGATGTTGGCTCCTTTGAATGCACACCAGAATCGGTTGTGAAACTGATTCTCCCCATGGTTGGGCTTGCTTCTTCACTTACACCATCACCATGACAACCATTACTCACCTGGACGATGATGGCCACCACACACAGGGATAGTGC
The DNA here is from genome assembly GCF_037176805.1 of Vigna unguiculata. Taxonomy (NCBI): domain Eukaryota; kingdom Viridiplantae; phylum Streptophyta; class Magnoliopsida; order Fabales; family Fabaceae; genus Vigna; species Vigna unguiculata. Next base: position 29,808,229 of record NC_140793.1, read on the forward strand.
TCACTCGTAGCTCAGGAATCTTACCTGTGCATGGCCAGAAAAGCAAAAGGAGTGGGTTACGTGAATGTAGCAAGGTCAGACATGACGAGGATATAATGGTAAATGTATCCTTTATCCATGCAAATCTTCGCAAAAATGAGGAGATGGAATTTGGGAGTTACCTTGCAAATCCGTTGTTGCTTATATGCTCAAATCATGTCATAAGAACACAAAAATGGTTTACAATCCGTCCGCGCAAATCAACGAATTTTAAGAATCCGCTCAAAGGAACACAACCATAGTCTGGCAGGTATATTGTAAGTGAGAATGATGCAGCCAGGAGGAGACAGTTTTGTTGGGTCGTGACGTGTTATAACATTATTAATCACTGATTTCTATAGTTTTATAACTCGGACACATTTTATGCTCCACATGCAGAAAATAATTAAAAAGTAGCTATAATTAGTAACAAAATATGTTGCTCAGTGCTGTGGTGTGTGTCTAGAGGTCTGGTTTTAATTTATAATGTTTCCTATCACTTGATATGAAGTTGTTGGGATTTAAGTGGGTGATTTGGGTAAAAAGTTTGCTAAATTATTATACAAGGAAGGCAGTTCCAGGCTAGCAAGCATATTAGAGACGCATATGGTTTGCAAGCATATTAGAGACGCATATGGTTTGCAAGCATATTAGAGACGCATATGGTTTGTGATCAACAAATTTAATTTTGTATTCCGTATTGAATTAGCTTGTCATTCTCAATTTTGGTTTAGCAGTGCAGCACCATAATAACTAGCTTGCGAGTCATGTCTGTTTGGTGCTATACCAATTTGTTTGGGTTAGGATTTTAACATATCAGTTTTATATTTGAAAATTGGAACTGTCTCTTTGTCCTTTCCAATAGAATAAATTCTTATTTTTGGTACTGATAAAATTTGAGGTTTTATTCTTACAGGATAGCAAAGGCTTTGAATAGTTGTAGTGCTAGCACTACTGACATTATCAGTACGACAGAGAGGCTCAAACAGGAGCTTGAAACTACAACACAGCGACAAGAGATTGTGGCATGTTTCTTACGCGACTATCAGCTCTCCCCTGAAGAGGTTTAGACAAATGTTTAATTTTGAACTATGGCTTTGTGAATTAAATGAAATACATGTATCATAATAATGCTTACAATTAGTTGTCGATTATCTGTAGATAAACGCACTTAGAGAAGAGGAGCTGAATGAAAACTTTTTCAAGGCATTATCTCACGTCCAAGAGATTCATGCCAATTGCAAAGTATTGCTAAGGACACATCATCAGGTAATCTGTTTGGATACACAGAGAAGAGATATCAGTTAAGATAGTTAGAATATTCGTGAGTTAGTTTCTTGAGGTGTTAGTTAGATATAAATAGGAAAGAAGGAGAGGAGAGGGTGGAAGGAGGTGAATTTTTGTAGATTGAGCTTTAGCTCTTTGTGAAAGGGAAGCCCTTGAAGGAGAGAGTGCTCTCCTATTTCTTGTTCTTTTCATTCTATTCAATAACAACTTTCTTTTCTTGCTCTTTTCAATTCTTGGTTCCTAACATAATCTTCTTGTCATCTCTATCCCCCTATGTTATGTGTTTTTGTGCAATACTGAACCTGCTGTTGGCAATCTGAATTCTGAATCCAAATTGCGTATATAATTTGAGTTTAATTTGGAATGCTAGTCATTGTCTCATGCAATATTTCCTCTCGTTGACTGAGTGATTATATTTATCTAGCTCACTGTGCTGCAAAGCTAGTTATAGCGCTACAAGGATGAATGTGGAAAATATTTATGTTAAATCTCAAAATTTGAAAAGTTATGGAGATATTCAAAATAGTGGCACAAACAAGTTGGTGCAAATCTTTGAGACAAAAATGAAAGTTTCTTGGATGCATGATCTCTGTATTCTCATTCGTTTATTTGAAGTATCAACTCTAGTTCTGGCTGTATGAGTTCCAAAGATTCCCATTATTGACAACTCAAAATGGACAGTAAGATGTTCTATAATTAAATAGAATTAGATAAATTTTATTCACTGACAACTTAATATTTGTATATCTGTGAGTTATAAAAAGCAACTAGGTCTTTCTATTTCTTAATGTCATTGTGCGCTGTTTACTTTTCTGTGAAAATTTTCACTTTATATTGTTTTTTTTTTTTTTCTGGCAGGTTTGCCCCATACTTAGCTGCTACTTTATTCGTTTAAAAGTAATTTACACTTTTATTAAATTAAGGAATTTCATTGCAGCGTGCTGGTTTAGAGTTGATGGATATGATGGCTGTTTATCAAGAAGGAGCTTATGAACGCCTATGCAGGTGAAGATTCATCTAGTTCAGCTCATATGGCCAGACTAGAACATGAATTGTATTTTATCTGAGTTACTACGAGTATGAAGTATGAATTTTAATCTCTGTATTGTTGATATAGATGTCAAGGATAGATGTTTGTTTCTTTGTACTGAGATCAACTAGATTTATTATATATATATAACTACTTATAATTTTCATTTCTAGGTGGGTTCAGGCCGAATGTAGAAAATTGGGGGACACTGACAATCCGGAAGTTAGCGAGCTTCTGAAAACAGCTGTGCGTTACCTCAGGGAAAGATCTGTCCTTTTCAAATATTGTGCAGAAGAGGTAATTCTGTCATTGATTTAATGGACTGGGTCTAAATTGATAAGTCTTGTTTTTCTTAGGATTTCAAATTTGCCATCTTCCATATTAGTAATGAGATATTTTGCATTCTGAAACATGTTGTGTTGCATCATCTACTGGTATTAATTATAAAAAGTTGCTCGTGGACCTCACATCATAATAACAGATAAAGAATATTATTCTTATTCTCTAAATATGGAAACTTGGACTCCTTAGCTTGTGCATCAGAAATTACTGTTTTGCTAATTTTGCAGGTTGCCAATATGAGACACAATGCATTATTTAGAAGATTTATAAGTGCTCTTACGCGTGGAGGACCTGGTGGATTGCCTCGACCAATTGAAGTTCATGCTCATGACCCACTACGATATGTTGGTGATATGCTAGGCTGGTTGCATCAGGTATGACATGAAAGGCTTGTGCATGAATGCTTGAAGCCTCTTCCGAATGCTATTATTCTGCCATGACTTATTTGTTCATCATCATATGGTTTTTTGTATGTATGCAGGCCTTGGCATCTGAACGAGAACTTGTAGCTGTGTTACTTGATCCAGATGCTATTGTTGATTCTGGATCAAAGCAATTCGCCAACAACACTGAGAATGGATCCGGGAAGACAGAATCTGACTTGATGTTTGTTCTTGATAGAATTTTTGAAGGAGTATGTAGACCATTTAAATTGAGAGTTGAACAAGTTTTGCAGTCTCAACCAAGTCTTATAGTATCCTACAAACTCAGTAATACACTTGAATTTTATTGCTATACTGTGAGTTGTCTCATCTTCATCCTTTTTTCTTGATTTTGGTTATCCCATATATTTATATATTTATGAATTTTCATGATCTTATAGATCGCAGATTTACTTGGGCGAGAAACTGCACTTTGTAATACACTATGGGCACTGAAAGATGCTGCTCAGAAAACATGTTTTGATATTTTGAAAGTTCGAGGGGAAAAGCTTTTGCGGTATCCCCCCCTTGTAGCTGTTGATCTTTCCCCACCACCAGCAGTGAGGGAAGGGGTATCTGTACTTCTTGAAATAATTGACACCTACAACAGCGTGATGGTTCCTGCTTCTGGTCAGAAACCTGCTTTTGGTCCAGTTGTATCTGCTATACTGGATCCAATAATTCAGGTATGCTTCTAAATCTGTTACCTCCAGTTGATAATTTATAGCATAATCGTTCTGTGTAACATGAAAGGAAAAAAATGTGAATTTGTAAATATTGCTATAAAATTTGACCTTAACATAAAATGGTCACTTACATTGTGCTTGACATTTTAGCTATATACATGACACAGTTAGCTGGCGTAAAATTCAGATATAGAAGTGCTGCCCTTGGATTCCAACGTTTTATCTTTTCTATATGAACTTCAGAATTTTCTTCGGGGCTCTTGTGAGCTAAATTCTACTGCCAAGGATGTCTTAAATGGCTATAGGTTAGATTGCTAGTTAGTTATCTAGTTACTATTTAGGATTTTTTTTTTCTGTAATTTTGGTATTTGATTTTGGGTTATACTTTTAGGAATTCTTTACATGTCTAGTAAAGCTTAATTTTCGGAGAAATAATCACGCCAATTGTTTCAGTTATCATAGAAAGTTGACAAAAATAAGCAATTGTGTCTTTTGAAAGTTGAACCAAGTTGGCATCTTTATATTTAGCAACTGTCTTAACAATAGGCCCTTGTTGTAGACCCTTGTACTATTTTGGCTTTAGAGTGATAAGAATCGTATTTGATATTGTGTTATAGGAGTACGCTAGGTTTGTTTTCCCTTTGTTACCCACAGTAAAACATTCCAATTTGAAAAGAGATCTAGATTATGGTTATTCATTTTCCATTGGCTGTTTATTTAATAAACCATTGGAGATCAAAGCTTTAGCTTCCTATTTGTTGCAGATGTGTGAACAAGCAGCGGATGCACACAAGTCAAAAGTAGTCAGCCATTCATCAAGGAGGAGTAGGACGAGTTCTGATTCTAATCAACATACTAAATCATCAGTGGATGCAATCTTGTCAAATAGTAGCTCTTCTTCATCCTCACTGGTCCGTTCTTGCTCCTTTCTTTTTGTCTTTTTTTTACATTTTAACTTAATTTTCCCTTCTCTTTTGTGTTTTGCAGATTGCTGCTTGTAGGATTTTAGTGTAGTTTTTCACTTTAACAAACTTCTGCTTTTGTTATAAACTTTATTCCTCCGCATTTTAATATATATATATATATATATATATATATATATATATATAGAGAGAGAGAGAGAGAGAGAGAGAGAGAGAGAATGCTATTGGGCACTAATTAAGAAAACAAAAGCGGAGAGTATTCAGTGGAAAAGAAAGTAAATTTCGTATTGAAAATGCAGATGTCATGTAATACTTTTGTAAGTAAATAGAAACACTTGAATATATTTATATTTCTCAATCAGTCTCCTTAGTATACTCTTTAGTAAGAGAATATAAATCCCAATGATCTGCAGTTTTTTGCGTCTGCATGTGCTTTTCATTTGCCATGTTGGTGCATGAGTCTGTCTACACATCCTTTTAACATCAGTGCTACGAGCAATTGAATGAAAACTTTACTTGGAATCTAAAACCTGAAATTGAAGTATATGTAACTTTACTGGAAATTATGTTCTAAGTGATCTTGTGGACCAACAAAATTGAAGTAATATGTAAATTTACTGGAAATTATGTTGTAAGTGTATATTCTTGTGGACCAACAAATATAGTTCCATACTCCGTTATTCCAGGTGTGTGAAAGGAATATGGGCGAACTTAAACATATATATCTTAATAAAAAAAGAAATTTAAGTTCCTTGTGGAAGTTCTATGCAGTAGAATATCTTTTTGTTTCTGTGCGACATTTGCATTAACTCGTGCCATGTGTTGCAGACTAGTGAAACTCCTTCAAAAATCTTTCTCATTAACTGCTTGTGTGCTATTCAACAACCTCTATCTGGATACGAGGCTGTCGCTGATTACGTGAATAGACTCGGAGCAATGATTGATAATCACTTGCGCGTTCTTGTGGAAAAAGAAGCCGAAGCAATCCTGAGAAGATGTAATTTGTCAGAAAAGATGCCTCTCTTGCAGAATTCAATCCACAAGGAAGGGGAGAACGAAGTGGGTACCCCATTGGCTGAGAGGGAGGACACTGGTCCAACCATTCTTTCGGAGTGTTTGAAAGCTCTGTTCGGCCTTATTTTGGGAAGTGAAAGTTCCCTGCCGGAATTTGAGCAGATGCAGGATCCAAGATTGCGTTCTGAAGCTTCTATTGGCGTGGCCAGGTCATTGGCCGAAGCTTACGAGCTTATTTATAAGGCTATTATGGATCCCAAAAATGGTTATCCGGACCCCAGGGCGTTGGCAAGGCATCCTCCTGATCAGATAAGAACTATATTAGGAATATAAGTTTTGTTTTGCTTCCTTTATTTGCTAATTACGTATATAAACTCTTGTATCTCATTTTGGATTCTACTGCTCTTCTATTAAATCATTCTGTAATCTACTATTAGCCTTTGAGTATTGTTGTTGATGAATATAATTTCATTGAATGAACTTTCCGTGTTATAAACTTCCCTTAGCACAATACTTTCTTATAAAAGTTAGGGGTTTTACTTAAAAAGACTAAAATATCCGTTAGTTGTAACTGAATATACACCCTGATTCTTCTCCAACGCTCATATTAGTTTTCCTCTCTTGTTCGTTCCACCCCTTCATTGCAACACCCACACTGCAACTACTCCCCATTGACGCCTTCTGCTGTCGAGCATCGTTTTGTGATTTTTTTTTTCTTCAAAAACTTTTCATTTTGTCAAATCATTGTATCATTGTTGTAAGTAATCTGTTTTCGTTTTACCTTCTGGATTGGCTAGTTCAGAAAATTCCCCAATTGCTCGCTCAATTCTTAACATTTTTGGATTATGTAGTTTGGAAACGGGAGGTGTATATTTATGTCATGTTCTGGTAATTTCAAAACACCTTTTAGATTCCTTGATGCGGAACATGTTTTGGATTTTTTGGAATGTCTAATCTAAAGTATATATTTCAAATTTTGGGTAGGTGTTTTGGAAAGTAATTAATGTGTTCTAGAAAGTCTAATTCACAATACATATTTCACATTTTGAAATACATATTTCAAAAAGTATATTTGTATTCTAAAATGCTTAATTTGGAGTACATATTTCATATTCTGGAATGAACAATTTTAAAATGCGTTTCGAAATAGATGTGCTAGAATAGTGTAGGATATATATGGATTGAAAAACTCGTTGTCGAGTATTTCAGCAACAGAGAATCCAAAAGTCAAAACATCAATGCAAGATGTTTTTTTTTTTTTTTTTACAATAGATTTCGGATTATGTGTACTGAAAAAATCCATTCAGAAATGGGTTAATCTAAAAGAAACATGTGCGACAATCATTGAAGAAAAAAATCCTTTAGTGTTACCCAATAATATCCTTTACCCATATTCATCCATTTAAATTTATTCAAATTCATTCTCACACTCTTTTCCAAATTCAAACACATCCTTAAACACCTGTAATTTTAATGATCACGTAAGTATCCTAATTTCATAAGAAAGATTACATTGAAAAATTTGGCCGACAAATGTGGTTGTCATTTCTATTATATTGTTAGTCAAAGGCTGATGTTTGGCCAAATTTATTCTGAAGAAAAGTAAATGCAAATTTCTTTGCTTTTTCTTTGGACTACAAATTAAAACCTTCTATACACAATCTTTTCCAATAAAGTAAGAAAACGTAAAACAAAAGTTCAAGATTCATTGTTAAACTCTATTACTTCAGAAATAAATTGCGAACGAAGAGGTGTTTTTTATTTATTTTTTTAAAGAATAAAATAGCCTTGTTTTTTACTTTTATATATGCATTCATTTAATTTTATATAACTTAATTTTTATAAAATACATCTCCCGTATCAAACAATTTTAAAAGGTTTTTTTATATTTTTTATTTAATTAGGAATAGATAAATACAAGTTGTTATATATCTATATATTTTTCTCTTTAATTTATATTTTATTTAACTTCATTATTTTTGCTTTCCTATAAATTTCAATTTCTTATTCTTGAATTTTGTGTATTAGGACATTCTAAATGAAAGGTTTTTTAACGAAACTAATATCGATAAAAGATTGCTTTAATATAGTTTATAAATATGAATCTTTTAAAACCGAAAAAATATTTGTTTAAGAACATTTTAAAATTCGTAAAAACTGTATTTTTATTGAAAAATATTTTTTTATAGAAAACTCTTATTGTATATATCTTAGGTTTGCACATCACATTCGCATTGTTCTAAAAAAAGACACTACTTTGCCCTACATCTGACACATCCCCACATTCGGATAAGGATGTCGGAAGGTACACGTCTTGTCATACCGTTAATTGTTTATTAAAATTTGTTTAAATAAAATAAAGCCAATTATTAATTTAATTCCGAAATAGTGAGTGAACCTTTACATAATTAAAAATAACTCTTTATCAATATCTCTGTTTTTATATTATACTTTTAATTCTTAGGATTTTATAATTAAACTCGTTGGAGTTAAAAAATAAATAAAAAATAACAAAAAATTAAATGTAAAATTTCTTCAATTTAATCTAAAAAGAGTGACTTATTAAGATTCGTGAAAATCTAAAAGAAGCTCACAACAATCTCTTGGTTCCTTACATCACATTTTTGTCTGCTTAATAACACCATATTTTTTTTTTGTCTTTTTGTTAGGAACAAGGCAATAAAAGAAAGAATAAAAGAGAAACAAATAGACACAGAGGATTTAACGTGGTTCGGCGTATAATGTGTATGTCTATGTCCACGACTACACTAGGAAGTATTTGTATTTCTAGTGTATCTTAAAGCTTTACATAGAGTCTCTTATATAGTAAAATAGAGAACCACATCTCACTATTCTAAGCGATGTGAGACTAAATCAAGTACCATAATACTAACAATTCTCCCACTTGGGGTTTGATTACATTACCACCTAGTGTAGTGCCTGCATCATCAATTTTCTCGAAGGCCAGTTGAGGCAATGCAAAACCTCAACTTAGTTGTTGTGACAGTCTTGGTCAACATATCAGCTGGATTCTCTGCACCTGGAATCTTCAACAAAATCAAATCTCCATCATTTATCAAGTTTCTGATAAAATGATACTTCAATTCAATGTGTTTGCATCTGGAGTGAAGAATTGGATTTTTAGCAAGACAAATGGCATTTTGACTGTCACTGAACAATGAAGGTTCATCTTGCCCTTTTCCTAATTCTTTTAGAAGATTCTTCAACCATATCATCTCTTTTTTTGTTTTTGAGATAGCTATATATTCAACTTCAGTGGTTGAAAGAGAGACTCTTCCTTGAAGTTTGGACTTCCAACTGATAGCTGTGCCACCCAACATAAAAATATAACTTGTTGTGCTCTTTCTACCATCCAAATCACCTCCCAAATCTGCATCAGAAAACCCCTGTAAAGTGAGATTACTTCTTTTAAAGGACAAATGCATCTTTGAAGTGCCCTTCAAATATCTCAATATCCACTTCACGCCTTCCCAATGCTCCTTTCCGGGATTGGATAGAAACCTGGTCACAACTCCCACTGCATGTGCTATATCAGGTCTGGTGCAAACCATAGCATACATCAAGCTCCCTACTGCAAATGCATATGGCACTTTAGACATGTGATTTTCTTCTTCCTCTGTCTGAGAATATTGCCTTTTTGAGAACTTTAAGTGAGTTCCCAAAAGGTGTATTCCTGGTTTTAGCATTTCCAACATTGAACCTGCTAAGCAATTTTTCTATATATTTTTCCTGAGATAAGTTTAGAATACCTTTAGATCTATCCCTGGAAATTCTCATACCAAGAATTTGCTTGGCTGGACCAAGATCCTTCATTTCAAAATTTTCTGACAATTGTTTCTTCAACCTGTCAATATCTGTCATATTAGCACCAACAATCAACATGTCATCAACATACAAGGCAAGAATGATATAACTATCAACATATTTCTTCACGTAACAACAATGATCTTCTTCACATCTGTGAAATCCTGAGTTTCTCATAAATTCATTAAACTTCTTATACCATTGTCGCGGTGCTTGTTTCAAGCCATACAAACTTTTATGAAGCTTGCATACAAGATTCTCTTTGCCTTGTACTTCAAAACGTTTTGGTTGTGCCATAAAGATTTTTTCCTCAAGATCTCCATGTAGGAATGCAGTTTTCACATCTAACTGCTCCAGATGAAGATTTTCTGCAGCTACTATACTCAAGATAACTCTTATGGTAGTCATCTTGACAACAGGAGAGAAAATTTTTGTGAAGTTAATTTCCTTCTCTCTGTTGGAACCCTTTCACTACGAGTCTGGCCTTATATCGTTTGCTGCCATCTGGTTCTTCTTTTAACCGATAGACCCACCTGTTTTGCAAAACTTTCTTTCCTTCTGGAAGTTTGGTTAAAGACCATGTCTTATTCTTCTGAAGAGACTTTATCTCATCTTCCATTGCTAGCTCCCACTTAATAAATTCACCTCCCTGCATAGCCTCAGCAAAATGCTCTAGCTCACCAACATCAGTCAACAACAAGTAATGCAATGAAGGGGAGTACCTTTGTGGTGCTACAATTGTTCTGCTAGACCTTCTAGTCGGTAATTCAGGAGTTACTGACTCTACTATATGTTCAGGTTTTGACCCAAACTCTGACTCAGGCTCTACTTCTGTATTCTGCCTTCTGTTGGCTACATCACTTTCTGAAATTTCTTCTAATGATACCTGCTCTGGTTTTTTATTTGCATTTGCAAATTCTGCAGTCCTGTCCTTATAGAACATGTTTTCATTAAAAGTAACATTTTTACTTCTGATAATTTTCTTATTTTGGTCATCCCAAAACCTGTAGCCATACATGTTAGATCCATAGCCAATGAAATAGCATCGCTTTGCCTTAGGGTCCAATTTATCTCTACTATTAGAGTTCAACAAAATATATGAAGCACAACCAAAAACTTTCAGATGTGAAAGGTTTACCTCATTTCCAGACCATACTTCTTCAGGTAACTGATAGCCTAAAGGAACTGATGGTCCTCTATTTATGAGATAGGTTGTTGTGCTTATTGCATCTGCCCAAAATACCTTGGGTAATCCTGACTGGATTCTCATACATCTTGCTCTCTCATTCAAGGTTCTGCTCATTCTTTCTGCCACATCGTTTTGTTCTGCTGTTCCTGGAACCGTCTTGATCATTCTGATCCCATTCTCTGAATAAAACTCCTTGAATTGATTACTATCATATTCTCCACCATTATCAGACTTCAAACATTTAATCTTTAAACCTGTTTGAGTCTCAACCTCCTGCTTCCACCTTTCAAATACAGAAAACACATCAGATTTATTTTTAAGAAAATAAACCCATACATTTCTTGTAGAGTCATCAATGAAGGTTACGTGATATTGTGAACCTCCAAGAGATTTCACTAGAGCTGGCCCCCAAACATCTGTATGCATTGGTGCTACTCTTTCAACTTTAGACGACTTACTTGTTTTGGAGAAGCTAACCTTTTTCTGCTTTCCAAAGATACAATGTTCGCAAGGTCCAACATCAACATGCTTCAAGTTAGGTATTTTACCTTTTGAGACCATGAGCTTCATTCCTTTCTCACTCATATGCCCAAGCCTCTGATGCCACAAAGAGGAACTGTTGCCAACTTCTACAACTGATATCATATCCTCATCTGCAATCATGTAAAGAGATCCTCGCTTCTTTCCACGAGCAACAACAAAATTACCTTTCATTACTTTCCAGTGTCCATCTCCAAAGGTGGTGTAATGACCTTCATTATCCAACTGCCCTATAGATATTAAGTTTCTCTTTAAGGCAGGAATATGTCTGACATTGTTCAAAGTCCACACACTTCCATTAGAGGTTCTGATATTGATATCACCTCTTCCTATAATATTAAGAGATTTTCCATCTATAAGGTAGACCTTCCAAAACTTTCTTGGAACATAGTTAGATAATAATTCTAAGGAAGGTGTAGTATGAAATGACGCACCTGAGTCCATAATCCATGAGTCAATAGAATTATCTAGACTACATAATAGTGCATCTTCAATTTCATCAGTTGCTGCATTTGCTGATTGATCACTATCTTGCCTCTTGTTGTTGTTGTTGTTCTTCCTTGGAGCCTTACATTGATTTGTAAAATAACCCCTTTTCTGACAATTCCAACAAGTGATATCATTCCGAAATTTTGGTTTTGATTTCTCTCTAGACTTTGATCTGCCTCGGCCTTGATTACGACCTTTCTGGCTACTTCTTCCTTTAGTTTCAGTACTCAATGCTGAACTAGAACTGGAAGATTCCCCTGAACTTTTCCTGCGAACATCTTCGCTTAAGATCAAGTCACGGATGTTATCAAGCTTCAACTTACTATTACTTGTAGAATTACTAACTGCAGTAACAGTTGCACTCCAACTTTTCGGAAGAGATGATAATAAAATTAATGCTTTCACCTCATCATCAAATGTTATCTGCACTGATGTCAATTGCGCAATAATTGTATTGAATTCACTAATATGATTAGTAATCGAGTTACCTTCACCCATTTTTAGGTTGACTAGTATGCGAATCAAATACACTTTATTGGCTGCAGATGGCTTCTCATACATATTTGACAATGTCTTCATCAAATCTACGGTTGTGTTCTCGTTCATGATGTTGAACGCAACATTCTTAGCTAATGTCAACCGGATCACACCAAGTGTCTGCCGATCTAACAAATCCCATTCCGCCTGCTCCATGTCAGTTGGCTTCTGCCCTGTTAAGGGTAGATACAACTTCTTCTGATACATGTAGTCCTCTATCTGCATCTTCCAGAACCCGAAGTCACTGCCATCAAACTTCTCAATCCTCACCTTCCCTCCTTCCAATGCCATTGCTCTTGCTGCTTTTACAAAAGCTCTTGCTGCGGCTTTTGACCAAAGCTCTCACTACTTCTCTAAATTGAGATCCCCAAGAAGAAAAAATAGAAACCAAATCTTTTCTGATATGGAAGATCAGACAATGCTGCAACCACAGAGCATACTAAAAAAATGGTAAAAGAGAGAAAAATAGACACAGAGGATTTAACGTGGTTCGGCGTATAATGTGTATGCCTATGTCCACGACTACACTAGGAAGTATTTGTATTTCTGGTGTATCTTAAAGCTTTACATAAAGTCTCTTATATAATAAAATAGAGAACCACATCTCACTATTCTAAGCATTGTGCGACTAAATCAAGCACCATAGTACTAACACTTTTTAACACTTTTTCTGCTTCCAACCACTATAGGCTGCTTTAGAGATTAAATTCGTAAAATATGAGTGAATTTACACATTTTCTATAATTAAAATAAGATTCATTATGATTAAGGTGGAACCTGCGGTTATTGTTCTATATTCGTACTACTATTCCACTTCACATGTTTTTGTTTAGTATAACATTCTCTTTCAACGTTAATACCCTTAAACATTATGATTAGATTAGATTGTTTATTAGTGTAACATATCCATTCGTAAATTGCACTAGACATTTATTATCCTTAATGTAAAGTAAGAGACTATTACTTTATACATGAGTTGTCAGAGGGTGCAGTGATTACTAATAATGGATTAAGATTATACACCTAGGATCCACGTCATTGATTAGGATTGAGATTTATAGCTACCACATACGAAAAGACCCAGAAAATTGACTCAAATGAAAACAAACATTCAACCCTGCTTAGCCTAAAGATTGCTACTTTTTGATTTGTTCTTGTGAGATTGCTTTCGAAGCTGGAAGAAAGCATAAGATTTGGTGTTCCTTCCATTCTCTGCTCATTCCATTCAACCCCATTTGAGATACAGCAATGGCAGAAGATTTAGAATCAGTGGGAGTTGTATCAGAGAGGGGTAGATCGTGGAAAGCTCATACGAGCATGACACTGTCGATGGCATTCTATGGTGGCTACCATGTAATCACAAAAGTGGCCCTTAATGATGGGGTCAACCAACTAGTTTTCTGCTTCTACAGGGATTTCCTTGCCTTCACTATTCTTGCTACTCTCGCTTTTTTTCTTGAAAGGCATGATCTTTTTCCCCTTCTCCTTCAACTGTTACTGATTATGCTGTGTTGGGAGATAAAGAATCCGATTGGCATGTTATGAGAGAGTGTAAAACTTTTCTCCACAATCTCAAAATAAATTGATTTTCATTTTCTTATAGAAAGTATTTGAAGAAACAGGGTTCGGAAATTTCTGATTTGTTAACTGTGTAAAAATTCCTTACACTGAGAGGACAGTTAACAATAAAAGTGTTTTTTTTTTTTTTTTTACCTTTTTACCTTCACATTTAGACATGAATAATTGCTCGTTGGCATCTTGACTCAACTTTTACTGATTGATAGAAATTTGGACAATTTTTTAGAATTCTTTGTACCTTAAACACCTTTGCACCTTCGTTCATGTTCTGATTTTCGCAGTAGCATGTTGGTAATTGTTAAAGATGTATTGTATGTTTTTATCCAAAGGGCTAGGCTTTTGGAAATAGTTGATTCATGAATACTACTTATTGGAGCAATTATGACCAAAGGGTTTATGGTAAGATCTTGCACCCCTCATTTTTCTAATTAATTGTTTAATTTCAGCACAAATTGCGTGATAGGACATGCTAGAGTAGTAATTTAAAATCATTCTTGAGTTTCCATCTCATGCTAGAGATGTATATGTATGATTAAAGGTTAAAATAGGTGAAATTGACTTTTAATGTCAATCACACAGAATCTTGCTCTCAAACACACCTAGTTGGTTCATGATACTAATTTTATGAAAATGTACTCTGTAGAATACTGATACCTTTTTCCTTCTGCTAATTTAGATCATTCTTGGTATTTACCTGTGCCAATTGGCTTATATTTGTTTGAGGTTCATAATCATCATCCAAAAATTGTAGAAATGTTCTACTTATACTTGTCTACTGATAATGGTTCCAGGGACCTGTCTTATGATGATCTGTTTTTGTGCATTTAACTGAATACACAGTCAAATTTTAGAAGTGAAATTTTAACCTGAAACTTTTTTTGTGTGCTGTCTTATGAGTTGTGTTGTGATAGTACTTTCTTTATTTCTGATATATGAGTATCCTAATTGTACTTTTTTACCATACTGGCTGTAGACGAACTAGACCACCCCTTACCAAGAAGCTATTGATGTCATTCTTAATTCTTGGATTCACCGGGTAAGAATTCTTGCTATATTCACTTATTTCTTATTTTTCTGATATATGAATGGTATATATAGTGTTTTGTTGCACCATAATATATATATTTTTTTTCTCCATGATTCATGATCAGGGTATTTGGCAACCAGCTTTTGTTTCTTCTTGGTTTAAGTTATACTAATCCAACTTATGCTGCTGCTGTACAGCCAACAATTCCAGTGTTTACATTTATGTTTACTCTGATGATGGGGTCAGTTTCCCTCTTATCCATTTCTTCTCAGTATTCAAATGTCTATATCAATATATAAAATTTATTTATTGATCATTTTAGCAAAGAAATTTGTAGACTCATGAAATTGTTCACAGAGTCCAGAACACAGAATAACGTATGCTTAACAAACTCAATCTTGCAGCATAGAAAAACTGAACTTGCTCAGATATGAAGGTTGGGCAAAGGCTGGAGGAACTCTTATCTGTGTTTCAGGAGCCATATTTATGGTTTTCTATCGTGGTCCAGCTGTGATAGGGGGTAACGAAATGGATCAAGTTACACAAATTAAACCAAGTGGCAACAGTTCTCGTTTTGCTATTGATATTGGATTAGATAGCTTTCAGCTTGGGGTTGTGTTCTTGATAGGGAACTGCATCTGCATGGCTGCTTATCTAGCCCTTCAGGTTTCTTTTTGTTACATTCATCAAAGCTGTCACATGTTTCTTTCAATTCTTTGCATTAAACCAATCATTTTGTACTTTCTATCAGATGAATTTACTTATTGCTAGAAACACCAATCTTTAACATCACTTAGTTTGTGAACTGATTTATTGTGATCTTTGGTTATTTTACTTGGGAGAGTGTTGGCCCCTTTAAGTTATTGCCATTAATTATTTTCAGGCACCATTATTGAAAAAGTATCCTGCAAATCTATCTGTCACGGCATATTCATTCTTCTTTGGAGTTGCACTGTTGGTGATTGCATCATTTTTCATGGTTAACGAGTCAACTGAATGGATTTTGACACGATCAGAGATACTAGCTGTTGCATATGCTGTGAGTCACTGGAATTTCAATTCAATTTTCCTTCTCATGAACTCTTATTAGTAATTTCCGATCCTTTGGTCCAATTCTGCTGTGATGTTCATGTTCAAAAATTTGTTCTAGCTGGTGAAGCATGGTTGTTAAATGGAGGGAAAAAATGACTTGCAGTGTAGCACAGAAGTCTAAGATCACATCAATGTGTTACTGAAAGTTGTATTTAAGTAATATGACACTGGATATAAACTACTGAAGTTAAACAAGGAATGATTTTTATTTTAAGGGATGAAAAGATTGAAAGTCTTTAATGTTGAGTTCCTACATAGTTTTTAATTGATTCACCTTCTAATGGATTATTTGATGCTTTATTAACATGCACAAACTTGTTCAGGGAACTATTGCATCTGCTCTTAACTATGGAATCATTTCATGGAGCACTAAGATCTTGGGGCCAGCTTTGGTTTCCCTATACAATCCTCTTCAACCTGCATTTTCTGCAATCCTTTCCCAAATTTTCCTTGGCACTCCAATTTACCTGGGAAGGTATAGCTCTCCTTCCACTTCAACATATTTGATGCATTCTTTTCTAACTACTCATGAATTTTAAAGGGTAATACTTAAAACAAGAAAGAGTATAAAGAATACTTTTTTTAGGAGCTTACTTTTTGTTCTTGTTCTTGTTTTTTGATCCATGTCATGATGATAGCATCATAGGGGGAACTTTCATCGTTACTGGTCTATATTTAGTTACTTGGGCATCTTATAGAGAAAAACAAGAAACTTATGATGGAGTTACTCCAAATGGCTCTTGGATCTCTGAACCACTTCTTCATGAAAAAGGTGAATGCCAGAGTGGTCACACTCAGGGTCCTCCAGCGTAAACATCAAAGCCAAACTCAGCAAATTCATTATTCATCAGCAATGCTTTGTGGAAAGTTTTCTCATGATTCTTGAATTTGTTTTTGTTATCCTTTTAAATGGTATGCTTGTTTTTTATATAGTAAATGTGAAATGTTGTTTGAGGACAAACTGTGAATGTGAAATGTAATATGATGTTTATATCTTCCCAATTTCTATGTCCTGTTAAATTTAACTGTCGACAGTTCTGAGATAACTCTTCGTTACAGTGTAAAAGTAATTGAATGTTTTGTTCTGTTTCATCGGCTTTAATTAGCCTTTCATTTGCTGGGTAGAAAAGGAGTCCAGATTCTCAACTAATTCTTTTAATAGTATTCTCTGCTGAACATTAAAAATACATTATATTGATATTTTAATATATTTTAAAACGTCAAAATTATTGATAATCGATGTATTACAAGAACACAATAAAGGAACAGCAACAAAAATCCAACAGAAAATTTCGTAGGAAAGTAAGAGAGATGAAAGTATAAAAGATGAATAGAAGACAAATTTGCCTTATTTTTAATATTTTTAAATATTTTTGCACTATATTGTGTATTGTAACTCTACTTTATATTTTAAGTTATGTCTATTTAAAAATAATTTATTTTAACTTTAAATATAAATCTTATAAGATATGGCACAAAATCAATAATGAATGCACAAAAATTGGATTTCTGGAGATTCTATTTACACTTTTCTTTTTTCTTTTCAGACTCTGACTTCATTTTACATTTCTAAAATTACTTCTCAAAATGCAAAGAATAATTTAAAAAATAATTTTTAAAAGAAAGAGGGTAAAGAAAAAAGGTGAGAGATAGAATAGAATTGGCTTTATATTGTAAAGCTATTTGCAAATATGAGCTGAATTTCAGGTTGGATCAAAATAAATAATCAAATTTTCCCTTTTAAGTCTCTACCTATGATTAATATACAACTTAATTCCAATTTTGTCAAATATTAGACTTAGATTATAAATATCTTCCTTAAATGAAAAGATTATGAGTATGTTAATGTAATACTAAGATCCAAAATAACAAATTAATTAATGTTATAGCATTAATAATCTGATCAAATAAAAAGTAACCTACAAATAATTTTGATCTATCAATATAACTTCTCATTAAATTCTAGACCCCTCATTTATAATCATTCAATGTACACTTAAGTTATCTATATCTATGTATTAATATAATTTTCTAAAATTCCACATTTAATTCAGATTTAAAAACTTATTCTGGATTACTATTACCGATTACAAATCCCTAACATATAAATTACAGATTTTCTTATAAGTTAAAAAACTTTAATTTTTCAATTTATGTTTTACAACCATTTATATATTCTAATTTGACCTTATCATCGTTTAGTGTGAGACTTTCACAGTAATCATACGATCATAAAGCACATTTATCTCATCTCCTTAACCTGTTATGTATTTAATACTAGGATATTTGCGGTCACAATCTGCTCTTATATATCTTTCATTACATACTCATAAACGTCATTGTCATAATCATAGTGCATATTTAAAGAGTAACCTCTACTAAAAAAATCCATAATTTTTTGTCAATTTTGTTTTAAAAAAAATTTTGTAGAAAATATTTACATATTGTCATGAATAAAAAAATAATTGCAAGAAATTTCTACTAACTTTTTGTAAAATATTTTGTATAAAATACTTTTTAAAAAAAAAACTTTTAAATTTTATAATTTTGTAGGAAATAATTACCCACAAAAAGAATTACTTGCTAATTAAATTTTTTAGAAAAAATCTTTTCTTACAATACTTTTTAACAAATTTGTAAGAAAAATAGCATATAATATGAAAATTTTCAATAATGATCATATCCACAAAGAACCAAAATATAAATTGCATACTATATACAACACTAGTACATGATACAAGAAGATGATGCATTTGATCATCTCAATCTCACACATATCATCTAGTAAGGAAAATCTTCCCCACTTCACTCATCATATTATCATTTGAGTAACACTAAAAATTTGGATTCTTTGTTGGTTTTTTTTGTGTTGTTGCTCTAATGTGACTTCAAAATATCTTGATGGTCACGGATTTTGAAATTTTAAAATATATTAAAAAAATGTTTAAAATACCAACATAGTGTATGCTTAGTGCTCAGCATAGGACAACACTAAAAAACTCAATAAAAAATCTGGACTCGTAACCCGTGGTAGATCTTGCTCAATATTTGTGAGGAAGCCAAGATATACTTAATTATGGATATATCAGATTATTGAACTCATTATTAAATTAATAATTGAATCAATATTAAAATTTTCAGTTATATATTATTTTCAATGTAAATAATCATATTTTCAGCAAGAAATTCATTATCCGTTTTATTTTGCAATCTTGTTGTGATAATTTTCATTGTAAAAATTATCTTTCTATTATAGCTGTGAAAACAAGAAAAGTTAAAATAAGACGAGACAAATTAAAGAATCAATTTGTGATTGACTTTCTCCTATTTTTTGTCAAAGATTGATTTTTTCTATTTTCTTCCTCACAATGGTTTCCATTTCATCACTTCTAAATAATTAATTTCTTATTTTATTTCTTCATTAATATACTTATGTTTAAAAAAAAGACTAAAAGATAATTTATCATAATCTAAATAAAAATTGCAATATTAATAAAAAAAAATATGATAATCAAATCACAATTAAAAACCAGTTATGAAAAAACACTTGGTGCATTACTTTTTCTTTTATATTTATAAAATTGAATATATGAAATGCTCGTAAGATAAAAATTAATATTAATTACTACACTAATATTTTATTATCAATTGAGAAAAAAAATTACATTTTTTCTTCAATAATGTATGAAAGCGTACAAAAAATGTGAGCACAAAATAATGAATTTGTGTTCAATTTTTTTTTCTTCATAAACAAAAGAAAAAAAAAACAAGTAAAAACCTAAAGTGAGTAGAAACTCAAAAATAGTGAGAGAGAAAATAAAAAATATTTCAATAAATTTATTTATTTATTATTAAATTTAATGTTATACTTTATTATTTATTAGTGTATTTTATAAAATAAATAAAAAGATATCTATTTTAATTTTTATTGATTTTCAATATATACTTTTATTATTTAAAATTTTCAAAAAAAATCAAATTTCTTATATATAATTAAAAAAACAATTTTCATATAAAAAATAAAAAAATTTAAAAAAAAAAATTGGGAGGCAACGTGCTCCCGTTGTTCCTTCAATGGTCCGCTATTGCTGGTAACACTAGTTCCATAGGAGAAAAAAAATAAATATCATATCTCTTGCTTAAATGACCCTTGTTGATATCTTTGAAAGAAATAAATAATTCAACCTCTGTCATTTAAATTTAATGCTTGAAAGATGTTATTGTGAATTTTTTAAGTCAAAAGAGGTTCAATTTGTATATATTACACACTCTTAAGTGTTTATATGAGAAAATACTCCATACACTTTCAAAATAGATAAGAAAAAAAGGGAATCTTATGTTGTTATATCCTACCCTGTGTTGCAAGATGTCATCTAAGTATAACCTTTGTATAAATTTGTCATTCTTTATCTATTTTACTTATATAACCAATTACTAAAAATCTTGTTTTATTCAATACCACATATGAAAAAGGCATTGCTGTTTTTATAAATAATAGGATGACTCAAAAAACAAGAATTATACATTTAAAACTAGTTTAATTTTATCTTAATTTAAGATATTTCTCGTAAATTTTATTGATATATTTTATTATTAACTATAGTAAATGGCAAAGATCAAAAGCAACAGTACGAAAATTATATAAAGGTAAAAGTAACAATTTGGAATTTGGTATAATTAGTTGCAACGTACCCACCCAAATTAGTTAATTTGCACCAATGTGGTCCATTCCGTTAAGTTTTCAGAAACGCCGTTAACAAATCAGTGATGTGGCATTGCAGAACGGATACGTGTCGATGAAAATAATTGTACAGTGGCAATTTGTGGATAACGTGTCATGCCCTATTTGAATTGATTGTCCCCATTCAGAAAGCCCTAATTTCCCATTCCCATCTTCATCTTCTTCTTCATTTTTCGCCGGAAAGCTGATTTGTTGCAGGGGTAAGGTGGCGAGTGAAGTGGGAAATGTCGCATGGTTTTAGCCATTCGTGGTCGTCTTGTTCGTGTGGGTCACATAACCACAGCGTTTCTTCTCCTGGTTCTGTATCTGGGTCGTGGGTGGAATACCACATCTCCTTCACATTGGCATAACCCATCTCCTTCAGAATACCCAAAACACCATTAAATTAAACCACGCACAACATTCAACCACTAACCCTAAACTCCAACAACAAATAATGCAATCAACGACAAAAACAAATGGTTTGTGCACCTGCAATCCCAAATAGCTGCCAATTTGATGTCAATTACACCTTCAATTTTGTCCACAACGCATGAAATGATCCAAATTTCGTAAACCCTAACTCCAGAAAACCCCTATTCTATTCTGTTCCCAATTCGTGCCTTTTTTTCTTTTCAATTTTCTCTTATGTTGCACTGTTCCACATCACACACTACTCTCGTGCCACGTCATAATATTTTTTTCTCACTTAACTGGTCAACTCAGTCAAACGTTATCTTATTTAAAGGAGTTAACGAAAAGGGACCACATTGATGCAAATTAACTAATTTGGGTAATAAGTAGATGCAAAATTAAAAGCGAATATCATTTAGACACATTGAGACGAAACTGGATACCTTGCAACTAATCTTATAGAAACATTAAAACTAAAATATACACATTTATTGTGTCTCGAAACGAATTTAAATGAATCTTTTGCAACTTTTTGCAATAATATCATCTTTATCTTATGTATAAAAAAACGGCACATCCATGGTACGATTAAAAGTCGTAAAGACACGCGCATATATATACGCTGGGTAGAGTGTCCTCCACATATTACTTGTCTTTCATTCTTTGACGATTTGTTTTGCTTTCTCTGTCTTTCTTGCTGAGATTGAGATTCTGTAATGGCAGAAGAAGCTACACAATCTATGGCAGCAGTATCAGTGATCGGTGACACGTGGAAGGCTCATTTGTGCATGCCACTTGTGCCACTATTCTATGGTGGCTACACTGTAATCACCAAAGTGGCCCTTAATGTTGGAGTCAACCAATTAGTTTTCTGCTTCTACAGAGATTTCCTTGCTTTCACTGTTCTTGCTCCCCTTGCTTTCTTCCATGAAAGGTTTGCCCTTTTCTCATCCCTCTTTCATACATAGGGGAAAAATTTATATATTCATCAATTCATAAAAAAGACAAAAAGGAACAAAAAGGGAAAGTAAAAAAGTTAGCTTTTTAACAAAAAGACATAAAAAAGGTAGTTTTTTTTCTAAATTTGACAATAAAACAGTAAGAATGTTATGCTGATATATTTCATACCATACTGTTCTATAGACGGACTAGACCACCCATTACCAAGAGGCTACTGCTATCATTCTTCTTTCTTGGATTGACTGGGTATGATTTCTTGCTATATGCACTTGTTTCCCTTTCTCCTGATATATATATGAGAGGGATAGCGTTTTATTGATGCATAATTTGTATTTTTTTTTTCTTCATGATTCATTGTCAGGGTGTTTGGTAACCAGCTCTTGTTTCTTATTGGTTTAAAATACACTAATCCAACTTATGCTGCTGCTGTACAGCCAAGCGTTCCAGTCTTTACATTTCTGTTTTCTGTAATCATGGGGTAAGTTTCACCCTTATCTAATTCTTCTTGTGTATGTTATTGTGTGTATTAATATATAAAATTTGTTCATTGATCATTCATTCATCTTTTTACTAGAACACATACACTAATGCACAAGCATATTATAATACAGAAATTTTATGTTCATGAATTTGCATGTTCAAGCACTTCAGGCCAAAATTGATGTGTCACTCAGTAAACTCATTCTTGCAGCATAGAAAGACTGAACTTGCTCAGATATGAAGGTGTGGTAAAGGTTGGAGGAACTCTTATCTGTGTTTTAGGTGCTGTATTGCTGGTTTTTTTTCGTGGTTCAGCTGTGATAGGAGATGAGGAAATAGAGCATGTTGCAGGTGATACACTAAGCTCTAGAGGCCAAGCAGAGTCTTCTGGTTTGTTAATCAATGGTTTAGTGGTTCTTGGATTTGACCATTTTCAAGTTGGGGTTATGTTCTTGATAGGGAACTGCATCTGCATGGCTGCTTTTCTAACTATTCAGGTGTTTAATTCTTTGTAACACTTTTGCTTAGTCTGTTTAGTCTCACTTCACCAGTTGTGTATAGTCTTATACTTGGTCTTTTCAGACTTTGATAGCTTAATCTGATTAGTTGTAGCTTATATCTGTGAGATTGTCATTTGCCATTTTCAGGCACCATTATTAAAAGTGTATCCTGCAAATCTATCTGTCACAGCATATTCATTCTTCTTCGGATTTGTATTGGTGGCGATTGCATCATTATTCATGGTTAATGAGTCAAGTGACTGGATTTTGACGCAATCAGAAATAGTAGCTGTTATATATGCCGTGAGTCATTAGAATTTTAAATCAATCTACAATATCATGAACTCTTATTAGTATCATATTTGGTCGACTACTTTCTCCTATCTAGTTCTGTCTTGCTAACTTGAACAAACATGATAAGATAAGAATCACGTCAGCCACTTAACAATTACATAATCATTTAACAGAACGGAATTGAACTGATAAAAGAATTTATTAGAAATTTAATTGAAAGTTATTAAACTTTTTCGGTAACTTAAAACATACTTAAGATTTTGGGGCCAGCTTTGGTTGCGCTTTACACTCCACTTCACCCTTTATTTTCTTCCCTCCTGTCCCAAATTTTCCTTGGCACTCCAATTTACTTGGGAAGGTATAACTCTCCAACCACTTCAACATATTGATGCATTATTTTTCTAACTTCACCGTGTGTTAGGAATAGTTTAAGTGTGAGTCAAAAGTTCTACAATAGATAGAATAGACAAAGTTAAACATTATATAAGAATAAAGACCCATAATATTATTGCCTTAAGGTTTTGAGGTAAAAGTGATGTCAAATATCTTATATGTGCAAAAACAATGTCATATATATATAAAAAACTCACAATCTTTCAATGACTATAACCATAAGTTACAACTCTTTGATTTTCAAATATATAATTGTTTCATATTGTCCACGACAAAAAATTATATGAAATATGTTTGGTCTGAATGTGAAATTTTAATATATTTCTACTTTTAAATTTCATTTATGTATAAATATATATTTTTAATTTAATTGTGTTAATTTGTTTTTTACAGGTAAATAATGTTTTAAATTAACATTTAAATTAAAACGTGTCAAACAGCTTAAATAATTTAAAATTTTTAAATATTTTTTAACATGGTAAGAAAAATTTAATACTACTAGATCAAGAAGACTATGTATTCAATTTTAAAGTGTCAAAATTTTTAGAATAAAGAAAAATATTAATTTTCAATTAAATTTTACAAATTAAAAAAATATTTAACCTTAATTATTTTTACTATTGATTAATTTTCCTCTTCTTTTATTGATTTAATAGTATTTTTTGCCTATGTTTTCATTTAATTATTTTTTAGTTAATAAAATTCTTATACTTTTCTAGAAAGAGTCAATTTAATCGAGGATGACTCAAAAGTTCATTAGACCTAAAGTAAAATTACAAAATGAGACTTTTCATTTAAAATTTATTTTCAACTTTTTTTTATGCAAAATTATTTATTAAATTGTCATAATTAATTTCATTTAATATTTTTTTTTCAATAAGTAAGAAAGCTAATCCATTTAATTTTTTCTTGAAACATTGTTGATCTTAGAGATGTCAATGGGGCGGGTAGAGTACGGGTAGTAGCTCCTCCCGTACCCTACCCGCTGGATAAATATTTGCCCTGTACTCGTACTCATATTCATCGGGTATCCGCCTATTTTTTTCATATCCGCGGGTATCCACGGGTACCCGCGGGTATTTACAAAAATATTTTAAAAAAATAAATATTTAACTATAATTAGTGCTTGAATCAACAAGTCCACCTTCTCCGAGTAATTCTTGAAAAACAAACAAAAAAAAATCACTAACAATTTATATTGTAGTTTATTTTTGAATAAAATATTAAAGAAATTACTAACTTCATCAATGTCCACATCTTGCAACATTGTATAAAGTTTCATGTTGTCCAATTTTAATCTAGAAGAGCTTGAAAACATAAGAAGTTCATTAAAAATTTCTAACAATCACTTGATAAAATATTTAAGTAAAAGTGTTAATTTCATTATCTTCCATGTTGGTCCATAACTAGTTTTGGAGACACATCAATGCCTCCACAATATCTAGAAGTAATCTACTCTGATGTGGGATAAGAATCCGACCACCATTGCTGAATGAAGACTCAAAATGTTTTTTATTTATATATATATATATATATATATATATATATATATATATATATATATATATATATATATATATATATTATGAATTAAAGTTTAGCGGGTACGGGTATCCACAAGTACGAATACTATGATACCCGTACCCACCCCGTTAACATACGGGTATCAAAAATACCCGTACCCGCGGGTAGCGGATATCCATTTTTAATATTCGTTTCCTACCCGTTGCAGGTTTTATTCGCGAGTACGATTTTTTTGACATCCCTAGTTGATCTTAAATAAGTTTTTATTATTTTTATATTTGAAAAACTCATTTTGCATGAAACAAATGATGCTGGAATTGTTAACATTATTCTATAAGCTATATATACATTTGTACAATCTGGTGACTTTAATTTTTTAACACTAAATAAAAAAACGTAAATATCTTCATATGTTTTAAATTGTTCAAATCTACTTTCAAGTGTGGTAATTGTTTTATCTACAATATACAAAAGGTAATCAATTATAGATTATTATTAAAGAGAATTTACAATTTCATTCTCAATGTTTTCATCAAATTGTTTCTTTCTATGTCTAATTCGTTTTTTTCACGAAACTTGGATTTTTCTCGACTCAATAATAAGTTTTTTCCTCTAAACTTGAATTTTTTTATAGAAAATCCAACTTTGAATTATGCTCTAATTAATCTAATATCCACAAAAAAATTAACACTTAATCTAATTAATAGTTTTGTAAAAAAATTCCAGTTTATAGTCTCGAAACCCGTAAATCAAAAAGTACTGAAAAACAAAATTTGACAAAAGAAACACATTTCTAATTTTAGTACAAATCCAAAACAGAATAAGAAAAACATCAACAAAAAAAGAAAAAAATATATACTAACCAGAAATGAGGATGAAAAAATTGGTACACACGAACGACATGAAATGTAATATGCCAAAACCATATAAAAATGATTCTTAGAAGAAAAAAAAGTAAGAAGAAGCTAAGAAAAGTCCCCTAGAGATAAAAAATATAAAAAAAGAAAATAAAATTCATACTGATTATAAGAAATAAAGATAACTAATCATTCTTTATCTTGTAAATACAATTATAATTTACCAAATGGAGGTTTTAACTCATTAATTATCATTTTTAATACTAATAAAAACTAACAGATAATAATAATATTTTAATTAAATTTTATTCTCAAACATAAATTTATAATTAATTTAGTAAAACTATATTAATAATAAAATTCTTCTGAGACTTTTTCTTAAATATAAATTTATAATTAATTTAATAGAAATATATTAGTAAAAAAATTAATTTTTTTTAAACATAATCTAATAATTAATTTCATAGAAAAATATTAATAGTAAAAAAAAATCTTTATCTAGAGGCCTAAAATTAAGTATTTTACTTAATTTATCTTTAAACCGATACTATAATCTTGTAGATTATCTTTACATTCTATTAGACCATGATAAACTAAAATATATTAATAAAATCATTACACTTTTTATCTGTTTAATGTCCAATTTCAGCGGTAAAATGTGAGAAATGATATTAATGATGATATAATGGAAAGAATTTTTTAAATGATACAGGAACCATGTTCGATCAAATAAATATAGAAAAATATAGGATTATTATAAATAAATAAATAAAAAAAATGCTATTAAACATTGGATTTTTTTTTTCAATTTATTGATCAGCTTAATCTTAGAAACACAATAACTAGTTAAAAAAGATTTAAGAGAAAAGAAACAAATTGATGAAAACTAAATACATATAAAAATGAAGTCATCCGTTAATGACACAAATCATCAACTAGTATATTTAGATGAAAATAAAATAGTATTTTCAACATTCAATGGAACAAATATATATATATATATATATATATATATATATATATATATATATATATATATATATATATATAAACTTTTATAGGACAAACGAAAATACACAAATTCATAACGTATTTGAAACTTAATACTTAATAATGAAGAAAAAAAACAACAAAAGAATCATGATGATGAATTGATTTGAATTTAACAAAAGAAAAATTCTGATAAATTAAGTTATTTTTATAAATATGATAATTTTGTGTCTCTAATGCTCAAGCTCGTATTCTGTAATTTAAAACTGCTTTTTGATAAATTTATCCAAATAAAAGCTGGTTTTTTTTTATTATAATTTAATTGTCCTAAATGACTGAATTTTGTGTTTGTCTAATGTATAGCTTGGCTAATAGGAAGGCGAAGAAGCCAAAAACGAGTAGACACTAATAGTAATAGTAATAATAATATACAGTAATTACGCGTTATTGACCTTTCGGCTCCTTTTTAGTTTTGGTATGAACACTGAGACATGTCACTGATTTAGGACTATGATTGCACAAGAAAAGAGTAGAAAAATTAATGAATGACTTTTGGGGTTGGAGGGAAAAGGAAAATCACAACACAAAACTCAACTCAAAAACTGTGATCTCAAGTGAAGTATTATTCATTGCCACTCCCCTCCATCACATTCATCTTTTGACATTCTCTGAGGTATTTACAATTTTTCATATTTTTATTTCTTCATGAAAAAACAAACAAAAAATGGTAAATAGTGAAGCTTGTTCATTCATGGATTTCACATCAAAATGCAGTCACAAACATGTGCATTTTAATTTTTCTTTTCAACTTCATTGTTTATTGGACTCTTGAGTTTGTAGTTGGCACAAATGCTATATACCTGTTAGTTCCCAATTTTAGCTGTTAAAGATGTGATTCTTTTTATTGCTGAAGCCTTCATTGTTGAGGCTTTGCTTATGCAAGGGATGAAGCTTGGAAGGTGGCTCACAAGTGTTTTGTTCCTCATTGTTGCCACAGTGAACAATGCAGTAGGTAAATCACAATTTCACTTTTTTGTATTTTATGGTTTGCTTGCTGATCTATTAAACCTTCTGATTTTGCACAAGTTTTGATATTTCAAGAAATTTGACAAATTTGGTAAAACCTCCTAAAACCTTGATGTTGCTGCCAAAATCGAGTTTTTTGAATGTGTTTTTTAAAACCTACTTTTTTACATGAATTTTGATATATGAATTGTACTGTTTTCTGCATAATGTAGGTGCATTTGTGGGGGTAAACATTGGCACTGGTGTTACTGATCTTCCATCTGCTTCAAATCTGGTTGCTATTCTGAAAGCACATCAAATTACACACGTGCGTCTGTATGATGCCAATGAGCACATGCTACAAGCACTTTCAAAAACTGGAATTGAAGTAATTGTCAGTGTCACAGATGAAGAGATTCTAGGCATTGGAAAATCTGCATCAGTTGCTGCAGCATGGATTAGTAACAATGTGGCTGCATACATGCCATTTACTAATATCACAGCAATATCAGTAGGTAGTGAGGTTCTCACCTCAGTCCCAAAAGTTGCATCTGTTCTTGTTCCTGCCATGAACCATCTGCACAAAGCACTTGTTGCTTCAAACCTTAACTTTAGGGTTAAGATTTCAACGCCACAGTCCATGGATATAATTTCCAGGCCTTCTCCTCCTTCCACGGCCACCTTTAACTCCTCATGGAACTCCACAATCTACCAGCTCCTTCAGTTTTTGCAGAACACAAATTCCTCTTACATGTTAAATGCCTACCCTTATTATGGATACACTAAAGGAGATGGCATTTTCCCTATTGAATATGCTCTGTTCAGACCCCTTTCTCCAGTGAAGCAAATTGTTGACCCAAACACACTGTTCCATTACAATAGCATGTTTGAGGCTATGGTGGATGCCACCTATTATGCCATAGAAGCCTTTAATTTCAATAATATACCAATTATTATCACAGAAACTGGTTGGCCTAGTTTTGGTGCAGTAAATGAACCAGATGCTACTGAAAAGAATGCTGAGACCTACAATAATAATTTAATTCTGAGAGTACTTAATGGTTCAGGACCCCCTAGTCAGCCAAAGATAGCCCTTAATACCTACCTATATGAGTTATTTAATGAAGACAAGAGAAAAGGGCCTGTATCAGAAAAGAATTGGGGTGTTTTTTATGCTAATGGAAGTAGTGTTTATCCCTTGAGTTTTAGTGGTTCCAACCTGAGTAATGGAAATTCTCTAGGATCGTTTTGTGTGGCTAAAGATGATTCTGACACTGACAAATTGCAAGCTGGCTTGAGCTGGGCTTGTGGACAAGGCCAAGCTAACTGTGTTGCTATCCAACCAGGAAGACCATGCTATTCCCCCAATAACGTCAAAAGCCATGCTTCTTATGCTTATAATGATTATTATCAGAAAATGCATAATGCTGGTGGCACTTGTGACTTTGATGGTACAGCAACAACAACAACTGAGGATCCTAGTAAGTCCATGATCCTTATGATTCTTACTTTTCTTTTCTCACACTTTTAAGTTAATTCTCTCTACTGTCAAAACATATATAACCAAGGTTTTGAGTTGCGATTTAGGATTGTACAAAATTGCAGCCACAATTGGGTATACAATGCAGTTTTGGACTGTGATTTATAAGTTCGCTCATAGAATAGCTTTCTTATTGCAATCTGAAGATGATAACTCTTTCAAAAATTAATCCAGCAAGACTGCAAAAGTATCATGATTTGAAGTTTGTATTTGGTTCTTTTAACTACTGCATAAGAGTGAATCAATTATTGATGGATATTTTTGCTGCATTGCAGGTTATGGGTCCTGTATATATGCGGGAAGGTATGTTTTTCAATTATGAATTGAATCTTACAAGTATTTATGTTTTTCAAACCTGATCTTGTATTGAATTGAATATTTTGATGACAGTGCTAACTCGAGCATTGGTGGAAGAAGTTCATCTTCTACAGCAATTGGACTTGGACCTATAAGTCCTGTTGGAGTTGGAGCTGGTTTGAACCTGCAAGTGTCCACCTTTCAGTATTTGATATCGTCTATTAGTGTTCTTTCTGCTTTAATGATGTCATGACCAAAAGAGCCTCCAGTTTTAGATTGCAACTTTATACTGTTTTTGGTTCATATTTATGGTTCAGGTCTCCCCGCTACATGCCACTTTGTATGGTGTATTTGGGATCATTCTTGGTAGGTAGTTGCAGAAATTTAGTGCTTTAGCTGGAGAATACAAATGATTCGAGATATACCATTGCCAAAAATGTAATCAATTTATTAGTAGTGACTAATGTCATTTCAACTGACCTTTTTGCACGATATTAAAAGCTATACGTGAGTGATGCTCTCGCTAATCTCAATTGAACCTACGCATTTCTAACCAAATGGCAAAACGAGCCGAGATTAAATAAACACATGTTACTCATATCCAGGGGAATTGAATTAGACCTCAAAGGTTAATAATCAAACCGATACAGCACAGAACAGTTAGCAAGAAAATGCAAGATTTGTAAAAGATAACACGAAAATGCACCATTTGATAAATATACAAAAGTGTATACAAACAACTACAATGGAAAATCCACCAAAATTGATTTTAATGGTGGACAGAATTCAAGTTTAACTGCAGCAATTATACTATACAGGCTGTCATTTCATCATTGTTTGTAATATAAATATTATTTGGAAGTTGATTTGGGTCAGACCGAGTCATCAGATTCCTCAGAATCACTCCTGTCAGGCTCCCCTGCATTCGTATGATTCTCTGGAACATCATGTTTCGGTGCAGGCTTAGGTGCAGCTTTTTTATTACCACCTCGAGCATTCTCCTCGACTTCTTGTTCAGCGGCTTCTGCATGTGAATCTCAGTCAAGGAAATAACCAAAGTGAAGACTGTTTCCACAATCAAGAAGGCAACAAACTAGATTTTGTCATTGATGCAAACATAGACTCTTGTTATCCCATGAACCCCGTGTCTATAAACGAGGAAAACAATAAAAGGGTGGTAAGAAAATAAGCAATAATAATCTCAATAACTATCCATTATTTTAATAAAAAAAATTGAAAGCGAAATCATAGATTAAGGATTAAAAAATGAAAACAACACTCATTTGCTGTTTGAGGCAACAAAGACGTTTAAGGATATCAAGATTTTCAGCTGTTCCTCGAGCCATGATTTTGAGGAGATCTTTCTCAACACGGGACACAAGCTCAGGCTGGAAAATGAAACATTAACAAAAATGTTAATATGAGATCATATACACATACATATACATATATGGAGGAAGAGAGGCATGTATGTCAATGTTTGTTATGTGAGTGAATATAAATACATTAAGATCTGGCTCCCTGCGAAATCTACGCTTGCGAGCATCTCTCATGGGCGGGGTGAGGCCATGCCTGTACTCAATTACATCTGGAGCAGCATCACCGGATTCCCGAACCATAATCATCTGTTAGTTGAACTCATGAAAAAATCAGATACAGTTATTAAGTTACATAAATCAAAGATGTGATTAGGAATGAATGAATTGTTTGATTAATGATGTATAACTGACCTGACCAATATCAGCTGTCTTAATCAAAGAGTTATCATCATATGACTTGTAGGATTCAACAACACAGGGAAGGTCCAATAGAGAAGCTGGGAAGTGTTCATTCCCAATCATAAACGTACCACTTCTTCCATCCTCACTAAATGACAAATCTAATGACTTGTCTTCAGATGAAGAAGGATCAGTTTCATTTAAAAGCCGCTCTATCCGCTCTGCCACATTCGGTGGAACTCTAAGTATGAATTGCTCCTCCATAACTATAAACAATAGGCCATGTTTCAAAACATTATCATGTAAAATGACTTGATTTAAAAAACACATAATAGAGTTGAAATGATTTAGAAATCAAATCCCATGTTTTGAAATTTAAAAAAAAAAAAAAGAGATTTAGGAAATAATTCTTGTGTTGTTATTAGATAAAATAGACTTGATTTCCTTTCTGTATGTTTCACTTTCACCACTTTAATACAAAGTTATTAACTCGTTGAGTGAAACAATAAAGGAAATTAAATTATCACAACACAAAATACCAACCCTTTCAAAAGGGATTTGTTTCTGTTCCTCCACCCTGAACTCTATAATTAATCACAAAACTTCAAAGTAAAATTACACAGAGAGTGTTAACCTATAGAGTGAAAAGATAATTGAACAGTGCAGTTTTGACACAACCACAAACCAATGGGGGAGCTAACTCGTACACAGAGAAGCAAAACATCAAATTTTTAGGCTTACATAAAATCGGGTTCAAAAATTAGCATACAAAAGACGAAGGAACAATAATTGAATAGAAAGCACTGCAGTCACATTTGTAAATCAAATCTGCAAAGAAAAAAATGAGGAAGGAAGCAACATTACCTAATCGGGCAGTGAATGGAGTTCCTTCGTTGCAGAGGCGAAGTATGACAGAATCAGGGGGCAACACTGTAATTCCTTCGTTGCAGAGGCGAAGTATGACAGAATCAGGGGGTTGCGCGGTTCGGGTTGGGAAAAAATTGAAGTGTGCAAACCCTAGAAAGGGTAGAGGAGGAAAACGCGAAGACGCAGGGAGGCGACGTGGTGGATGTCACGGTGGAGGAGAAACGCGTGCAGGGAGCACCAATTTCGAGCGAGAGAGAAACTGGGCAGTGGATGGAGAATGGAATGGAACTGTGTGCGGGAGGAGAGCACCAAAATTAAAACACAAGAGCTACACTGCACGCTGCACGTGTTGTTTTAGAGTAACTTAAACGGGATGCGGGCCGGCCCATTTTGGCTCGCGGGCCGGTCCGACGGGCCAATAGATTTGACGAATCGAATTGTTTTGGATTGATGAGTTAATATTTTTGACTCGACCCATATTTTTCTTGTCAGGTTGACGAGTCGACCCGTGGAATCTGACCCATTTTGACATCCTGACCATAATGCATCTATAACGAAACCATATGATATAAAAATATAATCCAACGCCTTGACACTATCATTGACTGCATAAAGTTTATTTTTTGCATTGTCATCTCATTCCAAACTATCATATATACATAAAAGCTTGTTGGTTTTATAAAAATTAACCAAAAATGAGTTCTGTTCTGACTGGTTAAAATGGAAGAATTTAAAGCTTAATAAAATTTCATATCTAGTTGAACTAAATGGTTCCACCTTTTCTATTTCATAGCAGTGTGACATTATTGTACTTAGAAGCTTATTCTGATTTTTTGATCCATGTGATGACAGCATCATAGGGTGATTTTCAATCGTTGCGTGTCTCTATGCAGTTACTTGGGGTTAGGGATGGCAATTAGGGCCTGGTCCGCGGGTCCGGTCCACAGGCCCACATAAAAAACGCGGGGCGCGCCAGAATAATGAGCCTGCAGGTCCGGGTGGGCTCAGCCCGCGGCCCGTACGGGCTAGCCCGCGGTCCGCGCGGGCCAGCCCGCATAAAATTAAAAAAAAGAAAAAAAACTTTTACTTGTGTATATTAATTACTTCTTTTATGGACTTTTGCATTAACATTTCAAATTCTTGTATAACTGGAAAAGACAAGTATTATATAATTCTTAATGTGCTAAAATTTAAAGAATATATTGTGTATGTCATAGTATGAATATGATGAAAATGTTGAATTATCAATTTATCATCTAATTCCCCAAAGTCTTTACTTAATTTTGTGAACTTTTTGAAGTTTCCCAATTTTTAAACATGGAAAGTTTTATCATAAAATAAATAAATAAATAAATAATTTTTTTTAAAAAAAAAGTGGACCGGCCCGCGGACCCGCGGGCCAACCTTTATGCGGGACGAGCCAGAGTATGCGGCCCGCATAAAATGTGCGGGCCGGGCCGGGCCGGTCCGCAGTGTGCGGGCCTTATGCAGGGCGAGACTAAACGGGGCGGGCCGACCCGTATTGCCACTCCTACTTGGGGTTACTGGTAATCACTATTTGGTCTCTGAACCACTCATTTGTGAAAAAAGTGCTCACATTTTTCCTGCTTCCTCCGGCATATCTTCAAATCTAAACTCATCAAATTAAGAAAATGAATTATAGAATGCCAAATGGTTGTGAAAATTGATCTCTAGATTGTTGAATCTGTCAAACTTTTTGTCATTGTAAATGGTGTGTCTGTATTTCATCATTTAAATATGAATGTTGTTTCAAGAGAAACTGTCAATGTACAATGAAATGTTACATACGAATTTTGAAATATGATATGTATATCTATATTTTAAAAACAATGCCAGAATTTTTAAAATGTAAACTTAAGTTATCTATATCTATTTATTAATATAGTTTTCTAAAATTCCACATTTAATTCAGATTTAAAAACTTGATTCTGTATTATTATTACCGATTACAGATCCCTAATGTGTGTATGTAACTTTTAAACATGTGTGATAATATTATAATGTTGTTAAGTTAATATATGTATTAAAATTATATTTATTAAAAAGAAAGTGAAATATATCATAACAGATAAAATAATTTATTGATAAATAAAGAATAAGAGAAGAAACAGAGACATCTGATCTTATAAAAAAATTATAAAAGTAATGGTCAAATTTTAAAAATTTAATAAATTATTATATTTAAAAGATAAAATTGGTATTTTGAAGATTGGAAAAAAGGGAAAATCCTTTTATATATATGTTATAGATTATTATTGTTATTATTATTATTAGTTTTGTCGTGGATTGTGAACTAAGCATCAAGCATCGGTTTTGGGGTTGACATCACTGTTTGAACGAACGAACGAACAAGCGAATCTAACCACTCCATTTGGTGTTTTAGAAGTTGTGGGACTTGTTGCAGAGTGTGGATTCATTTCAATGGCGAGCGTTGGAGTTGGAGGGGGTTTGGGGGGTGATATATGGAAGTCCCATGTGTCCATGGCGATGGTGCAGCTTTTCAATGGTGGCTACCATGTCATCACCAAAGTGGCCCTTAATGTTGGTATCAACCAGTTAGTGTTCTGCGTATTCCGCGATCTCATTGCCCTTTCCATCCTCGCACCCCTTGCTTATATCCGTGAAAAGTATGCTCCTTTCTTTCTTTCAAATCACCCACATTCAAAAATGTGCTTGCAATGTTTCTCAAAACCTATGAATATGCTCCCTTTTGTTCTGTTGTTTCCCTCTGTTGGATTCGATTTAAATGGATTCCTCCCTCACACTTTGGCCTTTTTGTTTTCTAAGTTTATTTGTTATATTTATTGGTCCACCTTCTAAAAGGGTTGAGTATTTCAGATACATTTCCATTTGGTTATTGGATACTTAGATCGGTTAAGTTTGGATGCTTAAGCACATTTGTTTGTTCTGCAATTGGGAGGGTTGGTGATGTCTGCAACACTCTGATTGTCTGCATGTGCTTGATACAGCTTAGGGGAACTGGGCTATGTGCTATAAAAATATTTTTCTGATGTATGCTTTTTAAACCGTTGGAGTGTTTGGAATGTAGGTAACTCTAGTTGTATGACAATTTCCGTTCATGTTCATTGATATCTGGACCTTTCTGCCTGATAATTTTGAGCATGCTTAATATTTAAGTAATATTATCTTATAGCTCATACTTTCGTTTGCATTGTTTTGAGGGTTATAATTATATTCTAAAATATGGTTTTAACATTTTATGTGTATTTGTGGACAATGATTCCGGAGTTGCTACATTTAACATTTAACCGTGCTTCACATTCATTCTTTAGATGTAACATTTTAACTTGCTACATTTTTGTTCCCTCTTATGTCTTGTTATTATTCCTTTTCTTTCTATTCAATGGATATCTTGATCATACCATGATGTTGGACTGTAGACGGATTCGACCACCCACTACTAAGAACCTACTGGTGTCATTCTTCTTTCTTGGATTAACTGGGTTAGGCTCTTGATACTATTTATTTCCCACTTCCAGTATATATAAAACATACAGTGCTTTATTGATGTATTCTTGATTCATGATCAGGATATTTGGCAACCAACTTTTGTTTCTTATTGGTTTAAGCTATACTAATCCAACTTATGCTGCTGCCATACAACCGTCTATTCCAGTCTTTACCTTTATATTGGCTGTGATGATGGGGTCAGTTTCATTTCACCAGTATCACTTATCCATTTCAATTTGTATGTGTGTATCCTATTACTCAAACACAACTGCACACTCTCACTTTTACTTCATATGTTTTACAATAGTACACTAAAGCAGATAACCAGGTCACTGAATTATGTTTATCTGTACAAACAAACCTTTTCATGCAGTACAGAAAGAGTGAATTTAGTCACATATGATGGTCTGGCTAAAGTTGGAGGAACCATCATCTGTGTTTCTGGTGCTGTAGTGATGGTTTTGTATCGAGGTCCAGCTTTGATAGGATATGCTGATATCAATCTTGCTACACAAAATGAAATAAGTGCCAGAGGTCAGCCAGAGCCATCTGGATGGCTAATTGGTAGTTTACAAGACTTCGGGTTAGACCATTTTCATCTTGGGGTTCTGTGTTTGATAGGGAATTGCATTTGTATGGCTGCGTTTCTAGCCATTCAGGTATTATCTTTTTTTGTCATATGCATAGGTGACTGTTGAATAAATTTAGTGATCAATGACATATCTTGCCTGTTACCCTTTTACCAAGTCCCAACTTCTCTGTGCACTCTTCACCTGGGAGGCTGAGATGAATCTATATGCTCTTGCATTTTAGGAATCTTCATTTCCACTCAAATCCCAATTTCTTGATGCTTACGATACTTGGTCAATTCTCAACATTCCAACTTCTTTTCGTGTCTCATATGATTTAGGATAGTTGTGATTTGGATAATTGCTTCTGTTGCAATCATTTCTTGCATGTCCTAATTCTTTCTATGAACATGGTTCTCTTCCCTATAACTATCTTCTTCAAGTTTGGAGATATATCAGAGTAAGGTCCCCTAGTTTTTGGTCAAGTGTTTTCTGAATTATGGATAAACTTGAAAGAATTAATATGAAAGAAAGAAGATTTTATTCAATTGATTCATTTGAAACAATACATGAACTTCTATATAGAGAGAACTCAAGCCCTAAAGTAATAATTACATGAGATTTCTAGAACCTTCTAACAACTTCTACCAGTACATTTAATATCCTATCAACAACTTTCACTATTGCATTTAATATCTAACTACCAACACTCCCCCTCAAGCTGGTGAATAGATATCTATCATTCCCAACTTGCATGCGAGATCATGAAATTGCTCAGTAGGAAGACCTTTTATAAATATATCTGCCAACTGAGGTCCAATTGGGAAATAGGAACTAGTGATAAGGCCACTATTCAATTTCTCTTCAATAAAGTGTCGATTTATCTCTATGTGTTTGGTCCTATCATGCTGAATTGCATTGTTTAGCAATGTTAATATCCAACTTGTTATCACAATAAAGGATCATTGGTTCTTGACATGTCACTTTAAGATCATTTAGAATAATTCTCATCTATAACAATTCATACACCCCTTGTGCCATAGCTCGGAATGCCTCTGCACTAGACCTTGTAATAACATTTTGTTTCTTACTTCTCCAAGTCACCAAATTTCCTCCCAAGGACATGCAATATCCTGAGGTGGACTTCCTATCTATAACAGAACCTACATAATCTGCATCATACACTTCCATTTTTAATTTTTCATCTCTCTTAAACAATAATCCCCTTCCTGGACTTGTCTTCAAATATTGAAGGATTTGTTTACAGCTTGTAAATGTCTCTCCCTTGGATCATGCATGAACTGACTAACGACACTCACAACATAAGCTATGTCTGGTCTAGTGTGAGCTAAGTAAATGAGCTTCCCAACAAGTCTTTGATATTAGCCTTTGTTCACAGTAGAACTGCCTTCATCACTCCCAATTCTATGGTTTTGTTCTATAGGAACTTGAGTGGTCTTGCAATCAATCATACCTGTTTCTTTAAGAAGATCAGCAACATACTTTCTTTGTGAGATAAAGATGTCTTTCTTCGAGTAAGCTACTTTTATCCCAAGGAAGTACTTCAATTTTCCTAGATCTTTTATTTCAAATTGGATAGCAAGCTTTTCTTTTAAGACTTGTTTCTCATGTTCACCATCTCCTGCAACAATCATATCATCAACATACACCAAGAGTAGTGTAAGTTTACCTTTTGGAGAATGTTTGATAAACAGGGTATGGTCACTTTGACTTTGTTGATTCCCCATGGAAATCATAACCTGACTGAATCTACCAAACCAAACACAATGTGACTGCTTGAGCCCATACTTTCTTCAACATACATACTCTATTCTCTTATATAGGTCTAAAACCTGTGGGAATTTCCACATATACTTCTTCCTCTAATTGACCATGCAAGAAAGTATTTTTTAGATCAAATTGTTGCAATTCCCAACCAAAATAAGTTGTCAATGAGATAATGATTTTAACTGTATTCATCGTTGCCACTGGAGCAAATGTCTCCTCATAATTAATACCATAAGTCTAAGTAAATCCTTTAGCAACTAACCTTGTTTTGTAACGTTCTAATGTGCCATCAAATTTATACTTTACATTATAAACTCATATGCATCCAACTGCCTTTTTATGAAACCGACTCATTTAAATGAGTACATGTACTTCTATATATAGAGAACTCAAACCCTAAAGTAACAATTACATGTGATCTCTAGAACCTTCTAACAACTCATTACAATTTCTACTAATATATTTAACATCCTACTAACAACTTTCACTATTGCATTTAATATCCAACTACCAACAAATAGCATAATTTCTTCCCTCCCTCTCCTCAATCCTCCTGTACTGAAACATTCTTAATAAGTTTACTTAGATTAGATTGGATGACTTCTTCATGCTTGTCATGCATATTAGCACCAGGTCATTGACTCATTACTCATTCCAAATTTCTTCATTGATCAAATTAGTAGTACTGATTCTTAAACTTAACCGATTAATTTGTTGTGATCTTAGGTTTTTTAACATTATTGGTGTTTTTAAATTGTTACCTTTAATTGCTTTCAGGCACCAGTATTAAAAAAATATCAGGCAAACATATCGGTCACAGCATTTTCATACTTCTTCGGAGCTTCACTGATGGTTATAGTGTCATTATTCATGAATTACGAGGCAAATGACTGGACTTTGACATCATCAGAAATCCTTGCTGTTATGTATGCTGTGAGTCACTAGAACTTTTAACCAATCCAGTCTGAAGAACTTTTTTTGGTTATTAATGATACTTTTAAATTATTGGAGTTGTCTTCCAAAATTCGCCCTTTTATTTTTTGCATTCTTCCACTCAACACATCAGACTATGTTAGGCAGGGAAGTGATGAGAGAGGGGTTAGAAAGTGTATCACAGAAACAAATTCAAAAATAGAAGCAGTTAAGTAGTTAGTTATTATGGGGGATGGGACTTTCTAAGAAGGTCTATATATTCTTATCCTGCGGGATCTTGAGATGAGAAGGTTTTTCGATGCTGTGACAGGGAATGCTCTATGTAAAAGGAAGAATTTTCCTTCGTAAGCAAATACCTAAGTTTTGAGTTGATAATTGTTAAATAATACAGAAAAGGGGTCTTTTTCTACGTTTTCTCTGTCTTGTTTTGTCTTTGCTATAGAAGGCACGAAACAGGCTATCAATTATTGCCTGTTGTTTGCTTGGTAAGTGGAAGCATTCTCGCTTGTTGAAGTGGAGTCAATGTAATGTAATGTTCTTACTTTGTTAATAATCAAAGTTGTCCAAGTTTTGCTGCACTACTATGAGTATAATGAAAATCAGAAAATTTTGGAACAAAAGGTTGTTTCTTACATGTGATCAGAGGGAGCATTAATCTTCTTACAGATGATTTTCAAAATTACAAGAGTATATAAAGATTTATTTTTATCTGTTAGTTATGGGTGCCTTGAAATTCTAACAATGTTCTCCTCTAGCTTGCCAGATGCAAGTGGTTTTACGAGTTTATCATAGTTTTGGCTTTTCACTCTGGATTACATTAGTGTAAAAGCTTTTTTAGCTATTTTTGTGAATTATTTGGTGTTACTGTCACCTTCAAAGAACAGGTCTTGATGCTTATTCCATGTTGCATTTGATGATTGATGAAGTATTCCTCAATATAATTTTTTCTTTTACTTTTTCTATTAGTAAAAGACTTTAGGAAGTTTACACATGTGTTCATATTTTGATAAATCATGTTAAAAATCTATCTTCTTGACATCTCGTACACTTGATTTTGGCTCAAAGGTGATGACAACTAAAAGCAGTGAGAGTATTTTCTTATGAAGGCTGAAAAGATCGAAGTATCCATGTTCGTACAAATATTTTGGTAGATTTTTTAGCATATATTTTCCTTATCTGTTCAGGGAACTGTTGCATCTGCCCTTAACTATGGACTCATTACATGGTGCAACAAAATCTTGGGGCCAGCCATGGTTTCCCTTTACAATCCTCTTCAACCTGCGTTTTCAGCCATCCTCTCCCAAATTTTCCTTGGAAGTCCAATTTACTTGGGAAGGTAAAGCTCCTTTTTATTTCCAGTTGTTGATGTATTCTGTTCTAACTTGAAGGTATCGTTCTTTAGCATGACGGTTTTAAATTAAAATTTAGAAGTTTCTTATTATTCTATTTCAACATGCATGTGACGACAGCATCATAGGAGGTTCTTTTATCATTACCGGTCTATATTTAGTTACCTGGGCATCATTTAAAGAAAAACGAGCATCTCTTGGAGTTGGAGTAGCTAGCCCTTCTTCCTCTTGGGTCTCTGAACCACTTGTTCACGACAGAAGTTCACTCCAGAAAGGCCACGCTTTTTCTGGGTCCTCCTCCGTTTCCCCCAAAACCTTTTCAGATTAAGGAGATGAGTTATTAAATGCCAATCAATTGTAGAAATTGGTCTCGTGGTTCAAAATTCTGTTACTGTTACAATTTTGTTAGATGTATTTCCTGACAAACTGTCAATGCTGTCATGTTATACCTGAATTTTGAAATCCAATGGCTTGTATCTGAATTTGGTGAGCAATTTTGAAATGGAATATATTCCTTCTCTTCCTGGAACTGTAATATTAACCCCAAAGAAAGGTGAATTTTGTAAAACTTATTGGCAACACTGTGATCAGTGCAAATATGGAACAGTTTGGCCCACTTCTATTGTTTATACTTTAACGTAGTACTACAAAACAAAAGTTTAATGATTATAAAATTTAACAAGCTTATTCTTGATCGATAACCGTGTAAAACTTGTTTACATAATAGGTACCCTATTTTCTACTCGACAGATTCTTTAGGTTGTTTTGTTTTGCAGCAAAAAGGGTTGATTCCATTGGTGAATGATTATATTAGGCACAATAACATAGGAAAATGTCATATTAGGATTGTGGAAGTGAGTGGAGAGTATATGTTACTGAAAGTGAAATGGGACAACATGTGTGGATGTCATTAGTTGAATATTCTCTTCCTTTTCTGTTTTCCCCTCTGAAATCTACCTTCTTCATACATTGTATTATGCTGATTTCAGTCTTTAATAAACTACATTGATAAGAACAGAGGTTAATGCTATTTGTAGAATTATATAATACTCTATTGTATAGTTTTTGTTTGTCCAGGGATAATCATAATATGCAGCCCTATACTCAGCTTTTCCTAACTGACTTTAAGCAACTTTAAATTCGCAATCTAGCAAAGTTCTGCATTTGTTATCTGATAATTAAATTTTAAGTACACTGATTAAGGGTTTAATTTTTAATTGTAAGCATAAAAAAAACACATTTCAGTGATTTCTGTGTCTTAAAGAAATAGTTCCGACTATAGACTAAAACATGCTCTCTGTGTTTGTATATAGAAAAGTAACTTTAAATTCGGATAATATGCTATAGTATACAAGGAGTTTGATTTTATTTTAAGAATTCCCACCAATAATATTTTGTCAAATCCAAATTCAGATATTATCAGAGTAAATCTCTAAATTTGCTTTTGAATAATGTAAAGGCCATCGCTCCTAAGAATTATGAGGAATGATCATGTTAGTTTTTGGAGAATTAATTTAAAAAAAATATATCTTATAGTCAAATAAATCTAAATCAATCTCTCAATTATCTTTTTACTAACTTTTATTCTCAAACTTACATTTGGATAAAAATGTTCCATATATATATATATATATATATATATATATATATATATGTATATGTATAAAAATAATTTAGAAACATACAAGGATAACAAGTATTTTGAATATTTATTGTTATTACTATTATTATTATTATTCAAAAAATTTATAAAATTTGACCAATTTTATGTACATATAATTACGCTTGATAAAAAAACACGTTTACATAAGGATTAATGGTGTGAAGATGAGTATATCTTGTAATACTGTGAATCGTTTTTCTTTGTAGTTTAGATAATCAGCATTCTCAGGTATTTTAATTAATATATATTTTTAACTAATATTAAACATTCCAAGATATTCTTACAATTTATGAGATAGTCGTTCGTGCATTACAGTCAAAATATCATGAAATATTAAAAAAAGTGTTATTACTTTATGATTGAAACAATATATTCTATTTTAAATTAATTTTTCTAATTCCTGCCTTCATAGATTCTATGTTTATTGACTTCTTTAAATTCTGATGTCAAGTTTTAATAAAAGCATTTTAGAAAATACAGTAATATGTTTAAACGGATTTAATAAATTTAAAAACATTAACTAACTTTCTTAATTAACACAAAAAGTTAATTAGTTTTATTTGCATTTAAACATAGAAGTACTGCTTTTCATACAAATCTGACTGATCAGTATCCGAGAAAAGAAAAGAAGGTTGTCGTTAAAATTTAAAAATTACATTACACAACAAAACACGTAACAAATTCATAAGCAATAACTAATTTTTTTCATTTTTAATAAAAAAATAGTATTTTAATAATTCATGTCACCATTATTTCCCCTCTCTTATGTCCAAATTTCAGCGCTCACAGTGTTTGTTTGTAATGGATGCGCATTGTGGCAGTTTAGCCTCTGAAAACTCCGTCTTGCTGGTTCCTATGGATCAAGAAGACGACGCAACCCATTCACATTCTTTTGGTTCTTTTTCTTTCCTAACCTTTGCGCTCTAATCTGAATCTACCGGATCCAGATCCACCCATCTCTGAAAAATGGTAATCAACCCAAACCCTTCTTAGCCCTAAAATCCCAATTCCCGAAATGCCATGTTTTCTTCATCCCCCACCTAACCCCACTTCTCTAATCCTTCTGGGTATTCCCCAATTCGCAAAAAGACATGGTCTTTGCTAGAATCGCTTCACTTGTCTCCACCAAATTCCCCAATTCAAAGTCTTCCCCTTCTCTATCCAACAACATCCGAATCTCTTCCTCTCTCCAGGACCTCTCCTCGTACCGCCATGTTGACGCCACGCTACCCCTTCACAAGCTTCCAACACCCTCCTCTTCCTCGCGCCGCAGATGCCTCAAAGTCGCACTCTTCCTCGCATCGTTCTTCCTCCTAACGTACCTCGTCTTCTTCCTCCTTTACTCCTATTGGAACCATGGCTCCGGCAAGTACTACGTTGTACTCGATTGCGGCAGCACCGGCACGCGCGTTTTTGTCTACCACGCTTCCGTTCGGTTCCAACGTCGTAGCAATCTTCCAATTGTTGTTGACTCCTTGAGGAATAGCTTGCAAAAGAAGCCTAGTGGTCGTGCCTATGATCGAGTGGAGACCGAGCCTGGAATTGATAAACTAGTGCGCAACGTGACTGGGTTGCAGAAGGCGTTGAAGCCGTTGCTTAGGTGGGCCAAGAAGAAGATTCCACTTCATGCTCATAAGTCTACTTCGTTGTTTCTCTGTGCCACTGCTGGGGTGAGGAGGCTTCCGGTTATTGATTCTATGTGGCTGTTAGATAATGCTTGGACTGTGCTTAAAAACTCTCCCTTTATTTGTGAGAGGGATTGGGTTAGGATTATCTCAGGCCCCGAGGAGGCTTATTTTGGGTGGATTGCCCTTAATTATGATAGTGGCATTTTGGGGGCTAGGCCTAGGAAGGCTACTTATGGGGCACTTGACTTGGGTGGTTCTTCCTTGCAGGTCACGTTTGAGAGTGACCAACAGATGAATAATGATACTAGTTTGTATGTTAGCATTGGATCTGTGAGACATCATCTCACTGCATATTCCCTCCCGGGTTACGGTCTGAATGAGGCGTTTGGTAAGTCTGTGGACTATCTATATAGGAAAGAGTTTGCTTTAGGTAATGTTGTTGTAGGTAGTGGTGGAAATATTGAGTTGAAACATCCTTGCTTGCAGGATGGGTATAAGGATGAATACTTTTGTTCTCGTTGTTCATCTAATAACAAAGGTGGGAAAGAATTGAGTGGGGGTGGAGGGTTGGGAACTTCATTAGTGCTTGTTGGTGCTCCTAATTGGAAGGAGTGCAGTGCACTAGCGAAAGTTGCTGTAAATTTGTCTGAATGGTATGATCTTGGCGCAGGGCTTGATTGTGCAGCGCAGCCTTGTGCATTGCGTGACAGTATGCCTCGCCCCTATGGACATTTTTATGTGATTTCTGGATTTTATGTTGTATTTAGGTTTTTCAACTTGACTTCTGAGGCCACTCTTGATGATGTGTTGGCAAAGGGTAAGGATTTTTGTGAAAAGAGATGGGATGTTGCAAAGACAAGTGTTGCTCCGCAACCCTTTATTGATCAGTATTGCTTTAGGGCACCCTACATTACCTCTTTGCTGAGGGAGGGTTTGCACATTAATGATAATCAGGTAAGTGTTGGCTCCGGAAGTATCACTTGGACACTTGGGGTTGCCTTGTTGGAAG
Organism: Vigna unguiculata; assembly: GCF_037176805.1. Classification (NCBI taxonomy): domain Eukaryota; kingdom Viridiplantae; phylum Streptophyta; class Magnoliopsida; order Fabales; family Fabaceae; genus Vigna; species Vigna unguiculata. The sequence goes on from NC_140793.1 coordinate 29,853,218, forward strand.
CTGGAAAGGCATTCTCCACTAGATTTGGGATTCGTGACTTGGAGTTGTTCCGGTTCAAGATAAATCCTCTTGCTTTTGTGCCTATTCTGTTGGTTTCTTTTATTCTACTTCTTTGTGCTTTATCATGTATTGGCAACTGGATGCCAAGGTTTGTCCGGAGGCAATATCTTCCCATTTCCAGGCTTAACAGTGTTTCTGGGGCTTCTGTTCTTAACATGCAATCTCCTTTTCGGTTCCAGCATTGGAGTCCAGTGAACTCTGGTAAACTATTTATTTATGCAAATGACGATCACCACTAGTCCAAAAACTTGATAGATCTAACTGTTCTGTTCAAAATTTTTCTAAGGAGCATAGAAAGTCTGTTTTTGTTGTCCTTTTAGTTTATACTACTAATTATAAAATGTATGGTATGATGGCAACGTTCATTTGTATATCTTGGATGCCACTGCAACTTGTTTTGGCCATGTTTTCAGCAATTGTCAAAGCTTGCTGTTGTCACAAATGTGCATGCAATCATTTTAGAGTTAACCTCAATTCAATTTACACCTATGATACTGCAGGGGATGGAAGGTCAAAGATGCCACTGAGCCCAAAAATTACAGATTCACAACAAAGTCCGTTTGGTCTGGGGCATGGGCTTGATGACAACAATGGTGGCATCGAGCTTATGAAGTCTTCATCGTACCCATCAGCTAGTAATGTCTCACACAGTTATTCCTCAAACAGTTTAGGGCAGATGCAATTTGAGAATAGCAACATGGGTGCCTTCTGGTCCTCCTACAGGAGTCAGATGCATCTGCAGAGTAGGCGATCGCAGTCTCGAGAAGACCTCAATTCCTCATTGGCTGAAGTTCAAAATTTCAAGAGTTAGGAAATCAACTTCTGAAAACATTGGTATGATTTCGAAAATTTCATCCTTTTAAAACGTCATTGTTTCCTTTGAGTTTTGCTTTATCAAATTTTCCCAGGGATTCTTCTCTGTAACATACTAACATCTGTAAGTAAATACATATTTTTTGTTGAATATTCTTTCTGTATTTAATCAAGATTTCCACACATTTCCCCCCAGTTTGTAAATTTTAGGCTGCCTTGTACATAGCCACAAATTTCATGGATGGTTGATTATGAGTTGTAGGAGAATTAAATGGCATACCAAGAATGATTTTTTCTGCGCATTGAGTCGCAGCATCAATTCATTTTGTGACTGTTCCTATACCATTCTTTGAACTCGTTAACAGCTACTACCATAGACAATTTCTAGTTTCGTAACTGGTGACTGATGACTTGTGAACATCACAGAGAAGTTGTAACATCAAATAAGCTACTGAATTGACTTAACGCGTTGCAAGTTGCAACTTTGCAAGTTACTTACTGGCTTCAGAAAAGAGGGAAAAAATTAGATACAGTATCTCAGGTACTATTAAATCTATTCCCATATTAGATTTGGAATTGAACCTTGATAATATGTGATGATATTTAATGAAATAATTTACAAACTCCATTGGATAATAATGCCAAAAGGACCATGCATCCAAGTTGCACATAATTATATTCTTTTTCTACTACTTTTGTTGATTGAATCTAATGTCTGACACCAAATTATACCTCAATATCTAACTTTTTCTTCTAAATGTTATTTTCAATTTAATTTTCTTGTTTAGAGTTTAATAACATTTGATCAAGCAACCACGTCATTTATTATGATTGCTGAAAAATACAACGTTTACTTCTTTTTTTCGTCGAGCAACGGATTTGGTTCCTAATATTGCCATGACCAATTAATTTTGTGGCTATTACTATAGGCTTTTTTTGGGTACAAAGGAAAAATAAAAAGGTAAAGGTTGTGAAAAAAGTTATTTAGATGTAGGGAAAGTGAGTGAAAGACAAGGTAAAAGTTTGTAGTAGATTTAATGAATGTAATAGAATAAATTTGATTGTATATTAATATATTTAAAATTCATTTATACATAATTTTTTCAAGTATAATTTAAAGTCAATAAAAATTAAATTTAAATAAAATATTATTACAAAATTAATAAATAAAAAATATATATTGAAAATAAAATGTATTAAAATAAATTATAAAAAGTTAAGTGAATTGATTTAATTGTATTAATATTTTTATTTTAATTATTTATATATTTTAATATAACAAATATACTAACAAAATATTAAAATTATTTATTAATCATTTTAATTGTTTTCTTTTAATATTCATTTTATTACAATAATAAAATATATTTATAGTATTTAATTATTATATATTACATATAAATTTTAAAATATTTTAAAATATTAATTTAAAATTCAATTGATTATATTTAATTTTTCTTACGTGATTAAGTATTTAATATTAAAATAATTTATTTTGCGAAACATTAAAATTTAAATTGTTTTATTTCAATTGTTTATTATATTATAATATAAAAATAAATATTTTATTAGGTTTATCCATCGTATCATGTTTTATACATCGATTACTCCAATTTTGGTGGCTTTTCTTCATCTATGGTGTTTCCATTTTTGGTAATAGATATGATTTGTGATTAGTAACTTCCAAAATCATTTGGAAAAGACGAACATCATGAATCTCAACATCCAATACCACATACCTTACTCGATTAATATTTCATTCTGCTACCCAACTTAAACTTTCATCTCCATAAAGTTTGTAAAATTTTAAATAAGTAAATTTTACTTTTTTTAAAATGTATGAAACTTTGTTTTAATTATAGTAAAATATGTCTATTTTTCATATTTGTTATAGTTAGCATTATATGACAATATTAGGATATATTGCTTGCAATGATCTTTCAACTTTTTATTTAACATATAAGCATTTAACAAGTATTATATAATAATTAGGGACAAAAACAATATTTTTTAATTTTTGAAAAAATAAAATACATTATGGTAACAATAGTTAAAAGACGTTCCTTTTATTATGGGACTGAAAATATGTGTCAGCATAATATTTATATGGAAGAAATATTACGTAATTGTAAAAAATTAAAATACATAATGTTATGGTTCAAATTCCCGAAAACAGTATTATTCTTATTTATAATTATAATATTTGATGTACATACTTCACATCCCAATTTTATTCTTAATTTAAAAACATAGAAATTACTTATATTACAAGAGTAATTACACCCACTTTATTAGCACAACATAGTTCTATAACAATAATGAAGATAGTAACTACACTTACAAGAACATTAAACTATAAATTATTTAAACATTTCAATAACATAATAACAAACAAATAATGATATTTTGAATTGCCATGCAATTTTTTTCTGTGAACAATAGTAATTATTTTTCTTATTTACAAGCAGTATATATTTTTTATATGGAGAAAACAGCAAAAAGTTATAAATTATATTGATGTCAAAAGAGTCGCTCAGGAAGCAAAATAGCTATACCATAAGTCATGACGCAGTGTTGCGTAATGTATTTATACATATACTAAATAAGTTAAAACAGTTATCCGATAATTTTATCTTATGAATTATTTGGATGTTGGATTGATGGTGATATGACATATGGTGTACGGTAATGTTATATCTGCTGGAACCGCCAGATCTATGGCATAGATCTTGTCGCATTTCACCGTTTTTTTTTTCTTCCATACACAACTCCTTTATTTATTTACTTCTTCACCCCTGTCATCTATCTCTGCGAGCATGTAACTACAGTGACGGTGAATAATGTTGTTGAGAAGAAATCATAATGGTGCCCTGCTATATACATCATACACACTGACACAAGCCCCACACCCACACGTCATTCATCACCACGATACCGCTTTCCTCAGATCACTTTCCTTCACGAACAAACCATGAAAACCGTACGGAACCCGCCGTGGAAGCTTCACCTCCGCCACCACGTCCAGCTCCGGCGACTTCGTGTCCATCACCAAGAACGTCGACTCTCCCTTCCTCTCATCGTGCACGTACGTCACCAAGTACCCATCGTCCTCCTCACCGCCTTCCTCCTTCGCCACGAAGAACGGTTCCCCGCCGTAGCACCCCTCGCCGAACATCCTGCATCCCACCGTACAGTCCCTCCGCTCATTCGCCTTCGACACGTCCAGCTTCACCACCCCCGAGATCTTCGGCATTGGGTCTCCCACCGCCGCGTAAACGAACCTGTTCTTCTTCCCAACGAACGCCGGGTTTATAACCGCGAAATCAAGGTTCCGCGCCGACACCGGTTGCCGCGTCACAATCCCCGTCTCCAGATCGATCTTCACCTTCTCCACCATCGCGTGAACCAGCTCCATTCTTTCCAGTGCGTGCTCCACCGACAGAATATTCGGCGCCACCAGCACCACCGTTCTTCCCCCGTCCTCCTCCCACGCGTTTATCGCGTGAATGACGTTAAACCCCGGCACGTCGAACCACTTCATCTTGGATTCATCCTTAGCATCACTGCAATAACAGTTAAATCAGATATGATGAAAATTAAAACTAAATCTATATACAGTTGAATAGAGCTTGGCTTGTAGTGTTTTTTTAGTACTGTTACACACATTTCCAATTTTGAATCGGAATTTAAGTTCTATAGTTTGCGTGCAAAAGTTAATTAGGTGAACTACTACATACACACACTTACCGAGGAATGATTCCAATCCTTGGAACCTTGGACGCGACGGAGTCGACGGGGGAGCCACCGGCGATCATGTCGAGAGGATTCATCCCGAGCTGAATGTCGCAGAAGACTGCATAGTTCTTGGTGATGGCGAAGTCGTGGAGAAACGAAGGTGAAGTCATGGAGAAGATAGGCACGTCATCGTATTTGTTCCCGTTAGGGTCAAAACGGAAGTAGGTTAGGAACGGGGGAACGGGGCCGTAACGGAAGGCGAAGCATTCCCCTGTGTCGGGGTCTATCTTCGGATGCGCCGTCATGCTGAACGTAAGTTTGCCGTTGAAGTCGTAACGGCCGATTGTTTCCACGTCGCCGTTACGGGTAACGTTGACAGTGTAGGGGAGGTCGGATTCGCCTAGCGCGAAGAGACGGTTACCGAAGAAGGCTAAGCTGGTGTTGGCCAACCCAATCCCATTAGAGGGATTGAACTGTCCCGTGGCGACCCTCGCCGCGGTGAGAGACCCACGCGCCGCGGAGGCAACGAGGGAGTTGAAGCCGGAGAAAACGTTGGGGATGAGAGGGAAACCGGCGTCGTTTTCCATGGTGTATTTGTAGGTTTTGACGTAGCGGCTGCAGAGAGTGGCTTTACCTTGGGAGATGCGCAGCGCGTGGAGCATGCCGTCGCCGTCGAATAAGTGGTAGGGCCCACGCGGGAGGAACTGAGGGTTTGGGCCGTTTCGAATGTACGCGCCGTCGAGGCACGGCGGTAGGGCCCCCTGGACGATTTGACACTCCGTGGGAGGGAGTTCATCGACGGGGGCGAAGTTTTGCGACAGGACATGTCTGGGGTCTACGGAGGGTTTGAGCGGAGGGTCTATGAAATTGTTGATGATGTTGTCCAACGCGTTCAGCATTAGCGCTGGCGCCCATGAATTCGTTTTCCTTTTGAGTTCCAGTCGTTGCTGCGGCGTCGTTTTGATGGATGGAACTGGGTAAGTTTTCGGAGTGGTGGTAGACGGTGGGGGAAGGGTGGTGGTTTGCGGTTTTTCTTCTGTTTTAACGGTTGATACTGCGGTTTTTAGAAGAGGGTTGGGCGGAGAAGAGACCGGTGGTGGCGGTGCTGTCACTATTACTGGTTTAGGGACCATTTTTGTAGGATAAGGTTAATTCCTTCTATGTGGCTAGTTATGAGAATCAGGTGAAGAACTCGCTTCTTCTATCATTATTATCGTCTCTTCCACTCCTCATTTATATACATAAATTATTTTATATATATATATATATATATATATATATATATATATATATATATATAATTAACTTTATTTCCGTTTATTAGAAGAAAAAAAATGAGTATTTTCATTTTCTACATCAAAATATGATAAATTAATTATATTTCCAATAAGAAGGAGCACCCAAACAAACATACAGTTCCATCACCACCTGTTTGCTTTTCATGGCAATTAAGAGAGGCATGTAATTTAGTATGACTTTTGTTTTAATATAATTTTATTTTCTTGCTAAATCAAATTTATGTGAGATGTTTTAAATAACAAGTCCATTTCACAACTCAAAAAATCAAATTTTCTTTTCTACCGGTCAAGAATTGAGAAATATATTTGACAACAAGTTTATAAATTTAAAAACAATAAAATCTACTATCTCCAAAATGTGATAAAATAAAAAAACAAAAATTAATTTTGACGTAAAATAGTAAGATGAACACAAATTGTGGTGATAAATGAATCTCACAGTGGTTGATATTTTGTATTGCAGTCATAATAATGAGCCACCGAAATAAAAACCATATCCATCATCACTTTCCCAAACCACACATTTTCTTAGATATTAATTTTAGATTAGGCCCACACTAGGGGTGGTAACGCGGGTCGGCCCGGCCGTTTAGGCCCGGCCCGCATAAGACTCGCATAACGCAGGCTGGTCCGCCTCGTCCCGCATACTTTTTGTGAGCTGAAAATACTGGTTCATCCCGCATACTTTTTGACCTGCGGACCCGCTTTTTTTTTTAATTTTTTTAATTTTTTTTTATGATAAAACTTTCAATGTTTAAAAATTGGGAAACTTTAAGAAGTTCACAAAATTAAGTAAAGACTTTGAAGAATTAGATGATAAATTGATAATTCAACATTTTCATCATATTCATACTATGACATATACAATGTATTCTTTAAATTTTAGCACATTAAAAATTACATAATACTTGTCTTTTCCAGTTATACAAGAATGTAAAACGTTAATGCAAGAGTCCATAAAAGAAGTAATTAATATACACAAGTACAAGTTTTTTTTTCTTTTAATTTTATGCGGGTTTGTGGACCGGCTCGCACGGGTTACGAGTCTATGCGGGCCGGGCTCACGCGAACCTACGGGTTCACTATCCTGACCCGTCTCGCATTTTTTCTGCGGACCGGACCCGCAGGCCAGTTTTTCCTTATTTTGTTTGATCCCTTACATCCTGTTTCATTCTAAAAAAACAATATTGGTTTGGTTAATAAAAAGGAACCAAAATAAATAATTATAAAATAAATTCTTCCGGTATAAGTTTGAATCAAGACGATCTCGATCAAAACACGAAGGTATGCCATCTGTTATAAAATACAACTATTTTATAATATTACAATAATAATGTTTAATCAACCACTAATATTTCACCACATAACTAAAAATTTCGTTATAAAAATATACTAATATTTTTAATTTTGGTATCATTTCCTTTCATCCCTCTTATATTTAGAAATTAGGTATATGTTTTAGTAAATGATTCATAAGTTTAAGTATGTAGAAGCAGAATGATAACTAACTCGTGTTTTATAAGGTGAATAGCTTCAAGATTTCCGTGCATGAAACTGTATTAACTACCATGTTTATAACTAAAGAGGGTAAAAAGAACGTAACTAACTACGGTAGCATTTAGAGTGCTAAAACCACATTATTTAAATCCGCAAGTGGTACTGTTTGTAGTTTAGTGCATTGGAACGTGTAAATGAGAGTTTAGTGTTAGCAAGACTTCTCAAACCTAATTAATGAAGGTTGAATAAGAATAAAAATAGGGAAAAAGTTGGGTTGGATCAACAAAGTAAAAAAGAAAAGGTTAAATATGTTTTTATCCTTAAATTTTTAGTGAATTTTGGAATTAGTCTATTTCGAAATTTTAGACTAATTTAGTCTTTCATCTTTCAAAATACGTGAATTTAGTCAATTTAATCAAATTTTGTTAGGTTTATTTGATGTTTCGAACGCATTTCAAGATTGTATATAAATTGTTTATACTATTTGACACATTTTTACTTTAATGTTAAGTCAAATACTATTATGAAACGCGTTTAAAATATTAAATAAACTTAATAAAATTTGATTAAAATGAATATATATATATATATATATATATATTTCGAAAGATATAGAATTAAATTGGTCCAAAATTTTAAAATTGAATAATTTCAAAATTCACTGAAAAAGACCAAAAACATATTTAACCAAATATGTGTGAAAAAAAATGAAAATAACATATTATTATGCACATGATTTGTATTTTTTTTATCACAACTCATATTAAGAATATTTCCTTATTGATTATGGATATCATATTTAAATATTTTTCTCTCGTTTTTCTTTCATACTTCTTCAATTTCTACCCAAATATTTAATTATAGTTGGAAACAACAATTTAACACGTATTTTTTATGTTTAGTATCTTTAAGTGGAAATCCAAAATCAAAATTTTACCGACTTAATTGAGATATGAAGGGGTGGTAGAGATAGATGACAGCCTTGAAGGTAAGACTTATCAATAATTTGATTATCGGATAGGAAGTTTAGTTATATTTATTTTGTTATTCATGTCATGTCTATCTATAAAACAACTTGCACATTTTTTTTAATTAAAAATATTTATTTTTCTAAAATAAATTATTTAAAACATTTTTTAAGGCCACTTTTTGATTATTACAAACAAACTTATTTAAACTATAAAATTTTATTATTCTAAAATATAAATTCAAACAAAAGTTCTATCATAAGACATAAATTATCAGTAAACATAATTAATAAGAAAATACATTAGTACGTAATAAAACAAACAATGATAAAATAAAATTCAATCTCATTCTATTTGTAATTAATAGGCATATAAATCTTCTAGTTTAAGTTATCTTCTTTTCTAGTATAAAATTTGAGTTCAAACTTTGTGATTATGAGAGATTGTTTATCCTCTTAATGAGTAGTTTTTTTTTAGTATAGAATTAAAATTCAAATATTATTTATGTATCTTCTCGAGTTTATATTAGTTTCTCTTCTAGAATAAATTCAGAGTTCAAAGCTTATCATAAAGTCTGAAACTGAGAATTTATATAAAATATCAAATTTGATATCACTCACTAAAGACTCAAATCATGAGTAATTCAACAAAATGATGTAATATTTTCTCAAGACACTACATGCCAGGTAATTAATACGCGATAATTGAGAAATCTAAAGGATAGAAAAATATGACAGAAACAAATGATAATATGATGAAAAATTTAAGTAATATTACTCAAATGTTTTGCTCGAACTTTGGTCTATTTTTTTTTTATAATAAAATCATTTTTTATGGGTTTTTTAAATGGAGGACTTATTCGGAAAATACATAAAATATAAGTTCTTGATAAGTTATTGAAGTCACTTTATTTTAAGAATCTTAAAATGTTTATGGATGTTATCTTTTATGTTTAACTTTTTATATTTATTCAATATGAGACTTAACTCAAATTTTTTAACTATTTATTTCGTTGTAGAGTTGTCAACTTGATCCATGGTCTATAAGACAACTCTAATTCACCCTTGAATAAGTTTTCTTTAAGAAATCCTAAATTGAGAGGGCCAAATAAAGGCTCTAGCCCACAAAGTCATCTCTTAAGTGGCTTAGGGTCAAGGCTAAAGTAGGTTTGGTCATACTATAAGACTTTAATTAGTTCTTAAAAACAATATCTTTAGTCTGGGTCATATATCAAATAAGGCTGAAGGCTAAGATGGGCCAGCCTAGGTCGAAGATCGAGAGGACAAATTTTGGATGGAAATTTGAGGCAGACTCTGTTATACTGATGGTCGAGAAGGGATGACCCGAATCAAAGGTGGAGACAGGCCGAATCGGGAGGAAGGTCAAGAAAGGTGAACTTGGACCAATGGTCGTGACCAGATGGCTAAGGCTGAAGGTTGAGACTAGTCGGCCGAAATCGAAGTTCGAAATGGGTCACTTGGGTTGCTAATATAAAGGATTAGACCATGCCCAAGGTTGAGATGGGTCGTCTTAGGTCGAAGGTCAAGATGGTTTGGTCTAGGCCCAATATAAAGACCATGCCCAAGGTTGAGACAGGTCATCTCAGGCTTAAGGTTGTGACAAACCGGCTCAAGCTGATGGCCGAGATAGGTTGGTTTGGGCATTAGGTCAACATGGGCTTAAACAAGCCAAAGGTCGTGATTGATCGACCTGGGTCGAAGGTTAAAAAAGGCCCCAACCGAAATTCGGCTGAGTTGGCCCCGATTGAAATTCAGTCCTAACCGAAATTCAACCAAGCCGATCCAAGCTAAATTTTGGCCCAACCAACCCCAATGGAAATTCAACAAAATTCAGATGAGTTGGCATCGACCCAATATCAGCTGAGATGCCACTGGCTAAATTTCGACTGAGTCGGCCAAGTTGGCCCTAGTCGAATTTCGGTCAAGTCATCCCCGACCTAAAGTCGGTCGAGTTGGCCCCAACTAGAATTTGGTCGAATTTAGCCGAGTCATCCTCAACTGAAATTTGACTGAATCGGCACTAGCCAATATTCGGCAGAATTCGACAGATATTGTCCTTATCAAAATTGGTTGAATTCAGTCGATTCTACCCCGACCAAAATTTGATTAATGGTCGAGTCGGACTAGTCCGAGTTGAAGGTGGAGACGGCTGGCTTGGGTAGAATGTTGATACTTATGCGACTCAGGTTGTAGTTCAAGATGGGTTGACCTTAATGTTGAAATTGGCCAGGTCAGGCTGCAAGTCGACCTTGACCAGTTTGACTAAAGGTTGAGACATGCCTATTCAGACTGAAAGTCGAGACAGACGGGCTTAAACCAAAGGTCTTATAATATATTTTTTAAAAATATTACTTTCTTTTCATGTTTAAAAGAAGAGTCATGTGCTTGTCTTGACCCATAGTGCTTTTGTGGACATTTTGGTCATGTGGGCTTTATGGGATTTTTTTAATTTTGTGAACTTTTTGGCCTCAATTCACGTGGATCAGGGCCAAACCCTATAAGGTGGGCCAAATTGACAGTTCTACGAGTGAGTCTTTTTTACGTTAATACACTCCTCCTCAAGTAGAAGCATTCTCAATCTCGAATATTCTTTATTTGTATCATCGCTCAATTTAATGAGATACATTTACATTCATGAGAAAGACTTTTGATATAAGGATCATATTTGTACCGTGTTCAACTTAATGGGATATGTTTACCTAAATTCTTAGTCAAAAAGCTTTTTAATATAAATAAACAGTGACATTTCTAAGACCCTAAGACAGCGAAAATAATATACTTACAATGATAAATAAGATTAGGCACAAAATATTTTTTTTCATATAATTAGTAATATTTTTAACAAAACAACATGTCTATCTGTGAACATAGGACTATACAGTACTCGTATAAGTTCATCCAAACTTTTTTTTAAATGATTTTAGTGTGATTCATTCACTATTTATCCTTTTAATGACGGATTTCACTGTGAGCATGGATGGGTAAAGATCTTTTTTATATGTTTGATGGTTGTAAACGGGACAAGCTGGCGGAATAAAATTCCCCCAGTGGTTGAGGAAGAAGATAAGAAGAAAGTTGTGTGGGTCTGGTTTTAGTAACACTCACTTTCAACTTCACTGTTTCTTCAAAGATGAATCAATTCATAAGTGGAGTGTAAGGTACCACCATTGCCCGTGAGTTACTTCACTTTTTGTGGCCCCAAAATTTTCACATATCAGTCCACAACTTCTGTAACGTGTAAGAAACCTGTCATGCCTTATTGGAGTTTTCTCAGATATTTTAAGATGACAAATGATTTTTTATATTTCACTAACTATTTAAATCGCTTTTTAAGATAATATAACCGTTAAAAAATAAATTTTATATTATAAAAAATAATAAATATGAGATGGATATGAAAATTTATTACATGTTTTTGGATGTCAAGCTTCAGAGCTGAATCTCTGTAACTGTAACCAACCCATTCACCAATACGCCAGCCAAGTCATTTATTTTACTTTTGTGAAATTTACTCTTTCTCAGCTATCACCAACACCAATCACTTTTATCCATATATATCGCATTTTAGTTTTATCAATTTTTTTTTCAAAAAAACTAGCACCTATTGATGCCATGAAAGGAGATTTCTGTATCTTATTTCAAAAATCATACTTCATGAGAGAGATAATATGATAAATTAATATGTGAAATCAATGACATGTATAGATTGATTTATGACAAATATTGATTATTTTAATATTTATATTTATTTGGCCTCGTAATTTAAGAATTAAAATCATCTTTATATTGTAACTTGTGAAATTACTAGGTATCTGGAAAAACAAATACCATATAATAAGACGTGGTATGAAAGATAGGCAACACAATTTCATGTCTCAACTTCTTATACCCAAGTTTAGTAGTTATTTCAATTTAGTAGTTTATTAAATATATTTTTTATCTTTTAAGTAAAAATTAAAATTATTGTTTTTTTTAACTTTGGTCCAATATAGTAATCCAACTTTAAAAATGTGTGAATTTAATATTTTTAACCAGATTTTGTTAAGTTTATTTGACGTTTCAAACACGTTTTTTATAGTATTTGAGTTGCTCACATAAATTGATATATTTTCATTTTAATGTTAATTGATAAATGTGTTTGAAATTTTGAATAAACTTAATAAAATTTAGTTAAAAGAACTAAATTTATACATTTTTAAACATAGAAGACTAAATTGGTTAAAAATTTTAAAAAAGATTAATTATAATTTTTACTTGAAATTAAAAGATCAAAGCATATTTAACACATAAATATAATAGTGATAAAATATGTATTAAATATATATAATTATTACAATGGATATTTAATGTAGATGGTTAACGACTGTGGCTATGAGTTTTTAATATTAATTATTTAAATATTTTTGATGAATTTTTTATGTAATAACAAAGATCAATGGATAGATAATTAATGTCTTAAAATTTTGTTTTTTTTTTTATATTTTCAGTCTTAACTTCGTATATTATTGGTACAATGTTCTTGTCCATCACAAGGGTGATGTTATTCTTCGCATGTTTCTTAATACATGTTATCTTATCGATAGAATATCCTCTTATAGTTTGGTCAATAAAGTTCCATATTCATTATGTTTTCAAATGAACTTCTGTTTTATATTTCTCCTCGTTTAAATTTCTCCTCGAATTTTTTATTGTGTTTTGTATATATGTCTCCCGACTTCGATTAACTCTCAACTTAGTTTATCATATATGTCTTTTTAAGACATTTCGTCTTGAAATGGGTATTGATGTTATTCACCTATCACTAAAATACATTACATATAGTGTCACTTTTTTAGGAAACTTCTTCTCTTCCTCCACACAAGATGTTATTATTGGATGAGGTTGTGATTACCCTTTTAACTTTCTAGCAGTATCAAATCAACCATTCGGATCTCTCACTTACAATTATGAAGAATATCAGATACTTTTGACCTTGTATTTCATTTCAGCTAGGTTTTAAACTATACTACTTTTGTTCTTCTGCCTAAGGAATTGGAGGCCTCATTTTATACAGTATTATGTCAGTAACACGTAGATATTCATTCCTTTTGGAAAATTCTCAAGCAATTTGAAAAAAAAAGAAGAATAATAAGAAGGGGTTGAGGTATCCATTCAACATTTTTTTTACACTGTTAATGTACAATAATATACTTTTATACAGTTAATTCATGTTTGAGTGCTGCCACAAGCAATTCTTAATTTTTTAAGCAGAGATTCCCCGGGCTGCATTCCAGCTGCCTGCATCATATACAGAAACTTAACAGCTTCAATGTGGAAACCATTCCTTATGTAACCCGAAAGCATAGCATTCCAGCAATCAACCTTTTTCTCCTCTCGGATTATCTCAAACACTTGTTTTGCATCTCTCAACAACCCACATCTTCCATACATGGCAATCAAACTACACTGCACATAGTGATCCGACACCAGCCCAAGTTTGATGGCATCAGCATGGACTTGTTCACCACATCGTTCCTGATTCAGCATCTTTCCACACGCCTTGAGAACACTAGAAAAAGTGAAGCAGTCCTTCTTCACCCCTCGCATTCCCATCTCCCTGAAGTCACCAAAAACCTCAGAGAAATGCCTTTCCCTGCAACCACTAACGATTTTAGCCGTCCAAGTCAGCGTGTTATGCCGCGACACCCCATTGAAGACAGCACTCGCATCTTCCAGGCTCGTGAACCTCCCGTAGAAGTTGATCAAAGAGCTGCTGAGAAGCACATGATCACAAGTACCCAACTTCAACAACCATCCATGAACTTGCAATCCCAGAGGGACATTCAAAGTGCATGCACAAGCCCTGAGAAGACAAGCCCATATCCACGGAGGAAATTCCAGCGTACCCAATTGACCTAACATGTTGACAAAAACAGCCGTAGCCTCCTCATAATCGGCATTATCATAGTACGCAACAAACAAGGTCGCCCAAGAGTTGAAGTCCCTCACACGCATTTTTTCAAACATGTTGCGTGCATTTTCCAACAGACCACAGGACACAAACATAATGAGAATCCGATTGAGGAAAGGCAATGGGGGTTTGATGCCACTCTTGGAGATGTGAGTGTACAACTCAATGGCAGATTCTGGGTCGCCGGAAACAGTGCACTCTTTTATCAATGAAGTGTAGATGTCAATGGGTGTAGGAAAAGGTAGAACGTCCATCAAGTGCAGTATGTCTGACGTTGTAGCATCTTTTCTCTTCTTTTTCTTTGGCTCCTTCTTGGTGAAAGTGATTGTTTGAGGAATGAGGGGACGTGGGAAGGTGTGAATGGGGTAGCGCAGCGGTGGTAGAAGCTCGAGTTGATGGTTGGTAGAAGGCAAAGCACCAAGGTTGTTGTTTTTCAGATCAAGGTTTTGGTCGAAGAATAGGTGGTGGGTTGGTACTGTTGGCACAGGTGCAGTGATGCTTGCCATTTTTCAATTGAACGACAACCTACGAATGTTTCTTCAATCAGGTTGCTGTCTCTTCCTTTGCATAAATTAACAACTTCAAAGGAGAACTTCAAATTTTATTTTATTTTAAGATATTTACAGTTTCAAACAAAAACTACTACTTTTTTTTTATTTTTTATTTTAGCTCAGAGAAAAGTATTGTAAATTAATATATTTAGAAAATAAAAATTTCCTACGTACAAACATTTCAAGCTACTTAACAATGAGGTTATTTACACAAAATAATTCATTCCAAGTTGACTTTTTTTAAACTCACATTCATCTTTTCATGCATTTTCTCCACTCCCTCGAGCTACAATAGCACAAACAAACACACTATCATAGCTACTTAAATTTTTGTTTTCTTAACAAATTTGCTTCCAATACTTTTCTAAAAGTTGTTGCGTAATTCATTATCTAAACTATCTATTTATACTATTTATATTGAACTCTTACCTTTTTTAAATTATTTAATCACGACCCAAACATATCATAATTTTTATTACGTGCTTAGTCTTGTTTTGTGTTATAACTGTGTTTTATCTTTAACTAACCGAACGGTTTTCATATAGATCAATCGGTTGGTTGTTGACGGGGATTCCATATTAATTATTATTAAAAATAATGAAAAACAAAATGAGTTTGAGACATTTTACACAACTACTAGTCATACTTTAATACATATGAAACTTAATGCCAATAGCTTCTTTCATCGGTCTTAAGTATATAATAGTATATAATGATATTATACTTTGAAGAAGTTAATGATAATTATTAGATTAAAATACTCCGTTGGTGTTTTTGTCGCAAAATCTCAATTTGGTCATCGTATTTTTATTAGTCTCAATTAAGTCCTCATTTTTGTAAATTAGTATCAATTAGGTCCTTTTTGTTAGTAGACAACTAACACCGTTAAGTAGGTCAGCTTCTCGTTTTTTTAAACTTTTTGAATTTTTTTTGAATTTTTTTTTGAATTTTTAATTTTTTTTAAAAAAAAATATTTATGCCACATGTCAGGTTTGTAGTGTGCCACGTGTCAATCTAATATGGTGACACGTGTCAACTTTCTCAATTTGGTTCTCATTTTTGTTAATTTGATTTGATTTCAGTCCCAATTTTCTTTTTTAAATTTTAATTTCATGTTCTCCAGATTTAGAACAAATTTAATTTTTTTTATAAATGTAATGATGATACTTTTATTACAAGTGATATTTCTATTACATATTTTTAACAATATTTAATTTATTTAAATTTATATTTTACATTAAACTTTATTTAAATTTTATTTTAAAATTATAAATATATAGATTAATAAATTTATATTCGAAATATTTGTATAATATTCAATATCAACAATATTTTAGAGTTGACTTAAAAATAACAATTTTATAAATTCAAATGTAAAATTTTAAAATAATTTTATAACAAATTAAAATAAATATATTTAAAATTTTAATATTAAATACAATTAATATTATTAAAATATTTAATAAAAATATCAATTTTAATAAAAATAATCATAACATTATATAAAAGTAAAATTTAGTCTAAATTTGGAGTGCCTGAAATTGAAAATTTTTAAAAAAATTTGGGACTCAAATCAAATCAAATTAATAAATATGAGGACCAAATTGAGATTCATACAATAATTTGACACGTGTCACCATATTAGATTGACACGTGGCACACTACAGACGTGACACATGGCATAAATATTTTTTTTAAAAAAATAAAAATTAAAAAAAATTAAAAATTTAAAAAAAAAATTAAAAAAATTTTAAAAAAAATTTTAAAAAATTCAAAAAAATGAGGAGCTGACACGTGATACCTACTTAACGGTGTTAGTTCTCTATTAACGGAAAGGACCTAATTGATACTAATTTACAAAAATGAGGACCTAATTGAGACTAATAAAAATACGATGACCAAATTGAGATTTTGCGACAAAAACGAGGACCAACGTAGTATTTTAACCTAATTATTACTATGACACTACTCTTATTGGGTTATTAATTCCCATTACTTTGTCAAATAGCACAACTCAGATAGAGGTAGAGCCATAAAAGTGAGTTAGACCCAGTGGGCCAACCCAGCCTACCACGGGGACCGAGTTGGGTTGAAATTTTTTTACAAATTTCAGGACGGGTCAATTTTTGACTCGGCTCACCAAGAACCTGGCTCACCCGTAGTGAGCCGGGTTGACCCACCAACCCGTATGATCACACATATTAGGTTGGGCTTTGCAATGTTAGGCTGTTTTTTTTAATTAAACACATTAGTGGGTTGACAAATGGAAACTTAGTTCCAACTCCAAATAGATGAGGATAAAGAAGATGCTTCAAGAGATGAAAATGTTGTGGATTCATCCATTCAAGACTTTAATATTATAGTCGGATAAATGATAAAAATGTTTTGATATTAAATAATTTTTTTTTTAATTTTAGTTTGTATTGGAGTTTAACATCATTTTGGATTGTATTTAGATTGTATTAAAGTTTATTTAAATTTTAATTTATGACTTTAGAAAAAAAATTATATTTTATTTTAATTAAGTGGGCTAGTAAGCCAATCCGTAGTGGACCGGGTCAGATTCAAAATTTTTTGACTTGTTTATGAGTGAGTCAAATTAGATTGGCCCACTAAGTGACCAAATCATAATTGATTGGGTCGGATTGGCCCGGCAGCCCACTTGACAGCTCTAAATAGAGGTACCTGTATAGTTAGAATAGTTAACATTTTTTTGGACATCACACATAAAATGAATGGGAGTAGTGAAACATGACAACCTATGCATCTATAGATAGAAATAGAGAAAAGACAAACACAAAAAGTAACTCGTTTTGAATATGTGGTTATTTGGTAGAAAAATCCACTTAGATACTACTAAAATTAAGAGTTAAAACAAAATTTTAAGAATTTTCAACAAATAAAAAAAATATTGAAAAAATTCATCTAGCACTCCACGTGATTGTGACATAGATAATAATGTATGCTGTCACATGGCTATCATGACAGATTGTCCACGTTGTTAAACATGTCAACACTTAATGGATTCAATTCAAGAAACCAAAACGTATGACGAAAATGAGGGAAATAGTATTCTAAATCATTTTTATCACTTTTATAGATAAAGAAACATATTCAACCTTATTATTCATAATCATTTTTATCTCACATTTTATCTTTTTCATATAAACACATTTAAAAAATAGTCTTCTAAAATAAAACAAAAAATAATAATAATTCCCTCCCTTCTTTAGTACAGAACATTTCTTTTCCTAACAGAAACATCCATAATTTATCTTGAGAACAAATGCTAAACAGATTATGGATATTGCAGAACACATGTATAAAACAATGGGTTGTTATTGTTGGTGGCACTAGACTCATCACAACCTGTATTGGGACAATTTGCTTACCAAGACAGCAACCCCAGCGATAAGGGTGAAAAAGAACATGGTAATGGGGAAAAAGGGCATCACATGTTAGAAATGAAGGACAAAATTGCGGTGGCATTAGGCACAATTCATGTCACCATCGAACAAGTAGCAGCACGTTTTGAGAAATAATGTTTTCTCACACTGTTTCCTGAAGGTGTTTGATGAAGTTCCATTTACTTTTGCTCTTCAGCACTCACTTTAATTCAATTCATTAAAGATTCATATTCAATTCATCAAGATTCATATTCATCAGGACCTGAATCTATCTCCTCAGCCAATTTATCTTTTAGCACTGGACTTGGAGTAGATCGATATTGAATAGATTGTAAGAAGTTGAAATAAGCATACTTGATATCGAACTGCATATCGTACCCTGCATAACACATAAGTAGCATCAAAATTCTGATTACAATTGGACCTGGAACTGAAAAGGGAAGGTTGGGTCCTTACAATAATTAACTGCAATAGTTAATCCTCCATCATCCGCACTCTGTCTAACATGATGGAACCACATGCTAGGCCTGCATTAGTTTCCTCCTTCAGTATATACCACAGAAAGGATAATCAATAGGCAAACTAAAATCTGGGTTAATTCCCACTTCCAATACTCCTCTTTCAAGCTAACAATCTGGTACTAATGGTGATTACTAATCACTGATTCGTAAGCATGGCAAAGATCTTTAAGTGAGTTGGATTATTCTAGTAAACATAAAATGACTCAATCACTGCATCCATTAAGTACACATTATTCGATGAAATAGATTACTTGAAAAATATACTGCATGAACTAGAAACATAACGTAGTTATGTAACTTCAACTAACATCATATGCCTAGTGACCTAATCATAAGTTCAAATCTACTATCTCAGAGTTCATGACTTTTTTCTCTACATCAGAATTCAAAGTGAAGAAGAGTTTAGAAGCCGGGTTATGCTCAGAAGAGGAATAACAAATCTCCTGCTCCACACCACAATTTGTGAATAAAATACGCCGTGTTTCATGAGGTTTACATATAGCAAAGTCAAGTTACTTAATCACGAATTGAACATGTTATGGCATCACAAAATGGTTAGACAAGAGAATGGCATGACAAGATTGGCACAAATGATGAAGAACATCCTACGGAAGAAGGAAAACAAGAGAATTAGACACATGCATAAGATGCAAATGCAGAACAATGGAATCTTACAAATAGAGAACCTCCCCGGCCTTCACAGTACATTCAAAAGGCCGTGGGCCATTGAAGTACAGAGGAAATTTGGCCATCTCATCATCCACGGTCTCCACAGAAGGATAAGGATCCACACTGCACCAAGGCACATACCTTGTTGGCTTCTCAAGCTCCAAATCAAACTCTCCTGTATCCTACAAACAAACTCAACACCCAAACGAAATCAACTCCAAAAACTGATACTTTTTATAGTAAAGCCCAGACCCCATCAACAAGAAGAAGAAAAAAGAAGCAAAACCACAATTTGGTTCCAAAATAAACATTAACTGCGTTGTTTCATCCTTCAAAATTTCAGCTTCTGACTTTGCTAACATACTGTAAGTTTCTATCTATACAAAACTACTTTCGAGAATATAAACTTTAAGGTTGATAGCCTCAGCAGAGTTTCTTGTCAGTAACTTCACATGTAAAACGATGGTACCAACCTATGGAGTGAATAGAAAAGAAAAATACACATTTTCTTGAATAAAAAACGATGGGATGAAAATACCGAAGAATGTGTGTAAGTGGCAGCAGGGTAGTGTCGAATGTACAAGCGATGAACATCAGTAGGTGGCAGCAAGATGAAGTGCTTCTCCCCGGTGACAACAGCGTAGAGATTCTCGTAATGATCCTTGTGGAACGAGGTTTGGGAATGTTGGTTACCAATCCAAAGGTTCACAGCTTCGGGCTCAGAGCCAATAGCTTCGGTGGCCCAACCGAGGTGGGGATCACAGTCAGCAGCGAGAGACGAATACTCAGAGCGAAAGCAATCGTTTTGTTGCTGCGCGTAAGCCACAAGCTTGTTGGGTTCGGAATTGGAGATCAGGCTAAGGGCTTCAGGGAAGGGCACGTGCTGCATGTGCGCGGAGGCGAAGCAGAGGGAGGAATCGAGAGGGGCGAGGGCGTCGGCGGCGCCGGTGGGGGTGAGGTGGAGGGAGATGGTGGCGGCGGATAGGGCTTCGGAGAGGTACTCGTGGTTGGGCCAGGAAGAGAGTGCGGGCCAGTGAGAGATGGCGTTGGAGATTACGCATGGCTTGTTTGGGGTGATGAAGTCTCTCAGGAACTCAACTGGGTTAGGGGGACACTCTAATCTCTCTACTCTTCCACTGTTTCCCAAGCTCAAATCCCTCACTTCCCTCCACAGTTCCTCTACCTCCTTCATCTTTCTAACTGTCAATTTCTCAGGAACACGGTTCTGGAGCGTTTTATACGTAACGTGGGGATTATGATAACGTGAAACAAAAATGGAAGCAGGTACATAGTTTTTGATCGAGATATGAAATTTATGATTCGTTTTCCTATGTTCTGGAAAAGTTAAACAACCAGTATAAAACAGGGCCAAGAGGCCATTGATTCTAGCATTTTTCATTCCAAAGATCTCTGCGCTCTTTTTCTAGAGAAAAATAAGGTTTGGAGGTGAAGTGACTACATTTTGATTTTACAGTTCATGAAATTGTTAGATCAAGTTTTGCTTTTTAGGTAAAACATACAGGCAATGGGTTGACAGCATTAGTGGCAAGGACAACAACTGTTGAGAGACATAAAATTTGTGAAACGAAATGTATTTGTACGAGATTTTGCCAAACTGTAGTATATATTATACAGGTTTGGTTGCGATACAAGCAAAAAACTTGACTGTTTAAATGCACAACTCAATCTATCCATGGGGTGCAATCTCAAAAGTAAAAGCTGTGTTGTTTCCCAGCCAAGTGACTGTTTCTGGGTCAGTCCATTTCACTGACAATGA
The DNA here is from genome assembly GCF_037176805.1 of Vigna unguiculata. Lineage (NCBI taxonomy): Eukaryota > Viridiplantae > Streptophyta > Magnoliopsida > Fabales > Fabaceae > Vigna > Vigna unguiculata. The sequence goes on from NC_140793.1 coordinate 29,874,484, forward strand.
GATTGGCAAAGTGGGTGTTTTGCCACCCATGTCACCATATGGCTTCAACTAGTTGTGGTCTATCTTGGAGCCATTCACTCTGTTGCACGCATTGCTCAAACAAAAATGGCCAAGAACCAACCAGTCCATGATCTTCACGACATGTTGAGTCCAACTAGCTTCCCCAAGCAGCTATGCATGTGGTCAGGAATGAAAACCACCGGTCTTTGATCATGTCAGCTACTCACCGAGTTTGAGGATGTTGTGTCGCCAATGCGAATCCTATTTGGCAATGGCCTTGCAATAAGCCCGTCTGTGACCCAACCTACCGATTCTCCATCATTCTTAACATGGTTGAATTCCCTTTCTACATAATCCAGAGATATATGCAACCTCCCACCAGGTTTGGAATCATTCAGGGTTCCTTTTCCTCCTATTCCTGCGTTCTTTTCTAACCAATAAAGGTAATTGACCTGGAACAGTGCCTTCAGCATGTCCTGCTGTGAACAGTTTTCTTTGAGAACAACCTGAACCAGGAACACGCATTATTAGACCCATGATACACCACAGCTAAAAAAAATATAAAATAGCCCTTTAAATTGAGAAAAGAGTAAACTTGATGTACCAATTTGCTAATAATACCTGAAGGAGAAAACTATTTGACAAATAAACCACGACATTTTCAGGCAATAGGTTTAGATTTTTATAGACAGGAAAAGAACAGACCATCTCAGAAAGGAAAAGAAAAGCTACAAGATAAAAAATAAATTTTTAACAACGGTAACTGACAAGAAAAGTTAACGTGGCCTTTTAGTTCTAAAATCTTGGACTCATTTGTTTCTTATTTTTCAAAAAGTCTTTAGGATGAGACACCATCTCCGTCACACTCTTTAGGATGAGAAAAAAACCCAATGACAGTAAAAGTGAAGTTAGTTGCCAACTTACACAGAATTTTCCAATATGCTCTGACAAGATGTATCCTTCATTTTCATAAAGCCCAAAGAGTGCAAGCACGTCTTCCTTGCCGTTGACAATTTCACTGAGCTTGGATCCAAGCTGCAGACGACGTTCAATTTCCGCAGCTGCATCTTTTGCTTCAGATGATAAAGTAATTGATTGTGCCTATTACAAAAAGTAATCAAGACATTATTTTAAAAAGTTAGGTTATGCTAAAGATAATACCAATCATTTCTGATACTTGTGCATCCTTATAGGGCAGCCTAATCAAATTGAGGTTGGAATAGTATATGTGATGTAATGTTAATTGTAAATGCTTCTGTTTCATACTAATACTACGTATTAGTAGGTGTGAGAAGTGCAAATAACATTATCTTTTAGAAGTCAGTCTCACATGTTTTATGTTTACACTTCCTATACCCAACAGACATTGAGAAAATTAATGAAGAATATTAATGAAGGACTTACAGGTGGCATAAGAACAATGACCATATTAAAACTCAAATAAAATGCAAAAAGTAAATTTTCCAACAAGTTATCATCATACAAGGGACATACGGACATATGACCTGATACTCCCCAGCCAGAACTGAGAAGTGATAAGGGCTATTAGAAGAAGACAGAAAGAACCTTAAATTACACAAACCATTACCAAAATAAATAAATCAATATAGCAAGCAGAAACTTTTGAACCAGGAAAACATGAGCTTTCATTTCAAAAAGGTATAAATTTCACAACTTTAACCCAAGCAATATTAACTCACCTTGTTTGCAAAAGTTGCATTTAATATGGGTACTGCTGGAAATAGTGGCTCCTCGTCATTTACATCTTTAACTGGAGGTGCCTGGCCACTCAGTAGATATTCACTGAAAACCAAACCTGCCAAAATAATCAACGAGACATGTAAAGTTTTGACCTTTTGTCGGAAAAATAAACCCCTAGTAGCATTTCCAGATTTCCAAGCCCTCCAACAAATAATTGCAACCTAAGAAAACTTCCAATGTTATAACAAAACTAAATCTACTCAGAGAGAGCATTTCAGAATATTCCATATGAAATAGAATTTAGGCGGGAAAGATGAAAGAAACAGAATGACAGAGAAAGAAGTGGGGAAGAGAGAACAAAACATAATAGGGAGGTTTAAGGGAAAGAGGAGAGAACAGAGAAAGGTCAAAGAATATGTGAAGCCACTTCTGTCATTAACATTCAATCTAACATAATATATATGTCTAGAATTCAACAACCTTCCTTACTTATAGGAAGCTACCAGACAACTATGAACTAACAATAGCTGACTAACATTCCTATTGTAGAAATAATTAGTCTAGGCAATCATTATGTGTAAGCTAGGAGGTTGAGTGTTGGATAACCTCTACTCCTAGCACCTAGTTGTAGCCTTTAATGGTTCAACTTCCCTTATCTCCTTTATCATATATATATAAATATCAGGAACACTAGAGGGATCTAAACTAGCCCTCAACAATATTTTCACTGTTTAATCTCAAGTTCTATCTTATTGATATTTACATATCACCATATTTCATGGACTCTAAAGTAAACTAATTATTTCTAAAAGATAAACAGTAACACAACTCTCACATGATTGTGCTTATGCGGGGGTGTAAGCTAGGGAGCAGAAATTACTTGCACGATAAGGATTTAAAGTCCGTAATTGAATGGATTGGTATGACTTCAGATTGCAGTACATGTGGATCCAAGTTAAGACACAAAATGAAGCAAGAACAAGGGGTGTGGAGGAGCCTATGCAGTTACCCAATCCTATACCAAGTCCAATACCAATAAATCTGCTTGCCATTCCTTGCACTTCGCCTTTAGCAATTACCTACAATTTTACAGTCATTTTCAGAGAAAACACTATATAGGTAAAAAAAACAAATGTGTCAAATGAATATTCAAGAATCATTCCACTTATAGCATTAGATGGATACCAAACTAAGAAAATGAAATGAGTGTTGTGTTGCATCAATAATACTCCTAGTCAATAAAGAATAAAGGATCAAGATTTCACCTCAGCAAAATTCCTTTGAGCAGCAAAACCAGCAAAGAAACAGCTCCTGGTAGAAGCCTGGGAAGAAAAAATCAGTTCAAACCTCCAATGATAGTTATCAATCTCCGATAGCAGCAAGAAATGACCAACTCAGCAAGGCTAGAACAAACAAATTAATCACTTTATACATACATATATATATATATATATATATATATATATATATATATATATATATATATATATATATATATATATCATTGCTATACTTAAACACTTAGTTTGAACATGCATTGTATTCATTTAAACTTTTTACTGATACACCAGGATGATTGAAATTGAATCATCGTGTTAGGTACAGATTATATTATACACAACACACAACTAGCTTGACCAACACTATCTAGACAAAAAGACATAAACTTCAAAGACATTGCAAATTGTTCATATCAAATGATAAAATTTCCGTCTAGCCAAATCCAAATCATTTCAAATTGCACGATTCGAATTGAAAATCATAACATCCTAATAACTATGCTGAATAATTCACACGAATGGAAACAAAACCAAAAGGTAGGAACTTTATGCACAGAATTATCGTTATAATACTTAAACACTTGATTTCAATGTGAACCGCTCTTACTTAAACCAGAAAGGCCAAAAGCTCTCTCTTTCCGTGTTAAACAAAAAGACTTGAAAGACATAACAAAACCTTCATATACTAAAAAGTGGCATAACCTGAATCAGTGAAGCAGCAGAGCGAGAGGCCCCAGCCACAGCACCAATGAGCACAAAAAACTGAGGGAAAGCTGGAGTACACATCTCCAAACCAAAGGCAGCATTTTCAAGAAGGTCAGCAAACAATCTCCACCCTTTGGGATTAACATCAAAATGGCGACCAAAGTTTGACAACATGATCTTACTGAGGTACCCAATTCCATCCTTGAGCACCCAATTGATGGCAGCAGCTGTTGGAATAGCCCCTTTTCCCAGTCCAACAGCATAAAGCAACGATTGCGTTGCCAGCACCCCACTAACCTGGCAAGCTACACCCTGAACTGCTCTCCAAAGAGAATACTCCAAGTAATCACTCGTCACACTCTCTGGAAAACCCTCTGGAAGCATTAACCGCGTGAAGATGTCACTGCACTTGAGCCACACGAAGGTTGCAAATTGTGAAGGCTTGAGGGATTGTAACTCCGCCAACAACCCCGGGTTTGCGGAGACAAAGACATCGTTGGTGGGGTCAGGGACAAGCCTAGTCCACTTGCCACCTTTGACTTCCCAAACGGGTTCAGACAAAAGCTCGTTGTCGGTAGAGGAAGACCAGGTTTTGGCGTTTGCAAGTTTAACCTGGAGGAGGTGGCAGAAGAAACATGCGGCGGAAGAGCATAGCAGAGAAAGGAAAAGGGTGCGATGAGAATTTGAATTTGAATTTGAATCTGAATCGTTGGAATCAAAGGGGTTACCCCAACTACCACCGTTGCCATTGTTATTATTGTTGTTGTTGTTTCCGCTGCCTTGGAATAACAGAGGAAGGGCCGAAAGGCGAGAGGTATGAGAAAGGGATTGTTGTTTGGGGCGAAAGGGGGCGGCGGAGGCGAAATGTGGCGGCGGCGGCGGTGGAAGACGGTGGCGAAGTGAAAGAGAGGTGAAGAGAGAGGCGGATAAGGGCGTGCAGGCGCAGCCCATTTCGGTGGTTCCGCCGGCACGGGAATAGAAGAGGAAGAAAGGTCAAAACTTTGACATCATCGCATTTAGGGGCTTATGCTCATTGTTCATGCTGCTACTGTAATCTTTGTTTTCTTCACACTGTTGGCGATCGTGTTTTAAACTAAACAACTTCCATTGAAAAATTATAGTGTAAATTATAGTTTAGGAAAATAGTTTGTTTTTGCCACATGTTTTAAAAATGTATTCTGATACAAAATAATTTAATAATTTTTGTAGAACTTTTAAAAGAAACAAAAGCAGATTTATATTTTATTTACGGTAATAAAATTTATTTTTAAAAAAGAATATAGTTTTTATGAAAAGACTGTTAAGAAATGCATAAAAAGGTTTAATTAAATTTTAATGTTTCAGTTTTTATTATTTAAAAAATTTAAATAAATGGATGAAACTATTTTAAAAAATATTTTATGTAGCTCTCTTCGCAATTAAATACTCCCGTACTAGAATAATATTACTAATAACCGCATAGAATACTAAAAGCATACATAAAATATAAAATAAACTTTTAGAATAGAATATTGTTTTCATACTCTTTGAATTTTATTTATTTATAATGTTACTTGTAACAGATTTTATTATAACACACGATTATTGTAATAACTCATTGTAACAAATGTAGTGTGAATTAAAATAAATACAAATATTTAATACATAAAATAACATCATATTTTTATTATAATGTATATGAATGTTGAATAACTTATATTTAGTGACAGACATATAATAATTAAATACAGTGTATTATTTCAGATATCTTAAATTGTGATTAACAAAATTTATTAAAGACTTATCAATTCATGAGTTTTCGATGTTAATGTTATATAAATAATGTGATATTAAGTTATAGAAATTTGATATTTTTGACAATTTTTTTTTAGTTTTGACTAAGTTACTTTTTAAGTCACATTAAACTTTTTTTTTTAAGTTAAACCAGAAATTTCTTTCATCTGTCACTTCGACATTGTCAAATATTTGTCACAAAAATTTTGTTAAAAAATAATTTTCCTAAGTTATATGTATATTTATTAACACAATGATAAATTTAAATCTTTTTCGAGTTCCAAGTTCTCATTAAGTTTATGTGATTAAATAACATTAAGTTGAGGTACTTGTACTTTTATTTACATTTGGATAATAACTTTTTTAATTACCTCACTTACTTACTCGGGTCTGTAAGGTTATAAATGTAATCAACACATAGACTTGAGCTACATGAGATATCATTGGAAGTGCAGGAAGAAGCACAATGGATCTCAATGTGGAAAGCAAAAGTTATTTCATTTCCCTTTCTCCATCACAGGTTATCTACATTCTTCATTTCCTGTCTTCAAGTGAAACACCAAAATATTTATTTAAATTAAGCATCATTTACATAATTTCTGATAAGACAATTTGGAAAAAAATATTTCAAAACGTGCAATTCATGATGATACTTTTATAATCTTGATAAATAAAACTCTTGATTAATAAAAAAAAATGAGACGAAAAATATGGAAGTACAAAAAGAAAAGAATGAGGTGTACAAAGAAAAAGCCTCGTGTTTTTCAACAAAATTTACTAAATGTACCCTATATATGCTGAAAAAAAAAACCATCTGAAATGAATGGAGGCCGACCCAAAAAAAAAAAGGTGCAAAAAGTTGAAACCTTGATTTAATCGTTTGGTTGGTGTCTCAATGACACACCAACGACTTGATTGAAAGGGTGGAAAAAAAGAAGGAAAAACCATAAAGTACAACAATTTCGAAAATTTTGAGTGATTTGTATAGAAAGAAAGAAAAAATGAAAAGCAAATGACTAAAAAAAAGTGAAAATCTCACATTTTTGTTACTTCATCCAATGGGGCATATCAAAACTGCTTCTAAATCATTCGTACGAAACATTTTATGTTCGAAAAAACCGACACATTTGTAGTGTCAGTAAAATGAATACCTGGAATTGGCAAAGAATTCGCACGAATCTGACAAACCCAGCTGGTGCTGGAGTTATGTACCTCTAATTTCCTCACCTACTTCTAAAGAGAGAGTGATTTCATTGTACTTCTTTTAATTACCAAACAAAAAACGTACTATTTGTTCCTAACAAACAATTTCAAAACTGGAAACTTCAACACAGTATCCTACATTTCTTCCACAATCACAAAAAGAAGGGCTTACATCATTTTTTCCACAATCACATAATAAAATCTTTCACAAATGATAATCAATGTGGTGGTCGATCGAATAAGAGAAAATGTTCAAGATGTTATGTGATCTATAGATAATGTAAATTTATATTAAAGGATAGTAAATTTTATCTTATAAATCAATTTTCTAAAATTGAATTATACTTAAAATTTATTTATCAAGATATTATTAGAATCATTTGAAACTTATTTTAACAAGAGTTGTTTTTTTGGATCTATTATCTTTCAGTAAATATAATAAGTCTCACATAGTTTAATAGTCGAGGTCAAACGAAGTTTAAATACTCTTATATCCCTCTATCATTTGAGATGCCTTTTAAGAATAAAACCGTGACAGATGGACAATACCTTGGAAGCACGATCGTTGTTCCTAATGATACTTGCCGAACAAACTTGAGTCGAAATCAGAATATATTATACACTTGTTATCGGTCTATCGGATTATCTATCAATTGATATTTAATTTTATATTCAAGATATATATTTCTCAATATAAGAAAGTTTGTAAATTCCAGGTCAATTATAGATAATGCATTGAATTATAATTAACAAAAAAATATTTTATATAAAATGTTTATAAGAATCTTTGCCAAAAATCAGCCTAACCCAAAACATGATTGAAATCAAAATCAATCTAGCAAAGTATGTGGAGCAAATCAGACATTGAATGCTACAAATCATGAGTATCCAATTAAACAACACTTTTTCCTCTCCTAGAATGTAAAGTTGAGATTATTCCTACATGATTCATTGTTTGTTGACAATTAATGCAATGCATGTTGTAAACTTGAAGTAATTATCCTCACATGGCTTCAAAGGAATTTTTAATCATTTCCAGCATATATTTTTCTTCTAGTTAGTTACCAAAAGTTTTGCCTTTACCAACAACTTTCGTTGATTTTGATCAACATTAGTTTGTTTGATGTGTGTTACAGCAATTTGGACCACCAAATTGCCCTGTAAAAGATCATTGCTCTCAACTTTCTCATGTTCATCTTTATTGCCGAGAGACAGAGACAACCCTAGCTTGCACTGCCATAGTTGTTGGGTGTAGGGTAACTGCTAAAGATTGGTTCCATTTCAGTATAACTTGTCAATATTTGGTTTTCTGCAATGAAAACAAAAAAGCTTAACTGTTTTGCAGGTGCAAAATGTAGCTGAAATTGGGTGTCAAATATTCATTCAGTGAACAGTCTCGTGAATGTTATAACTGCACATTAATTGAACCCATTCATTTCTTATCATCTTCTTCATATATCTAGAAACTCTTGTTTTTCTACTTTATACAGGCCCTAGCCGGCACACTGATCTTACATGTTTTTTTTTTTCATGGATATGGTGCTAATAGTTTAAGGTTTCACTTGACACTGATACATATTAATCACTGATTAATATTTTATTGGTGTTTGATCTGGACTCTCCAACTCTGAATGGGTCAATTTTTGTTTCTTGTGTTTTCATATATTTGTTTTCTTTTTGTTTGCTACATATAGTAGATGCGAATGTGTATGGTTCTGTCATTTATTGTCATTGTAATGCAGATTTGGATACAGCTTGACATTATTAAGAAAAAGTTAGATTTTCTAACAAGTAGGTGTGTGTTTGTCAGAAACATTTAAAATTGTAACTTTAAAGCATAGCACACAGAAGCTAGATCCACTGAATTAGTAGTAACTAGCCATATTTCTAAATAGAAGAACTGAGTTAGTTTTAATGTATATATTCATCATTTACTAACTCTTGATTCTTACTGAATAGTTTTGATCAATGCACCCTTTCATTAGTTAAATGGAATATTAAATGAAAATTGATCTAATGATCATAAATATAATTTTATTTTATCTAAATGACAAAAGTATTATGAATATAACTCTAATTAATAATTTATTTGATGTATACCTATAAATATTTAAAAGTAATTAAATAATAAAATAATTATATTTTAATATTGTTAAAAATTAAAACAAAATTAAATGTAAAAAATAAATATAATTTGAATGAGTGACAAAAATGTTATCAAGAAAGAGAAAAAATTTTCACATGAAAGTCTAATATTTTCATCATAGACCAAAATTATAAATTTCAAAGAGATATTTTTTTCAAAAATTAAACAATGTCCTTTTGAAACGTTTCAAACTTTTACTGATAAAATTCTACAAGTGTTAGAGAGTTAATTTTTCACTCTTTCAAATTAATTTTCTTCTTTTATGTTTAATTATATTTTAAGTTTTAACTATATTAAAATATAATTAATTTATAATTTAATTAATTTTTATTTTTTATAAATGTATATCAAATAAATTATTAATTAAAATTATATTTATTTATTATTTTTTTTATATAAATAAAATAAAATAATATTTATAATTTATGATGGTTAAGTCGATATTCATTTAATATTTTATTTAACTAAGTACATTTTATAAAATCCAAGATAGCCTATAACATTGGTTAGCAAAATCCTAATCTCTATAATAGTGTATGTTAAAAAAACTCATTTTTAATACACATATTAAATTAATTAGGGTTATCGAAAGAGATTATTATATCCGTATAAACCTTTGTCAAATATTATAATATAAAAAATGATATCATTAATTTAATTGTTTGACTATAATTCCATATTATCCATGCCGAAGATTATTAAAATTAAACAAAAATATGAATGTGTACAAATAATTTAATATATTTTTAAAAAATGTACAGTTAATGAATGTGTCAAACTTGATTTATATTATAAATGATTTTTTTTAGAATAATATTAAATTTATGAAAAATAAACTTTTTAATTTAATAATAAGTTTAAAAGAAATATATTTATGTTGAATAACATTCTGTGAAAGCTATGTTGATGGGTTCTGATCTTTCTCCCACACATATAGACATATTATGTGCGTGTAAAAAGTTACCTTTTTTAAGTGTGACTGGATTATATATATATATATATATATATATATATATATATATATATATATATATATATATATATATATATATATATATAAAAAGTGACACAATTTGTTATAATTATTTTATTTTAATTACTCAAATTTAACACTTATTAAATTAAATAATTTATTATTTGATAAAATACATTACGGTACAAACTTTTATCGAGAATAATTAAATAACGTATCAACTTTTATTTTTATAATTTTTTAAATCATGATATTTTAATACAGTATAAATGTAAACTCATAAATTCCTTAAAAATCTTACATGAGTAAAAAGTAAAATTAATTTAAAATATATAAATGGAAAAAGATAAAATCTAACATAGTTTCATTTTATTAAGTTTGAGCTTAACTTAAATTTCATATTTCACTGTGTCTCAAAACTTAATATAGAAAATAAGTTATTCATAAACAATCTTAATCAATATTTGAATTTATTGTGATTTTATTATTGGATTGTTCTTAATTTTCATGTTCGATATTTTTGTAAGAAAGTTGATGAAGATTTTTTAATACAATATAAATGTAAACTCATAAATTATTTAGAAATCTTACATGAATAAAAAGTAAAATTAATTTAAAATATATAAATGAAAAAAGATAAAATCTAACATAGTTTCATTTTATTAAGTTTGAGCTTAACTTAAATTTTATATTTCACTATGTCTCGAAACTTAATATAGAAAAAGTTGTTCATAAACAATCTTAATCGATATTTGAATTTATTGTGATTTTATTATTAGATTGTTCTTAATTTCCATGTTCGATATTTTTATAAGAAGGTTGATGAAGATTTTATGTCAACTAAAAATAAAATAAGAAAGTTGATGAAGATTTTATGTCGACTAGAAATAAAATAAAAAAGTTGATGAAGATTTTATGTCGACTAGAAATAAAATTAATTTATAATATATAAATGAATGCAAAAATTCACCTTATTAATTAATATAGTAAGATTTAATCAAATTTAATTTTCGTTATCTTAATAATGTGTATATATTGGAAATACACAACATAAATATAATTTTGTATATGATATCAAGTAATCTCAACTTCTTTTTATGTATATAACATATACATTAAAGTTCCTTAAAGATTCATATCAAACATATTTCAAGAGAAATTAACTCAACATAAATAGTTTGATAAATTTAATCTTAAACTTCATATGTTAAAATAATTCATCGTATCTAAAATAAAACTTGATCCAAATATCCTATTTATGTTTCCATACCATTTATCATAATATACGTAATTTAAATTATCAATAAATCTTGTAGTTTTTTTCCTCTCTCTAACACACATCCTGTGTCACTGTAGGAATAACTTAGGAGGAGAAAATTTATTTGATATTTTTTTTCCTTCTTGAACATTTGAGAAATCAACTCCCATTATAACGAGAATCTACACTAATTTTCATTATTCAAGCATTATAACATCATTTGAACAATGTGATTATTGAGTGTACCCGGAAAAAAATAAAAAATAAATAGTTTTTATAAACTTTATAAACTTTTTATATTCCTTCTTCATTTCACTTTAAACCTTCTTTTTCAATTTTACAGGTCCTGCAGAGAAGATATGCTTATGCTAACAAGATACAAATATGATAAGTATGCATAAAGTTTTAAAAAGTAATTAATTGTACCTTTAAGATAATATAGAAGTTAGACAGGAAGGTGAATTTTGAACGAAAAATAATGTGTAATTGATATTGATTTCAAGAAAAATCACTTATAACCGTTCCAGACAAAATTGACAATAAATCAGTTATATAATTTTTTACTTATACTTCATAATAAATGCATAAACACAAATCAGTTAAATATTAAATAAAAAGTAAAGTATAACTGAAAACAAATAATTAATATTATCTTGAATATTAAAAGTAACAAATAAATAGAATTTTTTTTTTCTAAACAAAACCAAAAATTTAAAAATAACTTTGGAATTCAGTATCAATAGTTTGTCCACAAAACATACCCCAGAAGCATTCGTATGTACCAAAAACTTATCTCACAAACATTGAATTAATGTGCAATGTCCTGAAAGCTCCAAACATAACAATGAACAAACAGTACTCATAAATAACGAGACTCAAGAACAAAAAAGAATTGTAGAGTTGATAAATATGATTCCAAACATAAGAACTCTGATGACAGAGTAAAACATTTCATATTTGAGATACAAAACATAACTCTCAAGCAGCAACGTTTTGGCTAACTATAAGATTACTTTTAAATATTATTTTTTTAATATCAAACTTTAAAATTGAACAAAGCTTATGATTTTATTTCTAGTTATATATATGTTATCAAATATGAATAACTAAAAAACGAGATATATAATCATATAAAAGAATCCCTTGTAGCTTTTTACAGATTGTATAAGATTCTTTGATTTTTTTTAACACCATTCTTACTTACTGAGATTAAAAAGACAGAGATTTGGTATCCACCGACTAAATAAAACTAAAAAAACTGTTTCCAATGAACAGTTCTCTACTATGCTTTATCCTCAAATCAGTGTTTTAGCTTCTGAATATCTAATGCAGCAAGTCAATTGTTTGGTGAAATAACTGATTTTAATTTTCTATTTTGTATGATAAATTTTACCCAAAGTTGGAATTTTGAATAACTTTATTAAATCAAATATAAGATTGGACCCACAGAGGTTTGTGCTGGAAAGTGGAAAGTGAAGTGTGAGAGAGAAAGAGAAAGCACGAATTTTTGGGTGGCCTCTTCCCGCCGGAGACAGACAGGGACAAAATTTGCACAAAGACTGTGGGTCCCACTTTGCCTTGTTCAAATTGTCTATTCATTATTTCACATATTGTATTCTCATACGGCACACAAATTTAAATATATATATTCTTCAAAACATAAAACTAAAATATGCAGTGTATAGCTTCACAGGGTAAACAAAAGGTTATTTTTCAGAACATTGATTATTAGTTAGACCAATTTCATGGAAGTTATTGTGTGTTAGCATTAACAACAACAATAAATATTGAAATTATTACATCTCTGCAATTATATGGCAGGGGCAGTTTTTTGTTTTTATTCTGTCCATGTGTTTTTGCAATGGCATACTTTGTCAAAGGAAATATTTTATAAGGAATTTCATTTAAATAAACATTTGGCATTTGTTTATGGAAGCAGAAGAGTTATGGTAAATGTTAAATGATACGAATGTGGCCATGTGAGGTGTGTGTATATCATTCATATTTGTCGTCTAATCGGTTCTGTGTGTTTTGTTTATGTGAAGGTTGTTTTATGAGTGAAGAAGAAGAAAGTAGAAAGGTGTTTGAGTTCCCAAAAAGCCTTGGTGTTTAATAACGCTCCCGTGACTTTCTCTCACTTCCATTTGTCCATTGGTTCAAGCTTCCCTCTCAAATCAAGAACACCCCTTTCTCTCATTTGTAACCAGAATCCACTCTCTTTGACTTCAACCCAGATCTCTGCGTCTCTCTCTCTTACCCAACACATCTCATTTAGTCTCATTGCTGTTGCAAAGGTTAGATTTTTTCCCATGTCTTTTGTTTTCAATCCTTGTTCCTTTATTGTTTGAGCTGGTGAATATATATAGCGAGGTACTTGGAAATGCGCAAGCTTCTGACTTTTTCTCATCTTGTACTTGCTGGTTCAATCTTGAAGCATTTCGGTTTCTGGGATTGACTTGTTTTTGCTGTTTGTTATTTTCTCTCCGTTTTTGAAGAAATTCAGGACTGTTCATTCCTTTTAATGGTTTGGTCTGTTTGTGTTTGTTGATTAATGTGGTTTTAGGCTGCAATTCGTAGGCTTTTTATTGTCCCCGGGAGGTTTTTGGCTCGTTAGTTGTCACACATTAACATCTTTTATCTGATTTTATTTCAGGATAAATAAAGCTCAAGTGGTGTATCCGTGTATGTGGTGGAATTTCTACTTATGTTTCAGTTTCTATCGCGCAGCAGAGGGACATAAAGAGGAACATACTTTGTTGTTTTTGATTAGTTTAGCTTTGGTTGTTGGCAAGCAAAATGACCATTGACGTGCCACCGTCCAGTGCCCATAGTGTTAGAACAAACAGATCTTCCTTTGGTTCTAGCAATGGCAGTGAGGCTACTCCATTACACAACTATGCATCTGTTAGCAATGGTGATGGCTATGACAGTGATGGCTCTAATTTCGCACCACCGTGAGTATCATCTTTTCATTTGGGTATATATTGGAGATTGCACAAATAAGTAACTTCGTATTCTATTTGCATATTGCAGTACACCAACAACCCTATCAAGTGCTATTCCAGCAGAACTCGCTGGAGCTGTACCCTTGATTGATAAGTTCCAGGTTGGAATATTTTCGTGAATAATTTTGCTTCTCTAGTAATTTGTGTCTCAATGAGTTTCGTCTAAGTTCCTGCATTAAGGATAGTTTTTACTTTATTGCTTCAATTAACTGCATTGTCGTTTATCATCACCAAGTTTTCCATAATGTTGTTGTTTGTTATAGGTGGAAGGATTCTTGAAACTGATGCATAAACAAATTCAGTCTGCTGGAAAACGTGGATTTTTTTCAAAAAGATCCGTGGGACCCCAAGTTCGAGAGAAATTTACATTTGAGGACATGCTTTGTTTCCAAAAAGTAATCAAATACCAACATTTCTATAGTGTATGGTTGATTATAGTTTTTGGCACATGAGAAGATAACTTGCTAATTCATGCAGGATCCAATACCTACGTCTTTGCTTAAGCTGAACAGTGACTTGGCAAGCCGAGCAACAAAGTTATTTTTAATAATTTTGAAATATATCGGAGCTGATTCATCTGACCGTGTAACTCCATTAAACTTTGATGAACGAGTTGAGCTTGTTGGTAAATTATACAAGCAGTGTTTGAAGCGTTCAGAACTCCGAGATGAACTTTTTCTCCAGATATCAAAACAAACGAGAAACAACCCTGAGAGGTATGTAAATTTTATTTGTATTGTGTGTTGTTTGGTGCTTCATGTGTGATGCTAGTAACTAATACCTTTTTGGTCTGAAAAAACAGGGAATGCTTGATTAAAGCATGGGAGCTAATGTATTTATGTGCTTTGTCCATGCCTCCCAGTAAAGACATTGGAGCATATTTGTCAGAATATGTTCATAACGTAGCACATGGTGTGCTTGCTGATCCTCAGATTCGAGCCCTTGCTTTAAATACGTTAAATGCTTTGAAGCACTCTGTCAAGGCAGGTCCTAGACATATAATACCTGGACCCGTCGAGATTGAAGCCATGTTGACTGGGAAAAAGCTTACAACTATAGTGTTCTTCCTGGATGAAACATTTGAAGAAATTACATATGACTTGTCAACAACAGTTGCTGATGCCGTTGAGGTTCTTTGAAACCTTTGAATGCTTATGTGATATATCTACTGTAGGATTTATGTGATATTTAAGAAGTTTATCCAAACTTAGTAATAGTCTCTTTCTGTCTGAATTGATTCTCGATTGCTTCAATTGTGTTTACTTCATCAAGTTTAAATCCTTGTATCCATTAACTTATATTTGTTTCAGGAACTTGCCGGGATCATTAAATTGTCAACATACTCGAGCTTTAGCTTGTTTGAATGTCGTAAAGTTGTTACCGGTTCCAAGTCGCCGGATTCTGGGAATGGCATGTTTTCTTCCACTATGTGCTTGTTAATATCATTATTCTTACCGAGATCAGTAGTCTAAAACTTCTCTTTTGTTGTTACTCAGAGGAGTACATTGGATTAGATGATAATAAATATATCGGGGATCTGCTGGCGGAATTTAAGGCAGTTAAAGAACGAAGTAAGGGAGAAATTCTGCACTGTAAGCTAATATTCAAGAAAAAGTTATTTCGTGACTCAGATGAAGCTGTCACAGATCCAATGTTTTTGCAGTTGTCCTATGTACAAGTATGGCTTTTTTGTCTCACTTGTATGAATGAATTAGATTATATGTAATTATTATTGAATAGAATTGCAATTACCTTCAAGATATTGATTGTTCTGCATGGATGTGTCGTTACAGTTGCAGCATGATTATATTTTGGGTAACTATCCTATTGGAAAGGATGACGCTTCCCAGCTTTCTGCACTGCAAATCTTGGCTGAGATAGGATTTGTTAGAAGACCAGAATCATGCACGTTAGTGATTTTCAATGTTCATCTTGTCATAAACTTTTTTTCAAAAATGTTTAGCTTTTCTTGCTTAATGATAATGTTATGGTCAGGGACTTCTTTTATTTTCTTATGATTTTATCAACTCTCAGATTTTTTTTTTTGTATTGATCAGTGACTGGAATTCATTCCTGGAGCGATTTCTACCTAGACAAATTGCAATGACTCGAGCAAAACGGGAATGGGAGTTGGACATTCTTTCTTGCTATCATTCACTGGTATGAGTCTGAGATACTTCCCAAGAGCCCAAACCCTTCTGTTTGTTTTTCTTTAACCTTTGATCAGTGTTGAGTATGATTATTTTGTTGCTTTTGTAGCTTGTGTCGTTCATTTTATTTCAAAACCATTCTCTGAGCATCTAACACAGTCCTTTTCCACTTATCATGGAAATCAGTATTTGCTTGAGCGAAAACTGTATTACGTTTGAAAAAGTATGAATTTCTTCTTTGTCTGATTTAAGATGTTGCTCCATTTACAGGCGCATGTGACTAAAGATGATGCAAGACAACAATTTCTCCATATATTGAGAACAATTCCTTATGGATTTTCTGTTTTCTTCAATGTTCGCAAAATTGATGATCCAATTGGACTCTTGCCTGGAAGAATTATTTTGGGAATCAATAAAAGAGGGGTATGACAAACAAAATGATTAAATTATAATCTTACAAGGCTTAAAACTTCTTTTTCAAAACAAGTTTTAGTTTAATGGAATGTTTTTTGGTATGAAATATTACTAGGTCCATTTTTTCCGTCCTGTTCCCAAGGAGTATATGCACTCTGCCGAGTTGAGAGATATAATGCAATTTGGAAGCAGCAATACTGCAGTATTTTTTAAAATGCGAGTTGCAGGTGTTCTTCACATATTTCAGTTTGAGACAAAGCAGGTATTGGCATGTTCTTTGTTTTGTGGTGGACTTGGTTCATTCTTTTCCTCACTAAATCAATGTCATTATATCATTCTTTTGAAGGGAGAAGAAATCTGTGTAGCCCTTCAGACACACATAAATGATGTTATGCTGCGACGTTATTCCAAAGCTCGATCTACCGTGGGTGGTTCTCTGAATGAGGATACTTCTACTAACTTTAAGCCTTCTAATTTGGAATTATATGAGAAGCGTGTTCAAGATTTATCAAAACTTGTTGAAGAGTCTCAAACAAATGCTGATCAAGTAAGTCTAAGCTTGTAATACATGTTATTGGCTCAATTCAGATAAACTCTTCTATTCGTTCTTAGAGAAGAATAATGAAATAAAATGAATTGAACTTCTCCTATACGTTAAAATCAAGTTATGCACTTCAACTTTTTGATAAGTTAAATGTGCCTTCCAAAAAAAAAACGTGAGATACAAGTTGGTTCTAACTTTGAGAGAAAGTTGATTCATTTTTTTATATTCTTGTGAGTAGTTGTTGATAACTTTATCCAGACTAGCTCATAGTTCGTTGTGTAGGACATAAAGTAGACTCCAAACTGAACCATTAAAACTAAAAGTCATTTCTTTTGAGTTATTACATTGTAAAAGAAATCCATAGGGTTTATTGCATTGTAAAACAACTCATCCTAATTTGGCTTTAGACTTTAGAGTTAGGACTTGTTTGGACGAGCTTCCCAATGACCCTTTAGGAGAGGAAATAAGAAGACAAAATGATATTAATTTCCCAATAAGCTAAAATTTGCTTATGCACAAGTTAAGAATAAAGATTTAGAGAAATTTTAGCTTATGGAGAAGCTAATTTTCAGTTTTTCCTCTTATATTTTTCTCCTAGAAGGACTTCATGAAAAATTCATCCAAATAGGTCCGTAGTACAAGGCTCGAATTGAGTTTTACTTTTTATAGATAAAGAGACCAGTTTCTTGCACGAAATTTATGTATACAAATGATATATTGGAGGCACCAATCTTTTTATTTGGGTTAACTGTGTTTGTTTCTGCTTAAACTAAGGGAAATCATAGTCTGTTTTATCCCAAAAGGACTAACGGAAAGTTGTCAAGGAAAGTGAATGTTTCTTCAAAATAAGCTGAACTAAACAAACATTCTTTGAGTTGTTGTAATATTTTTAAATCCTGTTGAACAGTTGCTAGAGAAATTACGTCAGAAGCATAAACAAGAAGAGGAAATGCTACAAGAATTAGATGGCTTAAAAAAGTCTTTAAAAGCTGATAAGCAGAGTCTTGCAGAAGTTACTGATGACCGTGACAAACTTAGGTCTTTATGCTTAGAAAAAGATAAGGAACTTCAGGTAAAGGTCTTAAATTTTCCCGGAAGCAGTCTTATTTTAATTTATACATTACAGACCTTTTTAAATGATTATGCAATCTACTAGGCTAAAATTCTCGAGAAAAGAAACATGGAAGCACAGATGGCCAAGCTGAGTAATCAGGTTACTGAAAACGCCACAAAAAATGACCTGCTTCAAGCAGATAACCAAGTAAGATGCTTTATGAAACTGTCAGGTTATTCATTTGTTATTTCCTTCCCGGACAGTGTAGGCAATAGACATTGTCACTTTAATGTATAATTTTTGGACTTCGGTTGGTGCCTAAGGTGTCACAAAAACTTGAAGACGACCTAAAATTATGTAAAGGTGAGCTACTTGAAGCTGAAGAGACCATCAAAAGCTTGAGAAGTGAAAAGTTGATTTTGGAACGGAAGCTATTTGAGTTTGAGAAGAAGAGTGAAGAAGAGGTAACATAGAATATTGGAACTCTCTATTTTATTTAAAATCCATATTTTTTAATCTAAGATGATGTTCAATCAATGCCTTGGTGGTGTCTGTAATGCAGATTAGTTCTCTACAATGTAAACTTGAGCAAGAACGCAAGAATTTGAACTCTCATGCACATGACCTTGAACGAAAACTGGATATGCTTAGACAAGAATTGACTGTGGCCAAGTCTACACTTTCAGTCAAGGACTCTGAATTGGCTGCTTTGAAGAACAATTTAGATGAACTAGAAGAATTGAGAGAAATGAAAGAGGTTTTCTGCTCTTATTTTATTTTCATTTTTGTTAGCATACTATTGGCATTCATTTTAGGTGTATAAATTTAGTTTTTTTTTATTTTATTGATGAATTGCTATTTTGCTACATGTAGGACATTGATAGAAAGAATGAACAGACAGCAGCCATTCTGAAGATGCAAGCGGCTCAACTAGGTGAAATGGAATTGCTGTATAAGGAAGAGCAGGTTCTAAGAAAGAGATATTTTAATACCATAGAAGGTAGTGTACAGAAAGTATCTATACAAGAATTATTATGTCTATGTGGATGTGTAGATTTACATATATAACTGACATAATAACTGCATTTGAATTTGATTCTTTATTTCAGATATGAAAGGCAAAATAAGAGTTTATTGTCGGTTAAGACCTCTTAGTGAAAAAGAGATTGCAAACAAAGAAAGAGATTCTCTTACTACTGTTGATGAGTTTACAGTTGAGCACCCATGGAAAGATGACAAAGCAAAACAACACATATACGATCGTGTATTTGATGGTTATTCCACTCAAGAAGATGTATTTGAGGATACTAGGGCAAGTGTCAGATAGCAAATTAAAGACCATAGTTGCTTTTTGCTTTAGATAATAGATACATTGAAATAGATTTAACAATTTGATAACTCCTTACTTATGTTTTACTTTGGACATTTTCAATGCAGTACCTAGTGCAATCTGCTGTAGATGGTTATAATGTTTGCATATTTGCTTATGGTCAAACTGGTTCTGGAAAGACTTTTACAATCTATGGAGCTGAAAACAATCCTGGACTCACCCCTCGTGCCACTGCAGAACTTTTTAGGATTTTAAGAAGAGATAGTAACAAGTATTCTTTTTCCTTGAAGGTAACAATGGTGAAATGAAATGTCAATTAATGAATATTTATCTCTGTTCTATAAATGTGGTGTCATCAAATCCACTGAATGTAAATATAATTACTGTGCATAGGTAAGTGATTAAATTATGTTTTTCTTTGTCTTTCAGTGGGTTTAATGTTGAGCAACTTAACCACAACACAACAGATCATGAGTTTTGCAAAAGTCTGTGTTTGTTGTCTGATGTTGACATGTTTTGTATCTTTGATGCAGGCATATATGTTGGAGTTATATCAAGATACACTTGTAGATCTTCTGTTACCCAAGAATTCAAAGCGTTTAAAATTGGATATTAAGAAGGATTCAAAGGTGATTTCTCCCATGTTGTGAATGTACATTTCAATGTCTATATATTTTTCTCTTCATTATAAACAACTGATATTCATGTTCTAGATATTTTAAGGGCTGGCTTAGGAAGGTGTAGGATTACACAGTTTATTATATTCATGGATTGCATTCCCTAATTGTAATTGTTTTATTTTACTCTGATCTTAGGGAATGGTAGCAGTTGAAAACGTAACAATTGTGTCCATTTCTAATGTGGAGGAATTAAACAGCATAATACAGAGGGGATCTGAGCAGCGGCATACATCAGGGACACGAATGAATGATGAAAGCTCAAGATCTCATCTCATACTATCAATTGTCATTGAAAGTACCAACCTTCAAAGCCAATCAACTGCAAGGGGAAAGGTATCATTATTCATTACCTTGAATAAAAGTATAAACACATCAATCATGGAGCAGTTTGAAACATTAGTATTTGATGAACTTGAGTCATTATAGATGTTAATTTTGTTATTTGGATTTATCATACAGTTAAGTTTTGTGGATCTTGCCGGGTCAGAGAGAATAAAAAAGTCAGGTTCAGCAGGTAATCAACTTAAAGAAGCTCAAAGTATCAACAAATCATTATCAGCACTAGGAGATGTTATCAGTGCTTTGTCTTCTGGTGGTCAACACATACCTTACAGAAATCATAAGTTAACGATGTTGATGAGTGACTCACTTGGGGGTAATGCCAAAACTCTCATGTTTGTGAATGTATCTCCAACAGAATCAAGCTTGGATGAGACACATAACTCTCTCATGTATGTGTATTTTTTAATCTGTTTTCATTGAAAACTTCAGTAGTTTTGGGGCAATAATATGCAGAATATAAAAAAAGAACATGATTAAGCCAAAGTTTTACATGGCTAATAATTATCTTGTGTGCTAATTTAGGTATGCATCACGAGTGAGATCAATTGTGAATGATCCAAGCAAAAATGTTTCTTCAAAAGAAATAGCTCGACTGAAGAAACTGGTTGCATATTGGAAGGAGCAAGCAGGTAGAAGAGGAGAGGATGAAGAGTTGGAAGAAATTCAAGAAGAAAGACCAACTAAAGAGAAGAGTGATGGGAGGCATTCTATGTAGTAATTCTAGGAAAATAGGAACACAAATAGCCTCTAGATAGGGTTGGCCATTTTCTGCATTTCAGATTTTGGAATGTTGTGATCACTTCCCAATTAACAAGATTGCACAGGCTTCATAGGTTGTAATTTATGTCAGATGCAAGATGTATAGTTGAATCATGTACATATATATGTTTAATATTTTAACTTGTTCACATATAGATATATACTTTCTGCAACAGGTTAAATCTTATCAAGAAGATTCAGTTTTCAATGTCTGTCTGACATAATTTAGTTTGATTCTGATTTGTTATTGAAGACATTTATTGGTCTGTTGTCTAATTTTGTAGCGAAGGAGGATGTCAGTAAATATTTCAAAATTATAGATCCTTAGCTGATGCAAAAGAAACAAGGTTTACTGTTTGGTCATTTTTTTTCAGGCTTATCATGGAAGTTGTGCAATGCTTTTTCACAAGCTCTTACAACAAAAGAAGTTCGTTTGAAAACAAAAGTTTTAATAAAATTATGCCAACTATTCATATGTTTATATGTTTATTTATTATTACGTTATTATTAAACTAATTTTATTTATAATTATTACCTTTTCTTTGTTTTCTTTGTGCATTCAATATGTTTATATTTATTTACTTAAGCTAATTAAATTATTTATTTTGCATTTATGTAAAATATGACATTAATTATATTGGTTATGTTTGGGTAGTATGAATGAAATTGAATTTTAAAAATTTATATTTATGCTTATGTTTTTCTTTGTTAATTTATGTCTTCATGTTTTGTTATTTATTTATTGTGTATTTAATCAAATAATTAATTTGTATTTATGTTTCATGTTGTTATAGTTATAGTTTCAATACGTTGTTATCTCTAGTCTTTAAGAATAACCTGATTTTTTTAAAGATTAATTTCTACAACTATTTTTTCGGACGACTAATTTTTGTATGATTTTTTCTTCGAACAAATAAGACAATAATTATATCATATTAAGTAACTAATATATTTTCCTATTGAATACTAAAATATATTTACTGTTAATTATATTTTAGCATATTTTTTAATATATATATATATATATATATATATATATATAATTTTTAAAAGTACATAAATAAAAAACTTCATAAAAATTCAATTCGTGAATTTTTTATAATCCTCAAACTTCCATGAAATTTATATATCAGCGAATATTTAAGAAAAAATATATTTTATGAATTTTTTAAATAAAATTATAATAAATATAATATATAATAAATTTTAATTTTAATTTTAATCAAAATTTAACTTAATAAAATATAAATTTAATTTTAATTTTAATTTTTTATAAATAACAAGAATATATACGTGTACAATAATATGATATCACACCTAACTCATTTGTAAATAAATATTAAAATATTTAATACTAATAAATATTCGTAAATATTAATTATTTACCACAAATTTTATCCGCAAATAATTATACATTCATATCATTCCTAATTGTGAATTATTTATTTGCGATGTAATCGTGAAAATTCTTCGCATAAAACAAATCTCCCTCCACTCTCTAATATGTGACGCCCAATACAAATAAATTAAAAAAGAAAAAGAACAACATCAATGATAGTTGTTCAATGTTTATTGAAGATGTGAGAGGAATTTGTAATTACATTGAACATAAAGGTGCCAGCGTTTCTACAAACAACCTTATCTGTCTGTATAACAAAAGTTACTTGAAGGAGTAAAAGTGAAGCAACACGAGGAGAGCTACCAATAATAAATTTAGTAAACTATATCAATTATAAAACGTGTTTCCTTTTTGCATATGCAAACGTCCACACAACATTGTGGTTGAATTTATTTCCTCATCTTAAATACATCGAATTTTGTTATTTTCTAATAAAATTACAGATTCCAACAATCACATGAACCATTAATCAGTAATATTTTCAGTATTTGCTTCAAATTCATTCCGATTTAAAAATATTTTATTTAGAAATACCGATGTAAAAGAAATTCGTATTTGTACGTATTTATGGATAAAATTCAAAACAGATAAAAAATAATATTGAAAATAGATATCTACGAGAATGTGAATAATTTTTATATTCGCTTATTAACAAAATGGGTACGAGTACTATAGCACCCGTATCTGTAAATATCTTTATCCACTAAATTTTAATCTAAATTAAAAAAATATTAAAACATTACCAATACAGAATAAATATTAATTCGACGAATAAATATATAAAAACTACCGCCTATATAGGGATGTCAACGAGGTGAGTAGGGTACGGGTAGTAGCTCTCCCGTACCCACTGGCGGAACTTAATAGAGACATAGGGGAGCCACGGCTCCCCCAAAATTTTTGAAAATTATTATTTTTTATATTTATTTATTTATTAAAATTAAATTTATATTGTTTATAAATTTATGTTATGAAAAATTATAATAAAAGATAAAATAAAAAGTTTAATGAAGATATTGATTTATAAAAGACATTAGGATTTTTTTTTTCTGACTATAAGAACTTTTCATCATGTAAATTATCATGAAAGTGTGTGAGGAAAAATAAATACAAAAGAGATAAACAGAGGTTGGAGAATACATAGTTTGAGATTGAAGTATACATTCTCGGATGATCTCTCACATATCAAGGTTAGTATCTTATTATAATTTATATATGTTAAATTTATTATTCTTTTTAGGATGTTTCTTCCAAATTAGTATAAACCCTAATTATGATTTTAAGATTTTTTTTTATGAAATTTGTATGAACCTTAATTATAATTTTTCCCAAAATTATTATAACCCTTAATTATGAAATTTAGGGATTTTATGTTTTCTGCTGCCTATGGTAAATTTTTTAAAAGTTTTGAATTTATACGGTGTTGCTTATTTAATTAAATTTGTATGGGTTTTGTTATGTTTTGCATTGTGATAATTGTGATTTGTGAATATAAATTTTATCTTTTTCTCTAAATAGGTGGGAAGTGATAAATTTATATTAGAAAGAATATGACAAAGAGTAAAAGAATTGATTATTTTTTGGAGAGAGAAAGGTTTGTGATAAAGATGAAAAAAGTAATGCATCGACATTAACTAAACTCATGATTTGGTATGATATAATAACGAAGGATAGTGATTTTTTTTTTTAATTCTACTATAATGTGTGCTTGTTTTAAGTAGAGAAAATGAAAAGAAAAAATAAAAGTTTTTTTTCTAATTAAAAAAAAAAATTAGATCTAACAAATTTAATTTGGCGCCCCTAAAATTTTTGTCCAAGTTCCGCCACTGCCCGTACCCTACCCGCTGGATAAATATTTGTCCTGTACCCATACCCATATCCGTCGGGTATCCGTTATGCGGGTACCCGTCTATTTTTTTCATATCCGCGGGTATTCACGGATATCCGCGGGTATTTACAAAAATATTTTAAAAAATAAATATTTAACCATAATTAGTGCTTAGATCAACAAGTCCCTTTTCTCCTATTGATTCTTAAAAACAAACAAATGAAAAACCACTACCAATTTATATTGTAGTTTATTTTTGAATAAAATATTAAAGAAATTACTAACTTCATCAATGTCTACCTCTTGCAACATTGTATAAAGTTTCATGTTGTCCAATTTTAATCTAGAAGAGCCTTAAAACATAAGAAGTTCAGTACAAATTTCTAACAATCACTTAATTAAAATATCTAAGTAAAAGTGTTAATTTCATTACCTTTCATGTTGGTCCATAACTGATGGGGAAAACAACAACAAACAATATACCAGAGAATGCAGCGGATATAATTTCCCCTAACTTGCAAGAATCTATGAGGAGCAATAATCAAAGAGCAGCAATAATAAATCAACAAAAGCACAAATAAAGGCACCAAGATTTTTAACGTGAAAAACCCCTCAAATCAAGGGTAAAAACCACGAGTCGTCCAGACCAAAGAAATAGCTTCACTATGATCAACAAGAGTACAAAAGAGTCTTAATCAATAGCACAAATTAGTGCCAACACCCAACCAAATAACAAAGCAACAAAGCTTTCAAATAGAGAAGAACAAGAGAGGAAAACCTCTACAAATCACTGCTGCAGTGCGAAATTAATATCTCCCAACTCAGACCTCGTATCAAAGATCCGACCGGTCAGAATGAAGAGCAATGAGTTCCGAACCTGCTGTAAAAATTTCAGCCCGATCCAAGGGTGAACGAATCCGCAGCGCCGAATTTACTGCGACAGCTCTATGAAAAACGTGAACAAAATTTTCCCTCTACCTCTCCCTCTATGTGTTAGGGCTTTCAGTGTATTCTCACTCTATTGTTCTGCCTCTCTCTTTATTTTATAGCCTCCTCTCCACTAGGTTTAAGTGAGACATGGGCTTCTCAAATTTTGGGCCTTTTCTCCACATAGGAAGGGAGCCCAATACCCAACAATAACTAATCTTAGAGACATATCAATACCTCCACAGTATATGCAAGTAATTTACTCATTTGTGGGATAAGAATCTGACTACCATTATTGGATGAAGACTCATAATGTTGTTTACTAATATATATAAGGTAAAGTTTAGCGGGTACGGGTATCCACGGATACGGATACTATGATACCCGTACCCGCCCCATTAACATGCGGGTATCAAAAATACCCATACCCGCGAGTAACGGGTATCCATTTTTAATATCCATGTCCTACTCGTTGCAAGTTTTATCCGCGGATATTCGTGGGTACAAAATTTTTTGCCATCCCTGCGCCTATAGTTTATCTTTACATCATCGTTGACATCCTAACGAAAATCCTAAATTATTTACTAGCACATGTATGTAATTGGGATTACAAATATCCGAAAAAAAGGAAAGATGCTACCCGCATGTTTCCCCAATTTCTGCAATTGCCTTAAAAGCACTGAATAAAGACAGTGACCTCACCTAAGACAGAAATAAAAAAAAGAACAGTTACCTATTAAACAAAGTATTAACATTGATGAATTTAATAGATGAAATATAAAAAAGAAGAAGATTTTTTCCCACAATAAATGTATTTTAAATATGTATATATAAATAGCCATCATTACAGTGAACACATGTTAGAGTATACATCTCTTGTTTCTTCAGCCTTGTGATCTCCACAGGAACAGAGAACAGTTAACAGGAACAGTAAAATGGAAGAGAGCAATATTCCAGTGATTGATATGGAGAAAATTGATTGTGAGGAAGAGGAGTGCAAGAAGCTAAGAGAGGCATGTGAAAGATGGGGTTGTTTCAGGATCATCAACCACTCTATTCCTGCAACCCTAATGGCTGAGATGAAGAAGGTGAATGAAGCTCTGCTTGATCTTCCCATGGAGATCAAGAAACGCAACACAGAAGTCATTGCAGGCAGTGGTTACATGGCACCAAGTGCTGTCAACCCTTTCTATGAGGCCCTTAGTCTCTATGATTTGGGTTCTTCACAAGCTATGCACAATTTCTGCTCTCAACTCCATGCCTCTTCCCAACAGAGGTTACTTTTCTTTCACTTCTCCTTTCTTTTCTTTATCATTCACTGCTTTAGATTTGATTGGCAATATTTTGAATTCACCATGTAGTCATGAAAACAATTAATGGTCTTATGATGTATCTTAATAAATTCTATAATTGTAGCTGTCATAAATATTGAATTAATGAAACTCCATTCAACAAATTCTTAAAAACTAGACTTTAAAAGGCTCTCACAGTCTTATCTATAATGAATGACGTAATAAATTCAACGAACAATAAATTTTTGGTAGAATAAACTCAAATTTGTGTCATAAACTTTAAATCTAACTCAATCTTACGAGATTCGTCGACAAGATGAAATTTACATCTTCAAAATTCCACTACATTTTGTTTTCTTTGGTAGGGACATTTTCACATTGGCAGTATTGATTTTGACAGGGAAATCGTGAAGAGATATGGGGAAGCAATTCATGGTTTGGCAGTGAAGATAGGAGAAAAGATGGCTGAATCATTAGGAGTAGTGGTTGATGATTTCAAAGACTGGCCATGCCAGTTCAGAATCAACAAATACAACTTCACCCCTGAAGCAGTAGGGTCCAGTGGAGTTCAGATACACACAGATTCAGGCTTCTTAACCATTCTTCAAGATGATGAAAATGTTGGTGGCCTCGAAGTGTTCAACGCTTCTGCTTCATTTGTGGCAGTCCCTCCTTTCCCTGGGACGCTCTTAGTCAATCTTGGAGACATTGCTCGTGTAAGTTAATAACATCAACCGAACAGAAACTAAAGTATGAGCCTTATTATGACAGTAGTCATGAACTTGAGCATGCATTGTATGCACATATATGCAGGTGTGGAGCAATGGAAGGTTTTGCAATTTGATACACCGTGTGCAATGCAAGGAAGCCAGCAAACGTTTTTCAATTGCTACATTTATGTTGGCACCAAGGAATAGGAATGTTGAGGCCCCAGAGGAACTGCTGGATCATGATCATCCTCGTTTATATCGACCTTTTATTTATGAAGATTATAGGAAGCTCCGAGTTAGCAACAAGATGCACACTGGTGAAGCCTTGGAGTTGTTACGCTTGGCCTAGTCATAGGAACTATGATTTGTTTGAAGACAACATGGTTTAGAAATTGAGAAAATTGTCAAAATTTATCTGATAAAATAATATTACTATGTATCTGTTTGTCAGCCGTGGAAAATGCTCATATTTAAAGAAAGTTATTCCTAATAACTCAATATAATTTTTGAGGAGTCTGTGATTATTTGTTTCAAACCTTGTTCTTTATTTTAAGCTGAAATTTAACGTGATGTGAGAGTTTTAACAATTTTACTCTGATAGGAGATGGAATATAAATAGTTATTTTTTTTTTAATTAGTTGCAATGATATCCACTTTTATTTATGTGTCATTTTGCTATCCGATTTTAAAAAGGTATCAATCGAATCCTAATTTTTGAAAAAAAAATGATTGTTTGACTACTAAATTTTGACAACTTTTTCTTACAACCTTATGTGTCATTTTCTAAGCAGTTTTTCCTTTTTTTATTTTCTCATTCTCAATATTCTAAAATTACTTAAGAGATGTCACCTCATGTTGTAAGAGAAAATTATCAAAATTTAGTAGTCAACATATCATTGTCCTTTTGAAGAAGTGGTTCAATCAGATCCATTTAATAAAAAAATTATTAAGGTTATTAACTTTATTCATGACTTTTACCACTAAATTTTAATATAAATATCAATCATTAATTTTGTAAATCATTTTAAATATCAATACAGTTAACAGTGTTAACAATTTCTTTCTGAAAGTGACTCAATTCAAACATCTTTTCAAAAGTTGGAACTTAATTGATACTTTTTTAAAAACGAGTACCAAACTGACACATATGTATGAAAGTTGGTACCATCGGACTAATTAAGTGCGTGTTTGGTTATGCGTCAAATTGATGTAGAATTGATTTTCTGACGCAAAATCAGTATGTGTTTGATTTCTAAAATCAATTAAAGGGTAAAAAATTTATATTGATTAAGAAGCAACTAATTCTTACTTCTGCATCAAAAAATTTTAACTGGAATCAATCCTCCGACGAACGCTCAACTAAACACACACTAAAGCCATTCTTCTTGAGGTAGATGTGATTAGAAAAAGGGAAAGTAGAGAAAGAGAAATAAAACTGTGATTAGAAAAGGGAGAGGAGAGAAAGAGAAATAAAACTTTGATGACAAGGTTTGGTAGGAAAGTAGCATAAAAAAACGACGATGTTTTTATTTTGACAAACAAGGTTTTCTATGTTGACGTTGTTGTGTAATTTAAATAAGAAATTGATGTAGATATTGGAAGACAGAAGGGATTATTTTTCAAGTTTGTGTGAAGAGTGAAAAAAGGAATATTTCTCTTTTAGCATGCTAATCATAGAGGAGGGATAGGCTGTGGTTGGAATTTGAGGTAATTATATGAAGATCTCATTAATCTAGTATAATCTAAATATATTATTTTAAAATTTATATTTGACTATTTATATTAAAATTTTAAATAAAGAAAATAATATGTATAATTTTAATGATGATTATTATAATAGATTATGATTATATATAACTTACTATTAAATTTTAACCAAATAATATTATATTAAAAATAAAATATAAAACCTAAAATATGTTTACAAATTTATATATATATATATATATATATATATATATATATATATATATATATTAAAATATAACTTCAAATTTAATCAAGTATTAATAAAATTTTAAATCGTTATCTGAATCCAACCAAATTTATTTATTTTATTTATCTTATTTGTATATCTGATCGAATCCGATTATATACTCTAATTTCGTTTGAATTTCTTCATGATTGATTAGATACGGATATTTTGTTCGGCCTAGTTGGAATTTCAAAATTTGTTTCATCTTATACATCGATAACGTATACACATGGCTTTCGTTATTTGAAATTAATTTTGCTACCATACTCTTTTGTCAAATTGCACCAAACTGTGCACAACACAATACATCATTGTGACTAGGTAGATTAGCCAGAAGCCCAAAATAATTGTACTAGGATTCATCAAATACCAAGTTTTGAATTCATCATGTAAGAATAAATGTCTATATTTATGGGATTTTTTCCCAAAATAAATCCATTTAATTTTTTTTACACAAATAAATTTATTTCCACTTTAATTTCTAAATTATACTTCTTTACTATTTACATTGAGAATTCGGAAGAGTGTCCACTTCCTTTCTTTTCTCATATATGTTTAGATGAAAAGAATGTTTAGAAGATTTTTTTTTAATACATGTTTATTGTGATTTTCACTTCAATTGTCATATATTTATTTTCATCTATCTTATATTTCTCTTTTATAATAGACATCTAGAAAGAATAAAGGAAAAGACAAACACGGGACTGAAATTACCTTCACAGTAGCCTGCAATTAATAGCAAACAATGCATATGCACATATGGCCCAGAAAGAAAGCAAAAAGATAGTGACATCTAAATAACATAATAATTAGCATGAAAAATATGAAATATAAGAAGAAGAAAAGTAGTACAAAAAAGCTTAACTAAAAATATCTATATAAAGATGTGAATTTATTAGCTTGTTATATATATATATGTAGTGTGCAAGTGTTGTCCCTACCTGTAGAGATAGAAGAAGAGATGGAGGAGAAGTTCCCAGTAGTGATTGATATGGAGAAGCTTTGTGAGGAAGGGGAGTTAAAGAAGCTAAGAGAAGCATGTGAAAGATGGGGTTCTTTCAGGATCATTAACCACTCTGTTCCTGCAACCCTAATGGCTGACATGAAGAACGTGGTTCAAGCTCTGCACCACCTTCCTCTCGAGGCCAAGAAACGCAACACAGAAGCCATTGGTGGTGGTGGTTACGTCGGACCAACTCCACTCAGCCCCTTATACGAGGCCATAGGAATCTATGACATATCTTCATCACAATCTATGAACAATTTCTGTTCTCAGCTTCATGTCTCACCTCAACAAAGGTTTGGTTAATTTCTTCATCTCTCTCTTTCTTGGAATTATTTAGTACCTAATTTCTGTTTGAGAGTCTTGTAAAGTATGAAGTATTGTTGATAATATGTTGCTCCTCCTAGGCAAATAATGGAGGCATATGGGCAAGCTACTCAAGGTGTGGCAGTAAAAATAGGACAAAAGATGGCTGAATCTCTTGGCGTAGTTGAAGGTGCTGATTTCGAGGACTGGCTCTACGAGTTTAGATTTAACAAATATAACTTCACGCCAGAAACAGTAGGGTCACCTGGAGTTCGAATACACACAGATTCAGGCTTCCTAAATGTTCTTAAAGATGATGAAAATGTTGGTGGTCTTGAAGTGATGGACTCTTCTTCCTCCTTTGTGCCAATCCCTCCTTTCCCTGGGACTTTTCTTATCAATCTTGGAGACATTGCTCGTGTAAGTATACACAAATCAGCAATTAAACTCTGAACCTTCACTTGCACAAAAGAAAATTTTTGTTGTATATTGCAAAAATTGTTGGAAATAATTGTATGCATATATGCAGGTGTGGAGCAATGGAAGGTTTTGCAATTTGACACATCGAGTGCAATGCAAGGAAGGGAACAAACGTTTTTCAATTGCTACGTTAATGGTAGCACCCAAGAACAGGAATGTTGAGGCCCCAGAGGAATTGGTGAACCATGATCACCCCCGTTTGTATCAACCTTTTGTTTATGAAGATTATAGGAATCTCAGAGTTAGTAAGAATATTCCCAAGGAAGCCCTAGAACTGTTCCGATTGGCCTAGTCATTGGAATTTGGAACTAGGATTAAGGAAATAAAAAGAGTCGTGATTTAAATATCAAAATGATAAATATTTCCATTGAATAAAGTGGAAAACAAAAAACTTAATTCCATGATATGTATTCAGTAGACCAACTGATACGTGGTGTTTATGAATATTGATTCTTGACTTTGTGTGAATGTTGTTGTACAATAATAATTTGGTGAGTTTTTGCTTATGTTTAGCAGTACGTGAGGTTTAAGTATCAGAATGAAAAAGAAAAGAACATACAGAATATGTATTATTTCACCAAAATTTACAAACCCTGATTTCATTCCTTTCCATTCAAAATTAGAAATTACAAGAGAATCTATACTTGATCACTGAAAAATCAAATCAAATCAAGATTAAAGAAAGGAAAAGTCTGAGGAAATTTTGCTTCCTTCAGGAGGAAAAGCTAACTAAGTGGAAGGGCTGACCAACATACAGATCACGAAAAAACAAGGTAAAAAGGATGTCTTCAAGGAGTGGATGGAATTGGAATGCATGCATATATGGTGTTTTAGACAAGAGAGCCACTATCTGAGAAATCAACATGAGTAGAATGTGTGGTACTGTTCATGGGTGTGTACTCGGTTGTTGTGGTTTGTGTGAGGTCACTTGCAAGGCTTGATAGATCCATGGCTGGCCACACAAAAGCTGGTTTGAAAGGTGGAACATGAGGCACAGGCACTGAACCAGATATGATCTGAACAATTGTTTGCATCTTTGGTCTTTCACTGGCAATGGGGTGAGAGCATGCTAGTCCTAGTTTCAGAACCCTCTCTGCCTCTTCAGCCACACAACCATTCCCAAGTCTTGGATCCACTGCATCAAGTATCCTTTGCTCACGATGCAGGTGCCATACCCAATCCACCAAGCACTCATACCCCTCGTTCTTGGTCCATGGCCTTTGCCCACACACCACCTCAAGGACCACTGCTCCAAACCCATAAACATCAGATTCTCTTGTGGCCCTCCCAGTGTGGAAGCACTCAGGTGCAATGTACCCCATGGTGCCATGCACTCCTTCCAACTCTGCATACGATGTTTTATCATTCTCCAATGCACGAGCCAACCCAAAGTCACCTAAACGAGCATTGAACTCTGAGTCCAGCATGATGTTGCTGGCCTTAAGGTCTCTGTGAACCACTTTCTGATCATACTCGTTGTGCAGGTAGTTCAATGCAGAAGCCACCCCTGCTATGATCTTGTACCTCAAAGGCCAACTTAGTGGTGTAGTGTTGCTCCCTGCCTCACAGAAAATGTGGTTGTCCAAGCTTCCATTAGGCATGTAATCGTACACCAACAGCAACACCCCATTTCTGTGACACCACCCTGCATTTTTTTTACATTAAATTTAGAGTCAGATGCTTATACAGAACATTACATGAATTATAAAAAGACGACAAGACAGAGTCTTGTTTGATTTATGTTACGTTAGTTGGCAATGCTTGTAAGAAAAGGTAAACGATTTGGATAATGACTTGCGCTGTTATCTTAGTATAAAAGAATTTAGGCCGGCTGGGTGGTTAATTTTTTATGACTTCCGCTTGAGTTATATAAGATAGTAAATTTCAGTTGACCTTGGAATAAGATTAGGTTTGTTACAGAAGAAATGAAAATTAAGGGGGCACTTTTGGGTAGGGTGAAGAAACCTTCAATGAATCATGATCTTTGGATGGGACCAAAGGACAGAGAAAGAACATCACTCAACTCAGAGCTGTTAATGTTGACTAGGGACAGAAGGTATAACAATTAAGGTCGCTATCGAAAATAAAAGGAATGACCCGAACCATATTTAACACTACAACAAAAATACCCTCAAGTAGAGGAAACTTTTCGAGTGGTGTTCTTGGGCTTTTTTGCAAGCACGTTGAATGCATGAATGCACAACGATGGAGTGAATTAGGTTGGGACGCCAACAACTGTCACCATAGCTGGTCAACGTTGTCAGCGAAGACGTGTCAGACAGAATGTTAGCAATTATTGCTTTGCTCCTACCATGATGATCTGGACAGAACCACTGTCGGATCTAGATCCTAAATCCTAATGGTAATAACTGGAATTTATGTTCATGGAAGTGATAATTGAATCAATCTAAAGAAACTATAATAACGAAAAAATAATTAAACTAACTGACCCAGTAAGCGAACAAGGTTTTTGTGACGAAGGCGATTGATGATGGTGAGTTCAGACAAGAAATCATCGGTGCTTTTCATCTTATCTCTGGAGAACATTTTGACGGCTACTTCCAACTTCTCCTTCGGAAGTATTCCTCTGTACACGACGCCGTATCCACCTTGTCCAAGCTTGTGCTTCTCATCGAAATTATTAGTGGCTTTCTTCAATTCTTGATACCTAAACTCTCTGGGAGTTCCGGGTAAACTCTTGAGAGTTCCCAGAATCTGAGTCTCACTTTCTCTCTGTTTTCTCCTCAACCAATAAACCCACCCTACGACACCCGCTAGAAGAAGAACCACCACAGGCACTCCAACACCCAACCCAATCTTCAACGCATTTCCGATACCATTTTTTTGGGGAAAAACTTCAATAGAAATGTTCCACCTCAGCACGCAGTTCAGTTCAACGTTGTCACCGGTCGAAGCAGAGAACCCAAAATAAGAAACCCTGTTCACCACTTGTTTCAGATCGAGAGCTGAACTCAGAACCGGCTTAGCCGGTTTCGGCACTATGGGCGCATCCTTATCAGGCTGCACCGCGATGTACACGTCGATCACCTTCCGGCCACCGTCATACTCCACCCACAGAACGTGGAAGCGCGTGACGTTGGGCACGATCTCGAACCCCAAGGGAGTGAGAGACACAGTGACGTTGGACCTCACGCCGTTAATGTCCAGGCCGAGGTGGTTGTCGTCGGGGTCGAAGTCCTGCTTCACGGTGTCAAGTTCGACGGCAAGGATTTGGTTGGTGCGGTTGCCGTCGTTGGAGACGTTGGTGAGGCCGAGAAACTGGCCGTAGCTGTTAAGAGGGGGGCCGGAGGCAGAAGGCGCGATTAGGAAGGTGATGCCCTCGCCGGGAGTTTCGTTTTTGGGACGGTACACGTTTATCAGAAAGGAAGTGTTGAAAGAGACGAGATTTCCGTCGAGGCTATCTCGGTCGTTCCAGAGAGTGAAGGGGGTGCCGTAGAAGATTCTGCCGGAGCGGTTGGTCAGGGACACGTTGCCGGTGCTGTCTGGTGTTACTTGGAGAGCTTCAAGGTTGATGGCGGCGCTGGGCAACACCTGGAACGTGTTGAAGTAGGATTGGTTGAAGGGACCGAAAACGTGAGCTTCTGTTTTGAGAATCTGGGCCTGGGAAGTCGGCGGCGGGAACAGGAAGAGGATGGTGGTGATGACGGCGATGGCGGCGGAGTAACCACCCATGTTGTTGCATTGGAGGGGAATCATGAAGAGATGTGTTTGTTTGTTAAATTTGGTTTAAGTAATGTTTTTTTCTCTGCTGGAGGAAACTGAGGCTGGAATCGTGACGTTGTGCTTTACAAGTTTTGAATGGCTCTTAGCTTTGTTTTCCATGAAGTTTCTTACTTCAACTACGTGTTTTTTGTTTCTACGCTGAAACATTATAATATTCACAAATGATACTCGGTAAATACATATATAAATAATAGAAATACACTGTTTGTTGTATGTAAATATTTAAATAAAATTTATTATTAAATCAATTAGCTGAGAAATTAAAAGTAAGTGTTTAGATTTTTCATGACAGATTTGATAAACACAATCTAAACTAGTGCCACCCTGTGTTTCTCTTTAACTCTTCTTTTCTCTTCTCTTTTGAACAAAAATTGCTTTATCGTCAAAAAGAGGCATCTGATTTGAAACAACGTTTGATTTAATTAATATATCGTATTATTGTATTTGCATTGCACGTGGTCTTTGTCCTTTCAGCATGTGGTCTAACCTAATACAGTTCGCAATTCGTGATAAGCTTTTAGAATTAATTTCATTTTATTATTGCCTGTGGCGCAACTTGCTCATAATTTAATCTTTAATGGACCGTTCACACTTTAATACGTTTATTTATATTTATCTAATCTTTTGCTTTTGTTTTTATTTCGCTTTTGAACAAAACTACATATATTTTTTAATGAAATCAGGTTGTCTATTCACGCTTTTATTTTTAAACAGATTTCACCATTTAAGGGATTTTAAACAAAAAAAAAAGTGAAATAGTTAAAAAAAAGTATTTGTTGTATATAAGTATAATAAGGTGTTGGATTCTATTTCCGAATTTCATACTCTTAACGATGATTTCTTGGATTAATTATCTCATTGGTCCAATGCGATGACGCGTCACAGGGCACAATTGGCAATGGCTTGGCCATTAATAGAGAATATTTAATTAGTATAATAAATGGAGGACTTCAACGAATTTTAAAGCTATACTTAGTATTAATTAAATTTTACAGCACGTAAATTTTTAAATAAAAATAAACTATGTAGTTGTTATTGCAGTACTCAGACTCCGAAATTTTAGGAAATATATTATTACCACTTGATTTTGAGATTTTTTTTAAGATGCTTTTGTAACTAGATATTCCTTAATGTTGTAAAGTCTCCAATCATTTATTCTTAATTTTTATTCAAGAATTTAAAAATCTATAAATATACATTCATATTAGAGGAGAGTATTTAATGAAGTCTTTTGTTCAATCATCTCATTATTATTATTTTTTTTTAAGTTTTACAA
This sequence comes from Vigna unguiculata, assembly GCF_037176805.1. NCBI lineage: Eukaryota > Viridiplantae > Streptophyta > Magnoliopsida > Fabales > Fabaceae > Vigna > Vigna unguiculata. The sequence continues at coordinate 29,910,741 of NC_140793.1, forward strand.
AATTTTGTAAGTAAATCTCTTCTCGATCAATTATTGAATTTATGAACTTGACTTTTTGAAGCATCATCCTATCCTTTTCCAGCTAAAGAGCTTCCTTCTCATTTTGGTACAAATATTTGGTACCAACCATAAGATTTGGTTAAGACTATTCTGAAACCACAATTTTTATGGTAAGGAGAACAATTGCATCGACACTATCATTATATCTTGAAATGGCTCTTGCAATTGTCATCGCCATCAAAACTCACATTGAAAAACGAAGAAAACCTCCAAAAATGTGTTATTCAGAATGCAGGATAAGTTTTTACTTGTGTCTGTTTCTCTTTTTATACGACTAAATTTGATAAAATAAATCTCAATAAAACACCATATCACCTCTCTAAAGATGAGAAAGAAAGTTCATGTTTTATCTCTACCTTTTAAGTTTTAACTAAAATATTTTTTCCCATAATTTTAAGAAATTTATGACACTAATCTAAAATTGTAAAGTATAAAAATACAATAATATATATATATATATATCTTTTGAAATTGAAGAAAATAGTTATGATTATATAACTAAATATTATCTCAATTAAATAATAGTTATACAATATTTTTTTAATAGTTATAAAATATTATCTTTACTAGTTATAAAATAATAAATGTTATATAATAGTCATTTTCAATAAAGATGGTAGTTGTAAAGGCTTAGAAAAATTAGATTGATAATACTTTTAAAATAGTGATACTCGATTATTTTAATATTAAAAAGTTAAAGTATAAATACAAATTTTGTAAATGTGTTTCATTGTTTAGAAACACATCATCTCTCTAAAAATCTTTTCTAGAGCTTTCTCGCTTCTCTCTAGGTTTTCTCATCCTTTGTTCATCTGTTTGAATATTGGAGACCGTTAAGGTGATTCTTGTGACGGGCTCTTCACTTCTGTCTAATCAATTCCTTTAATAAAATAAGTTGATGTTCTGCTCTTTTTTCCTGATCAGTTGTTCTTCCTTGTGCATGTGAGTTGATCTAGTTTGCATGTGGGGTTTAAATTACCTTTTCAAAACTCTGTCGATCAGTGGTCCTTATGGTATGTCCTAATCGTGTTTGTGTTTTTTCTAGGAATATGTTATACATCCTGCTAGCTTTAAGGGAGTTTAGTACTCCCTGAGTTGTCTCACATGTAAAAGAGACAAATTATAGTATTTCTTTTTGACTTGTAGTAGCTTTGAAATTTTAAATTTGTATGATTACACTGTGTTTTGCATGCATGTTTAAGTTGTGGAATGATATCTGATATGTGGAATTGAGATTATGTTTAATTTTTTTTACCTTGAAAGTTGTTTAGGTTTGGTGTTCAATGGAGAGGTAACAATATGGATGTTTGTGGTGTAATTGAAATTGGTATGTTTTTTAGTATCTTGGATAACTATTGGATTGTACTAGATTGGCATAATTATGCAAAATTAGGTTATGCATACTCGTTGGTCGAGACTCGTTGGGCGAACTCAAAGTCAGAAAATCACTGGCTTGGTGGTCGCTGAGCGAGAATATACTCATTGGACGAACTCAAAGTCAGAGCCTTTGTCTTGATGGTTACTGGTCAAGAATATACTCGTTGGGTGACTCCAAAGTTAGAGAGTTTATTAACTTAGTGGTCGTTTGACAACTTTGGAAAGAATTTATCTTTGTGAGCTCCAGTAATTTACTCGTTGGGCGAGCCATCTGGTCACTGGGCGAGTGGACTTATAGGCGTTGCTCATTAAACGAATGGATTATTTCATTGAGCGAATACATCATAGTATAGTAGTCATTTCTTGTGTTCATTTTGGTGTATTTATACAAATCTTGATTATTGCTTAAGAAATGGTTTATGTGTGAAGGTTATTTGAGAATGGCCGATACTAATCCAAAGCAGATTAGTAGTGATTTGAAGTAGTGTATGCATTGATATATGAATTCAGTTTTGGAAGTTATCTTGAAGCTTTAATAACCATTCAATTTTCAAGTAGATAACGATGGAGTATGTTGTGAGAGGAGTGGAAGGTCCTAGTTTAGGAATTTTACCTTGACCAAAGATGTTAACGGACTAACCTTATGTGTGGTAGAAATGGCGGACCTTTATGTAATGATAGGGGGCCACGACTCCCCCTCCATTTTTTGTCTTATAGACACACACATACACATATAATTTCTTTTTAATTTTAATGTATTTTATTTTCAAAACTTTTATGTATTTATCTTGTATTTTAATATGTTTTTAGTCTTGAAGTTTTAATATAAAATTAGAATTCGTCTATGTCCAAAATTTTAATATATTTTTGTCCCAAAATTTAAAAAATGAATGGATATAATCCTTTTAACCTAATTACGTAAATTTTTTTGAAGTGTCAAATGTTTTTCATGTTATCATTTGAATTCTTTATAGTGTCTAACATATTTAAGCTTTAATATATGCTAGAAAATGCGATTGACACATCAAAAACTTTAATACATTTTTGTCCCTAAATTTAAAATATGAATTGATATAATCATTTTAACTTAATTACGTTAATTTTTTTTTTAAGTTTTTTAAAGTGTCAAATGTGTTTCATGCTATCATTTGAATTGTTTATATTGTCTAACACGTCTCAACTTTAATATCTGCTAGGAAAACGTTCGATACATAAATTTTTTTAATACAATAGTTAAAAGGATTATATTCATTCATTTATAAAGTTTGTGGATTAAAATGTATTAAAATTTTAGACGGTGACAAATTTCAATTTGGACGTCAAGGTTTAGAGATTAAAAATATACTTAATCCTTTATTTTGCCACTCCCTAAATTTTGTCTCAAGATCTACCACACCCATAAGCAATGACTCTGCAGAGCAATAGAGACCACCATAAGTGCACAACTTGCTAAAATCCGATATCAATGCATGTATATGGATAATTAAGTTATATATAAGTTTTTGTATGTAATAGGATAATATTCATTAATGATTGGTATAATTGACTAAGTATGATTGATAATTGTATTCTTTTGGACAAATAAAACTTTATTGCATATTAATTTACTCTTTCTCTATGATGTTGTTTTGTCTTCTCTTCTTTGTTTGCAGATCATGTGAGCATATAAGTATGTAGCAGTTGGACCAATAAGGAGGAGGGTGATGCATTGATATAACTTGCATTTGAGAATCTTTAGGAAATAATTCTTTTGAAAAAATCTAGTTTCTTCAGTTTAGTCATGTGATAATTTGTATTATGTATACCTTATATAGGTGACTCTAATATGATAGTTACATGCTAGTATTCGTATGCTTATTGATTATCATTTATATTATGTTTTGTTTGATAATTTTATGCTATTAAATGAGATGTTATTGTAGTTACATTAAGAGATAAATGTTTCAAAAAGAAAGTTGTGTAATACTTATCTTCAAAATTACAGATAATATTGATTATTTTTATTTTGTATATTTGTATCTTTCACTTAAATTTCAATTAGTTCGGTGAAACAGATAAGGAGGGTTGATAGAGATGATTTAAGATGTGTTTTTAGCAACTTTAGAGCATATTAGATACAATAATAGAATGCATTATTATTTGATTAGTTCTTATTATAGTGCACATCTTTATTGACAAATGTGAAGTGAAGAAAGGAAATAACTCTTCTCTCATTCAGAACACCATTTACACATAGTCCTATATAGTTATGGAAAACAAATTAGAGTATTCTTTCAATAAATGACATGTTATTGGCCAATTATGCAATTTGTATAGAGGTTATTTTCAAAATGGGTTAAATAATTTAATATTAGATTTTCAAATCAAAATATTATGTAATCAATGTTGGATCGAGCGTTTACCCCAACGACAAAAGTTATAGTTATTATTCATGCCACAACTACTTTTTCTTAAGAGCATATCAGTCCAAGCGGCCATGATTCTATTGTGAGTCGATTCACTTGATCTTTGCAACGATACGATTAATGTCACATGCAACAATATAGATTTTGGCCTAGTGGTAAATGCTCTATCCAACAATCTTAAATAAATTAAGAATAAATATACTTTTAATTTTTTTTTAATATTAAATGAAAATTCATGAAAAAATGTTATATATTGTTTATTTTATTATGAAAAAATAATTTAACATAAAGTACTTTAGTTGATGAAGATACAACACTAACTCAAACTTTTAATCTATAACCATATATAAAGAGGATTCCCTCTTTTGTGTCCACATTTCATAATGTCGATTCTACCCTTTACAATATAATTATTTATTAAACTTTTTAAAATTAACGGTTCTTTTTACCTATTTTCTATAAAACTGTTTATCTTTTTTTTTCTTTTTTTATTCATCAACATCAATAATTAATTTCACTATTCATTTCACTTTATATTTAATAAATATAAATTTATTTTATATATTAACTTGATAACATTACACTATTATCACCTACTAACATATTATATTCATATTTAAAAAATGTGCGCGCCTGTACAGTAGTATTTAATAATAAAAATAAATAACTATTTTCCAAAAAAAATTAGATATATTTTACTTATTTACTTATTTGTAACACCTTAATTTTTATTGTTTCCACTTTTTTCTTTTAAAAGAGTGACTTATTCCAAAATATATAACAAAAATACAATTAAAAAAGTTTACTTTCTTTAAGGAACGTGTGAAGTGACTGTAACTGCTCCGTAACGGTTTATTTTAATATTTTACTGTATATTTTATCTTCATTAATATCAATAGAAGATTGTTTTTGGGAACGGATCGATATGTATATTTTATTCTTATCAATAGAAGATTGTTTTTAATATTTTACTGTATATTTTTTAAATAACGGTTTATTTTAACTTATAAAAGATAAATATAAATATAAATATATATATATATATATATATATATATATATATCTTAAATTTAAATATAAAAGAACAAATAAAATAACTACTTTTATATTATTCCGTGCCAAAAAATACCAGTAAAGCACAGAAAAAAGCATAAGGATATCCTCTGGGTGACCAACCATGTCTCCAACATTCATTCCTCTGCATTTCAAACCCTAATTGGGTTTGTCTCTTAAACTTTGAAGATCTCGTTTCCATCGTCTTCGTTCCCAAATCAATATTTATAAGAGAACACCTTACTCAATCACCCTTCCAAGGTTTGTCTTTCTGTTTCCCTCTATCTCCCGTCCTCTGTAATCGCCCCCAATTTTTGTTTGTGGTATTCTTTTAATCAGGATTGGATCTCGTATGTGGGCTCTGAGAGAAGGGATTTTGATTTTTTTAATCCAATTATTTATTTATTTTCTTCATACTGGGTACTTGTACATTCACTAGGCGCAATTTTTTTTTTTTATGAATTGGACGAGTTGCAAAAAGTCTGGTCATGGAGAAACAACTAATAAACATGCATTTTTTGTTTGTTTCATTCCAATTCATTAAACTTTATGCGTGTTGAGAGACATTTGACTGGAAAAGTCAGTAATTTCTTATATTATAACTGAGTTTTGTTTTGATGTACAATTGATTTTTTAGTATCTTACACTGTTGATGAATCTATTTCTGAGTTTTATTTTGATGTAGAATTGATTTTTTAGTATTTTACACTGTTGATTAATCTATTTCGCTTTAAATCATTCTTTTTGTTCTTATTCTCCATGAATTATGGTTTTTACTTTTAATTTTTATTCCACAGTGATTTTGAGCGATAAATGCAAGATCCAAGAATTCCTTTGTCAGAAGAGATCATGAATAATAAACCAAGGAAGAAGAAAAACACAACCCAGAAGACTTTATTTCAGTTGAAAGGGAATGATGTCAAGGAAGATGGGCAGACATCTCTGTCTTTAAAATCGACACAGAAGGGTTCCAAGAGACCACTGATAACTGAAGTTTCTCCAACTTTTCAGAGACAAGAAGGTTCTAATTCAGATTCATTGCCTGACTCCTCTGCAGCTGGAAATGAGTATCGTGCGTTGAGGCGGAAGTATTTACTACTTGAAGATGAGAGCTTTGCATTGGGGGAAGAATTAAAAGAGGTTGAAGATGAAGTAAAATCCCTTGAAGAGGAAAAAATTGCTTTGCTGGATCAGCTTGTTGTGATGGAAGGTCTTGTTGATCCATCTATGCAGTCTTAGGTGTATGCTACTGTGTAATGCTAAGTAAAAATTGTTGGCTCCTTTTGTCTAGCTCTAGAATTTCGATGGATAATTATCATATTATAAAGTTTATTTCAAAATCTTATTGTCTAACTGGCAGTAGAATACTCTAATAATTTTATCTTTAATCATAGTGAATTGTTTATATATTTCTGGTTTTCTGTATATGAGATTGTTTGTATATTTCTGGTTCACTGCATATACTGGAATGAAATCCTATGGTTTCTTCTTATGAATTATGAAATGCTTTTAAATTGTCTATGAAAAATAAATGTCTCAATAGACATGCACTACCATTCATGTGAATATGCATATTCTATCACATCATTATTATTTTATTTTTAATGAGTTAAAGTTTAATATTTATATCAATTTTAATTTTATGGTTTTTAGATAAAATTATGTGTTTTAAAATTTAAAATTTGAAAGAATACATCATATACCAACATGGTAGTAAGTCTTGTCTGACACAAATGCACTCCCACTTAGCTAAATTTAACTTTTTTCATGTCTACGTCACAGGATGCAATTGTATTCTATTATTAATAGCACCCAAATTTAAGTTTTGTTTTACATTTTATGTTTGTTTTCCTTCACTTGATACATGGGGAGGGTACAACTTGTAAATATCTATTAACACTCCACACATCAAAAACTATGAGCTAATTTGCCTTTAAAATAATAGTTTCATTTTGAATGTGTGATAAGTATTTAGAAATAAAATATAAGAAAAACGATCACACTTTCTCAGCATCCTATTTCAGTGGGATAAATCAATGGAATAAAAGAGGACCAGCAAACTTTTGCTTAGCCAGTGCTCTTAGAATCTCGTAGTAATGACAAATGATAACTCGACAAATAATGATAATGAATCTGAGAGAGTATGATCAGGGCCTTAAGATATCATCTATTCAATTGTGTGTTTATTATTGCTGGCTGCATCAAGCCTATAACTACAAGAAATGCTTAAAACTGATAATTTTGATTGCATTTGCATTTGACCAAGACTGGTAATGACTGTAAAGCTCCTAAGCTTATTATATACATAATTACAAGCACTGTTATCTAACCAACCCAAGACTTGGTGGTGCAACCCGGACAACTAAAGGACTTGTGACCTGTGATATTCTGTTTTTCCATAACAAGAAACCAAATGCATAGCCTTTTGAGGGAGCAGCCACTTTAAAATTTACACTGAACTTGATTTTCTGTCCTACACTTGTGAACACTAATCGATTTGGCACAACAGTAACATTAATTCCCGCAGGTGACAGTACTACAGATCTATATATACTTCTTGCTTTTCCAACATTAGTCACAACTCGGGTTACTGAAAAAGTGTCTTCTAGATTGGGGACTGCAATAGATGGATAATTGAGTTCTGATGGGGTTTTGAATGCCCTTTCACATGTGCTGTTGTCTCTTGTGACAAGGCGGAGTGATCTCTCATCATAACCAAGTGAACATAGGAATGCAACGAAATCATTTGAATGTGAATCATAGACAAGACCTGGATCCAAAACTCTGGTAGGATTCACAAAGCCTGACCCAAAATCAAATGCATTAGCCCTTCTTTTGTCAGGATCCGCTCTAATGTGTTGGTGGTGCTTATCCAGAATTGTTGCTGCATAATGAACTTAAATATTAGTTTAGTGTGGTTATGCTCAGTATCTATATTAAGGCATTAGGTGAAAAAAATTTATCTGATAAGAAGTTTAATTTTAGTGTTTGTTAAGAAAAGTGAAGAGAAAACACATGACAGATGTGAAAACCAGATAATACTACTGTAATACCAGTTGTCATGATCGCAGATTTTATAGCAGAAGGAGACCATGAAGGATGCACAGCTTTGACCAGAGTTGCAATTCCAGTTACATGAGGACAAGCCATAGAAGTTCCTGATAAAATATTGAACTTCATTCCAGCAGCAGTTGGAGACCATGCTGCAAGGATGTTCAATCCAGGAGCTGTAACATCCGGCTACAATACAGCAAGAAATCATTAAGGATTAAGTTAAAATACAAAGTCATTCAATGAATTAAGTGACAAATATATCATGCAATAGTAAAATGAATCGAACATCTTAAGTAAATGACATCCACTTTAGTTTTTTTTTAAAAGATGTCTGATTTAACTTTTCCAAAACTCAAAGTACTTAACTTGATTTTAACTTGAGAAAAAGTTTGATTCAGCTTGTGAAAAAATGTATCCAAATAAAACTAATATCACCTTCAAAATTTCTGGGGTTAATGCATTTGGACCTTTAGAAGAAAATGCTGCTACACGGGGCGCAGGCTGAACTCCTAGTACTGTCTTTGCTTTGGAAATCCTTGACACAGGCATGCTGTTTACCATTATACGATGCTGAGTTAGAGAAAAGAAGAATAGTAGTAGAATATGGAAAATTGTATGTTCTATTTCTATCAAATATAAAACTACAAACCGTGTGTTGTTGATATAAGATAGAATCAGTTCTCCAGTTTTCGTTCCAACAATGGCTGAAGGTATTACAAATGGGGTGGCAACACCTTGATTTGCCTCATCAATGAGTATCATCCCAACAGCACCTGCCTCTTTCACAATCCTACTCTTTTCCAACTTTGACTCCGATGAATATTCTGCATGTCGACACACAAGAACCTTCCCTGTGGCCTTGGTCTTATTTAGGGAACTATCCACACAGTAACTGCAGAAATGTAGAAAAGAGGACAATATTTAACTTAAAACCCATTCTTTACATTGAGATTATGCTTCTTCTCACTTTTGAGTACCTTGTGCTTCACCTGGATTGATAAGGAGTAAAGTACCCTGCAAAGGCTTCAGATGCATCCATCAATCTTGTAGAGGCATTCATTCCCAAGAGACTGAGACTCTCACCCTGTTTCCATAATACAGAACTAAATAAAGTCCATCAAGTGAACAAAATATACACCAAAACACAAAGTGATAAAGCTTTACCGTGATGTTAACACTATTTCCTAGTGTGATATCAGAGATAAAATCCCTATCTGTTGAGCTAGCACCAACTGTGATGATCCATGGTGCAAGGTTGGTTGCAGAACCAGGATTTCCTTCATTCCCCACTGATGCTACCACTAGCACTCCACGTTTAGCAGCATGGAATGACCCCACAGATACAGCATCACTGAAATAGTCACCTTGGGGGGCTTCAGGACCCAGAGACAAAGATATAATGTGAACACCATCTCTTATGGCATCATCAAAGGCTGCTAACAAGTCCACATCATAGCAACCTGAGTCCCAACACACTTTGTACACTGCAATCCTAGCCATAGGGGCACCTCCTCTTGCTCCTCCATTTGCTAGCCCCTTGTAATTCATGTTTGCTACGTAGCGTCCTGCGGCTGTAGAAGCTGTGTGGCTACCATGACCTGAGCTATCTCTTGCAGATCTGAAAGAGACTTTATTGTCTGACCCTTCTTCTGCTTCATGTCCACTCATATAGTATCTTGCTCCTATCACTTTCCTGAACCATAAATGATTAACCAATGAAGATCACACAGCTGGGAGCTCATGCCTACGAAGTCAAACTTAAAAAAGCATGAGGGTATGATTCAACCAGAAACCTGTTGCATGATGAAGCATTGAATGCTTCTCCCAATTGACAATAACCCTTCCATCCCCGAGGAACTGGGGGCATGTCGGTGTCTCTAAAGCTCGGGGATTCAGGCCAAATTCCTGTTGAATTGGGGCAAATGATTATGATTCTTTCACTCTATGAACAAAACAAGTTCTAAGAATTATTGAGTAAACCATTTTTCAGTGCAATATTTCATCTTTAAGCAATTGTATTCTGCATAAGCAGTGAAACAGGAAATGAATAAAGCATATTCAGGACCCACTTTAACTCTTCAGAGATGGTTTATTTAATTAAAGGAGTTTTCGTAAGCAAGAATGTGACTACCACAATGATGTCATGTGAAATCCATTATTTTCAATCACACTGTTCTATAGCTTCTATTCCTAAAAGAACTGGGGTTAAGTAACAATACATAGTTTCTGCCACTAAAGAAATAAAATAAAGTTTGCGAGTCCTTATGAAGCGGCTAATAAATATATTCACGGACTTTGAAGAAAAGGGGCATGTTATACGTGTGGGTGAAGAGAATGCCATGAAAATTATCGGAAAGGCTTCAGGTTACTGTAAGAGTACGACAACTCACCCGTATCGATGAAACCAATGATGACATTCTCCTGGTTTTTTGTGGAGTACCCATGTATCTCCATTGATTCGTTTCTCAAAAGTCCCATGAAGTCCCATGAATGAGTTGTATGCAGCTTTCTTTTAGAATTGGGAAAAACAGATACCACTCCTGGCATCTCTGGTTAAATTTGAACAGAAAAAAAAAATACAATATTCTATAAATATAAAAGTCTAAGGAGTGAACGAGCATTGTGGTATTTGTGTTATCTGCAAAGAAAAGGAGAAAAAAAATGGGGGGAATTTTACTAACTTGAAATTTGGTGAGCCTGTTCATTAGTCAACTTGGCTGCAAAACCTCTGAAACCATGTCTATAGCTATAAACATGAGAAGCTTTGGCCTGTTCAATACTGTTAAAGATAAAGGGGTAGAGAAAGGGAAAAAAAGGAAAAAACCCATATAAGAAATATGGAAAAAGGGATGAACTTTCCAAAAGAAAGATGACATAATTCTGAACTCTGACCTTCCACTGTGAACAGCTGCAAGCATTTGATGATTCTGCTTCAGAATATCATCTGGGTCTTCTCCAGTTTTGCTTCCCATGTACACCACATAAACCTGACAGTGCGCACAGCCATTCTAGATTCCATAATTTGCTCTCACCACACTCTAAACCAAAATACTTGAAATAAACCATACCTTGGCAGAGAAGCAAAAGCTAGATTTTGCAACAAACACTGCAAGAAACAGACAAAAAAAGGTACTTCTGCTTCTAGCATAACTGGAAGAAGACATTCTCTCAAGGCTAAAAGTACTATATTATTACCATAAAGTGATAGGCAAAAAGACGAAATGAGAACTATGAAGGCAAAGGGACACAGATAAAATGGATAACTACTTCAGAGTTATTAAATATATGAGAAAAGAAAACCCAGATGGAGTTAGATCAGAGGTGGAAATAGAATCATTGTTGCAGTTGTAGCATTGGTGTCTGTTACGTAATGTAGGTGTGTGTCATGTCATGTAAATACAATGAGATTGTTTATATATAACAGCAAAAATGAAAGGAGGAAGGAAATGACAACGTGGAGTGGTAGTGAATACAAGGTTCTTAGTGGTTGGCAAAGGTTGAGATGACAATGACAGAGAGAGAAAAAGGGACCGTGTTGCTTTTTGTACATGCCAAAGCAACCGCAAATCTCCCATATTTCTGTGAGACCGTTAAAAGCAACGTAATATGACACTCAACCTCAGTCTATGATGCCATTCACCCATACAGAAACATATAACATTGAAACAAAAAACTTAGTTAATGAATGCAATGTGTCTTTGTCTGATTGGCTCAACGCCAAGCATGTTGTAACCACCCTCATGTTTTCTTTTCACAATTCATTCATGATTTTCACAATTCATTCATGGTTGGCTAATCTTAATTTGTGAGTTGTTGCTGTTGCGGCTGAGTGGTGATTGCTGTGACTTCAATCAATAAGCTTGGTTAGTGTAAGCTTAATCCAAGACTTCTCCATTATAAATATTATAGATCAGAAAATAGAGGAACTAAAAATAGAATTTAACCTAATTATTCGTTTTTCTCCCAAGTTTAAAGTGATAGTTGTTGTATTAAATACTGTGGAAATGTTCTATCATCCGTCTTAACAAGTCTGAGTATGACTTTTCTTCTTTAAGGGATAGTTCAAGCTTCCATTAAAAAAAGTGATTGTAGTAACAATAATAAGTGATTTAACTATTATGCTGACGTGTATGAGAGAGTATTTATTAGTATTAGATTGCGTCATTAACTCGTTTAAAATGTTATCGATATTTTTGGAGGCTAGGGTTGGTGTTTGACTTTTGACTACAAGATATTTTAGGTTAAAAAAAGACTACAACAATATTTGTATATATATATATAAAAAAATTATCAACATATTAATATTTTAATTACTCACCATATTAATGTGTAAGAAAATTATAAATCTATTTTCCTTAGAAAAGTATAAATTTGTTTAGTTGATACAGTTTGGGCTTCAGTGCTGTGGCCCAAGTCTCTCTCAGATACTATTTTTTTTTTTTTTGTGAGAAAGAATTAACTAACATGACAAGTTTACATAGAGACATAACATTAATTACCAACTTCTGATCAGATTCTCTTACATTAGAAAACAAAAAAGTGCATTCATTAGAGAAAAATAGCACAATCATGGATGTTATTGAATCTTGGTACCAAAATTCGATGTCATAAAATTATCTGAACTAATTTTCATACAATTTCGGAAGAAAATAGGATCACAACAAATTGACTCATGAATAGGTTCATTATTTCAAACACAATTTGAGATCATCTTTGAAAAAGAAAAGCATGGCGTGTGGGTGTTCAATATCTTCTTCACGCAAGAAACTCTTAGAAGGCATAGGGATTGAGAATAATGTTACGATAGGTTCACCATTACGGAAAGCAAAATGGGCATATACACATTAAAAATTAATCTAAACTTTATAAATTAAATACTGATTATGTTATTTTTTTTTCTTCTCCTTTTTCTTCTACTTAATTTAATCATTTTCATCTTCTTTATCCATCATTCCACGTAATGTAGATTCCTCCTTATCAACCATATTATCATTAGTTCCAAGTCTTGAAGGAAACAGCAGAAAACATGAATGGATGTGAGAAAGTGATTGATTGAAAATTATAGAATTGATTGATCATGCATATGTGACATTTGGTAATATATATATTCACCCACCTGAGTGAACCCATGCACGATACATATAACATAAACTAGAAAAAAAAATGATAACCTTTAAATAAAATACTTTCATTTTACAATTTTTTATAATAATATAATGAATTAATTAGTCTTTTGGTACTAATTTAGTTAAAAAATTAATAAGTTTTTTTTTCTATAAAATCTCAAAAATTGATTCAATTAATCATTTTCGTTTGTATTGTGTCAATGTTAAATACAAGTCTATCCGATTTATAATTTATTTATAAAAGAAAATTGTTAATGAAATATGACATTGTTTGTGTCACTTTACAATGATAATGCTATGTGTCAATGTCAATATCAAGTATTATTGTTTTGTATTTAATTTAATTTAATTTTTTTAAATGAAATAATTTTGTTATTTTTTAAATTATGACCAAATTTATTATTTATATAAATGTTATATTGTTAATTTTATTAAAATTACTTTTTTATTAAATATTTATGAAATTATTTTTTATTATAAATGTACAATAATTTAAATTTTCAATATCCCCAAATTAAATTTTAATTATTATTACAATTGTTATAAAAATAAAGTAAGTCAATATCTAATTATTTTAATTTATTTTATTATGGATGTTAATTAATTTATTAAAAAAATTAAGAAATCGAATATTAATATGATTAAGATTTTTTAGTGTATATATATATATATATATATATATATATATATATATATATATATATATAAATGATCTCATTTTGAAGAGTGATAATATTTTTTCATTTAAAAAATATTGGAACCGAATTGAATAAAAATAGGTTTAATTATGCCTTTGGTCCCCATTTTGAAGTCAAAATCTCAAAATGGTACCCAAATTTTTAAGTCTCAAAATGATCCCCTTTTTTGTTGAAACGTCTCACGTTTGCCCTTACCGTTAAGTCAACGTTGACGCTGTTAAAGGGAGTGCCACGTGTCAGTTCCTCGATTTTTTGAATTTTTTTATTAATTTTTTTTGAATTTTTTTTTTATTTTTAATTTTTTTTTTGAATTTTTTAAAAAAATCAAAAAAAATTGTCACGTGTCAAGCTGTCATCGTGCCACGTGGCAGTGACAGTGACCCGTGTCAGTATTCCGCCACATGTCATTTTGTTAGTCTCAATTTGGTCCATTTATTTTAATTTGTCTCAATTTAGTCCCAATTTTTGTAAAATTAGCAATTTTGTCCCCCTTCAAATTGAAACAACATTTAATTTTATATAAATGTTATACAAATATTTTTATTAAATTTGATATTTGTATTCAAATTGATATTTTTATTATATATTTTTAACATAGCTAAGTTTAGTTAAAATTATGTTTCACATTCAACTTTACTTAAAATTGTTTTAAATTTTTAAATTTATATGTGTTTTATTGTAACATGAACTAGGTAATTTATGAATTTTTTTCTATTAACATTATTTTCTACTAAAAACTTTTAAACCATTTTAAATGAAGTTCAATGTAAAATATTAATTAAATGAACTTAATTTGGTTAAAAATATTTACTTGAAATATCAATTTTGATGAAAATATTTGTGTACATTTATACAGAAATTAAATTTGATTTCAATTTGGAGAGGGACAAAATTGCTCATTTTTACAAAAATTGGGACTAAATTGAGACAAATTAAAATAAAGGGACCAAATTGAGACTAACAAAATGACACGTGGCGGAATACTGACACGTGTCACTGCACTGCCACGTGGCACGATGACAGCTTGACACGTGGCAATTTTTTGATTTTTTTTAAAAAAATCAAAAAATAAAAAAAAAAATTCAAAAAAAAATTCAAAAAAAAAAATCAAAAAATCGAGGAACTGACACGTGGCATTCCTTCTAGCATCAACGTTGACTTAACGGCAAGGGCAAACGTGAGATGTTTCAACAAAAAAGAGTACCATTTTGAGACTTTTAAAAATTTGGATACCATTTTGAGATTTTGACTCCAAAATGAGAACCAAAGGCATAATTAAACCATAAAAATAAAATTGTTAGAACTAATACTAACACGTGATAATAATAATGCTAAGTGAACTTACTTTGACAATAACACATGACATGTCTGATACTTAACATGTGAACAATTTTTTTTTAAATAAATAAAATGAAAAATAAAAATTTCAAACAACACTAACATATTTATAACGCAATGGGTACCTCAAATTTTAAAAAACTATGACACAAACAAAAATAAGGATATTTATTTAAATTATTAAACCAAAATTGAGATCAAAAAGATTAATTAAGTCTACTATAATAATATATATTAGAATTTTAATTAAAAAAATAAAATAATGAAAATAAATATTATTATTTTCAATTAAGTGAATGTATTTTATTTAAGAAATATCAAAATATGAATTCACCATTGAATTTATAAATTAAGAAGTTGTTTTACAATTTAATAGTTTTTTTTTTTTCTCAGAGTGAGTTTATTATATAAATCAGAGTTAATTAATGTTAATAAAATACTACTACCGACAATATGGTTATTAGATAGTATTAAAAATTTAATATTATATAACTTTATATATAACGCCAAGGTCTAACAATATAACATAAATTTAGTCTTTTAACATTTAAAATATACTTAAACAAAAATTATACATAACAAATTCAAATCAAATATTATATTGTAATACTGACTTTCCACAGTACATAATATTTCACTCACAATAAAAAACCTATATTTTAAAAATTATATTAGAACATTTCTCATTTTTAAAGTAAAAAGAAAATATGTTGCGTTTAATACTTAGTATGAAACGTTGTATTTTTTTTATCTTTCATCAATTATATAGTTCATATTAACTGATACTTAACCAGTTTATTTAAACAGAACACTGATGACATCAGCTTATGTGAATGAAACAGTTAATGAGTTCATGAACCCTTCGATCCAATCTTCAAAATCCCAATTAAATGTGTAAAGGACATACAAAAAGTTACGTAATTTTCAAAACGAGATAATTGTATTTTAAATTGCAGATGCTTTGAATGAGCATGACGTTAATAAAAAGTTACATTGTGACATAAACATCATTACCAATTACTTCCTTTATAGAGTGAAGTCATCCCAACCAAACCACTTAATTTCTTAGTCTCCAAAATTGGTTTCAATGGATGAACTACAAAAAAATCAGCATATAATCCTTTAACAAAAGCACATAATCCATCCATCAATCAATAAATAATATAATCCTTTAACAAAATCAGCACATAATCCTTCGATAAATAAATAATTGAATATGTTTTTATTTCTTAACTTTCAGTGAATTTTGGAATTAGTCCATTTCAAAATTTTGGACCAATTTAATCATTCATCTTTCGAAATACGTAGAATTAGTCATTTTAATCAAATTTTGTTAGATTTATTTGATGTTTCGTACGCATTTCAGGATTGTATTTGAGTTGTTTATATTGTTTGACACATTTTTGCTTTAATGTTAAGTCAAATACTATTATAAAACATACTTAAAATGTTAAATAAATTTAACAAAATTTGATTAAAAGTACTAAATCCATGTATTTCGAAAGATAAATGACTAAATTGATTCAAAGTTAATTCCAAAATTGACTGAAAGTTAAGGGACAAAAAATATATTTAACCCATAAATAAATAAATAGAAAGTGGAGATATGATATTTGAACGGATTAAATATATTTTTAACATTTAAATTTTGATCAAAATTAGAATTTATTTCTATTTTAAGCTTTTATATATTTTTGTCTTTATATTTTAAAGATGAATAAAAATAATTATTTTAATTTAATTATACTAAATATCTTTTACATATTTTACTAAAGATAATTCAAACAGAAACATACCGAATTAGAATTTATTTCTATTTTAAGCTTTTATATATTTTTGTCTTTATATTTTAAAGATGAATAAAAATAATTATTTTAATTTAATTATACTAAATATCTTTTACATATTTTACTAAAGATAATTCAAACAGAAACATACCGAATCATACCGAATGTAAATAACTTAAATATTATCTAAAACATATTTAATATATAAAATTTAATGTATTTAAATTTAAAATACTGTATTTATTCATCTATTTTTAAATTTGAAAATTAAAATAATTTAAAATTTTTGCCAGAAACAAATTTTAGTATATTCTTTTCGCTTTCTAATTTTATCAACTGATGTAATTAAACAAGCTTTATTGGTGAGCATCTAAAGCAAACATATAAAAGCTGTAATTGCGTACATAGAAAGTTTCCTACCTTTGTTACCAACAAAGCTCCATTATTTAGTTCATTATGTCTCATATCTAGTGTTCTAGCTTTTTCTTCAAAACCTTATCCACAAAACCTTGGGAATTGTTTGACTAAAGTACAAAAGTGTAATATTTATCTCATATTCTTATTATAAATTCAATTATTTTTCACTAGAATGAGTTCTTAATAATTCTAATACTATTTTAGAAAATGGATTAAATTTAAGTTTAATTTAACTTTAAAAAATAATTTAGTTTTATAAAGTAAGATATGCATCATTTATTTATACTTTAACCAAAATTTAAATTGACGTGGCATATTGAACTAAGAAATGATTTATTGAAAATAAAAAAAAATTGTCTAAAAAAAATAATAATGAAAAAAAAAGAAAAAAAATCACAAATTACGTTTTTTTTAAATAATTGTAATTTCTCAAAATTTATGATATAAAGACAAAATCGAGTATAGGTTGGTTAATGATAATAAGATTAAATATGTTTTTAGTCCCTTATCTGTTAGTAAAAATTGAAATTAGTCTCGGTAAAAATTTTAGTCCAATTTAGTCTCTTTTAAATTAAAATTTATTTGACATTTTAAAAGCTTTTATGATAGTATTTGAGTTGTATACATTTAACATATTTTTTTCTTTAATGTTAATTGAGAAACTATCATAAAACGCATTTAAATCATTAAATAAATTTAATAAAATTTGGTTGAGATGATTAAATTGGACCAAATTGTTAAAGAGAAATTTATTCTAATTTTCATTGAAAGTGAAAAAATAAAAAAACAAACATATTTAAACTATAATAATATAATAAAGACCACATATCATATTTTTCAATGTTATGTATATATAAAACAACATGTGAAGTATATTGGAAATTTTCTTAACATTCATATAACCACAAAAGAATTTTAATTAAAGTAACTATAATAATAATAATTAAACATTAATCGACAAAGTGTGGAAGAAGGAGCATAATTGTGGGAACTTGCACTTTGCATCATAAATATTGTTCTGTTTCTAAATTCAAAAGGTGGCTAGAAAGAGGCATATGCCGGTCCATAACGCCTTCCCTATGTTTTTTCGTTTTACTTCTAAATTCGTATAAAATAATATTCTATCCAAACCGCACCTTCTTTTGTCTCCACCTGGTCTAACTATGGAACAAATCCTACACATTTTCTTATAACTTAATATTTATTTTGGGCACATTGATGCTAACTTGAATGGACATATTAGTCTCAGGTTTACTTTTATTCGGTATTTATACGGTGATACTTCATCTATGAACCTAATAACAAGTCGTATCACAGTTAGGTTCGTGTGGTGACTGGTTAAGATGAATTTCTGTATCAAAATTATTTTTGATAGTGAGTCAGATAAGCGTGTTTCGTTGAGATGAACAATAGTACAGAAAAGGAGATAATTAGCTCGAGAGAAGAGTGCCAATTGAAGGAACTCACACTTGAAGGAGAAATCATTGAGAATCAAGTCTGAGTCTAAGTTCCATATTGACTAAAAATGAGAAAGTTTGAGCACCATAAAAGATGAAGGTCCATACATTCATCATCTTAAGGTTTTGGGTTGAGAGTGATATCAATGTCTTCTATATCTTAAGTCATTATATTATTATTTTTTTATAATTCTATAGATTTGTATATTTATTTATAATAAATTATTTTATTAAAAATTTATAATTTTTTATAAAGTCATGCGAATATGAATTTGAAAAACATATTTAATTTAATATTTATAAATTAATAAAAAAAATTTAAGGAAAGATTATAATAAATAAGATAATTTTAATAAATTATAATTATGATAATAGAAAAAATATCATAATAAAATATTATAATTGTGGTTGTTTTTGAAAATTAATTTTGATAAATGTATATTTATTTGATTAAAATAATTGATGTAATATTTTATTTTAATAAGTTAGAAAAGTAAAATTATGTAATATTTAATGTAAAGTTAAAAGTTAGTAATATGAACAGGAAACATTTATGTTCGTTTACAAAAAAAAAAAAAGTTATTTGAAAACAATATAAAAAAAGTATAGAATTTATTAAAAAAGGTTTTATTTAGAAAATTATATAAATTAAAATATAGCAAAACACAAAATTTCTTAACAGAATTTTATAAAAAAATAAAATTTAAATTTAAGTTTAAATTCAAATTCAAATTAAATAATTATTTATTGAAATTATTAGATATTTAAATTAAAGTTAATAATTTGAAAAAATAAATTACTTAGTACTAAAATTTTTAGTTTTGACAAAAAATTAGTTATAGATGTCTAGTCAAACAAATGGTAAAGAATAAGATGAATTATGAGAATTGATTTTAATTAAATTTGGCAAGTGAATATTTTTGTAGTTAATTTTTTTTTCTGACTTATTACATACATTACATAAATGATTGTAATCAAATAAATTTAAATTTATTAAAATTAATTTAAAAAATTAATCATAACTGCAATAGTTTATTATGATAATTTTTCTATTATAATAATTACAATATATTTAATTTATCTTATTTCTTATAATCACTATTCAAATTTTTATTCTTAATTAATTTATAAATATTAAATTAAATATATTTCTTAAATATGTTCACGCGAGTTTGTAAAAAATTATAAATTTTTAATAAACTTGGTTATTTTAAATAAATAAACATATAAATATATGAAACTAGAAAAAAATGTTGCTAAGAATTGATTTCTCTAAAAGTATAATTTCAGCCGCTAACAATGTAAACATTCGAAAAATCATGATGACAATTTAATCTTTTGGGAACAAAAATTGTACTTGAACAGTAAAATGGTTATTTTGAAAAAAAAAAAAATCTGATGGTCTACTCATGTTAATAAAATTTAAAAATATTTACAACAATAAAAAAATTCATAAATATAGTAAAATCAATATTGATTTATATTATTAATATTACTATAAGATATATTATTGATTATTAATTTATGATTTATTTCTTAATTATATCTTAAAAAGTACATTTATTTATATTATTTTAATTAATAAAATTAATTATTTCAAATTTTAACATAAATATAATAAAATCAATGATCATTAATTATATTTTGAAAAATTATCTTAGGGTACTGATTAGGGATGTCAACGGGGCGGGTAGGGTACGGGTAGTAGCACCCCCGTACCCTACCCGCTGGATAAATATTTATCCCGTACTCGTACCCATATCCGTTAGGTATCCATTATGCGGGTACCCACCTATTTTTTTCATATCCGTGGGTATCCACGGATATCCGCGGGTGTTTGCAAAATTATTTAAAAAACAAATATTTAATCATAAATTCAAATAAAATAAAATAAAATACACCACTGTCATAAATTTCAAATAAACTCAAGTTGATACAAATCCAAATAATTGTAAAAGTAAATATAAATGACGTTCAACACAATGGAAATTCTTTAATTAGTGCTTTTATCAACAAATTCACTTTCTCCAATTGATTCTAAAAAATAAACAAATAATAAACCTCAATTGTCACGTGCCAAGTATTCTTATTTTGATTTCATCATTTGGTAACAAGCATACCATAAACGCCATTGTTTATATTATGTTTGATGTATATACCCAATTTCAAAGAAAGGAAATAGAAGAATATTAAGGAGTGTAAGTTTAGCGGGTACGGGTATCCACGGGTACGGATACTATGATACCCATACCCGCCCCGTTAACATGCGGGTATCAAAAATACCCGTACCCACGGGTAGCGGGTATCCATTTTTAATATTCATTTTCTACTCGTTGCGGGTTTTATCCGCAGATACCCGCGAGTATGAATTTTTTTGACATCTCTAGTACCGATTAACATTTCTCTAAAAATAAAAGTGTGCCATAACTGTAGATGTTTTGCTTTTATACACAACATTTAAATAGTAATTTTTTTAATTAAAGAGTCAAATTATTTTCGTACAAAACGTTTAATATGTATTGTTATTGAGATTATCTGAAGTTTGTTAAAGCAAACCTATTCCTTTTGATGTCTTGAAGCTAATTTATCAATTTAGCTTATATATAAAGTAAGAAAGAAGGAAATCTTGTTGAAGATATTACCCTAATTAATGAGTGTAAAATTTGACTTACAAGTTAATTGTTAAAGGTTAATTTAAGTTTAAAATTTGTTTTCTAAGATGGTATAAGAGTCTAATCAAATTTGTTGCAACTTTTCGTTATCCGTTATTGAGGATTGTCAACATAGTTTCATATCCATGATGTTTAGTCTTTGATTACAAATCTCATTTTACCGAATCAATTTTATACTTATAAATACATAGTCTCACATTTCATATGTATTTTTTTTTTTAAAATAAAACTATACTGAATGGATAGTAAACTATTACTTTTAATATAGAATAAGAATAAAATCTTACAATGTATCAAGAACGACTTTTGGAATTATTATTGTATCTATAATACTGTACATATTGTATAAATGGATTGGAGTAAGTAATAAAATATCTTATTACGATAAACAAAGATTATAACTTTTGATTATAATATTTTATTGTCATATATTGCTACGAGAATCATATAAGAACAATGCGTTTCCCTTTCTTCACCTTAGAGAATCATGTCTCATAATAATGTGAAGAATTTGCATGCATTTATTGCATCAGGTGGAAGGGAAAAAGTTCCTCCTGTTATTAAAAGGAATAATGAAAGGAGAAGAAAGAGAATTTTGTACTCTTCTCAAATAGTTATTTGTCAGTATAAAACTTTTTGTATTCAGTTTTATCCATCAGAGTTTCCTTTGTATCCATACCTTTTTGTTTTCTTGCGAAAGTTTGGAAAAACTCATTATCAAATAATATATATATATATATATATATATATATATATATATATATATAAAAGATTGTATTATTGTAAATCTTAAAAAAGTAATAAAAATACTGTGCAACTGCTTGATTAGTGTTTTTATTTCACGAAATAAATTAAACGTAATTTTCAGTTTAAAATCCCTAATTCGATTCTTCTCTGATATCCTTATTATGTAATATCCCGCCAAAAAATATTAAAATATGAGATAAGTGAAAATATTAAAATGTGAGATAAATGAAAATATTAAAATGTGAGACAGATCATGTAGAAATAGATAAAGTAATAGAACATAAGAACATTATATACTAAGAGATAAAAAAAATATTTGAGTGTAAAAAAGGTCAATAATGAGGAGTACAGAGAGAGATCCAATAAAAAATTATATATTTATATTAGTCAAATTCGTAAATCATTATTACTTTCCATTAGAAAATGTATGATAAGTATGATAGGGTTAAACCACGGAAAAAATATATGATGAGAAACTAACACAATTCATGGTCTCATTGTGTTTTCATCCATTGTTTATTATTTTAAGAAATCCACAATATATTTTATACTAATATTAATTTTATACTGTAAGAAAATCTATCTTTTCGAAGTAAAAGAAAGATAGAAGTATAGTTTAACTATATTTTAAAAATGTTTAATTAAGTAAAAAAACAAGCATATAATAAATTACCTTATTATTAAAAATTGATTATTCTCATAGCTGTTACTGTCATCATGTTGTAAAATTGATTAATATTTCTCTACTGATTTTTTTTTGTATTGTTCTCTGTTAAGTATTAAAAATATACTGTATTGTTATTTTAAATATATTAAGTATTAAAAATATACTGTATTGTTATTTTAAATATATTTTAAAACATTAAAATTAGTGAAAATCAGTATATTATAGAAATAAAACAGTACCAAAAAATTCAACAAAGAATCTAAATTCTGTTGTGAACGCCACAAGGCTCCATAATCACCTCTAAAATCACCCAAGGTATATTGTAATTACTATCATATTATCATTATGACAATTGTAGTTTTCAATATTGTCATCATCGCAAAAATACACTTTTATACTACAATTATAATGGGATAGAGAAGTTCTAGATTAAATTTATTTTGAAACTAAAATTCAAAGAAAACAAAAACAAATTTTTAAAAACTGAACATTTATTATAATTAAACTTTCAATGAAAAGTCATCTCCTAGGATTACTTGTTAATCGTTTGTGAGCCAAAGAGTGTATTTCTTATATTTGGCTGAGTTTTTGAGTATCTCTGGCCCATAAAACCTGTAAGGAAATAAGATACCATAAAATCGAGAAACAACATAAAGGAGAAGGAAACAAAATAAACATACTCACATTCTTATTATTTTTATTTTACCAAAACACACACATTCTTTATTCATACACGGAACTTCTTCCGGTGCATTACATACATATATATATGAGATAATTAAGTATTTTTTTTAGAAAAGAAGCAATCACGCACAGAAGTGAAGATACCGTTATACATGGAAATATAAGATTGATGATGGTGAAGAACATGCATGCATGTTTACTGAGATAATTAAGAATCATGATTTTCTGGTGGTGTTTTGGAGAAAATCTGTTGTATAGTGGGTGGTTTTGCAGGCTGAGAGGTTGAATGTTTTGGTTGTGGTGGCTTCGAAGGAGAAGGACAAAGAGCACTTTGGATTGTGACTTTTTTTGGTGTTTCCATCGACACTACACTTGTTTACCTAAAACTGTGTTTTTGAGAAACCCAGGCTTCGATGAACCGCAATTTATAGACATGTTAGAAGCCAAAACCATGTGACCTGTTTCGCCACTTTATATTATATTCTTCTATAATATTCTCATGCATGCACTTACTGTATCACCTTATAATTCTATCTTTTATCTTTATTTAATTTTAGTTTAGCTTCTTTACTCAATTGAACTTACGATTTGATCCATGTCAAATCTTTGTTGCTCCCTTTAAACTTAGTTTTCATCCTATTATCTTCTAGGAACTTGGTTGGTATAGGCTTCCAACTTTTCAAAGAAGAATTCCGATATTTTAAAGAAAAGTTATATTTTGACTCCCATATTTTAGTTTTCATTATTTACTTCCTGATGTGACTTAGTGTAGGTCATTAATTCGTTCAAAGAAAAAAATATAGTGGTATATTAATCAATGATCCACATTAAACCCCCTGAAGAAATAAATGATGGGAGTCAAAACGATGAGAGTCATGATATCATTATTCTATTTCAAATAGTCATGGTATATGCTTTTCCCAATAATGTAAAAAATGTCAATGTGTTTTAAAAGACTTCGTTTTTAAAACCGCATTTTATTATGCATAGTTAAGTATATTATTTGCACTATTGTAGATTGAAAAATATAAACAAGATTCATGACAATAACATTAAATTATTATATTTATTATAGTAAATAAAATTTATTTATACAATTATTGCAATGATAATGAGTTAGAAAATAAAAATAAATATATAAAAAACATCAAAACAAGATTCTATATGATAAAAATATCAACAAATAAAAATATTAAAAAGAAGTAAAAATGATCAATATGTGTCTTATAAACAATTTGATAGACAATTAAATAAAATTGCACTAAGGAAAAGAAATTATGGGTATTACAAGATAAAAAAATACTTTCGAAATCTAAGAAAACTTTTTAGATAACAAATTAGTTGAACTATTGAGACATAATGAAAATTGTTTTAGGAAAAAAAAGACTTCTTCAAATGAAGCAAAAACTAAGAATAAGAGAATAAAGAATATAAGTTTTTCATATTATCTAATAAATGAAGAGTTCATGCTATTGAGTAGTTAAGTTGAAAGTTAAACATTACCAAATGAAGAAAATAAACAATAAATAAAAATATTAAAAAGGGATAACATAAAAAATATTTGATTCACATATATCATTTGAACATAAAAGCATAAAAGTTGCGATAAAAAAAAGTTATATTGGAGATGAAAATAGATTTCAAAGCAAGCCAAACAATTAGAAGTGAGAGAAAAAAGTGTGTAGTTGAAAAGAAAAAAAAGTTATATAACTAGAGACTAAGAATTATATATATATATATATATATATATATATATATTATATTTAATAAATTATTAGTATTTTAATAATTTAAACGGAGGCAGAGCAATATATACATGAACATTCAATTGAAAAAGATAAGGCATTATCTATGTTTATACTCATATTAAATCAATGAAAACATTTTCTATCAAAACATAAATGAGTTGGGACATTACTCACATAAATAAATTTATTTGTCATCTTACAAATTATGGCTTATAGTTGAATGTACCGTTCAATATACAACTAATTTTATTCTATTTTATTTTTTCTTATAGCATTTCCTTTCCTTATCCTTTAATATTAATATTTTTCTTCAAACATGCAATTTTAAATTTTATAATAAATTTTAAAATTATCCTTGCAACTGGCAGTACATATAAAATTTTCTTTAATTTAGTATTTTCAATTTTTATGTTTAACTCATGTAAGCAGTGAAAAATTAGTTTTAAATATATTATGCTATTCATTTATTGACTGCTTATGGCGATTTGATTTTTTTTTCCCGCCTCAATAGTATTAGTAACACATGACCTAATAATTAAAATAAAAAATAATTTAAATATATTTTCTTCCTTAACTATTTTATATTTTTTTAATAAAAAAAGTGTAATAAATTTTATTAATTTTAAATAATATATAGTTTATTATATATCTAAATATATCATGTCAACATATATGATATATCTTATTTAGATACACTTATCAATGGCAAACTTACATGTATATGAGGATGAGTAAGAATACCCCTAATTTTGTTAAAATTATTATCTAATACCTGATAAAAAAATTATTTTGTCCTCCCTCATCTTATATATTTGCTCTCCTAATCTTATCTTCTTAATTTTTTACTTTTACTTTAAAATATTTAATATGTTGCTGAGTTGAGATTTAAATAATATCTAATTAATTTTATTGACTTAAGATATATTATCCACCACTTTCTATTATCATTATCATTAATAACAAAAGCTTCGACAAAAAAAAAAAGTTTTAAGATCCATACGTTATAGGAACTAAACAAGGTATACAAATTTTACTGAATTTAAGCATATTTTATAACCGTAGTACCTTTCCAAGAAATAATGTCACAGATACGAACGTGGATTAAAAAACACATGTATTAAAGATAATATATATATATATATATATATATATATATATATATATATATATATATATATATATGTGTGTGTATATATAGTAGGGTAAAGTACTAAACATGAGATATCAAAACACTAGAATCAAATATTAAACAAACAAAAAACATGTTGACTGTTGTAGTTGAAACATATAATGGATGCTAAGTGGATGACAACTTTTAACAAGAAGACGCGAAATATATTCGATTGTAATCTTGCTTCTAGAGGAACCTTTGTCTTTATAATTTGACTAAAACAGTTAATTAAAATTAAGGTTAATTAGGTTATAACGATTCTAAATTCTTCACACATAGCTAAAGTGAAACGACATAGATCGTGGTATCTAAAAGTGGAGCAGTGATAATTCATAAACCATGCATTATATGAATGTTTGAAATATATATATATATTTCTGGCACTAATGATTTTATGTAATTGAATTAATGAACACAAAGTTTTACATTGCCTAATTAGATGAGTATTTTAGCCATCTTTTTATATTTCTTTTATATTTAGTTTTTTTTTATCTTAAATTGGACAATCTTTATTCATTTTATAAACTTTTGCATGTTATTGACTATAACTATTTATTCGTAATAGCATATATTCATCGGTAAATCGTATTTATTGACGAACTATCAATAGACAAAAGTTTGCTGATAAAGACATCATCGATAAGTAATGATGATATACATTGTTTGGTAGTTATTGAAGTTCTCAAATCTGTCAGTGAAATGTGTGATATCGTCTCATTTTTCTCTTTTTGTTTTGCTTTTTTTTTCCTTATAAGTAATAATGATCGAAAATCACACCACCATCGATCCAAGTAATTTTGATCATGCCAACATTGTCACTTTCATCGACAACCTTAACTAGTTATCATCGATGTCATTAGCGTGAACCTTCCCATTATATTAAGGTAACGACAACTTTTCGATGATTTTTACAAACTCATTTCTTTTTTACGGTCCCTTAACTTTCGGTAAAAATAATTGTATAACATGTAATAATTCATTGACTCTGATACCAATTGTTAGGATCGAATGCCTACCATTAGACAAAAAACTATAGCCATTATTAATCAGGACTTAACTCTTGTTAATTAAATAGAATAACAGTTTAACGGCCACGATTCGATTGTAACCCAGTCCACTTTAAACTCGAGACAATTGATGTCACCTACATAATAACTATTTAGTTAATATATTTATTTAAGTTATACTTGAGTCCAATCATGATTAAATGTGGATATACTATTTAATGGTATTTTAGACTAAAGTAGAATTATTTAATCTTTAAATATTTACAAATGTTAATAAATTAGTTTTTATTGAATTTTATAGATTTACAGTGAGCTTTTATTTATATGTATAAGAAATAGCTTCGAAATATGTGAATTGTAAAATTTATAGATTGTTATTACTATTTGCAAATATTATTACATGATATAAATAACTAACTTAATATAATAAATATTAACATATTTTATTTTAAAAAATTACCGTGACAATGTAAAAACTTTAATTACGTTATAATATTATATGAACTTCATTAATAATTAATATAATTAAATATATATTTTACTTTTAAAAATATCATATGTATTTATTAAAAACACTAATAATAATATATAATTGTTAATTTTGTCATTAATAAACATATGTCACAAAACAATTCGTAAATATCAAATACACCTTGAAATAGTTAACAAAGTTTACACAGGATTACAATTGTCCTAACCGTGTAATTTAGTTTTATTATTGACTTTGTCGTACTGAAACAATGATTTAATTTTATCATTGAGACTTAAATAAATATGTTTTTAGTTATTAAATTATATTTAAATTTTAAATTTTTTTCTTAAATTTAGGTACATTTTAATTCTTAAATTTTAAACATGAATAATTTTTTTTTTGGATAATGATATTTTGATTATTTTTTTATCCATTTTTATTTTACTACTTCAGTTACTGTTTAATTATATATTTTAATTTTTTGTAGTAGTATGATGTGATTATCTAAGTATGATTAAAATAGTGAATTAAAAATATGTTAAAAAAAATATATCAAAATATCATTATCCAGTTTTTTTAATCTAAATACTATTAAGTTTTTGTTCTCTTAAATAATATTCCAATCTGACATTTGAATTTTTTGACACATTTTATCTTAAATACCACCAGAAATATCGTTTAATAACTAAAAATAGTTAACATGTTAAAAAGATAACAGGTAATATTTGTAAATTTTGATGATTAAAATGTATTAAAGTTTAAAATAAAAACATATTTTAATTTCATGTTATAGTTTAGACTCTAAAAATATATTTATTTAATTTACGAAAATAAGTTTTTTATTTTTTTAACTTTTTAACGGAATGATTATAAGTAACATTTTTTTTTTTATGAAATTGTTAACATGAATGTGTATTGCATACTTCTTTTAAAAAACTTGATACTTTGCATCTCTAAATTTCTATAAGCGATACAGCTGTGACTTTTTATTCTCTCTATATTCTGTTTGATGGAATCTTGGCTTACAGCTAGTAAGTGTTCCAGCTTGCACTATCTTCAGCAATCTAAAAAGAGCAAGTAATCACAAAATTACCCTATTTAACATTTTTTTTTTCAAAACACCTTTTTATTTTAAAAACACAAGGAATAAAGGTAATTGTTTGTTTGAAAAAGTGTGTTCAAGTCACTTTTTTTTTTTCCAATATAAAAAAGACTAAACACAAAGTTCTAAAACTTTAGCCATTGGTCTTCATTTCTCCATCATTCTCTGTACTTAGGTTTTCATCAAGATCATCTCTGGGTAATATTTCACATATGAGTTTTATAAGATATTTGTATTGTTAGAGAATGATGGTAATAAATTTAAAATTCTATACATCTCAAATAAAACTTTAAATCATCAGAATAAAAAATTGTTTTTACATTAAAAATAACTTTTGTTTCATAAAAATATTCTATAATAATAATAAATATATGATTAAGTATAAGTATAAAAACATATCCCTAAACTAGGTTTTAGAAAATCTTTACATTAACAAAAGGTGAATATAATATCTTAAAAACATATAATGTGGGATAATAGGGGACCACAGAAAAGCGAGATTTAATCTCATACTACCTTGTGATAAAGGTATTCTACGAACATAATGTTTATAAGATATATCCAGTAATAAGTGTTCAATATATAATATAATTATATTTATAGTTTTACAAACTTCTAAAAATATTTCAAAACAAGGATTTCATATATAAAAGAAAAATATATATAAAAAATGGATATAAACATTTAAGAATTAGGATAAAAATATAACAATGAATCGTTTTTATAAGACTGCTGTAATAATTCAAAGAAAAAGTAGTTTGAGAATTTTAAAATATAAAATATATTAAATGACATAAAATTAGTTATCTCTTGAAATTTTGTATCGAGCTATCCTGCTTAATTTTTTAATCTAGTTTTATTTTATTTCGAGTCAATGTATCACTTATATACTTATATATATATATATATATATATATATATATATATATATTTATATATATAAAAGAAGAAATTCACACAAACTTTTTATCTTATCTTATTTATATATTTATAAATATAAAGTTGAGATTCCTTATACAGAGAAAAGATAATAAACATTGCTTATTTGCAACATCCTTTTTAGATCATATGCTTATTAAAAGAAACTACCTAAAATCATATTTTCACATGAGAGAATCATATCAAAATTAATGAATATTATGTCACTAATATTCCTAAGTATATATACCAAAGTGTTTAAATTGGTTACTAATAATTTAGTCACTAATTTATTTAACAACTAAAATATTAATAACTATAATATAACTAATTTAGACTTTAATTGGTCATCAATTATAATTTTTATTCATAATAATAATTTTTAAAAGTTAATAATTTTTAATTTATTAATTAGTATCTAAATTAGTTACTATATTACTAATTTTTTTTATCTAAATTTAGTTGTTATTTTAAAAAAAAAATTGTAGTGTTTTGGTTACCATGTAAGTTGTCGATTTCTTCACATTATTAAGGTATTGTTCATGGTCCTGTCACAAATTTATTATTAAAGTATATTTAAATTGTCATTAATCTTAATTCTTAAAAGATGAGAGATCATTAGACATATTAAATAAATTACATAGTTGATAATAAAGGAAAATGAAGTTTCATCTTTAAAATTATTTTTTCATTCTCACAAACTATCTCAATGTTCAAATTTTAAGTTCATCAAGGCATTATGACTGGTATCAATTACTTCATTAGAGTTATTATGTGTTTTAGAGATTAAAATTTTATCATAATTTAAATGAATGAATATATGTTTGAATTGTACATAGTCTCAACTCCTAATTAAATTAGATAAAACTATTAAACATATTGAAATAAAACTATTTGCGTACGATTAACAATTTAGATTAGTGCTTTAATTACACTAAGATGTAAAACTTTGGGGCGATATAATTTTTCATCATATTGTTGTGCATATGTTTACAACTTTATGTCCAAAAGAAAAATTTGTTACTCTTAAATCTTTTATTTTAAACCAGCGAAATTAATGTACAACGTACATAACATAACGTTATAATTTAATATTTATGTTAATTATAAGTATATATTGATATAAATTCCTTTTAAGTTCTATCAAAATATTAAATTTTCAATTTTTTTTCTAATGAAGTGTACTGAAAACTGGTATAAAATTGTGGGAAAAAAAATCATATATCCACAAGAATTGTGATTTAATTTATAACTCACGTCTAATAAAATAATTAATCCTTCTACTATTAAAAATTCTCATATTACATAAGATTTTTTTTTTATAAATTTGTTAAAAAAATTACAAGAAAATATTTTTTTTCTGCAATTTTTCATAAGAATTTTAGTTGGCAGGTAATTTCTTATTTATTCATAGATAATTATTTTCTATAAAATTATAATATTGATAAGTATTTTCTACAAAATTTACTGTGAAAAGTGTTTTATATAAAATATTTTGTAAAAAAATTGATAACAATTTCATACAATTTTTTTTTCATAACAAAATTTATAAATATTTCTTATAAAAAAATTTCAAAACAAAATTAATAAAAAATATAGATTTTTTTTAGTAGTGTTTATATATATATATATATATATATATATATATATATATTATATGATTTTCTGTTTTGTTTTTGTTGGTCAAAAGGAAAACATGGGCAATAAAAGAAAATTTAATTTATAATGATCAAAAGAATCATTATTAATCATGTCATTTAATAGAGACCCAATTCTTGATAACAGCCCTAAACATTTGCAAGATATCGCAACAAAGTCTACAAAAATAAGAAGAGTTATTAGCTTGAAGAAGACCGGTTAATAATTATATATATATATATATGTAATTAGAAAATTTTGAAATTAGAAGCTTAGGATGAAATTAAAAAAAAATAATAATGATAAAATTAGTGAAAACAAATGTATGAACTTTCTCAAATGAGATTATTTTTAGATATTATTATGAAATATGACATATGAATGCTCATCAATTTTGTCACCACACAAAAATTTATTAAAATGAAAAATTATAAACTTTTGCATTAAAAATTGAATTTGAAACTTGTTAGTTTAGTCTAAAGATTTGTGCAGGTTGAATAACATTCATGGAACTTTTTAGAAACTCGAATTAAGTACAGGTTTTTAACCCTTTTGATGGTCAAACATGCAACTGATTCAACTTGAACAATTGGATAAAACTGTGAATTTATGTTTTAAATTTTGGACCAAAATTAGATTTAGGTAAAATACTTTCTTTTACTGGGATTGGAATTCAATTTAGAAACCCATATTGGATTTAAAAACTTAAAATTTCGTGAACAACCTAAATCAAACCCTTTTAGTTTGACCTAATCATAACCTAATTTGACTTTAATATATAAAATTTTGTACATATGAGTTACATCTCCTTTTAGAAGAAAAATATTAAATATGAGCCTTTTGACCCAATGAAACTAGGTTTGAACTTTAACTTTTAGCACAAATTACATACGAGTCTTTAAAACTAATCTAATCATGGTTTATCACTTACGTTCCTCTTATCATAGCACCATGTAAAGACTCTCCTTTTTCATGTGAAATTTTAAACAAAATTTATCTGTGATTAGAAATAAATATAATAATAAAAACTACAAATTAAAAATGTAAATTTTTTACATTAAAAAAAGCAAAGCTAAGAAACATCTTAAACACCTACTTTTTTAAATTTAATTTACCATTTAAAGGACTGTGTTAATGCTCTAAACGTAAGAACCTAGTTAGAAAACTTTAAGCTACCATAAAAAGGTAACTAAAGAATAAATACACTTTCTAAAACAACCGGTTGAGCGAAAAAAAAAATTACACTATTAGAAATTTTCATATTACATATGAAATATTTTCTTACAATTTTGTTGAAAAAAAATTACAAGAAATAATTGTTAAAAAAATTTGCAAGAATTTTTTTTTCTACCATTTTTTTCTAAAAATATTAACTGGCAAGTAATTCCTTGTGGATAATTATTTCCAACAAAATTATAAAATTTGCAAGTATTTTCTACAAAATTTGTTGCAAAAAATGTTTTATACAAAATATTTTGCCAAAAAATTGATAGCAATTTCTTGCAAATTTTTTCACAACAAAATTTATAAGTATTTTCTACCAAAAATAATTCAAAACAAAATTAACAGAAAATATGAATTTTTTTAGTAGTGTAAAGTTATCAAAAGAAAAGAAAAAAGAGACAACCAAAAATTATATGAAGAAAAAGAAAATAAAAACAGCATTATACATTACATAATCTTTCTTTTGAGAACAAAATATTACATGTTTATCTTCTTCCACCACAAATGAAAATTCACATTATTTAGTAAACTATGGGCAATCACAAAAGCTATAACATAAGGTGATTGCTATTACACATGAAAAGCCATAACCTAATAAACTTGAAAGAGCATGATTTGGATATAACATGGATGAAACTACAGAAGAATCTCAGAAGAGAGATAGTGGTGATGAAGGTGATGACTAATGAGTCATTTCTTGGTAGTGTTTTTGGAGAAGATTTGTTGTATAGTGGGTGGTGGTTTAGTAAGAGCAGAGCTTAAAGCATTTTGGCTCCTTGAAGGTGGAGGGTTTCTGGGACAAAGAACATTTTGGATTGTAACCTTTTTAGGTGGTTCCATGGATACCCTTAATTAAGACCTGCAAATTCAAGGCTCTGAGAAACTTACCCTTGTTAAGGTACGATTTATAGGGTGAGTTTGCATTAAAATAGTCCAAACATGATGGTGTTTTGCCCACCATATATTCTCATGCATGCAAACCCTAGATCATATATCAGATTCTCCTTTATTATATTATTTTTATATATTCAGTGTATGATACTATGATACTACTGTGATATATTGTACCATATACCAATGAATGTATACAATCGGTGATGTAATCAAATATAAGTAACAAAATTTAATTTTACACTAATTAAAAATGTTGATTAAAATTTATTTTATTTATTTGTTGGCAGTTGAAAACTGTGTTTGTAATTTGTCAGACAATTAATGTAGTGAGAATCTGTATTCAACTGTCACATTATGTAAAAGCTGGTCAAACCACTCAAAATCACGATACCAAAATATTAGTTTTTTAAATCATCTCTCAAACCCTAAAAAAGCTCAATATTAAAAAAAGAAAAAAAAGAACTTAAGAGTGACAAGGTATATATATATATATATATATATATATATATATATATATATATATATATATATATATATATATATATATATATATATATATATATTTGAGTTCCATATTAAATAGAAAAAAAATATATAAAAAACTTATAAATACATTACTTGAAAGTGTTGAATTTGTGGTGATATATAAATGATCTTTTATATAAGTATAGTTCATATCTCATTAATCTAGAATTTTTCTTGAATTTTCTTTTAAAAGATTCAATATTTTATAATAAATTTGACACAAGCTCCTCCATAATTAGAAAAGGGGTTTGACAAATATAACTTTTCAGAACAAATGTGTGTTGTCTCTATTTTAAATTACTAAAACAATATTAATTTTGATATTTATTTTAAAATTTATACAATTAATATTTTTTCATTATTATTTAACATTATACAGGAAAAAGTATATATATTGTCTTCACATTGAATCTTCGATCATATAATGTTTCATTTGCTTTTATTTTTATTTTAAAAAAATATTTAACAAATATTAGTGTAGATGTGGATAAAAACTACTTAAGAGATATAAATTTTATAAAATAAGTTTGAGTTGTTGCTTTGAAATCAAATATGAGTAGAATCGTTCTTCTTTCACTTTATTGTCATTCGCAACTTAAAAGAATTAAAATTAAAAATTAAATCAGTAACAATAAATTACAAATAGTGTTTCAATTAATTTATAAAAATGATCTCATCTGGTATAAAGTAAAATACATGTTTAACTAAAACGGACCTTATTAAGCCTTTCACTTTCAAACTTAATCTTATTCACTCTATTTGTATGTTTTATAATTACAAGAATATATAGTGACCATGGTCAAAATAATGCTATTCATTTTGTTGATCAGCTTTTAGATAATGGTGCAGGAATTCAGGATAAAAGAGAAAGACATGGTCCGAATTGAAGTTAATTCTAAAAGCATTTTTTTTAAGGTTGCAATGGCTTGACTAGACTCTGTAGATTGTACAATAAATAAATAAATAAACATTCATGTACTTCTAAAAATAAAATAAAATAAAATGATTACCTTATAGGTTTGCGAATCAGTTTCTAGAAGTAAATATTAGAAAAACTACATATAAATGTTGAAAATACTTAAAATAAGATAAAATAAACATAAGATTTATTTTCACATCAGATAAATACATTAAAGTTAAATCTTTTATGAACAAAAAATAAATAAAACTATTAAAAAACTTTTATAATAACCGATATTAAATGTAAGGAAGGGAGTTAACTTATAGATTAAGACATAAAGTAAAAATATAACAAAAGCATAAGAAAATAAAAAAGTTGGGTATAATACATTTTTTGTAATGTGATATGTCCAACATGCAAATTATACGAAAAGAGACCTACTATTGTACATTGTCATTCTTATACAAGAAAAATAATGAAGGATAGAAATTTTATCTCCAAACTTTCATTCTCATGACTATTAGATGTAAAATTTGAAAATAGATGAAGAATTGAAAGTATATGCTTAGTTAAAAATACTTTATATATATAAACAAAAAATTATTTATTTTTTATTCAATAAAAATATTATTATCTTTCCAAAACTCAATATGCTAACTCCTTCTAGTTTTTCTTTCAGATAATTTTTCATGATTTTTTTTCAAAGATCATTAACTAAAGTACAAACAGAAAATATTATATTTTAAGTTATACATTTTAAAATATAAAATTTTTAAACCGAAAGTTAATATTATGAAAATGTAAAAAATAAATTTTATTTAAATGAAGTGATTTGATGTATAAATTAAAAAAAAAATTATTTTAAGATGTATATATAAATTGTAATTAAGTTTATTTATTAATTTGGTCTCATATTTAAGAGGACAAAATTGGACCATTTTAAGAAATAAGGGTATTAAATTAAATCAAAAATTTACATAGATGACTAAATTAAAAATAATTACTACTCTCATATGTCATGACGGTATACTGTCACGTGACATAACAGTAACTTAACACACTATAGTTTATAAATACAACAAAAAAAATTACCAACAAAAAAATTTCACATTTTGACACATGTCATGTATGGATACGAACCCCAAGTTAACAAAGATCAATATTGAACATTTTTAAATAATTGGAGAAGATAAACTGAACCAACAAAAAACTGAACCAACATGTTAAAACCAATTTTTATTTTTTTTAAATTTTAATTTTTTTTACACGTGTCACTTTCACAATTGTGTCACATGTTGTGTCACATGTCAACATGACTCAATTTGGTTCCCATTTTTTATAGAAATGAAACAATATTATTCCTCCTTAGATTGACACTCAATTTAATCTTTATATACAACTTATGATATTATTAATAAAATTGACGTTTTTATTAAATATTTGTAGAAATATTTTTAAACAAGTTTTTTTTTTTTTGTTTTATTATTAAACAAAGTTAAACCCCAAATTTAATTTCAAAAATTAACAATTTTGTCATTATATATAAAGACATTAAGTGTATCATATTATACAAACTTAGTGAAGATTAAAAATCATATAACTTGTCACACATAAGTTTAGGAACTAAATTTTAAGTTCAAAATAAAACTAAAGTCTAATGTTTTGTATAGAATGTAAAGTTAATTTAATATATTTATAGAAATATTTAATAAAAACGTTAATTTTAGTAAGAATATCACCATAAGATTTATAAAAAAATAAATTTAGTGTCAATTTAAGGAAGGACAATATTACTTCATTCTTACAAAGATTGTGATTAAATTGAAAGTAAAAACAAATATAGAGACCAAATTGAGTCACTTTGACATGTGGCACAACTATAGAGTGACACGTGTAAAAAATTAAAAAAAGAATTTATAAAATTCAAAAAAAGCAGAAAAAATAGAAATTGACACGTCACGTTGACTTTACCACCGTCTAGTCAAACTAACGGTAAAGACCAAATTGAATCATTTGTAAGAAGATGAAGACCAAATTAAAACAACGAAGAGCTTGAGGACAAACTGAATTTTTTTGACAAATAGAAGAACCAAAAGAATAATTTAACCTAAATATTTTACCATTTTCTTCTTTCACTGACTGTTTTTTTTTTTAAACTTGATAATTTCTTAAGCTAAAAAAAATTATCTATAATACAAAAACTTCCTACAAAATAAATATAAATGATCTATTATGAAATTACGATAAGTACTTTTGTAATCTATAATTTATAACATCAATACAACAAAAATATATAATCTATAACATAAAGAAACGTATTTGATTCAATGTATCTGCTCCTAATAGAATCAGAATTAACAAAGGGTTACACTTAATTACAAGAGAGAGTAATTTTCACTGGCACAACTGAGTTTGAGGATATCATAATTCTCACCAGGCACAGATATCTCTCTACTCGTAATAGAAAAATTTCTTCCCTCTTTTTTCTCTCTTCATTGTTAATTGTACTATTCACATCATATCTAATGGTATCAGAAATCTTTGTCCTACACAACAGTATGTATGATATTTTTTTGTCCTAGAATTACAAAATTATATATACCAAAGGTCCAGATTAATAGTTATTCTGGATGCAATTGAACATTAAATTGGCTGAAAAGCTTTAGAAACTATAACCAGCAGAAAGAGGGTTCAGATAGATGTGCAGACAATGAAATTCTGGAACAAGATCATAGAGTCCATTGTTTAAAAATGGAACTGATAATCTTTTTCATAAAAAAAAAAAAAAATCACAACGAACAATGTTATCCATAGAAAGTTTGGACTATTTAGTATGATTAGTATAATGGAAACTTCAAAAGCATATAATCTAGCTCATAACATAACATGTCTTAAAAGGGGAAATCATTTCGTAATAATTGGGAGTTTATTATATTGCACTTTTTATCATATCAGTTTAACCAACCTTTAAGAACAGTACTTTTAGAACCAGTTCAGCCTTCAATTATCATAAAGTTTGGCAACATTTTCACTTTTATGGGATTTATTCACATGTAAAGCTTAATAAAAAAACTTACCAAATTCAGTGAGATCATACCAATCAATTAGGCAGGACCAACAAGACTCAAACTCCTCAATGGACTCTGTCAGGTTAATGCATTTATGCAGGTCAGCTTCAAAATTCTGATGGCATCTTTCCCTAAACAAGTACCCAACTAAAGGAAAATTTTACAAGAACACCAAAAAAATTTCTGCACACACACCCCAGTGATCAAAATAGCATTAACCTCTCATCAAGACTCTATCTTTGTCGAAAAATTATAGTAGAGAGTACAGGTGCATAATAGAAGCACGCAAGGCAAATGTATTTCCATGGGAAATGGCATGGTTTCAGAGGGTGCATACTGGACATAAGGATCCACCAACTCTTTTAACATTTCTTAACAAATCAGCCAATACATCTAACGTAACAAAATCTAAAAAATAGAAACAAAATTGCAAACATGTCATAGAAGATAGGAATAGAAAATTGTATCACATGTGTTGTGTTTCCGATTTTTTATATTATTTCAAAAGCATCAGAAAAGAAATAAAAAATGAGTAATCAACTAATCCAGCACAACTAGCTTCTGATATTCTGACCCAGAAATTGCTGCTTCCATGGCTTCTAGAGGGCTTAGCTCCCCCTCATTATCCAAGAACAATGTGAGTAAATTCTTAGAAAACCCACTAAGCAGTGCCACTCCTTTCTGAGTAGCTGGCACTGGGGTAGCCTTAGAGTCTCTCAGATTCCAAAAAATTATCTGAGGCACCGCATCACCAAACCCTTTCTCTCCAAACTTCCTAGTGATTGCTTGGTAATCAGTCTCCCAAGGGTTCGCTGAGGCTTGATCAAACTCCATGTCACTGAACACAAACAACCTCTTTATCATCTGATCTGGCCTCAGATTCCCTCTCACAGCCACCTCCAACATCTGATCAAACACCTTCTGAAAATCAGTGTTACCCCCCCAATCCATCTTCTTCACAAACTCAGTCTTGGACTTGAGATCATCCCCTTCAATCAAATGAAGTTGAGGGTTAGCAGAAAAAGTCACAACCTTCCCCTTCCAAGGCTCTTCACACAACTCAGACACCAACAACCCCAATGCCACACACACCTCCATGGGCACCCCATACATACTCGCAGACACATCACAAACAGCCAAACAACTCTTCATCTTCCCTTTCTTCATCAAATCATCTACCACCCTCTTCCACTGCAACTCAGCCACATCACCACCACCCTCCTCATCCAATGACTTTATGATCTGATGAGGAAGCAAAGCACCAGCAGCAATAGTACTCTTCCCTGACTTCACATCTTCCAAGTAAGCCTTAAACCTCTCATTATCATGCTTCAAAAACTTCTCTTTATAAAATTTCATAGCCACAGAAGCAACCCTGTTGTAAGGAATCAAATCCCAACGATTGGTCCCTATAAACACCTCAGGCAACTCCAACACCTTCCTCAAAGGCACCAACACCTCCTTCCTCAACCGATCACGAACTCTATACGCATAATGCGCCTCCTCAACCCCCTCGTACTCATTATATTCCTCACGGGGAAAAACCCTCTTCGCAATAGTTTCACACAACAAAGTGTGTCGATCGAAAGACGAGTCCACAGAGGGACACCATTTCGCGGCAAGACTGACTTTCGTCACCGCCCCAGATCTCAAAAACTCGAGATCCTTCCTCAAACACTCAGCAAAATAATCAGAGACACGATCATGAAGGAATCGGAAATCTGGGTCGTTCTTATAACGATCAACGAGTTTCTTCGCCAATGCCACCTTTTTCTCTTCTCTGGCAACATGCGCAATTTCTTTCTCCGAAGACTCGATTTTGTCCTTCGCCGCGTCGACTGTTCCTTCCAAAGCCCCCGTTTCTCTCTTCTGCTTCTTCCCACCCTCAGGTTTTTCCCTCTTGCTCAACCCACGTTTTGTCTTTTTCCACTCTCTTTTCTGAATTTCACGGGCATCGGATCCTTCTAGAAGGAGGTAAAGGATTTCGGGGAGATCCTTGAGGTATCCGAAGTCAGCGAGGGAGGGGATGTTACCAAGTAGGGTTTTGGGGTGGTGGCGGTGGAGCCAGATCGCTGCGCCGTAGAAGTTCCGACGGTCAGACTTGCCGGTGCCGCGGATGCCACGGAGGTTGCAAACGAGTTTTAGGGTGGTAAGGGGGTTGTGGGCCCACGCAAGTTCGAGTCTTTGGAGAAGGATCTCTGGTGGTGTGTCCGGAACCACGTGGAAGAAGAAATCCAGAGATGGGTTCCCCGTAGTGATAAATGTTGGGGACAAATTTTCAGTTAGGGTCATGTTTGGGTTTGATAAGGTGTTGAATTTGGACACCATTTGGTCCATGAAGGGGTCACTTGGAGTGGTGCATGTGACTGCTGGGGCTGGGGGTGTTTGGGTGAGGGTTGCGGTGGGTCCGGCGATGTAGAGTTCAGGTGGACCTATGAGGATCGGGTTGCCCATCGTTTTGTGGTGACGAAGATAATGGATGATGGTGAATTTGGGGTCCTTGTGAATGAGTTGTTGCTAAGAAATCAGACTTGGATGAAAACTTTAGGTTATGATGAGGTTGATTTAGTCAAGGAAGGTGAAATTTTGGATTTTGGGGATGATTTGGAAGAAAGATGTTGGTAGACAAATACAAAGGGAGGGCTTTCTGGGATTTCACGAA
Organism: Vigna unguiculata; assembly: GCF_037176805.1. NCBI lineage: Eukaryota > Viridiplantae > Streptophyta > Magnoliopsida > Fabales > Fabaceae > Vigna > Vigna unguiculata. The sequence goes on from NC_140793.1 coordinate 29,951,613, forward strand.
CAAGATGATGGGGACATGAGTGTATTTATAGCTTGCTCTGTCCTTGGGGATTACGTTAGTCTTTTTTATTCGTTACTATTCTTATATTTAAAATTATAATAAATTTTAATATAAATTGAAATACACCTAATAATATTTAATAAATTAATCAAACATCTAATAAATATAAAATTATATAAATATTCAACATATAATAAATTTAAAATTAATCATATATCTAATATAAACTAAAAATACAATTTATTCGACACCTAATGAATCCTAATATATAAACTAACAATGTTTCTTATCTAAATATTCACATATATTAAAATTAAGATAAAACTAACAAAAAAAAACTAATTTTAATACTATATGATAAAAATTTAAATAAAACACAAAAGGCCATAAATGCAACTTAAAAAAAAGTTTCTCAAACAAACTATCTTGATTAAGATATGTTAATCAGGATAGTTTCATTCAGGTAAGCTTTTATTACCTATATAGTTTATTAATTGTTAAGGAGAGTTGTATTTGACTGCATCTAAAAAAGCATTTAAATTCACTAATTTAAGTAAAATCACATAAAAGTTATATCACGTAGGTAAAATACCAATATAATAAAAATTATTGGACAAATATTATAAGTTACATTATTTTTCAAAGTTACATATTCTTAAAAATAAAAACCAAAAATCATTAAAAAATATAATCACGAGTAAAATTAAAAAAATTAGTCATAAGCAATGATGAAGCCGAGGGCCGCACTGCATCATCACTAATTACGGCGCCAGCGTAACTGAACCTTTTCCTCCGTTTTCTTCATTACCCTCAACTGATTGCTTAACTGAAAGCACGTGACGAAACCAAATTTGTCGTTTTATACTTCACACCTCCACACTTTCACAAATTTCATAATGCTCCTATCTCATGTTTCCATCACCCATCAGCGTGCTTGTGCACTGTGTTACTCCTAAACGACGCCGTTCCCTCACACCCTCGGAGCTCGGACCATGGCGGCAACTGACGACGGAGGCGAGGCGGAGAAATTCATCAGTGGGAGAGAAGAATTCGGCAACTCATCCAACACGTTCAGCGCGATTCTAGCGATGGCGCTGTGGCTGGGAGCTATTCACTTCAACGTTGCCCTCGTCCTCTTCGCCCTCTTCTACCTTCCTCTCCCCAAATTACTGTTGTTCGTTTTCTACCTCTCTCCAAATCGCCGTTCTTCATTTTTTTATTCACTTTAATTGAGTTTTGGTGTTTCGCGTGCCAGGGTTTTTGGTTTCCTGTTTGTGTTTGCAGTGCTTCCTATCGACGAGAAGAGCAGATTTGGCCGAAAATTGTCGAGGTAGTTTTTCGACCTCGTTACCTTTTTCGCTTTTCACAAGGCACGGTTCGAATCTCTCTATTTGTACATTTCAGGTTCATTTGCAAACACGCTTGCAATTATTTTCCCATCACGCTTCACGTAGAGGATATGAACGCCTTTGATCCTAATCGTGCTTATGGTTTGTTTGCGCTCCTTCTTCCCAGCCTAAGATGAATTTCTCTTGAAAATGGAGAGATAAATTAGAAAAAAAATTAACGAAACATAAATTTTGTTTCCTATTTTTATTGGGCGGAGTTGTTTTTAGATTCTTTGCCTTTGCTTTTAGGAAGAAACATAACTCTTAGGAAAGTGGTACTATATATGAATGAAGGTTTAAATCTTCATTTCCTGTAATGGCTAATTTGTGAAAAGTTTATTAAATCAAAACGAGATTAATTAACTGGTGAAATGCTATTTCGATCTGCTCTGTTGTAGTTAGCGAAGTTATTGCAATCTTGCAATGGACGCTAAAATTTTTAGTGTAACTTTAGATATAGCTTTTCATAACACCACATATTTTCTTTAAATTAAAACCTCAAATATCACGCTAACACTGTCCTTGTTGAAATAACTTCTAGCTTAACCTTGAAATGAACTGGATAAAAAGTATGATTAAGTTTTAACCATGCCTAGTCTGTTGTTGGCCTTCTTGCTGGAGATCTGCATGTGTAATTAGGACAATTTACAATATACTTTATATTTTTCCGTTGGTTAAGCCTCGGATAATTTCTATGATTGCTTTCTATGAAAGACAAACTCACTATTTCTTTAATTTTCCAGTTTTCCTGGTTATTTTGTTACTGTGGTTGAATGGTGTTTTAAGTTAATTTTGCAGCAGAATTTGGCCTAATAAGTCATTGGGAGTCTGTTTAGTTGTATCTTGTATCTTCTTGTTCGTGGCTCTTTTGTAACAACAGTGTGCCCAACATGCAGTTTTTGGTTATGAACCACATTCGGTTTTTCCAATTGGCGTTCTGGCACTAGCTGACAACACTGGTTTCATGCCTCTTCCAAAAGTTAGAGTTCTTGCTAGCAGCACGGTAAAGCTTTTAGTTGGGATCCTGCAAAAATGAATTATGGTAATTGAGGATTTCATTTCAAGATTTTCTCTTCACATTTAATGGATAGGTGTTCTACACACCATTTTTGAGACACATATGGACATGGTTGGGTCTTACACCAGCAACAAAGAAAAATTTTATCTCCTTGCTAGCGTCTGGCCATAGTTGCATTTTAATACCTGGTGGAGTGCAAGAGACATTCCTCATGCAGCATGGCATTGAGGTGCATTACTCACTTCTCTTACTCAATAATGCTTACGGATTTTTTTCTAACTAAATTAAAATTTTTATTTTCCTCTACATGTAGTGTTGAGTTTGGATGAGATATTATATCAATCGTTATAATTATTACAATTAAGATACTGTAAGAATACAAAGAGTTGTTATTAATAGTAATTATTTCTAGGGAGGTAACCTTCTATATAGTGCTGGTTTACTTTAGGAATTGAATCAGATTTTCAAGTATTTTCAAGTTATACGATTGCTATGGATGCCCAGTTTAATAATACAACAGTTGGTGCAGGCAATTTTCTCAGCTTTTGTGTCACTGGGGCTCAAGAATTGCACGCGTTTCAAATTTCAATAGTGTAGTACTATTTGTTTCCTATTATCTGTCTTATATAATTTCTATACAGTCTCTTTAGGGAGGAAAGAGAAACGCAGTTCGTTTACTTCATTTAGTCTGAGTTTTATGATCAATAACCCTAAAATTCAGCCTACTATATTGTATTTTCGGCATGCCAATCGCACTTGAGCTATGTCTGGGTGTGAAAGTAAAAGCTTGTTGAATTGACTAGAAAAGATGGTGAGTAATGCCCAAATATCATTACAAATATATATATATGTAATTTACACAAATTATGATCTCTAACTCTTTACTGTATATAATATTAATCAATACAACTGTTGAATATAACTATATATTATGTTGATTGTGTGTTTAAATTTTATTAAATATAAACAAAAATAAGATGATGATAAAATTGTTCATATTTATATATATTTTAAGAAGCGTATGTCCTGTCAATCTTGATATATATAAATGGAGCATCAAATAGTTTTGGATTAAAATAATTTTTCATGGGCATAATTTATGCAAAAGAAACTTTCAATCTAAGGGTAAATTTGGAGAACAAACTTCTAGTCAAAAGTTATTGATTACTGTAATAATTGGAGTAAGTTACATCAATGTTATTTGATCCTTCTATATAATTTTTGTTTTTTAGTCTCCACCAAGTATGCTTCTTCTATTGGAATACTGTCTAATAAGCTTTGGTTCTTGGTTATTTTGATTTTTTTTTACTTTGTAAATATAGTCATACATAAAATAGACCTTTTAAGAATGACTTTGCTCTATTAAATGGTTATCTGTTTCATAGAAATAACAAAGCAGATTGAACTCTTCTCTTGGTAGATTGTTTTCCTTAAGGCACGAAGAGGATTTGTCCGCATATCAATGGTGAAAGGCCTACCTTTGGTTCCAGTTTTCTGCTTCGGCCAGGTATTTGTTTCTGATGGAATCAAATTTCAGTTTATTGTGCAACAATATGCTGCATCTCTCTCTCTCTCTCTCTCTCGACATTTCTTCCGCTCATTCTCTGGTATCAGGAACCATAGTTTCCTTTGTGGTATATCTCCTTCTTTATTCATGGATGCATTCATGATGACTTCCTCTGTGATTCCTTTGATGATTTTCTCGTGGATTCCAATCAAGCTTGATGATAACAATTTCCTCCAATGACAATTGTAAGTTGAAGCTAAGATTTGAGACCGCAGGCTTCAGGACTTCATGGTGAATCCTTCCATTTCATCCCACTTTAACGGAAAAGAAGATTGTGAAACTGGAAGTAAATCCTGCATGTTTAGAGTGGAATCACAAGATGTGCTCCCTCTATCACGACTTCTCTCGTCTTTGTATGATTCCCTCGGCTTGCTATCATTCTTAGCAAGTGTAGGAGAAAGTGGACATTCACTTCCATGCTTTCACTCACGCAAAATCACATCAATTCTTCTAGTACACTGTCAGGTGAAAAGGGCAATCAAGTCTGAGTTTCTTCTTTGGATGGAATCCGTTGCTGATGTATTAGTGCCTTTTGGAGACCGATTCTCCTCCCAATCACCTGGATGGTGTTTTGGGTGGGCTACCCAATAAATGACTCATTTGTCACCTATGTGCTAAGTTGTCTTGATACTATTTCAATCAGAGATTGAATCCCTTTTGTTGGCTCACAGAGCTCAAATGGCAAAGCACAAGAATCTCTCTCTCACTAAGTCGATCTAGGCAAATGTTGCACAAGTTCCAACTTCAGTTCAACCACCTCAGTTTAAGTGGCAAAGGCTCAAAAACATCTGCTAACTATGGGTTTCCTACTGGTGACTATCAAAATGCAACTCAAGATTGTGGTAACAGTTTTAGCGGATCATGTGGTGGACACTAGTCCTCAGTCTCCAGTCCAATGACAAATATGTCACAAGTCAGGACATGAGGCCTCCATCTACTATCCACCTGGGCTGGGACCTCTGATGTCCAACTTTGTCCTTTTGGCTGTGGCTCTGGCTTTCCAAGCTGTTGTTCCTTCAACACTGCATCTCAGTGTTGCCATTCCATGCCCAATGCCCCTGTCACAGTTTGAAACTGTCCTTCACATCAGTATTGTAGAAATGTTGACCAAAGTTGCGTATAATCAGTTGCTGCATCTCCACAGCTGTCACAGTCCTTACTTACTGGCTTTGAGGTTTATGGATTTCAGATTCTTGCACCACCGATCATGTTACATCTGACCCATGCATCCAAATCAAAGCACTCCCTTGTCCAGATCAGTTCAAGTCGTCATGGGGAATAGGCAAGGTCTGTCCATCAAATTGGTTGATTTACACACTTCTTTGGTCCTCAACAGTTTACTCCTTGTTCCTGACACTAAGAACTTTGTTAGCATTAGCAAATTTGCTCAAGATAGTAATTTCATTGAATTTCTTCTCTTCAACTATTTTCTTAAATCGCAGGACTCATATACAGTGCAGCTGGCGGGCACTCTGGGACATGATGAACTGTACAGATTAAATATTATTGTCATTCCAAGAGATGGTCCTCCTGCTAGTCCCTAGTGCGCAGAATTCCAAGATTTTATCCTCTACCTTTTTAGCAGTATATACCACTGTCTGTATCCCTACGTTTAGCTCCTGTAATTCCTACTAGACATGTTAGTTCACCCAATAGCCATTGTTCACTTGCGCTTCGTCATCATTACACAAAGCAAAAGATTATGCCACGTTGCAATATTCCCAGGTCTAATAAATATGCCAAAGGTTTTGCGCCTTTTTTCCGAGAAAGACCCATTACCATCCCTTTTCCCAATCCACTATGATATACTCCAAACTTGTGGAAATCTGGTGGCTATTGGTGACATTTGGGAACCTTTAGCTGTAGATTCTTCTTGCGGCAGTTGGCTTTCTCACTACTATAGATATGTGTTTTGTTGTGACATTTCTTTGTACATACAGTACAACTTCAAGATAATTATCCTTTTTACTATAACTTTTTTGTAGTCAAATGTCTATAATTGGTGGAAACCAGGTGGGAAGTTCTTCCTGAAAGTTGCAAGGGCTATCAGATTCACCCCAATATGTTTTTGGGGAATTTTCGGGTGCGTGTTTCTTTGGTGACAACCTGCAAGCTTTTCTTATTATACCTGCTTTTGCTGGCTATGTTGCTAAAGATTCTTTAAAAAGGAATGTCCCACCTAATGTTTCCTTTTGTTTAAATTAACAACAGAATGAATTGGCACCTAAATAGTATTAGGCTAATACATGTAGAAACAATAGTAAAAATGTCTTGTTTGAGTTTAGTTGGAATAAGCTTAAAATATTTGCTAAATGTGGTTGGAAAAGGTGGATTCAAATGATATTATGCGGGATGTATGTCTTTCCCCGATCCATTTTTTTTAATAGAATGAATTGCACAGACCGCCCCAAAGTTTCTTGAAATTACCCGAACTTTCTCTATTTTTTTTTTCTATCCTATAATAATTTATTGTTTCAAGACCATTACATCGACATCTTTTACATACCAAAACTATTTCCCCTTCATTGTTTGAAAAATATTACAGCGAGTTCCCTTCGATGAAAGGTTGATGTAAAGGTAAAACATGCTGAGGAAATTTGTGTAATTTCACGATGTTTTAGATATAGCTAATGCAATTTACACATTTTTTTCACAGCTTGCATGCTTTTGTGTGTGAAAATATTCATTCTATGTTGAAGACATTCACATAGCGTTAAGTAATTGATCAAAGTCGTATAGCCAATTTTTTATGGTACAGAAGTAAAGAGTATAAACCGGCTTGCATGAAAAAATGAAAACTACTTAAAAGAAACCTAAAGTTATAAAAACCTGAAGTTATAAAAAAAAGTTGTCAAGTAAAAAAATTATTTTTCTTTTTATTATTATAAAGCAGATTTTGTAATATCCTTTTCAGATCTCCGTTACCGTTCAGCAACCCAATGCATGTGGTGGTGGGAAGACCAATTGAGCTCACCAGAAACCCCGACCCAACCACCGATGAGGTATGTGCCTATTGGGCACCGGTCATGTTAAATACAATTCACAAGATAGCAAAAAAATCCGTGACAAATACTGAATAAATATGTTTAATTATTCATTTGTTGGGACGGATAGGATATTATGGTATTCATCCGTTCATAATTATTTCTTTTATATTTTTATTAGTGAGTTTTATTTTAGTTTTTCTTTAAATAAGTAATTAAAATAAAGTTATTAGAGAAAAAATATTAATTATTAAAGAATTATTTAAAATTTGACTTGAAATATATTTTTATTTTTTATTTAGACTTATTTTTAAAAAGATTAATTTTTTAAAATTTGTATTTTAGTATAATTCATTCAAATTTGTATTGCATTAATATTTTAGTGAGTAATTTATTTGAATTGTAATTTAAAATTAATTTTTTATTTACTTTTATATATTAAAATTTTATTTTTGAATAATTTGATTTAAAATTAATAAAATATCGAAAAATATTTGTGAATGTCCGTGAATATAAAAAAAAATATAGGGATATTCTTTTACATATATCTAACAAGTAATTTGGACGGGATTCCGTACCTAATGTCATCCATATTTTCATGGATTGAGTAATTTAGATTCAAAGATGGTAGTGAAGAGAAGTTGGAGTAGTTGAACAAAAAACTTGCGTCTTATCTTTGGCTATAGTGTTCGAGTAAGATGCAATCTTCCTTCTCGGTAGGATCACCCTCTTTTTCGGATACAATGTTAAGAACAACCAATATTATTTTCTTCTCAATTAATTACTTATCCAAAGAAGACTTCTACTTTCCTTATTTTATTTAATCGAATGATCAAATTCATTCAATTAACATAAGGCATTATTGTTTCTGTATGGGAATTCTTGTTACAATGATTGATATCTTCAAATATTGGGGTTCAGTTTGCTGAATTTCTAACCTCTTTCATTATTTAAACCTGCTTTTAGGTTGCCAAGATACATAGTAAGTTTGTGGAAGCACTTCAAGATCTCTTTGAAAGGCACAAAGCTCTTGCTGGTTATCCAAACCTTGAACTAAAAATTGTTTGAACCAGGCCTTGATATTGTACCATATTTTCAATGGTTTTTTATTTATTATATTTTTGGGATGGAGTTAGGCTATAAATTGCTAGTACCATCTTGGGAATAAAAATTGATGAATAAAGGGAAATGAGGTAGTAGCTATCTTTTTAATAGAAATACAGCTCAAATTCTGTATGTAGTTTGTAACAAACTATTGTATTCTTTGTATATCAATAACATTTTTAAGAATATATAATTCTAAATATAATTTTTAAATTTTCAAATAAAAAATAAAAATATAAAAAATATATTGGAGATTATTCAGAATGTAAAATTTATATTACATATTGTGTAACTGAAATAAAAATTTATGAAGGTGTAGTAAAAAGTTTTCGTCAGGCGACTAGCTGGATTAGTTGGCGGGTTTAATTGGGCTGAAATGGTATAAACCAGGTTGAGTCGGGTCGTGTATATAAAATATAGAAAATTGACATTCACATCCTTAATGAAGTATCAATTTAAAATATAGAAAATACTTAACACGATTTAATAAATACTTCTATAGATTAGTTAACTTTTAAAAGAATACGCCAATTTTCTGTCATTTTTTTTAGTTTTAATTTTGTCCCTATTTTTAGTGTTTCACCGTTTCTTTTCAATTTTATTATAGTTCTTTTTTACTATTTTACTAGTAATACTTCCCAAATTTTTAATTAATCTGGATATAAATTTTCTTAAACTAAGGTACTTATGATTCTGATTGAGATAGATTTACCTATATTTTAACTTTGTCCCAAATTTTGATAAAGGTAATTCAACTTTATTTCTTAATACAATATATTAATTTTGTTAAAATATTACCAACGTACAAAATTAAAGTTTTTATTAATGATTTTAAAATTTGTTTCCCACTATTCATCAATACAAAACACGATACTTATAATATCTATTCGTGATAAAAAAGAAAAAGAAAAACTTAAATTTGTATATAATTATAAAATACAGTATAAAAAGGACTGAATTTCTTCCAAAAATTTGTCTGAGAACTGAAGGGAATTAATAGCACTAAATGGGAGAATAAAAGAGTAATTCCATACTCTACATTGGTAGAGAACAAAAAGGTTAAGGTAAATGAATGAATGCTGAACCAACATTCTAAAGTAAATAAATATAAAGAAGATAGATTAAAATGTATGGTAGAAAACGTAAGCATAAAATTAGTCTATGTAAATTTCAGGTTTCATTCTGATTTAGACTCTAATGAATTGGTTACTTGGTATGAATTACTCTTGGATCTCTTATGATAGATGTGATCTTTCACAGTTTTGAAAACCAAAGAACCCAACCCTCAGTAAAAGTGGTTAGATATCGTCATTAGAAAACTGGTTAGAAATTTGCTCTACCAAGCTTTCTCCAACTCCACTACCCAACTAAATGCTTTACAAGAAAGAGGGTGAATCTACACTTACATGAAAGAAATACATGAATCAACTCCATTATCAACAAATCACTCTTTCATTCCCAACTTAATATTTTGGACTTTAACTGATAATTGTAGCTTCTGCTCTTCAATGTCTTTTAAAATTGACAGCAAGTTGGATCTGTAAACTTCACATTTCCTTCGAGCTCGGTCTAGTTGCCGTGTCAACTTCTCAATTGTTCTATCCTGCTCATCCTACAACAAAATTACATTGTTCATTATAAACATTAGAGGACCTAGGTACAACAAAAAGTGTTTGTTTTAGAAGATCTAAATACATGTGTAATCTCTCTGAAAATATCATACAGCAAATTAATAAGATTATCTGTGATAAGGGACCAAGATTTTGTTGACAAATTTTAATCTTTCAGAACTATAACACTAATATAGACTGTCAAAGTATTTTTTCCAACTCTTCCAGTTTAACCCTCTCAGAAACCAAACTCTTTAATTGTCTCTTTATTTTTCCTTAAACCAGATATGACAAACCCTTGGCAACTTTACTTTAACCTGCTACAGCATATTCACTGAACACTCTGAAATCATAACAAACAGTTATGGTCTTCAAGAACTATAAACTATTCCATTGCCACCCCCAACCATCTGCATCTGTGTTCCAAGCTTCCAACTTCATTCACCAAACTCTAATCCCCCACTCCTTTTTATTATTTTAAAGAATATTAATTATGGATCATGGACCATCCATGATACCATCTTAATAATTTTAAAATTATACATTACAAATACCATTGCTCATCACCTTCAAATACTGCACCATTAGCAGATATGACGGGAAATCAGGAATATTTAAATACTTTTACACGTAATGCTCCTTGTAATTTTCACAATTCTCTCTTGAAAGAAAAATAAATCAGAAAGTTTGATTTTGATTTTACACTTAAAAGTTAATCATAAAATTGACATTATTTGTTTGATTTGGATTCAAGGTGTCTTGTCCTGATAGAATCAGAATTAACAAAGGATTACCCTTAATTACAAGAGAGTAATTTTCATTGGCACAACTGAGTTTGAATGAGGATATCATAATTCTCATCAGATAACCATATCTCTCTACTCTTCATAATTTTTTTTCCTTCCCTACTCTCTTTTTTCTCTCTTCATAGTTGATTTTACTATGCACAAATCTAATGGTATCAGAAATCTTTGTTCTACATCAACTAGGTTTCAGCTAACTTTAGCATGTCAGTTTAATACGGTGTGTATGATATTTTTTGCACTACAATTACAAGATTATATATGAAAAAGGTCCAGATTAACAGTTATTCTGGATGCAATTGAACATTAAATTGGCTGAAAAGCTTTAGCAACTATAACTAGCAGAAAGAGGCTCCAGACAGCAGATGTTCAAATAATGAAATTCCGGAACAGGACCCTCAATGAAAATACAGTTAACTATTGAACTGTTAATCTTTTTCAGAAGAAATCACAACGAATGATGTTATCCATAGAAATTTTGGAACAACGTCATTATGATTAGTAGAATGGAAACTTCAAAAATATCTAATCTTAGCTCATAACATAAAATGTCTTAAACGAGAAAAATATGCTATATCATAAATTACCAAAAACAACATACCTTATATGAAGATTGTTGCGAGCCAAAGGGAGGATCACTGCGTCTTATTGTTACTCCATTGCTTTGATGAAGGTATTCTTCACAAGTTCCGTTTACAATAACCTGTCTTCCATCATTTTTTGTTGCAGATTCCACTTTATTCGCAGCCTCCCGAAGAGCACTTATTGCTACGTCATAAACTTCTGAAGAGGTTACTCCCTCGTCAACATATTTAAGAGCCTGGTGACGAAGATTGTTGAATCGGATGGTTAGAGATTCGTGAGCACCATTTGACAAATTAGAAGTACGTTCATCCAATATGACACCACTTTTAGCAATCCTGGTCCATCTTTTTAAAATATAATGAGATGGTAAAGTAAGAAGGTTTGTCACCCTAAAAACAGTTAATATATGTCTACAAACTAGACCACAAAACTCAAACATCTGGCAGCTACAAGTAGCTTTCATCTCAAACGAATTAAAGTTGACAAAGTAGGCTCGGTGCATTTCCCCATATTTGGCTACTCTATACACGGTAATCATTTCTTCTTCGTCTACTTTGTTTGCCAAGAATGTTAATGTCTCAACCAACTCTTCTTGAAATTTGATAAACAACCTCCTTGTGTAAACTCCTGCTGCCTGTTTCTCCATAGGTGATGGAGTCTTCAGAATTGGAGTGGTGTTAATAGTGTCATAGTCAGCTTTGACTTCTTTTTCAAAACGGCTCTCCAGAGCCTTCTCATACTGCTTCACAAAAAGCTGAAGTGTTGTTGATGCATTGATATATCCATCAAAATAAGAGTTAATGTTATCACTTCGCTGTGTTATTGACATTTCTGCAAAAAATGTATCCCTCAAGTACACCGGTACCCACTGCCGCCTATCATTGTATATTGATTGGAGCCATTCATGTTTCTGGAGATCATACCTATCAGTTAGACAGGTCCAACAAGACTCAAACTCCTCAATGGACTCGGTCAGGTTAATGCATTTATGCAGGTCAGCTTCAAAATTATGATGTTCAGAAAGCACATGAGACAACTTCTCTTGGCACTCCTTAAAAATGTGCCACTTACAAAATCGGTGCCGGGTACCGGGAAATACATGGTTGATGGCTGCACAGATCACCCTATCATGATCAGTAGTAATTGAAACTGGAGGTCTACCTGACATTGCTTCAAGCCAGGTTTTGAAAAGCCAGACAAAAGATGCCTCGGATTCATTTATCAGGAGAGCACAACCAAACAATACAGGCTGTCCATGATGATTTATGCCAGTGAAAGGTGCAAAAGGTAATCTATAGCGGTTAGACCTATATGTTGTATCAAAGGTGACAGTGTCTCCGAAGTAAGTATAATTAGTCCTTGCCTTGGGATCAACCCAGAGGATATTACTCATGCAGTGATCATCGTCACCTTGTACATCATAGAAAAATGAAGGATTCTCTGCTTGTTTGCTCTTCAAGTAATCCAAAAGGATCTGAGTGTCACCTCCAAGGGTCCTTTGCCTACTACTTCTCATATAATTTCTACAGTCACGCTCAGTGAAACCAATATTGCTAATTCCACCGTATTCTTTTATCAGAGCAGACATTATTCCACTTGGGCCTATTCCAGCACTCTGCAAAGTATCAATCAATGACTTAGCCGGACCCGCAACATGACGATGAGAACGAAGGCAATGCACCTTATCAGGTGGAACCAAGTCATGATTATGTTCTCTGACAAATGAAGAAACAACCCATCTGCCAGAATCTTGAATTTTCACAACCAACATGGCTTTGCAACCAACGCGGGTTTCGGCACGTGGCCGCTTGACTCTGCCATCGACCAAATGCTTCTCCTTCTCCACACGAAAACCTTCCTTGGCACACACAAAGGACCTCTGAATTATAGAACCGTCACGCCTGGAGCGCCGAGACATGCTCACCCGCGTGCTAAAGCCAACACGGCGAGCGTAGGAATTGTAGAACGCCTTTGCAGCCTCTTCCGATTCAAAGTCCATTCCTTGACAAGGTTCAAGGTTAGTGTCCCCTCCAAAAATGTGAGGCCCCACACCAGCAGCAAGAACAGAATTAGCAGCAGCTGGACTATAATCAATATTAACAAGGTCCTCACCATCCTCAACAGGGTGCTCCATGTCAATGGTAGCATCGTACCCCAAACCAATCATATCAAATTCAATGACCTCGTTGCTTAGACTCAAAGGCTCAAACTCCATTTTACAGAAAACCCAGGAATCAAAATAGCATTATCCTCTCAACAAGACACTATCTTTGTTGAAAATTAGAGAGTAGAGGTGCATAATTGAAAAGGGGCTAAAGGGTTCAAATGATTAAACACATCTCAAGCCATTAAGAAAACATACCAATCCTTCATCGTCACCACCACCATCGTTTATGTGCATGGAGGACACAGTTTGACCTCTATGAAACCATCACAATGGAGATGCATGCATGATCAGAACAGAGGAAAGAAGAGTGGGAGAATGAATCGACATGAAGATGGCGGAAACGAATTATTCAGGGGGAATAACGATTTAGAAGTAAAATTTGGAAAAGGAAAAGGGAGAAATGCGGATCTTGGAGTAAATGTTGGAGTTGAATGAAAGTGAAAAAAGAAGCAAAATCGATGGTGCTGGATTGTTTACAAGTAATGGGTGGAAGCAAAGTTGGGTTTTGGGTGAGGTTAGTGAGAGACGACAATGAGAAACAGCAATTACTGTGTTCAGCGTTACAATTCAAAAAGTGGAGAGAGAAATTTGAAGAAGAAGAAGAAAAATAATGTTTTGTGTAAAGGCAAAATTACTTGGTTATGCTTTCTCAAAGCACGTCAAATTTTGCATCTAAGTACCAGACTTCGATTTTCTTATCGGGAAAATAAATATCAAATGTAATTAAAAAGTAGTGGTCATTTATGAAAACTTATTTATAACCGAATTTATTATTATAAAAACTAATAAACTTTCTATACATTTATAAAATTAAAAAAAAAATATTTCATTATTTATCGATACAAATTAATATATATATATATATATAAATAAATAAATAAAAATAACAATGACTATATAATAAATATAAGGGTTAAATATGTTTTTGGTCTCTTAACTTTCGGTGAATTTTGGAATTAATCTATTTCAAACTTTGGATCAATTTAGTCTTTCATCTTTCGAAATACGTGAATTTAGTCATTTTAATCAAATTTTGTTAGGTTTATTTGATGTTTCGTACATAGTTCAGGATCATAATTGAGTTGTTTATACGGTTTGACACATTCTTACTTTAATGTTAAGTCAAATACTATTATGAAACGCGTTTGAAATGTCAAATAAACTTAACAAAATTTGATTAAAAAGACTAAATCCACGTAATTCAAAAAATAATGACTAAATTCGTTCAAAGTTTCAATATAGATTAATTTTAAAAATATATTTAACTTGAATATAATAATAACTATTATGGCGACTCATAATTTGTAATGTCAGTATATTTAATTTGACGAGAGCTATGAGGAGACAAATTTATACAATTTCTTTAATTCAACTCCTCTAATCATCATGGTGAAGTTATGTTCTTGTAAAAAAGTTGTAATTTATACAAAGGGTCAATCATTCATACTACTGTCTATCAAGCCACGTATATTTGGTCAATTTTGCAATATATTACAGATTTCATCATTTTGAGGAAGCTTGTATAAAACTACATTCAGCATAGGTACTTCCACTAACCATGGCTGAAAAGAGAGAACTCATAAGGCAAAAATAATGTCAATAAAATAATAATAATAATAATAATAAAAGCAATGAATAAAATTAAGCCACAAGCCACATGTAGTAGGTTGACCAAAAAGTGACTGCAACTGACGCCAAACCATATGTCCATAGCATGATAACAGAACATTCACCTTCACCTGCTCCAAACAACTGGGCAATGGTTCCTGAACAAAGTGAGAACATTATTAAAAAGACATGTTGTGTGTGTTTTGCATGATCCATCAGAGACAATTATGAAGTAGATGTTTGATGATATTATTATACCTATAGCCATTGCTGGAGGAAGTGCATATTCAAGGAGAAGAACAAACTGATACAAGGGATCTGGTTGCACCAAACCCAATTGAGTTGCTCCTTTAATAACTAGAATACCCAAAATTGGAAGGATGATATATCGAACTACTACTATTCCAAGAATTGTACAGAATGAAGTATTTGCTCCCTTCAAGCCTGTTCCAATATTCATCCAAGAAATTAAGAAATTATTCAGAAGCTGCCATTGCCAGAGAGGAGTAGAAACAAAAGGGTATGGCTATGTAAGAAACTATTGCCTTTAAGAAGGTTTGCTCCCATTATAAGAGTTATAACTGGGATTGCGGCTTCACTGCATGGAACAACATAGTGTAAGGTTCGAAGTGAGTCACCAATGAAAAGTAAGAAACTGGTCGAGTGTTAGAGTTTTCTGAATTGGTTTCTTGAGATTTTTCATCTGAAAATCTTAAGAGAAGTTTTTGGATGCTGACATAACATACCCCAACATGGTAACAGAGTCTTCAATCACATGAAGTGGAGCATCGGTGCCAATCATGAGTTTACGTATCAGAGGAACCACGCCAACAATAAGCCCAACAATCTGCATTGCCAAAAACAATCTGCAGTATTACACTAACGTAAGTTCAGTTCAATGATGTCCAAGGCAAAAACATTGCATCCTACCGATCCAAGAGTTGTCGGTGAAAATACGGCTTTGAAATTGGAGTTGCCAAAAATCTTTCCTGACAGGTCTTTGATTTTAGCTGAGATTGATGCCTGCAATCAAACATCCAAAACTTTTTTGAATTGTGTTTCTAGTCTTGCATAAGATAGAAACTCAACGATTTCAGTATCTCAATAATTTCAAATAAGATCATGTTAGACATCATTATGAATTAGAATCATGAGTACTTCAGAAAGAGATAAATTTTGGATAATTATCTGAAAGATGCAAGGTGATACTTATAGGGGTTATTGGTAGCAACCTTCACTTTCTTCTCAGATTCATTTGAAGGAAGCAATAGGGTGTATGCATCAACATCACCCACGTAATCCTTTTCAGGATTTTTGAGGTCTTCTTCCTCAGAGACGAAATCTAGTATCTCCCCTGAAGCCTCCTGTGTGAAGGAGCTAGTTCTATATTCTTCTTTGGGAACTATACTTGCTGAAATTCTCATTATGTTGTACACATAAATCCATATGTAAACAGCTCCAACCTACAGTTTCACAGTGAACACCACTTCAGAAATCAAGAGGGAAACAAATTAAGATTTAACATGAAAGAATCTGATGAAGTTACAAACCGCCATAGAAAGTGAAGTATAAGCCATTCCATATTGATAGCAGACATTGGAGTCTCCGAAAGGACTACCTTTGTCTTTACATATAGCTGGGACAATGATTATAGGCAAGAATCCTACATTTCCTGTTCATGTTCATGTAAGTCTGAAAATAAGCTCAACAACATGATGTATCCGCAAGAACATATGCTACAGCTTTAGCTTTAGCTAAAATATGAAACATTTCAATGGAAAATAACAACACGACCACAAAAAGGAAGAAGTTTTTGTGGAACTTTCATGTATGCAGTTTCATTTCTTTTTGAAACAGAGAAATATTTGGACTCCCAATTATAGCAATAAGTTGCTTTGTTTGCAACATTAGTAGATGAACATGTAAGCACCATTTATGATAATAGTTCAATGAAGCAACACATATATAAGGAAATTATGATTCGAATGCTAAGTTATATTATAAACACTTTAAACTGTCCAAACACCTAATTCACACTCAATTTTCTTTCTTTTATGTCACAATCAATCTGTGTGAAAGCATCACACAGATTTACATGTTTGGGAGAAAACTGTACCTGCAGAACAGACACCAATTATTAGTCCTTCCAAGTGTTTGGGAGCCCTTGTTAATTTTACAAGGATCCACCCTAAGGCCGAGCCTATTATAAACGTGATGAGGATATTGACGGGCATGAACCACCTAAATAACAAATAAAACATGTCATTGGATATTTCGAAAGAGGATCACAAATAAAGCAAAACCTGGATGAAATCAAATACTCACAGTAAAACAGCATTCTCAAAAGTAATGGTGTCAGCCAAATTGCCACCCACCAGAGAAGGATAAAGCACGTAATGTACAAGCTGTCGTCATGGATGAAACACTGTTGTGAGCAACATGTATAATAATGGAGTTAAGAAAAAAGAAGAAAGAAAAGTTCATTAAGAATTCATGGAGTTACATTATTCACTTGTATCCTTGCATCTTTTCCCAATAAATTTATGTTTTCCAGTGCAAGAACTAAGCCAACAGCAGTGATTAGCAGCACTTTGATCACCGGCATAGATGCCACCCACAGAAGCTCCACAAGTCCCATTTTCACGATTCTTCCAACAAAAATATGTGCTGATTACAAATCCTACACGCAAACAACAATGAAATAATAAACCACACAGATGTTGGAAGAACACAAACTTTAGATCCAAGATTGTACTATAAGAAGGTCCCAACAGATGTAAAGAAAATGAAAACTGTAGATTGCACTGAATATGAGTACGTATCACAGACAAAAGAAATATAATTATATGAATACATAACAGATAAACCAAAGAAAAAGGTAAAAATAACAAAACTCTACTAACACGAATCAGCAGATAGAGGCCAATGAGCATAATCCAGTATATATGAACAAGATGCTACTTCCTTCTATCGGAATTAATAAGGAAAGAAAAAAGGAGAAAAACGCTGAAGTGGACAAAAAACTATGACCTCCACTAATGCCCAAGACGACAACATGAACACGTACTCCACATGATTGGAACCGGGACCAATCATGTAAAAAAAAAAAAGAGACAAACTTCATAGAGAATATAATAATCTATTTTATTACTTTATGCATACCGTGAAAATCAGAAATTTGAATTTTTGCTGGATTTCTATCCACTGTCTTTTTTGTTATATGTTGATATTAAAATTTTAAAGTGTATTAAAAACTTCTTGAAATACTAATATAGCCTAGTGCTCAAGTAAGCTTTTTTTCTAAGTTTCTTGATCCGTTATTAGATTTTGAGAAGGATTGGACCTGTGACCGATAAGATTGTTTTACCTATTCAGTTGACTAATTTTCATCCAATATTTCATATTTCTCGATTAAAAAAATGTGTCCGATCTATTTTATGTGTTAGAGGCCGATGATATACAAGTCAGGAGAATTTCATAGATAATTTCACAGACAATTTCACAGTGGTCAACCTTGTTTTCAACCGTAGAAATTTTCTAAAACCCATGAAAAACACGAATTTGATGTTGTATTACTTTTATCCTAGAAACTTTGGAACAAGGATCAACTTGGACAAGAGGCATGCCTCACATGATGTGCCAGAAGTGTCTAAGACAAATGCTCATTTGTCGTCTTAGTAAATGAGAGAGAATAAATTATATGCTCATGTAAGACTGAAATCTAAATAAATATACTCAAATTTATTTTTTCTTCCAAATAATCAAAAAGCTAACTAATTTGGTTTTATGATATTTTTTATCACTAAATACAAGATGAAAAGAATACTTTTTATTTAAAGTAAATTGCTAATGAAAAATATTTCGATATTGGATCATTAAAAACTAAAAGTGTTTATATGATTTTTATAAACTTGGGAATTGATTAATATAATTTATTCTTAAGCCGAAAAAACAAAAGCACCACATATTGTCAAATCCATAATGTGGGTGGGGAAGATGTTAGAGACAATTATTTGCTAGTACTGATAAAAAAAAAATTACACTTCTTTTTTATAAACTTTGACAAAAAAATTTTTTTAATCACATCAAACTTTTTTTTTATTCTCAAGTTATATTAAACTTCTATTTCATCCAATAAAATATTGTCAAGTTACCATTGTTAAATATAAAAAGAAATTATCAAAAAATAATTTTCCGAATATATACTTGCATTTTATTTGTTTTTCATAAATTGGCCGATTGTGACGCATAGAAATTCATAATTTTTGTATTCGTCCTTCATTATCAAGCAACCTCAATTCTTGTCCGCACATTCATGAAAACCGTATCTGTGTATCTCTTTAGTTTCTCGATTCTTGGAAAATTTTCATTTTTTTTATTACTTAAAAAAAGTTTTTTAGATTACATACAGTTATAAAATGTTAAAATGTTACGATACATATAAATATATTTTGTTATTATATTTTAGATAAACATATATTTAGTTTATAATTAGTTTTCTAAATATATGTCTTATATTATCTGTTATCTAATTGTTTTTTGTCTGTACATTATATTTATTTCATTTCAGTGAATGAGATCAATTGAGAAAAATATTCTTGTATAGAAAAATCAGTGCAACACAGATCATGAGACAAACAAGTTATCATAGTCAATTTAATAACAGTTTTGTGTCTAAAATAATTTATGATTACTGTTTTATACTATAGGATTGAGTTAGGTTGCGTTTTAGTTTCTCATTAACTTTTGTTTTCGGATGTTTGAAGAACATTTTCATCAAAGTTTATTTATTTAATGAATTATAAGAAAAAAATTAGTTTATAAATTTAACTATATTTTTAGTGCTCATAATTAGTTTTATTTTAAATTTATAAATTTTTCTCTTCATTTTCATTCGTGTAAAATTTGGAGTTTTTTTTAATCTTAATAAAATATATGAATATTGGTTGAAATGTTTGTAATTTCTTTTTGTGTTTTTTGAGAATTTTGGTCCAACCCTTTTCGAATCGATTTTGGGTGAACTATATCAACTCCATGAGAAATTTGTATAAATAGTACTAGCAAATAAATGTTTTTCGATCTAAATTAAAGTGTTTTAATTAAGATTTTACAATTAACAAAGTAGTTTTACCATATGTTTTGTTATGGGTAAATTCTATAAAGATATCCAATTATTCACTTAATTCTCTTTTTATGTAAATATTAATTAGGAACTCATCATTTATTTTTAATAATTAGACTTTTGTGTTTTGAGATGAATGTGAAATGGTGTGAAGGAAAGTGAGATAGTGACTACAAATGGTGAACTTAGATATTTAAGTAACTCGAAACTTAAATTGTACGAAACATGAATACCCAAAAGAAAAGAGAATACTAATCAATACTCTTAGGACACTGGTTAAGGATAATTAATTTGCATTGGTTCTTTTATTTTTATATTAAAAATTGAAATAATTAAATATATTAATTAATATAGTATAAATGCATATAATAAATTTTATAAAGACAAAAACACATTTTTAAAGATTTAAACAATAACTTACTAATACAGAAAAATAACTTTGAAATTTGTAAGGTTTCTTCTAAAATATTTTATTTTTGTTTCTTTTCTTATAAATTTTGTAGATATTTAAAAATATTTTTTTATGGTTGTACGATTAATTTAAACTGATTTATATTTAATTATATTTAATTTTTAACAACATTAAAATATAATTATTTTATTATTTAATTATCTTTAACTTTTATTGATGAATGTAAAATAAAATATGAAACATATATGTATAATAATTATGAGTATTTCTATCTTTTAAATAAAATAAAATTATATTAATGTGATTAAGTCAGACTTAATTTAATATTACACTTATAGAATTCGATATATATTAATTATGCCATTAGGACATTGATCAATAAAAATAAATAAATTATCAACGGCAGACCAAAAACTCATAAAAGAAATGAATGAAAGTAAATTACAATAAATATTATCACTGAATTAATCGTTATCGTGTAAATATAATTTGTCATCTTCTTTTTGTATATGAATAACCTATTTACACTTTTTTCTTTTTTTTTTTCTGACAATTAAACCAAAACAGAATAAAATAAAATTATATAATTTACAATAATCATTTAAAAGTATTCTCGTTATGTCAATTATACTCGCTAAATCCATATTTTACAGCTGTTATCATATCCATCTATTTTTAGTTTTTTTTTTTCGATTTTCACTTTATCCACCACATAATGGTGGATCTATGTAGAACATACACAATCAACACACGTGATCGAAACTGTCACAGAAAATTTTAGCTATTGAGACAGAACGATTTATATGTTTTCATCCAAATGCATGATCACTTTGACTTTTCCAAAAATTTTTTGGACCAAAAATAGAACAATTCAGATTCATGCGTAATCATCGTGTTAATTGTGTTAAAAATTAAAATGGTGTTATTGAATATCGTGTGAATTCATTTCAACTTTGATTTTTTTTTTTTTAAATGTATTCAATTATTTTTCACATTTTTATTTTGACGAAAACCAATTTATAGATTGCGAAGTTTTCTTGGATTCATCTATATCAATGATAGAAAGTGGGTATAAAGTGTGGGCCTATTTGTATCAAAGCTTTTTGGAAGCAAAATATTTTTTAAGAAATTTATCACAATCACCAAGAATGTTGGAAGAAGACATTTATGGAATAAAGTTCTCCAACTTGTTTACATTCTCATAAATTTTATCCAATATTTCGATATACAAGCACCAAAATGGAATTAAATAATTTAAAAAGAAAATGACGTATTAATTGTTCCTTAAGGAAGAAAATGACGTATTAATTGTTCAAAATACAGAGAAAAGTGATCAACTTGAAAAATCAAGAGTTTTTTCTTTTCACTATTTCATCGAATTTTCAGTTATGATAAAGTGGTTTGCATAAGATTGAATCGGTGAACTGGATTGGTGGATGAATAATAATACCTTAGGTCGGTGTGTTCCTCCTTTACTTTTTCTCAAGCATGGTATTTTAATTCATTATTTTTATCCAATTTTAATCTATCATTTTAATTATTATTAAGTTATTGCATCACATCATTAGAAGAAATTATAAAAAATAATTTAATTGTAACTGAAGTAATAGGTTAAAAATCAATAAAAAAATAAATTAAAATATCATTATTATTTTTTTAATAATGGTATGAACATTTTTACCAAAAATCATATTCCAACACTACAAATTTTTATTGGGCCGTATCTTGTAGATCGGGCCCCTCTTATAAATTTCTTCTTGCTGGGCCCAATTGCTTTTTCTACCTCCATCATGACTATATTGTCCCTCATTTATAAAGAAGTGTAAAAAATAATTTGTTCTTAAGTTTTTCAGAATTTTCTATAATCCAAATATATTTTTTCTTAAAAAAAAACTTTTTCGGTAAAATTTTTTTTTTTGATGATTTAACACTTTTTGGGAGGTGCAGAACTAAATCTTTACGGCAGGGAAGAAACTCACGATCTTCAGGGGTGTTTTCTCCTTTGCACCTCAATAAAAGTTGTAATCCTTAAATTATCCTTCCTTCATATTATAATAAAAATATTTAAAGTTTTTTTTTAATATTTTTTGGATTAAATATATTAAAGATATTTTTATATTCTAGAATAACTGTTCCAAAGTGTCCTTTTTGCATATTATAATATCTTTTAGAATATTCAATCCGAATATTTGTGAACTTTCGACATTTCTGGATTTAAAAATATTTTTTCAAACATAAAATCTAAAAAGTATAAAAAATAAGAAAGTGTAGAGATTTTAATTATAATTTTAAAAGGGGTAGTTTGGAGATTATAACTTTAATTGAGATGCAGAAAGTGACATGGAGGGTGCAGGCGAAAAAGGCCATCTTCGGCCGCAATACGATACGAACGAAGTTCTAGGCCCAAATTCTCAGATCGTCTCGGAGTCCTGGCAGCAACGACGTCGTATGGTCAACCCTGTAGTTGCTCGGCGCGTGGCGCGTGTACCCAAACACGCATCAAAATCTGCCGCTTCAACCAGCGATTGGTGTTGGGATGAAAATTCCTGCAAACCGCAGAGAAGAGGACAAACAATTAGGGTTTTTCAAATTCCTCAAACCTCCGTGTTCCATTTTAGTTATTTTTTTTTTTCCTGCTCACACTGCTTCCTTGCCCTTGAATTGCAATTTGTACAGGTAATGCTACATTGCGATGTTTTCCAGTCTTTTTTCTGTTTTTTTTTTTTTTTTTTTTTTTTTTTTGTCTTCGAATTGATTTATTCTGTTGTCGAATGCCTGCAAAGAATTTCGTAATCACATTTTCCCGTTTTGTGAATTTCATAAGCGCATAGTTCTGTGGCACCTGTTTCATCTTTTAATGGCGGTAATTCAACCGTGAATGTCTGCGCTCAGTAGGGTTTGGTTCATGGAGTTTTAAACCTTTTTTTTTTCTCTCTCTCTCTCCCTCTCTCCTTTTTTAAAAATCCCCTTCTGTGTATTTTGGGTGCCTGTGTTTTGAGTGTGAGCTTGTGATTTTTTATTTTTTTTTAAATTACTGTAATGGGTTGGTGTAGGAGGTTGCTGTGTTCTCATGCACGATTAAAATTGTCAAATGAGTGATGCAAAAGAACACGAAGAGGCTGCCCAGGGCGAGTCCTCGGTCGTGGAAGAGAACAAGGTGTTGGTTGATACAAAGGATCGAGTTCAGCCTGAAGCGGCCTCTACTCCTGCTCCAGTAGAGGAAGCGTCAAACCTTGTTGAAAATGGGTCAAATCATGTTGAAAGTGGGTCAAATCCTGCTGAAATTAAGAAGGAAGAGCCATCTGCTGAGCATAAAAATGTGGAACCTGAGGTTGTTTCAGAAGGAATTCCACAAGAAGATGTTAAAAATACTTTTCACTCTGTCCCAGTAGAGTCTCATATTCAGGTTTTGGATACGATTGAATGTGAAGAAGCGTCTAAAGCGAAGGGTGAAGCTGAAGAATTTCCCACAAGTGATAAGAAGGTTGAGAATTGTGATGATATTCGTCAGAATAGTATTGATAATGTTGGAATGGCTGTGGAAGTGAAGCCTGAAGGCTGTGGAGTGGTTGACAGTAAAAATTGTGACAATGGTGATCCAATGCCTGCAAGTCATAATGAGCCTCCTATATCACAACCTGCTCCTGCTGATACAAACACTGAGTTTGTGAATGTATTAGAAGTTGAGAATAAGGCTGATGAAAAGCAAGCTACCGATCCTGCTGATAATGGGAATTCAAACTCAAAGCACTTCTGTTTCTTGGATGCTGACCATTCCTACGATGGTAATGAGTCAGGAACAGAGGAGGAGCAGTCAGCATTCATGAAGGAGCTTGAAAACTTTTTTAGGGAGAGGAGCATGGAATTCAAACATCCCAAGTTTTATGGAGAAGGACTAAACTGCCTCAAGTGAGTGGTTCATGTTCATTTAAACTTTTACTTGTTTTTAAATAAATACACTAGTCCATAGTATGATCACTTTGGCATAAAGCTCACTTATGGCTGAATATTAGGTTGTGGAGAGCTGTAACAAGATTGGGTGGCTATGATAAGGTATTCGTTTTTCTTATTCCCTGTTGAATCTCTTACGCAAAACTATGCAGCACATCTTGGATGAACGATTAGATACAGTAGAAGTTCATTGTAATTTCACATGGAGGTTGCTGGTTTAGCTTGTTAACAGTCTTCATATGAGCTACCTAGCTAGCATGTAACATGATTTATTTATTTTTTTTGTCACTTGCAAGGCACCAGCCGTTGGAAGACCAATGTTATTTGTCCTAGTAAAATGAAGTGAACAAATGCATTCACACACATATATACGGTAGAAGAGACTAGTGAGTGATGAGAATCTTGAGTTTTTATAAGTAATGTGACATATATTTATTGCAATTGAAAAACTGGCTGAGTTGTTCATTCCATCTACTAGAAAGTGTATTTACAGAATACTCATCCCTTTTCTACGGAAGTCAACTATATAATCAATCTGACAACCAATACCTTGAGTCTAATTAATTAATTCCTAACAGAATATGGCAACAAAACCATCTAATTAAGGAAGAGTAATATGTACAGGCTTTACATGTTAACTATTCTTCACACCAGTACGTGTTATACTCTGTTATCACACTGTAGGTATTTTATATTGCTAGGGTATAGTATGAAACCAAACATGTTAGAGATATGATTTAAATACATTAAATAGGGAGATCTGATATGATTTCACAGGGAAATATCTTACCAAATACTTTTCATTTTTAGACATTGATTTTGTTTCTTATTATTGGATCTTTTCTTCATTATAAATAAATAAGAATAGTTCTGTGTATAACCCATGAATTCTTTATATTTCCTCTCGGTTTGCCTTTTCTCAACATGATACCGAGGGGTACTATCATCTTTAACCTGTTTTTGTCACTAATCCTGTCAACAGAACATAATTCAAAATATACTTAGAACATCATACATTTTGAGATATAAGATTCCTGGTATCCTAATTGTATCGATGATAGCATTCATGACATAGAAATCCTAGGTGATGCAGTTTCTTAGTGGCGTGAAGATACCAGCTTGCCAAATACTCACCTAATAATCCTGTAATCTGTTTTCGTTTAATTAATTTATGAATGAATAGTTTGTCATGATGCACGTGACACGTTGTAAATCTGTCTACTATTTTACTAAAAAAATTGTTTAATTTTTTTCAGTTGTTGAATAGATGTCCTGTACTTTTACAATTGGATGAGCAAAATGTTAAGGGGTTGTCTTTTGGGCCAAATTAACATTGGTTACTCTCTAAGCAATTAGATTGTTTATTTATCTCTTGTTTTGATGTTTCCAAGTCATGCACCTAACTGGCTCATATTTATAAATAGGTGACTTCATGTAAGTTATGGCGGCAAGTGGGAGAGTCTTTCAAACCTCCGAAGTATGGATTTTTCTTCACTTACAGTGTCTTTATCTTGTTTATTGCTCTGAAATCAAAATCTTGTTATATATGCATATTTTGTATTTGTCTTCTGCGTAGTTTTTATATCTCTTCTGTTTGTTTTGCCAAGCATAGCCTCTCTGGAATGGTAGTATCTATTGGTAAGGGAGTTGCGAGAATTTGAAGTGTTTCTAAAGTTAAGTATTGATGGGAAACAAAGAATGCTGGATGCATGTATTGGACTGTGAATGGTTGATTAAGAAGCATATTAGCTTAGCTTTGAACCAGCTGTTTGATTTCAATATTTAAGACATGGTTAACTTGTGGGCTTCAAACATTTCGTCACTGTTTTGGCTTTTCCCCATATCCTACTCAACTGGACTTCATTTTCAATTTTCTTTTCCTTTTTTCACTGGGTGGCTGGGCGTTGGGGAGTTTTTCAGAAAAATTTGAGCTGTCTGAATGGATAATTATAGATAATATAATGTATAATATATTAACTCAGTGCAATGTTCTCCAACTATGCAGGACATGCACCACTGTCTCATGGACTTTCCGGGGATTTTATGAGAAGGTGACTACTCTACATATACTAGTCATAATTCAGTTTCTCTTTTTTTATTAATTGCTTTCACTAATTGCACATGATTTATATATGTGCTTGGTTGATGTTCCTTTAAGGCTTATAAGTAGGCTTTTTATATGTGCTTGAATATTGACATTGATGTAGATAATAAGCATACCTGAATAGCTTTTACAATTTGTTTACATTGTTATCATTCTTTTCCTGCTTGTTACGATGGTGACATTCATGCTATGACCCTATCAGAGAAGATCCCACACCTTTTACATAGTTTTCTTGTGCCCAAATTTTCTCTTCATTTAGTAGTTAGCAGTGACATGGGATACATTTCATATTTGTTTGCTTTCTCACAGTTACCTATAAATATCTAGCCATGCTTGTTTTAGATGTTAAAAAGAAATAAAGGCTTATTTCATTATTTTTCCTATTTGCTAATGTGTGAAAATTGATCAGATATTGTGCCTTTAGAAGTATGCAGCTGTCATCCATGCTATTTAACCTTCATTCATGCTGTTTGTGATATCCTACCCCAGGCACTTCTTGATTATGAAAGACATAAAATAAAAGGTGGTGAGCTAAATGTGCCAATTTCTTCTCTCCCAGAGCCAGTAAATATTGAAAATCAGGTAATGTGTAATTTATACCATTGCTTTCTGTTTCATGAACAAATATAAGGCCCATTCT
Organism: Vigna unguiculata; assembly: GCF_037176805.1. Lineage (NCBI taxonomy): Eukaryota > Viridiplantae > Streptophyta > Magnoliopsida > Fabales > Fabaceae > Vigna > Vigna unguiculata. Next base: position 29,978,676 of record NC_140793.1, read on the forward strand.
CATAAAAGTCGCGGATATGAGAACAGGAATTATTGGAAAACCACATTTGACATCTGCATAATTTCATTGATTTTCTGCATTTGAATTTTGCTTATTTTGTACTGTCACTCTGTCAATTTTCCTGTGACCGTCAGTTTATTGAAACTGTTTTTTAAATGATGGGCAAATTCAGGCTTCAGCATCAGGTAGAGCCCGGAGAGATGCTGCAGCACGGGCTATGCAGGGTTGGCACTCACAGCGTCTCCTAGGGAATGGTGAAGTTAGTGACCCTATTATTAAGGTCTGGAGGATTTTGAATTATTGTTTTTGTTCGCTGAATTCTTTATTATTGTCTGTTACTCTGTTTTGACCTCCATATAATTGTTTAATACTTTTCTTTTTCTTAGGATAGGAATTCCATGTCTGTGCAAAAGCGTGAAAAGCAGCTTAAAAGCATCAGTATGTCTTTCGTCCTATTGCTTCCATTTTTAACAGTATAGCAGGTTTTAAACAATTCTCAGAATTGGATTATCTCCTTATTGTCTCAGATTTGCACAAACGTAAAAAGCCATCTTCACCTTACATGGATAATGCAGTCAAAGCTGCACGCAGTAAACCTTCTAAACCACAGTTAAGACCGGTTACTTCATTTTCAATCTCTTTTCTTGTGTTTTCTGTGTATTTATTAATTGTTTATATATTTGTTTAATTAATTAGTGAAACGTTTTGCCAGCCACTTTCTTTACTTGAAATTAGGAAGTGTTTACTTTAGGACTTTGGTTTATCTGCTGACTTGCTCACCTTTGTTGATTTGCGTGGCTGCTAGATTGGACACAACTGTGATTGACATAGGACCTCCTGCTGACTGGGTAAAAGTCAATGTACAAAAAACTGTAAGTTCTGTATCCTTTGATGAGATAGCATAAAAGCCATGTATCTAGTTACTAATTACTGATTTAAATAAACACTCTTCCGTGCAGAAAGATTGTTTTGAGGTATATGCTTTAGTTCCTGGCCTTCTGCGGGAAGAGGTATGCATTCTGGTTATGGTGAAAATTAAGCATATTACTTTTTCTATTTCTCCCCTTTACTTGAGAGGAAGTTGCAGTATGGTAGGCATACCAAATTCATTATAGCGATTGCAAATTTCAACATATATTAGGACAAGCCTACCTGTTGGATATTCTGGAATATTCCCCTTGAACCTTGAGCCTTGGAAAATTTGCGGTTCTTTACTTCAAATTGTTTCATATCCAGCCTATTGTTTGTGAGCTACATAGGACACTTAAAAGATTATTGGTTTAAGTTGTGATCTCAAGAAATAGCTATTTCATAAAAGCCACTTCTCTTCTAAAGAAAGAAAATAATAGTTACATTCAACTTTCATTTAGAGATTTTGATTCTCGGGCAGATGACCATCAGAATTGACTTATAAATTCAAAATTTGTATTCTACATTTTCCTTTTGTAGGCAAAGTTTTTCCTCTGTTGAACTTTGTTACTTTTGATGCAATAACGCTTCAACATTAAATGCTTTAGTTACAATACTGAAAAACAATACCGAAAATCTGAAATGGAACTGTGGATGCTTTTTCAAAACCAGGTTCGTGTACAGTCAGACCCAGCAGGACGCCTTGTCATAAGTGGTGAGCCTGAGCATCCCAACAATCCTTGGGGCGTGACACCTTTCAGAAAGGTATATTTAACTTCTCTTCAACAATGAAAAAAAGTGTCTTGCTTTAAAAATAATACTGCTTTTGTTTCAACTTTCAATCCGTCTTGTTTACATGTTCTAACATCAGTGGTCTGTTCTTCCTGCTACTATAGTCATCATACCAAAACACTGAAGAATATAAAGTGAAACAACCTTTTGTGTCTGTATCAAACTATTACTTTGCTTCACTACACTTGCAAGTTTATTTTCTAAAATTCTTAGGTATTAGTAATTAATTCTACGGTTATAGGCTCATTAATACAATCCTCATCTAAACCCCCTCTTTTTGGGGTTTCTACTCGATTGTTCAGGAATATTATGTGATGTTACTCTTCCCTCTCACTCTTAACACAAGAAATTTTATAAATTCAGGTGGTTAGCTTGCCCTCAAGAATTGATCCTCATCAGACATCGGCGGTGGTGACGCTGCATGGGCAGTTGTTTGTTCGTGTACCATTTGAACTGTCCGAATAGTAGTTCCTTCTGGTTTGATGACTTTCTCTTTGACCATGATATATATATATATATATATATATATATATATATATATATATATATATATATATATATATATATATGTAGGATAGTTGACCCCAAAACCATGTAGAAGAATTATTACTGTCTGTAAAACTCATGCCAATATCTGGCTTAGAGTAGCATTTATTTCAAAGAAGTTCAGTTAACTGTTAACCGTGTTAATACGAGCTAGGTAGAATTCTGTATTTGTATTTGCTAGGGAGGAGGGTTGTTGTAACTTTCATAGTGAGATTACATTAAACTTTTGACCTTTTATGTGTCGCTCCTATTGCATTTAATCTGCTGTATATACTCCTCTCTGCAGTAATTATTTAGTAGGTTTTACATTATGTTATGTTTGAATGAGAAATTTTAGAAATTTTGCAATATGAAGTTTTTTTTTTTTTATATTAGTACTTTATTTGTATAAATCAAATTAATTTTTTATATATTTTTTAAATCATGGATTTTAGATGGGTAATTTAATTTAATGCTCTCTTTATCTCTAACACAGACACGTTTGTATTGAAATTTTAAAATCAAACTTTAGTCAATTTTAAATATTTAATATAATTGAAGAGATAATGATATTAGCAACGCAACGAGATATTGAAGAACTTTAATTTTTTTATACGGAAATTGGGATTTCATAATTTTATTACATTTCTCAAATTAATTTATTATCAATTTTCTTATTTAAACCACATTACTGTTATTCAATACTTTAAATTTTCTATTTCTAAATGTCATGGATAGCAAAATGTCATTTGGCATGCTTAGAACAAATTGCCAGGAATATTTACTGAGATTTTTCAAAGAATTTAAAATATACGAGAATCTAATTTCTTACACTATTATTTTTATTTTTAAAATGATTTGAATAAGGAAAAGTGTTTTAAATTTTTTATTTAGATAAAATAGTATAATTTTCATATGTAAATTTATTTTCATGTTATACCAAATTATTTGATTTTAGTTGAAAATAAGTCAATAAATTTTCATTATTTTAAAATTATATGTGTGCTTTTTTTATTGAGTTTTACTATAACACTTTTTGATACAATAATTGTCGTATAAACAGAATGAAAACACAATGTTAACTTTTTTTCTTTTATGTTAAATGGTATTTTAGAATGACATTTAAGTTAAAACGTGATAGTTGAAATATTTGAAATACTCTTTGATCCATAAAAAATTAACGTTATTAAGTTAAAAAGATAATATTTATTCAACTTTTTTGTTTTAGGATCAAAATAAATTAAAATTAAAAATATGGACGGATTCTAATATTATATTTAAGTTTAAGAATTAAAAATATATATAATCTTAAAAAAATGAAATATAAATAATATGAAATTAAAAGTAATTTACAATACTCAAATATTCATAATAATAATAATAATAATTTGCGAGCAATAACTCTCGTCCACTTGTTGAGAACAAAAATTATGTGATCTATATATTCTACAAAGGATTCAAGAAAATTTCCTTGTTCTAAGCATTAATATTAAAAAGTTTTGTAAACTGTTCAAAATGGATAATAGTATTTTGGCTTAAATATCTTTTTCGTCCTCATTTTCGTAGTGTTTGTTGTAGATGGTCATCATTTTGACAGAATGTTTAAAATGGTCCTATTTTTACCGAATGTTTAAAATGGTCCTCATTTTCGTAATTCATATTTTATTTGGTTCTTTTCTGTGACGCCGTTTAAATCTGTAACGGAACCATCTGTACAGTACACGTAACACACCCCAATGCAACTTAATACAAACAGTGCCACCTATATAGTGTTCCGTTACTGACTTAAACGGCGTCACACAGAAAAGGACCAAATAAAATACCAATTGCAAAAATGAAGACCATTTTAAACATTTGATAAAAATGAAGATCATTTTAAATATTCTGTCAAAATGAGGATCATCTGCAACAAACACTACGATAATGAGAACGAAAGGTATTTAAGTCTAGTATTTTCTAGTATAATAAATCATGTACCTCTTGAATATAGTTTGCTTCATTTATTGCATTTTTAGTGTCAATACAGTAGATGTAGGTTCAATTCTTGAATAAGTACGTGGTGCAAGTGGCTTTGATAATAGATGTATTAAGTGTGTTAATCAATGAGAAGTTATTATCTTTTATTAATTATTTTTATTAACCTAAAAATACTAGTGTTAAAATAATTTTATATTTTCATATAAAAAGTAGTTTACTTTCAGCAGTACTTTTTTTTTAATTCTCAATAAACTATTCTTAAATAATATTTTTTGCCACATCAAAGCTGTATAATGGCACTAGGATTGATTCAATTGAAAAGTAATAATCTGTGTTCCCAATTTAATGACCATGAAATAAAATATGAAAATCTTTGGTTAGAAAAGCCCCACGACATGCCTTATCTTTAAACTTTTAATTTAAAAAGAGTAATAATAATAACAATAATTTGGTCAATTTTAAACAAACTCCGTACATAAATAGATGATAAAGGTCAACAATATTAACACATTCATATACATGGATTTTGGTGCATTTTTTCTATTTACCTTGTGAGAACCGTTATTTTATTGTTGTTTAGTCAAGTTCCGTGCTCGTGGGAAGAAAAAAAAAGAAGAAAAAATTGTTTTAAATTGAATTTCGATTTTTCTCCGGAAGGTATTTCTTTAATTATGATATATTGACTTTCGATGCATATAACATCACAAGTGTAAGGTTGACTTTTTTAACGGTCAATAATGGTTCTCTTCCACATCAAGGGATTTTTGAAATTAGGTTATGTTTCAATTGAATTTGTGGTAGATTTAATTGACTTTAAAATAAAAGTTTCGTAGTCTCAAAATTCATGTGAGACTTTCAAAACGTGCACTAAAAGACTAACACTTTCAAGATGCAAAGAACATATAAACCTATAATTTTGCAGAAATGGAGTAATTTAAATTTTATTTTGAGATAAAAAATTCATGTAAATAAAATATGTAAAATTTCTAGACTTTTAATGTGAATTCAATGTACTTTCACGATTTAAATAACTTCGTATGCCTTTAATGCTTAAGTTCGTCGCTGAAATTTTTTCTAAACACTTAAAATTGGTTAATTTACACATGAAAAATAATAAAATAAATGGGAAATCTATTTTCACAAAAAAAAAAAAATAATCACAATAATTTTTCAATTGATGTGAAGTATTCACCAACTTTATCAATGACCAATTTCTGGTGAAGAACCGTATTGATGACTTTTAATGTATTTTTCTCCCTCAAACAAATTTCTTTCTATTTATGAGATTCGTTTTTTTCTAATTTAAATAATTAAGTTATTTAACTTTGACCTAAATCATTAATTTTACGTGAAATAGATAAGTTTTGATTCCTTTATTTTAAAATAAGTTTTTGTCTTTTCTATGTAAAATTTTAATTTTTATTTGAACAATGATATTTTGATTATTAAATTTTAATTTCTTTTTTACGAAATAAAGTAATGTTTTTTAAATGATTTTGAAATATTTAAAATAATAATCATCACATACCACGTGAGTAAATTGCAAATGATGAATTTCTTCTCATATGATATTACAGTATACAGTAAATCATATTCAATTTCCGTTTTGGATGATATTATTTTTACACCGAACAAATTTTTACACACTTTATAACTATTATTTTAATCTTTAATCTGTTTTTTTTCTTTACAAATGTAAAAATTAACCTTTTTAATAATTAAATTATCAAATAGTATGTTCAACACTATATTCAGTATAAACAAACATTTCCCTTCTTTTTTCTTTTTTTTACTTTTGGTACTTTCTTTTCGTTGTTCAGTGTGTATTTCTGTTCTGAGATACCTAAATGCACTTTTAACCGAAAGCAGATAATTTTCTTGCTTTACACAAAAACATTGGAAAAAGGGCAAAGTACACAAAAGCTTATTCAAGGTTATTCAAAATCAAACATGCTTTGAATGTTCAAGTTCCTCATTTTAAAATTATTAAAACTCAGCCATGGTGTATATACATATAATCTTTCACATTGATAAAAACCATGAACATGTGTCAAAAGCATATAATAATTTAAAAACTTTGGCGCGTAATAAAAGTTAAAAAAAGCATTAAAACACATTGAACTATAGTTGGATAATGTTTTGTTGTTACTTTTGATTATCCTTAAACTTCAAATAAGTAGTTAAGAAGTCGGCACTCTTTTGAATATTTGCATGTTAGTTTGGAATTGAATAAGTGAAGTAAATGGATAACCGGTTACTCATAAATTGCTCAAACTATTTATGTCAAAACCAAGCTCTTCTTTTAACACTAACAAAGCTTGTTTCCACAGTTGAAGATTATCCCAAATATAAGGCACTAGTTATGCATCGTAGACACCCAGAAATTACAAAGGAAAAATGAGTTTCTTTCATTAAGTTCTGGTTTCAATTTTATATATAAACAAATATTGTCAAAGATAACTTACCTAGGTATTTACCAATAATGTTAAGAATTATACTTTAAGACTATTTCAAAATTTTATTAAATCGATTTGAAAAGTGAGGTTTATATCCATCTACATAAAATAACATTGTAAAAAATTCTTCATTAATAATCAATTTTAGTAACCAAAAGTTGTTAGTCACTGTAATAACCAATTTACAAAATAAAAAATTATTGATTACTAAAATAATCATTATTATGAATAAAAAATTATAATTAGTTTCTAAAATTTAGCTACCAAGGTTTTAACTACCAAACAAAATTGGTCTCTAAACATTAATTACTAATATTTTTACTACAAAGGAATTGGTTTCTAAATTAGTCTTTAATTAATTAGTGACCAATTTAACGATCAATTATAATTTTTTTTATTCATGATAGTGATTATTTTAGTAACCAATAATTTTTTATTTTGTAAATTAGTATCTAAATTGGTCACTATATTGATTAACAACTTTTGATCACCAAAATTGAATTGATTCATAATGAAACATTTTATTATAGTGTAAATCTCTTTTTTCTTACACACTTTCCATGTTTAGCTATATATATCTCAAACGTAAACTTTAATGGGTAATCCAATAACAACGAACCAAACAAATAATAACTCTCGCTAGAATAAGTTTTTAATAATTTTAATGGACCATAATACTTTCACAAACATTTTTTTTGACAATTTTTGCTTTTCAAGTCATACCAAACTTTTTTCTTCTTTTTTCAAGACACATCAAACATTTTTTTCATCCAATGAATGTCAATCTTCAACACATAATAGAGAACAAGACAACAATGGTGAGATTACCAATCCCATTCTCTAGAACAAACATCGTTTTATCTATAGCTAAATTGGATGAGTTTGTCCAGTTATGAACAATAATATTAATTTACTTTACGAGTTGTTGATAAAGATAACATAAATTTTCAATGAAAACTGTGCACGAGCTACTCTTTTGGAAGATTAGTGGATCTTTTGACAAAGTTTTCTGTAGAGATTAAAGGCACCACAAATCTGCATAATATAGCTCTCAAAGTTCGTTATATCATTAAAGGTAAACAACAAGGAAACAGTTTTGTAATGGAACACAGAGGAGCGAATGGATCACAGAAGGAGAAAAAGGAAGGCACTACGATCTATAGCTACCATAAAAGCCAATCATTCAAAAGTCAAACGTTGTTAGACTAACAAACAAAGCTTGAATAGGCATATATTATAATGCATGCTACGCAACTCATCTTCGGAATCTCACCAATTTGTTACTCATATCATATTCTTGTGGCGCTTTTAGTCACCTACTTTGAAAAACAATAGATGCCATTTTTCTCTTTTGCTTATTTCCCCTGACCCTACCACACCAATCAATGATTCAACACCCTTGTTCTTTATTTCTTTATACCCTCTTTCCAATATTTAAACACACACAGGTTTTTCAAGTTTAGTCTTCATCACCTCAAACTCTTTTGTCTTTGCAGCACCAGACATTTCCAACCTTCTTCCTTCATTCTCCTTCATTCTCCTTCACCATCATCCAAAAAGTCACCATCCAAAAACCTTATATATTTGTTCCTAGGCCAAACCCTACAACATATGGGTCATATGAGTTACAATAGGGTTAGCAGTGGGAGAGGATCATCATCATCATCATCATCATCATCATCTTATTGCCATGGAAAATGCAGAGGGTTTAGGTTAAACCTCAGAAGGCTTTACTTCCTGCGTCTCAGGAAAAGGTTCACCTTCTTGCTCAAACTCTTTGATACGTGGAAACTCTCGTATTCTCAGGCTCTTCAGCTTCTGAAGAAGGTTTTCCGCAGAAAAAATGGCTTCAAAAGAAACTACAGCAACAGCAGCAGAAGTGGCTTGGTGAGAGATGAAAGAATCAAGGGCCAATCTGATTCTGGGGTATCTTCTTATGGAAGGAACAACTCTTTCTATGCAGAAGCCATTGCAGATTGCTTGGAGTTCATCAAACGAACGTCTATTTCTTCCATCGACCAAATCCAAGACCCAGTTCGTCATATTCAAGATACAAATTCTTGACTTCTTTTTTTCTTCTTTTTGGTAGACAAAATCATACAAAGTATTAGCCTTTTTTTGTTTTCACTTTCTGGGTCTCCTCTTGTTTGTTATGAATTTATCTTCTTCTTTTTCTTCCTTTAGTTTTTAGGAAGAAGCATTGATAAGATAAGATAAAATATATAGTCATCTGTGTATATATTGATTTCCTCTGAAGTTTTGCATCGGTAATGGGTTATTGAACAAAGTGTGAAAATTGTCATATATAATATAACGTGTAAAATATTCTTCCTTCAGATTATAAATCTCAGTGAATTACAATTTACAGCATTTCCTTCTTTTATATTCATTATATTATATCAGTAATGGTTCATGTTTATTAAAAAAAATTACTCATCATCTTTTTAATTACCTTTTCTACAAGATTCAGATACAAATTCTTGCATAAAAAGTTGAAGTGTACAAGTTCACATTCAAATTAGAATAATAAAAAGATAGATTTTCTCCTTCTTGATTGCACGTTGCAACGTCTGAACGGGTCATTCTTCTTAGTTGGAAGATTTGAAGATTCGGAAGAAGCTGGTATTACCGTATTGCCACCAAACACTAAAATCTTGTTTTTGACTAATCTAAACCTAAAGCGAGTCTAAAGAGAAGATTATTGTTGACATTATAGAAAGATGGTGGCAATCATATCCCAGAATTTGAATAAAGTTATAATCTTTAACAGAATTTAATATATACACACATGAATTCCATTATATTAACAAAATGAGGAAAAATTGTTTGCATATTGGTGTTGATGGTGATTAGATATCCACTAATGCTTAGCTTTAGAGGTAATAAAGTAGGGTTTTGTTGGTGGGCCATGGTGTGGCTGCTATGACAAGGCCATGTTGTGTCTAAATTGGCTTACAGGTTGGCTCTACTTACCGACCCTGTCCAAAATAATATGGGATTTCAAATTCTAAAACCGACCATTCTTCCACAAAATTGTTTGATTTAGATGCTGTGACGACATAGGTTTTTTGTTTTCTTGTTGGTGTAGCAGTATCATGTATTATGGGTTCTTCTAATAATGTTAAAAAACCTAACTTCAAGTAATTGTGTGTGGTCATTATCAACTTCTTTCAATCATTCATTGAATTAAAAGTTTCATAAAACATTTCTTATCTTCGTCATAAGTTTTTTCCATGGTAATTGGATCTTATCTTGTCTATCCATGTAAGGAATGTGTGTTTTTCTAAAACAAAATAGATAATCCATGTTGATTTTTGTACCGTAGAGTCGATGAGCATTCTCAACCGGACGGTCTAAAGATAAGCGGTCGAAGGTCGTCCACTAGGAGTGAACTATCCATCGATTGGAGTTGAAGTCGTGACTAGTTGATGTGGTAATTTATCTGGAATGAAATTAAAGAGGTCACGACCGACGATCTAAGGACAAGTGGTCGAAGACCGTGTGCTACGATCAGGCAACCTAGTTGACATGATTTGTTATTCTCATCTTTCTATTTGGACGCGTGCACGCTCAACAATATCAGTCAGGCGGCAAAATAAAAAGATAAGATTCGTAATAAAAATAAAATAAGTCAATAATCAAGTTAAAAAAATAATTAGACCTCAATTAAAAAAACTTTAATCATAGGTCCATAAAAAAAAATTATAAATATGACTCAAAATAAATTGCTACAAACTTTTAATTTACATTTATTATAACATTAATTACTAATTTTAAATGAACTTGAACTGATTTAACCATCATAATCTAATTCACGAATATTTGTCCGGTCAATCGAATCTAATTTGTTTCCTTGCGGTACTCCTAAGAGTTATTTATTTATCCCCTTTTGTTGTAATAATGCTTACTAATAATTTTTCGCATTTAAATTCGTTTATGAAATGTTGACTTTTCATTCACATATCATTAATGTTTTTCTTTTTACAATGAACCTGTTGTTTTAGCTGAAATTTTAAATCATTATGATTTTCTTCACTAATCGGAAAGGATCTCAAACCTTTGTTTTAATTTCAGAATATGCATTTTTTTCTTTTTCATTTTTCTTGTGGATATTTTGGAGAACTACAGACAAGTTTAACAAGCTCCTATTCTTTACAAAAACAGAATGAGAAAACTAAATTTAATGAAGATTATTATTGAATTTGAAATTGATAAAATAAATCTATAACATTATATAAAGGATTCAGTCTTTTGATATACATCTTTTTTTTCAATTTTACCCATTTTAATATAAGTAATTATTTTTTAAAATTAAAATAATTATTTTATCAATTTTATTTATTAATTTTTTTAATTTAATTATTATTTTTATTTGATCTTCTTTTAAAATAAATATTTTTTAAAACTAAAATACATATTTTTAGTAAAAATATTACTCACAAAATAAATAAAAACTATTTACAATAAAACTACAATAAATATTTATATTTATTTTTATAACTATGATTTTATTATCTTTTGTTATCATAAAAAAAATAACACATGTTTAACGCTAATGTTTTAATTATAGTTGTAATAAAGATAAAAGTAAAAGTGACATTTGATCTGTAATTATTGAGGTGACAAACTGTTATCATTTTACGAGTAATTTTACTGATAAAAAAAATCATTTTACGAGTAAACTTAAAAAAAATATTTGGGGTTTTTCATTTATAATGTGATATGATTATAATAGTTAGACTAAGTTTATAATGATATATTTGTTGGAAGTATTACTGTTTTCTACATGCAAAAATAATTTTCCAATAATTGTTTGAATGGATTGTTCGTATTCATAAACTACGATAACTGTATGAAATAAATTATGTTTAAAAATTGTCTATTTTTTTTACCTGTTAATATCCACAATTATAGTTATTACTTTTTAACATGATATAATGTGTACAAAAGATAGAAATATAATCTTTTTTATTCTAGAATATCCTTATTTAAATAAACGTGTTTATATAGTATTACAAAATTTGTCAAACACAATTTATTTATTTATTTTAAATAACTAAAATTCTTTGATTTATTAATTTAAATCTAAATAATTGACACGGAAATTAATAATATTTCGACTCATTAACATTATGGGTTAATTTTTAATTTAAAATGATCCCACGAAAATTAAAAACATCCACCAAATATATGACTGGAAACGTCTCTCACAACTCAGTATTAAGTGAGTGCTATATAATAATTATTGATATATATATATATATATATATATATATATATATATATATATATATATATATATATATATATATATATATAAAATTTTAATGCAATCTTATAAGTTTATTAAAAGTATTAACGAGTCTAATATTTGTTTATATTTTAATTGTCTAAATTTTAATTTTTAAATAATTTAAATTTCAAAATTTCAAAAATATTAATTCATATTTCACAAATAGAGTCGTAAAATAAATAATAAAAACATATAGTAATATTCGAAAGTAAGTATATTTAAATTAATTTTAATTTCTATTCAATTTGTTTTAACTCTTTTAACAAATTCTCATATAATCTTAGAAATGATTTATTTTCAGCAGTCCCAATGATCCAACTTTTCGAAATGATCACATTTTTCGGAGTTGTACTTGTATTGCAATTAATTCATCGATATAATATAATTATATTTACATTCTTTAAATAAATTTTTAAAACTAAAGAGAAATTAAATTTTATATCTATATAGAGAGAGAGAAAAAAAGACAGATAAATAGATAAAAAACATCTTAGAATTATTAATTAATATTCAATAATTTTCTTCTATTACTTGTAACTTTATGGTGTTGAGCTTGTCATATAAAATATTATTTGGTATCGTGTAGAACGCGATTATAATAGTTAAAAAACAACACAAACAAAAGAATAGAGTAAGCTATGATTATTTAAAAAAATTATGTAAGGACACATTTTAACATCTTACCATTCGTCTATATGATATTATTCAATAATCAAATCATCTCACAATAACAAAATCAAGTGTTTAACAAAAATTCAATCAAACTCATTACCTTTATGTCATAAAAAGCTTACAAAATATCATCACAAACACTTACTCCATTTCATATGACTTGTGTGTTGAATTAGATTCAAAGATTTTACATTTCATGATACTTTCACACAAATAGAGTTATACATCAAAAAATTAAGTTCTTCTCGTATACGAATGATAGATTCATTGTCATTTCAATTATTTTTCATATAACATACTAAGTCATAAGAATCTTCATCAATTTTGCACAATCTAATATATTCTTTTATATGAATTCAATATTTGTAATGTCAGGATGTTAAAAAATCTTGATTCGATATACAACATACAACCTCTCAACATAGTACTTCTCCTTAAAAATAATTATGATCATATCATATCAAATAACTACAATTTTTCTCACCGTCAACCATATATACATGCATTTTTATCGCAATTATCAATTCAATTCATCACAAAAAAAATACAATCATCACTTTTATCATTTATTACAATTTAAAATATTTAAAATACACTTTTAACATCTTAAAATACTAATTTACTCACCCAAATCCCTTTCTTGCTCGATGAACACGCAAGCTCACCTAACAAAACAAAATTGAGAGTTTTTTAAACTAAGATTTGTCAACAAGCCATATACACAAATGAAACTTACTTATTCAGCAATCAATCATTTATTAGTTATATGGATTTTAATCAAAACAATTTCACTTGATGAGAGGATTTACCGACCCAACAACCGCAAAGTTAATATTTAATAAAAAAAATTGATTATATAAAATTTTTGTACTGTATACCAAGTTTCTTATAAGGGACTTTGATATTCAAACAAATGAATAAATTGTAATTTAAGGCTTTTTAATCACGAGAAAAATTATTTTAAAAATGGATAAATTCAATTATGGCAAAAACAAAATCCCTGAGAATAAATTTGCATTTAGTCCATACTAAACTATGTTAAAAATGTAGTTAAAGTTATATATGAGTATAGAGTTACATATTATATATTTTTGTCATAGGCTTACTTAAATAGGACAGTCGTAATTAGCATAATAACCCTAAGTTTTATAATTCGATAAAAAAATTAACCTAACTTGATATTGTAACCAAAGTAGGTTGGGGTGTGCCTACACACTAACCTAATCTATATCTTTCCTCTATATCTTTCCTCAATAAGATTTATCTATCACTAGTTTAATTTATTTTTAATGCAACTATGTTTTATGTATTTTTAATTTTCTTAAAAGGTACTTTCTTATAAAAATTATCTCAAAACCCTCATCATATACCAAATAAACACACTAGTCCCTTTGCTGGTCAAATTTATGAAGGTACTTTTGACTGGACAGAGGAGAAAAAAAGAATGTTTAATTATGTAAAGAAAGACCGAGTTTTTTTCAAAGTAAAACGAAGAATGAGCTTTGGTAATATTTTTATTAATTATTAATAATATAAACAGAACATTTACCAAAAAGAATAATATTATAATAAGAGAACACATTAACTAATTGACTATTATTTTTCTTTCCCTTATTGTTTAGTTTCACACGCAAGTCATGCAGATAAATTAATTAACAGTCTCCCCAAATTATAAGGTATAAATAATCATTTCCATGGCAAAATGTGACATGCATTTGATAATGACTTTCACATTGAAAAAGGTGTTTGCCCTATGGATCTGGTCTATAACTCTCTGATTCATCCCACTAAACATGTAATTTGGTCTAATCCATGTTTCTTCTTGTAAATCTAAAATAAGTGGTAAATCCTCATGTAAAAACAGTGTGACTTCAACTATTTCCATGTGTATACTCTTTTTCTTTTCATCCATAAGTTTATTTATCTTAGTTAAAAGTTGTATGAAAATATTAAATTAAATATAGTTAAATTAGTAGATATAAAAAAAGATATAAATTGGTGTTTTGGGTGTAGGAGCATACATTTATCTAAAACACTCAACTAGTTTTCACTTTACTCTCCTTCTTAGTTTTGACGATTCTTCCGCTTGGTCTTCCTTCCTTTCCTTCCAGTTCGATTGTTCAGACCATCAGAGTACCTACCTGTCAATTAGGCTTCAATGCTTAAGTCCGTTCAAGTCCGTTTGGGTGTATGCAATTAATGCTATAACAAATGCGAATTAAAAGTCCTTACCAACTTACATTTATAATTTTCTACATGGGTCTGTGATTATGGTTTTCTTAATCTCAACCCAATTGTTTTTTAAACCTGATTACTGACTTGTTTTACTTTAATCTTCAGGTTTTACCCTTTGGTCCGCCTGGCTGACGCTGCTAGGCGTATTGCACACCGATTGGCCATGTTCTTGCACCCAAATAGTTGGAATGAGAATGGCAAATCATGGTCGGTGTCGTTGACGCTCAAATTAAGAAGGATCTCAATGTGATTTTCAATTACTTATGGCCGACCAATCGTAACAGGTAGCCTTCGACCGCTTTTTCTCGGACCGTTTGGTTGGAAGCTCCCTAAAATCACTCCGGAGAAATTGACACATCAACAAAATTCACAAATTTTAATCCTAATCATAAAACAGTCCGTCTATAATGAACAGTTTTTGACTGCTTATCTTTGGATCGCCTAACTGAGAGAATAGCTGGAATAATAGATAATACGGTACAATTAGGTACAATTAGTTATTGAAAGAACCTCTTTGTTAATAACTATAGGTCGAAGATTTGAAATATTTTATCTAAAACAATTCCATCGATACTTCCACCACGTTGAAATAAAAAATAGACAATAAAATATTACATTCCATTCACGAGTTGTGATTGTTTATTTGATTAAAGGTTGTTATGATTAATGTATTGCATGAATTGGGATTCGAAATTCCCAAAGTCAATGTAGTAGTAGCATTCTGACTAGGATAAAATTCACCACACCAGAAAAAGAGATTAGAAGAAGGACTTAGTGAGTGAATGAATCTATTCACCACAAACAGAAAAAAATTTGAGAAAAAGAATAAAGTACCATAGTTTACAAAAAGAGTAAAAGGTAAATCAAATATGTTAAATATTTCTTGTGTTATTTATTTATAGTTATTTTGATAATTAACAAGTTTTATAGAGAGAATGGAAGAGCAGCGATTTGTGGATGAGAGCGTAAATTTCACACGCGTAACAATAAAACAGTATGGAAATAATAATTTAAAGATTAAAAGAAGGAAGAGGAAGGAGGGAAATGAAATTTAGAATTTGCCCTAATAATCATAACTGGAAGAAACTCCTAACGAAGGCGCGAAACTTGATCAGTGTTGGCTACGCTTCCGCCGCCATGGGTGATATTCAGATCCATAAGACCAAACTCTGCATCATCGGAAGCGGTCCTGCCGCCCACACTGCCGCCGTGTACGCCGCGCGCGCTGAGCTGAAGCCGATCCTCTTCGAAGGCTGGATGGCCAACGACATCGCCCCCGGCGGCCAGCTCACCACCACAACTGACGTTGAGAACTTCCCCGGCTTCCCCGACGGCATCCTCGGCGGTGAGCTTATGGAAAACTGCCGGAAGCAGTCGCTGCGCTTCGGTACCGAAATCCACACCGAGACCGTCTCCAAGGTCGATTTCTCGAACCGTCCTTTTAGGGTTTTTACCGATTCCCGCACTGTCGAGGCCGACTCCGTCATCGTCGCCACCGGCGCTGTCGCCAAGCGCCTTCCGTTTGCTGGCTCTGGCGACGGTCCCGATGGCTACTGGAACCGCGGGATCTCCGCGTGCGCCGTCTGCGACGGCGCCGCCCCAATTTTCCGGAACAAGCCGCTAGCCGTGATTGGTGGCGGGGACTCGGCCATGGAGGAGGCGACGTTCCTCACTAAGTACGGTTCCGAGGTGTACATAATTCATCGGAGGGACACGTTCAGGGCCTCGAAGATTATGCAGAGCAAGGTGATGAATAATAGCAAGATCAAGGTGATTTGGAACTCGGTGGTGGTTGAAGCCTATGGGGGCGGAGATAACAAGAGGGTGCTTGGGGGACTGAAGGTGAAGAATGTGGTGACTCAGGAAGTGTCTGATTTGAAGGTATCTGGTTTGTTTTTCGCAATTGGGCACGAGCCTGCGACCAAGTTCTTGGACAGTCAGCTTGAACTGGATTCTGATGGCTACGTCGTTACCAAGCCTGGGACTACGAAGACCAGTGTTGAGGGAGTGTTTGCTGCTGGTGATGTTCAGGACAAGAAGTATAGGCAAGCTATTACTGCTGCTGGCTCTGGTATGTTATAGTTTTATTTAAGTTGATATGGATGTTTGTTGGACTGACACTGGTATATGCGTGTGTATAATGACCCTGAATTTGAAACACAGCCTCATGTTGCCAATTTTGTTATTTTAAGGTTGTTGATTTGGCTTTTATTTGGTATGCTCCCTATCAAGGATTCTCGTTTAACTAAGATTTCCTTGTTTAAAAGATGAATGAAATTAATTTCGAGTCATTGAAGAATGTGATTTAAAATAGAATATGTGCCTAAATTAATCTCGGTCATGGATTTTATAATGGAGTACATGTCACAATGAAAAGAATTGATTTTGGTAGTTTTCCTGACGAGTAGTAAGTTCTTGAGTTCTTGAGTGCCCGTTATTTGACTTAGTAGTAAACCAAGTTAGCAGAGTTTTTTCTCAAATGAGGCAGCGCTGGTTCAAGAGAGATTTTGGCGTACAGCAGTGGAGTGAGCTCACATCCTAGTCTGTAGGGTATATTATATATGATAACAAGTATTGTATAGTATATATTGATGCCATTTATTGAAATGTATTGATTGATTTTGGTGCCTCATTTTCTTCATCTTTGTGTTCCGCTTCTATCCGATGATGCTTTAATTTAAGGATATTTAATTTTAACTAAGTTTTTTGTCTTGGCCTTTTTCTTTGCCGGATATGAAATGATTGTATGAGTAGATAGATTAGTGTAACACATGTTGAGAAGACAAGAAATCAATTATGGTGGTTTGACAACATAATGTAAAGAAGGCAATTCGAGACATTGGTGAGTAGACTACATCTCATGGATTTTATCCTTGAGGAGAGAGGGGTAGAGGGACACCGATAAGGACATTTTGAAGAAATTGTTAAAACAGATCTTGTGGTGTTAAATATCGCCAAGAATTTGGATTTTTGACAAACCTAATTGCGATAGGTCATCCTGGGCTAACCTAGTGGGATATGATTTATCATTAACAAACTATCTAAGGAAATGAAGAACTATTTTATCGAGAACAGAGAACAATCACGCAAATACATTTTCATCAGCTCTATTTGTAATAATCAAAGTAAATGAATAGGAAGTTTCTAAAGGTATTTTTTCTTCTAATTACTATGGAGATATTGAGGATATTTTTATCCTAATAATTCTCTATTTACATTACTCTCCCTCATGTTGGTAAATTGATATTGATCATTTCCAACATGTTTACTAGATCTTGAAATCTATGAAGGGGAAGCTCCTTTAGTGAAAATAAGTCTTGTAGGGACATGAATTGTAACCCCAATACCTTTGTCAAGTTATCTTTGATAAAATCCCCATCAAGCTTAACATATTTGGTCCGATCATGTTGTATTAGATTATGGACAATTTAGACTGTTTTCAGCCGATTCAGGCTGACCTGTTTTGCGGCTTAAATACAGACTGACAATTTGCATGCCCAAGCCCATTTTTTTTTCTTTTTTAATAAATTTTCTTCACAATCACTCATAGGATAATAATTAACATGTATTTACAACATCTATATAAAATTATCATTATTCTATCATATTTTCGCATTATCATACTCTTTTGTTCAAGTAGTATGTATGAATGTCTGATAATAAACACACATACACTTAAGTATTTTAACCTCGTGTATTTTTATTTATTATATTTTAATTTGTGAGATCTTACTCAATCTACGTTTTTTGTCTAAATAAGAGTGCAAAAGAAAATTTAATGTGTATAAAGGTTTGGGATGGCCAATTTTTCATGTTGGTAAATTGAGTCGTTATATTTTAAATTCTACTTGCCGAGATATCGTTATTTGTAGAGTTTAATCCATTTTGATGCAGATGGTTCTTGTATAATCATGTCTAAAAATATAAGATCAGCTTGTAGTTTTCATAGTAGTAACGGTTACCAATTAGCTATAATCTAATGCCTAGTCAATTCGTGGTTTTAACATACTATTTAATTTATTATGCTGAATCTGGAATTCCTTTTTTGACATAATAGTTATGCTTGAACGTATGCGTTAGTTATAATATACTGTTTTACACTTCTCATATATGTTCCATTCTACTTTCTCCATGCTTTCTAAGTCCCTGAGATTTGGTTCTCTTGCTTAATATTTTCCTTTTCGTCTTTGCTGTCATTAGTAGTACTAGTGTGGTGAACTATAAAAGGATTCTAAGTATGTGACTGCCCCTGATTTTCCAGCGACCTTTGGTTAATCATGTGGTAACTTCCTTCAGAAATATTGATATGATGACCCATATTTCGAAGCTTTTAATCCTTGTTTAACTATGTATGTAGACATTTTCAAACTTTGATTTTGTTACTGGAGTTATACCAAATGAGAATATATGGTTATTCATTGGTAGAGGATAAATTGTTAGAATTGGAAGTTGTTAAATTAAATTGTTGTCTTACGTATTATGAATTACATTTGAACTGGAAGTAATATATACCAATGTAAAAAAAGCATGCAGTTTGCTGTCTTTGGCTTCGATAGTCATTATTGCCATTGCTTTTAAAATTTACACTACAATTGAATTAGAAATCACAGTTACTCTGTACGCTTCATTAACATTTTTCGTTCAAAGGATAATGCAAGTCGTGTGACTGTTGCAGGATGCATGGCCGCTTTGGATGCAGAACATTACCTGCAAGATGTTGGTGTACAACAAGATAAGAGTGATTGACTAGCTTCGGAGGGTCCAGAGTTCAGAAGAAGCTTAATCAGAAGTAATGTTTAATGAAACATAGGAGAATGAAAAAATCTGTCTTCTTGTCGAACCTTCATTTATGCGGTGCTATTCATAGTTTCATTGCAGAGATGCACTTGCAATATTTTTTAGCAGCTATGCTCACGAACATGTATTATGATTATTGGGCTTATGTTGCGTGCATTATTCTGGACTATCATTCATAGTCTGCTATGAAGAAAAATATAACTATTTGCTGATTTACACGAGTAACTCAAACTATGCTCTGATCTTGGATTACAAATCTTTTTACCCAATCAATTTTATTTAGTGTCGTAATTAGTCTATTGTTTTTTTATCAATTCTACCCGGTAGGCGTAGATGAACACGAGCGCAAACTTCATAAGGTTTTTCATGCAGCCTTTCTAAAAGGAAAAGTGTATTCTATCACCTGAATCTTTAATCAAATCTTGTTTTGATTCTCTTATTTTTAATTTGATGAATATAGTCTACCGATTATTTAAATGGTGTGAATTTGATAATTTTTCAATTTTGATAAGTAAAATGTCGTTATTAAATGTTAGTCTAATCATAAAGGACTAAAAGAGGGTTTTGAAGAACGGTATTTTCTTTCTACCATGTTTTAAATTTTATCCAGTACCATTTTACACTGATAAATAAGCGTTTTCCAAACTGAAGTCAAAACTGTAGGGGTAAATTTTTTTAATTATTCAAATTTCAGTCCCTAAAGTTAATATTGGGGAACGAGAATTTGCGGTATTTCGGAAACACTGCTGGGTTTACTTTATGAATTTTGAAGAGAAAACTGGAAAGCAGTTATTTCATCCTGCACCTCCCATTGTTTCTTCCTGCACCCCATTAAACTTAATTCTCAAAATATCCTTCATTAAAATTAAGTTTAAACCCTTAACCCTATCCCTCTCACAGACTTTCCATTGTTTCCTCGCGTCTTCACGTTTAAGCTTGTGCATCTCCACATTCATACTTTCTCTTTCCCTTCTCATATTTAAGCTTGTTCGTTTCCTTCACACACGGAAAACACAACATCTCGATTGATTTATGGGTTGGGTGTTCTATTGATGGAGGAGGTACCGGCTTAACATCCAAATAAGTAACCTCTTGTTTTAGGCTCATTAAAATTTTTTCTCAAATTTAGGCTCATTAAAATATTGGTTGTTTTATTTTTTAACATTATTTCACTAGTTTAGTTTTAAACATTTGTTAGTACGCATTAATTTATTTTCATCTTTTATCTGTTGTGTGTGTCTCTGACTAGTTTATTCTCATTTCTTATCTATTGAGCATGTCTCTAACTGTCTATGTTCCAAGTGTTAGAAGTTGTTAGTTGACATTTTTGTTCTTTCATTGCACCAATGTATCATGTGAGGTAAAATGCTAAAAGTCAAACATTAAATTTTTTTTGTTAGTTAATCACTTAATTTGTCTTTTGTAGATACTTGTTGTATGTTATTTTATCAGATTATAATTGCCTTTTCTATAGATTTTTCAAAGTAAATATTCTAGCACTTGAAAAATGTTTAAACCTAGAAACTTTTTTGAAACGTGATAATTTATTGGATCTTGATGAATTGGATTTATTTGCAGAGTTAAATATCTTAAAGAAAATTATAGATTGAAAAATGATAAATAAATTGATATTCTTAATTGTATAAAAAGAATAAATTATTAAAAAATTATTTTTGCAAAGGCTTAAATATGTTTTTAACTTTTGAATTTTTGTGCAAATTGAAATTCCTTCATGTGTGAAACTTTAATATATTTTGGTCTCCAAAATTTAGAAATGAATAAGTATAGTATTTTTAACTGCAGTGCATTAAATTATTTTGACGTGTTAAACTTATTTTATGCTGATATTGAAACATGAACATGCCAAATGATGTAAATAACTCAAACGTTGGACTATATCCATTCATTCTTAAAGTTTGAAGACAAAAATATATCAAAATTTTAAACATTAATGAATTTTATTCTAGCTACAAAATTTATGAACTAAAAACATATTTAATCCTAAATTAAGCATGTAATTTTTTTTTTATTTAAAATATCGATATATATATATATATATATATATATATATAATTTATTTTTATTTGAGTAATCAACTTAAAAAAATTCCTTCACAACCTTTAAAAGCCAGTTATGTTTTGTATTTATTTAAATATTCATTTTTTTCGCAATCCATCTATGTTAGTTAATTATTTACATCTTTATGTCTATATGAATTTCAATAACTTTTATAAAAAATAAAAATAATTAAATGTATCGTTTAATAACATAAATCATTGATCGTAATTTGAAATTTGAAATTATATATTAAACATTTTTTTTTATTATTTCATCATTAATATTAAAAATATATCATATAAAAAAAGATTTCCTACACATGATACACTCTAATATGCTTCATTTGTTAGGGAAGTTTACTGTCCTCCATGTGACTGGAAGGAAGAAAATATTAAAGAGTTGGGTGGAGGGTGGAAGATGGAAGATGGAAGATGGAAGATAGGAGACATATCACAAAATCTTTCTCTAAGCCTCATCCATTCTAATTTCAAACAAACAATAAATATTCGTGATAAAATATAAGGGTCAAAAGATCAATTTAATGTTTTTAATTATAATATAAAATAATATCAAGCTAATTATATAATAATTTAAGGGTTAAATATGTTTTTTGTCTCTCAAATTTTAATGAGTTTTAGAATTAGTTTCTCTTCAAAATTTTATACCAATTTAGTACTTATTTTTATAAATACTTAAATTTATTCTTTCATCTTTATACCAATTTTGTTATGTATTACCACTAATATTATGTGATGTTGCATCTTATTTTTTGGATTGCAATTAGAAGGGTATAATCATGTGATTGGTTACATGTTAATTTTTGGATTACAAGTATAAATGTGTGGGTGTAGCATTAATTTCTAAACGCAAGTTGGGATAGGTGTATTTTTTTTTTTTTTGAAGACCTCAACTAATTAGTAATTTCCAAATTTTTTTATACTTAGGATTAATATTTATAGGGTAAAATTAAGTAGTTGACTATAAATAGGTAAAATTATTGAAGTCAATCAAATATTTTTTTTTTATATAAATTTAACAATTTTTTTGTTGGTCAACTATTAAAAACTATAGGTAAAAGTGGATTAAATGTCTTAACTTTGACTCATACATTTATAACAAACTTTAATTAGTTAAAAAAAACAACAACATTGTATAATCAAAATTAAAAATGGAATACATTTTCAAAATTTAGAAATTTAACTTTTTGTTAATTACATCTAAACAAATTCACAACTATGATTAAATAGACTGATTAATGGAATCTAAAAAAAATTCTACTACTTTATTGATAAAAGAACTTATTAAATATATGATAATAGTAAAAATTAGGTGTCTTTATTATCTTCAAATTTGGCGACATGACACATGCCAAATAACAAATAAAAAATCATTTGCAACCCTAATTTTGGATGTTAACTTTAGTCTAAAGGAGAACTCAATTTTCATTCGTTCTCATTCTTTCTTTCTTTGCATGGTAAAAAAAAATTCTCTTCCCTTCTCACCTCTCTTTACAAGTTTTTTTTTTTATCAACTTTCTTTATCAAAGTCACCAGAGCTCAAACCTTCATCTTTTTTTATAACGAAATAATAAGAGTCGTAATATTTTTTATTAGAAGGAGTTGATGTGGACGTGGTGTTTGTTTTTTCTAAATGTTCTACAAAATGTAAAATTTAAAATTTAAAATATTAATTTATTGTTTTTGTAAAATAGTTACATAATAAACAATAATTTTAATTGAGATTTATATAATGAATGACAAATAAATTATACAGGAAGTTTTGACATTACAATCATATAAAGATTATGTGTTTATGTATATTTATTTCTTATATGTTATTTATCTTTCTCATTTTTGTTTAATATAAGGCTAATACTTGAATTTATAATATTTTTCTATAAAGTAAATTAAGTTTTAATTTAGGTTTTTACCAAACATAACATGTCTATTTTTGCTGAACATCAACACATTTCCCTTTTACCTAACTTTATTATGTTAGTTTTACTATAAAGAAACATGTTTTGCTTTTATCCGAATCGAACACCAAAACAAATTATAAATATCATTATTAAAACTTTCTTAAAAGATATTAAATATCAATAAGTCATTAGTAGTTTTAATATGGCATGGTCATTATATATGTATGTTAATATATGATATTTTTTTTTGGCATTTTTATTCCACAAATTTAGAATTTGGTTACAATTTTCATATCGACAAAAATCATATTAAAATAAATATATTAACATATGTCATGGTTGTTTCTATGTATATTAATATCATGATTTGATTATTTTTGTCATGATTATTCCAATAAATTGAATATTGATTCCAATTTTTATATTAAATATTAGTAAATGAAGTTAATAAGTGACTTGAGTTTGAATGACCTATACCGAATAATCAACGTGTGATGAACTAAATCAAATACAGTCTAATAGCTGTTGTGACAACTCTACACAGTAAGCATATTTCATAATTTACTTATAATTATATTAAATTATTTAAGTTGTTAAAACTAAATAATTAATGTAACGTGTCCATTACATTAAATAAAAGTAATGATAAGTTAAGAACAAATTTATAATTAATTATGATTAAACACTAACAGGATTAAAAAGGGATGTGGGATACTATAAAAATCCTAATAATTTTTTCATTTTCACTGATAAAAAAGAAACTAGAAAAATAAAAATGGTATGAAATAAAGAGCTGAAAAACAAAATATCTTGTCATGAACCTGATGAGCTGAATCTTTTGGTCAATGCGTTGCTTAACTGATATCTTTCTAATTTTTGTAACAGTGGACATATTTGTTTCGTTCTTCCTCGCCAAAATTTAATAAATATTCACGATTGTTTCAAAATTAACAAATTTTAATTAAGCTTCCCATCTTCCCTTTTGACGTAATCTTAAATAAATGCATTTAACTTTTTAGAATAATGAATATATTGTTTCTCTCTAATTTTTTTTTCCACAAACTAATAAAATAATGGATTAAATATGTTTTTGTCAAACTTTGAGTGAAAATTAAAATTAGTTTTTTTCAGAAGTTTAAACTAATTTAACTTTTTAACTCTGTAGATGTATTGATTTAATCATTTTAATCAAATTTTATTAAGTTTATTTGACGTTTCAAACGCATTTAATTATCATATTTTAGTTTGTTTATACCGGTTGACACATTTTTTTTAATAACGTGTTTGAAATGTCAATTAAACTTCAAAAACTTACAAAAATTGATTTAAATAATTAAATTCACATATTTTTAAATATGACAAACTAAATTAGTTCAAAATTTTCTAAAAAAACTAATTCTAATTTTCATTAAAAAGTTAAAAAATCAGAATCATATTTAACCTTCAAATAATTTGGCAATTTGCGAGAGAATATAACATTACTCGTTCAAACGCACGAAAATTTCAACACTCCCTTTATAAGTTTTCACGTCAACTATGCAACTATACAACTATAAGGATGTGAAATCGAACGCTCTATAAAATTAGTAGTTATACCATTATTAAGTCATTGATTAACTATAGCACCAACGTTGCAAATCCTCTCCATAATAACTTCTAATTAGACACGCATTAATTTTTAATGCTACGTGTACCTATTTAATGCAATAATTTTTTTTTATAAATTTTAATTCTCTTTCGTACAAATAACTCTAAACAATAAATTTATACCATAAAACAACTCTATTTAGTTGCTTTTTCAATGATCCATTAAGAAAGTTTTTATCATAATATTTTATTAATAACCTGTTAATTTATAGTTCCTCAATTCCTTTTTCAAAGTTGCATTTAAAAAAAAAAACATTTCTGTTTACTATTATTTTGAAAGTTAAAAATAATATTCATTATTATTTTATTAATTGTATTTTTATTCTTCACCTATGTGTCTATAAGAGTAGGTATATTTATTCATTATTTTCCAAGTTGATCTGATATCATATTTTAGTGGAACGCGAAGGTTCATTGATGTTACTTTGAATGGTTATGTTGGAATTTAGACATTTAGTGGTGATGGAAAGTAAGATTGACCCACATTCATGGGTCAATATTCCACCCATAGTGCTCTTCTCTAATTATAACACACTGTTTTACAATTTTTTTTTTCTAAATATTTATTTCGTACATTAGTTATGGGTCAATATCTGTTTCATTAACTTTCTATAAACGAAAGGGTGAAAAGCTTGAAAATAGATACAAGCAATTTCAGAATACGAGGCGAGAAATGTTTGTAATTTTGAAAGAGAGTGAAGAAAAAATAAATGCATTAGAAACTTGAATTATTATATATAACGTTGATCATGCATAAATTGTATTAAAATTAATACTGCACAAAGATTGGATTTAAAATTAAGATTAAATTGTTAGGCTGAGTATGTAACTAAAGTTTATAATTTATCTTATTGATTTTATAATATTTTGTAAACACTGGTTAATTTTTCTCATTCAATACATGTATTTTTCTTACAAAAGTATTCACATTATTATTCACTTGCCCTTCAAATGATAAAATTTGTTAAATAACAAACATAAGCTAAAATAACTAAAATTCCATTGGTAGTTTCTATACTGAGATAACATTTGGGACATAAAGTAAGTTAAGCTGTCTTTATTGACCAATAAATACCAACTAAAGACTAAATTTGAATCACTAAAACCTTATGTTTGGGAACTCCTAATCAAGGAAACTTAATCTCAACCTTCAAAACATGATTCTTAATTAAGAAGGTGTGAGAAGTGCTTATAAAACACAAAACGGTCTTGTCTTAATTATTGAGTGATATAGATTTTTTTTTTTTCTAGATTAAGTACTCCGTGATACAATAAAGGGAATTTTTTTACTTCTTTTGATATCCTTTTCTTTTTATTTAGAACCAATTTTGAAATATTCATAGCAAAGAAACTTAATTACATTGTCATTTGTGATCGTTTGACAGTTAAGAAATTCAAGTTGAAAGTTTCATATCAAATAAAATTAAATAAGATGACAAGATATAAAAAAAACTAATAAAATTATTATCTTTACAAATTTTGATTGAGAGTAGTGTTCTGATATTTTATATGACTTATTAATATTGAATATTTTTGGAATCTCTTATTGAAAAACCTTGTAATATTAGAGATAATTTATATTTGTGACAACTTAAACGAGTATAATAAAGTAGTAATTCAAGATAAGTTATAAATACCAGATTGGATAAAAATAAATAAATTTATAAATATAAAGACTTGTATTGGATTAAAAATAGTGTTTTATTTTTTTTGTATGGATTTGTTCATAATGTACCGGTATTAATCTTTCTGAATAACTAATAATAAGTAAAAGGAATTGATATTGAATTGACTCTAAAAAACTTGAAATTTCAAAAGTCTTTAATTGCTTATGTGAAAAAAGTACCATGATACTTTCACAACAAAATTTTTTATAAAGTTTGTTTTTATAAACATCAAACTTTTTTATTTTCTTTCTAAGTCACATCAAACTTTTCTTTCATCCATTAAGATATTATCATGTATACATTATCAAAAATTTGTTAAAAAATATTTTTTTCGTAAAAAAAAAATATAGCTGCTAAGAACATAACAAAAGTATTTGTACCGGTTTGGAATGCAATGTTTACTCACCATCCACACACATAGTGAAAAAAAAAAAAAGGAACAGTGCACATATGGAGATATGCATAAAAAATTAGTTGGATGAATGTTAACGTGAATTTTCCAATACATCGGTAATTCCACATGTCTCACTTTCTCTGGATTTTAGTGGCGACAACAAAGTCAAAATGTTTCCTTCATTTATTTAATGTTGCGATCAACTCCGAAAATGTGATGTACTAATTAAACCTCAACTGCAAAATTCATGTCATTACGTCACTGTTGTCACATGTTCAAGTTTGAACTTGGCCAAAAAAACGTCTGCAGAAATTTCTAAAGATAGAAGAATATGAATTCCATTTGAACTTGTAAAGAGAATTCTATCCCACCAGTGAATGGAATAAATATCCACTGCACCTCACGTAATCAACCTAACACTTCAACGCTACAAATCAAATTATTGTTTGCTCCAGTGTTGTCATCACAAAAATCCTCTAAACACTACACAGATTTTAATATTATACTTCACCATCGTACTACCAGTATCCAATAGTTATATAATTAAGCCGCGCATCGGTTCAAATTATTTAATGGAGAGCATAACACAGGTAAATAAACAGGACTAGCTTTAGAAGAGTGACACAACACATACGTAGGGTGACTTTTTTTTCCTTTTCTGGAAAAGGCGAAGAAGAAAAGAAAAGAGTAAGTGAACTAAGTCTTATTGATGTTGTGTTCAATTGAGAACAAAACAGCTAAAACACTCCTACGAGACATTAATGAAGTCTACTTGCACGTAATTTCCCAACCAACACCAATTAATTGTTCTTCTGAAGCTACAACATATTAATTATACAATTGCAAGCTTGGCTAGCTTTTAGTATTTGCAATGTGATGATGATGGTGGGAGGTAAATTAAGAAACAACTTTGGAGATATCCTTGCAAGACCTGTTGTATTTCATATGGCTATTCACAAGGTGACCGGCTGAAATTGCAGACATGAGTGAGAGTTCACCAGCCAGGACCGAACCAGCTACTATGGCTGCTAGTAACCTAGAATTTGCACCAGGTGACTCTTTGCTCGCACCCTTAACCCCCAGTAGATTAAGACATGCTGATTGTGATGCCAGTTGTGTGCCTCCTCCAACTGTACCCACCTGCACCATTCTTCAACTCTCAGGATTTCGAGGTCTTTTCATCATTAATATAACATTGCCACCATTATGAATTGTAGTGACTCATATATATGCGGATAAAATGCTAAAATTAAAGCAGAGGATCGGATGCTAGAAAGTCAGATTGAAATTTAATGTGAACTGGAATACCAACAACTCGCAATCCAGTTAGACACGTTGAGCGATCTTACTCTACAATATGTAATGTGTCAGTTGGTGGCTACATACATGTCACCTTTCTAGACAACTTGCATGTAAAGAAAACAGAGGAATTTAAGACAAACCAAGTTATGTTCACCTCATTTAATGCTTTTTATCAATTTAATAAAATAGGATACTTCAAAATATTATTTTCCGAAAGTAATTGTCGTCGAACATGCACTGCCATTGCCCGTACCATGCGTTTCTCTGGACATGTGTCCAATTAGCGTGTTTTATACAATTTGTTATTGCCGACAGAAAAAAAAAAAGGAAAAATGTATGATGGAATTGGAAACTAAAATTTCTGGGTGAAGAATTCAGATATAAGAACCCGCGGATAGATAAAAATTCCAGACAGTATTAATGAAGTTTTGTTGTTTGTATTAGATGAATAGATGTGAAGGACCATAAGAAAAAAATTAAAATAAATAAGATTTGTAATTATTTAGATAGATGAAAAACCAAAAAGATGTAGTAAACGTAATTTTGTCTCATTATTAGTTTTTTCTATTTCATTTATTAATTTAATATGCTTTTATTTATTTATTAATTATGTTGAAGATATAAATAATATAAATATTCATAAAATATTTGTTACATATTTTCAACATAATCTATGTTAAATAAAATGTTATTAGAAGAGAATATCCACTACTTATTGAATCTTAATAATATTCAAAAGGATATCGGCTTTCTTTGATTGTATGCGTATGACGGACGGGTGGATTCATACACACGTACGTGCTAAATACTAATGTTGTGTTTGGAAAACTGGAGAACAAAAAGAAAGCAGAGAAAAGTTTTAAATCTGGATTGAGAAAAGTTTTCCTTTTAGAAAGTAACTTTTTTCTTCTATCTTATTTATTTTCTAACTGAATAAGGGAACAAGAATCAACAGTGTTGTAGATTTTGTCTAGTCACCATTTTATCTTACACGTGTTACTTTTATATACACTTCAGCTCCCTTACCTTTTATACATTCTGCAGTTTTACACAGATACGTGATGGGTAGCTTTTTTATTGTCTGTTTGTGCACATGCTTCATAAATAAACGTATCCGAGATACAGAAGAAGAGGGGTTATCTTGAAGCATAATTATTGATCTTTCAACCACATTTAAAATTGAATGTTTCTGTATTTATTTGTCTGCATTCGTGTGATTGCGTGTCTTTCTCATGCAAATCACGCACTGCTTTTTTTAATATTATCATTATAAAAAAATAAAAAAAAGATAGTACTGTTTGGTAGGAAATGCCTAATTAGATGAAATAATAATTGTTTGCAACGAAGCATATACGATGGATTAATTGTAACATATATTAATTAATTAAAGAAGATTATGAAAAGATAAAATACATACCTCAATGGAAGGCATGGTGACAGAGATGTGAAGGTCCTTGGCGTCGTTGACAGCTTCCATCATGGTTATGCAGTGAGAACTCTCGACATTCTGAGCAGGATCCTGTCCAGTGGCCAAGTAAAGTGCAGAAACGATGTTACTAGCATGGGCATTGAAGCCACCGAGAGCACCCGCCATGGCCGACCCAGTAAGGTTCTTCAACATATTAAGCTCCACCAAAGCCTCAACGCTGGTCTTCAACACTTTCTTAACCACCTCCTCCTTAATAACAGCCTCGCACACCACCGACTTCCCTCGCCCCTCGATCCAGTTCACCGCCGCAGCTTTCTTATCCGAACAGAAATTCCCTGATAATATTATAACAATGTCATCACATCATCACTTTCACCCCATTGATTGGAAAACCAAACAAGGTGACGTCATGACATGTTTTAGTGTTTGATTACTTACCTGATATCCCAAGAACATCCATGTCAGGGAAGTCGCTCTGAAGATAATTAAGCACGTTCTGAACTCCTTTCGAAACCATGTTCATCCCCATGGCATCCCCTGTAGTGCAACTGAATCTAATATACAGATTCTTCCCTGCCATTGTTGCTTTTATGTCTTGCAATCTCGCAAACCTGCTTGACCTACACACGTGTATGTGTATGTGTGTACACACACCAACGGTTTATTAAACTTTTACTTTTATATATTTACAAAAGAAAAGATTGTTGAAATTTGTAATTAAGCTGATAATAAATTTAGAATTTGTTATAAATTAAAATGTTATAAAAGGAAAAAGAAAATAGAATTTGTTTCGGTGAAAGTAAAATTACTTGTTGAAAACGACGGCGAGGGATTCGAAATTGAGAGGATCTTCGAGGAAGAACTTGAGCTGAGAGGCGCGTTTGGCGGAGGCGAACCGAACCACGGGGGCTCTGGTCATGGCGTCACGGAGGAGCATGGAGGAAGCTCCGCCGGAGAGGTGAATGGCCTTGCAGCCTCTGTTGGTGCTGGCGACCAAGCACCCCTCGGTGGTGGCCATGGGGATGGTGTACTCGTTCCCGTCGAGAAGAAGCGGTCCGGCGACGCCGACGGGGATCTGAACGAACCCAATCGGCATCTCGCAGCACTGCCCCAGAATGGAGTCGTAATCGAAGCCTTCGACAGGGAGGCCACGGAGGGACCTCCCGGTGAGGCTCTCGACCGCCTCGCGGCGGATCTCGGCGGCGCGACGGCAGTCTCCGAGGCGGGACTCGAGGGAGTAGGAGGGGACGGAGCCGGAGACGACGGCGAGGACGAGGTCACGATCGTCGTGAGGGAGCGGAAGCGGCGGGGAGAGAGGTGGGGCGGGGGGTTTGGTAATGTGGAGGTCGAGGTCGTCGTCGGGGGAGGTGCGGGAGTTAAGGAAGGGGTGGAGGATGAAGGTAATGCCAAAGAAGGCCATTAGGTAGACGAAGGAGGCGATGAGGGAGAGGATAGCGGCCATCTCGGAGAGCGTGACGATGTGGAGAGGGGTGGAGGTGCGGATCTTCTCCCGCCATCGGTGGAGGAGGAAGTAGGCGACGGAGAAGAAGAGAGTGAAGAAGAGGGCGTTGGTGATGTGGGAGTGGGTGTCGTGGTTTGGATTAGGGTCGGGTTGTTTGAGGGATTCACCGGCTTGAGAGGAGCGGTTGTGTCGCCGGCGAACTTCCATTTCTTGGGATAAAATAGGGGAGGGAATGGAATCCCGAAAAGGAATGATGGCAAGTGGGAGAAGGCGTTGGATGGTTGAAACAAAATGCGGAGTCTTAGAATCCTTTTTATAGAAACCAACTCTCAACAACGATCTCGCTCTTCATCCTCTTCATTTTTTCCTATGGGCAATTCAAAATTTTTTTTTTTTTTTATTACTTTCATTAATTAACTCTTCAAATATATTACTAAAACTACACTTTTTATTCTTATTTATTTCCCCGCTTTACTTTACCCATCAATAATTTTATACGTATATAAAATTCATTTTCTCAATAACTAATACGTCAGTGAATAGTTCATGAACAGTGTGTGTATGGTATCCATAGTTTCAAAAAATTTATCACACAGAATGATATTGGCCAATATCCACAAAAAAAAGTATGTTTAATTTTTATATTTTTCAGAACTTATTTTGTAGGTTAAAACATTATATTACTTTTTTATTATTATTTCACAAGTGAACTCATTATTGTTAATATTAATTGTGTTTTATTTTATATGTTTGAATCTTAATTGTGTTATATTAAATATTTGATTTATATTTTTATATTTATTTTAAATATGTTAAGGAACCTCTTAACTATTGTGTTATTTTACTTTAAAATGTTATAGATTATGATATTATATGTACGTTGTAGTGTTTTATATATTATTAAATTACTGATGACACTTATTAGAATTCAGGCACATTAAATATTAATGATTAGTAAAAAATAAATCCTCTGCTAGACCTTACTTATACGGTATACAAAAATAGTTTTTTAAAATATATTTAGGTATAAGCTTAACTTAACATAGAAGTATTATGTATAAATCGTAACAATGGTTTAGTTATTGATTAAATGTTATAAATGGACATCTGACTTATGATATCAGATAAATATTAAAATGAAAAGTAAAAAACTTTAAAGGAAATTATATATATATATATATATATATATATATATATATATATATATATAGGTTTAATAAATATACTACTGTCACTGCAAATAATGTGTCTCCTTTCACATTACGATACTTTAATAATATTATTTTCGTAAAAAAAAATTGTATATACTTTGTTATATTTCATTTTTTTCTACGTATTTATGTTGCGTTATCTAGTTTTATTTTATTTTGTTTTGTCTTTGTACGAATATGAAGTAAAAATATCAACGTTTTTCCTATGTTACATCGCCTTCACTCTTTGGCAATAAAGCACGAACCAACCACCAATCTCTTGTACTCATGTAGAAGTAGTTCTATGGTGTGAATGGGGTGTTACATTCCTTGAATAGCCATCATGGAAAGTGATATTTATCCAAGTTATGATAAACGTTTACCTAATTTTGAATTCAATTGTGGAAGAAAAGGAAAAATAAAACAAGAGAAAATGATAAATACAATAAGTGATTTGATTAAAAAGGGACAAAAATGAAAGAAAAATAAAGGTATGCGTAAATTTTTCTAACTCTGGTTCGATGTCTATTCACCGACACTGTTTGCAGTACTCAGTTTAAGTTTAAGATTGAGTATTCCCTGAATATTAAAAATACAATAAATTATAAATGCAAATATAACGTTGTGAAAAAAATTCCACTTGTTAGAATTGTATAATTTGTGTACAATACTATAAGTTAGGCGGTGAAAGTGTTAAAAAAATAGACACTGTGGTCTCAATTTTTTTCTTGTTTTTCTTATCCTTACATATGTCAAACACAATAGAAAAAAATTCTTAAAAAGCTAAAGAATTATATTTTATAAAGGGTTAAATTATATTTTTATAAAAAGTAAAATTAAAATTCGTTTTTGTCCCAAAATTTGGTAAAGTTTAGTTTCCAAACTTTAAAAATGAATGAATATAATCTTTTTAAGCTAATTATATTATTTTTTTTTAACATATTAAACTGCATTCTAAAGTAATTTTTGAGTTTATACTGTTTTATACATTTCAGTTCAAATGTAACTCTGAAATATCATTTATCTGATACGTCAATACATTTATTTTAAAAATAATAGAACATAATATATGATAGATACACGATATATGAATATTGAAAATATAAATATTAAAAAGTATGAAATATAATTTTTAAAGTTCCATGTATCATTTTAAAAGTAGGTCACAACACAGTTCAGGTTGTTGGTCTCAAATAGTTGGACACTTTCACTCTTCTTTCTCACGACTTTTGCCAACCACAGAGCTAAACTTTTTTTTTTCCAAGTCTGTTGATTCACAAAATAGTTGGTCAAAATCTTGAAATTGTGTGCGATTTAGTAATTAACTTCAAACAGAAATGATTTCTATTTAGAACCTAATAAAAAGAAATAGAATGCAAGAAGAGCACAAGAAGTTGTTGAAATGAAAAGGAAATAGTAAAGTTTGGTACTGTGGTGCACCTTGTTTGATTAATTGCTTAAAAAAATGGCATGAAGCAGATGGTTTCTTACTTGGTTTGTTTTTTAAAGTGTAAGTGTCTTGCAAAATGAGGTAACTTGGAATAGAAAATACCATAAAATCCAAAATGCTGTGATAGATGTGGCAGGCCTAGTTGGTGCGCCATGCATGCATATATATATATTCATTCCTATGTACCCAAAGCGCGTGATCAACGTAGTCGACAATTCAAAATTTCTGATCCAACTTGCTTACTAAACAAATATGACTTAACGTTATTTGGTTTTAGAAAAATAATTTTTTGTTTGTTTTGTTTGTTAGTTTTGTAGTTTTTTACGTGAAACTGTATAAGGTTATTATTTTTACTTTTTTTTTTTATTTTCCATGTTTGTATTTCAGGAAATCAAATTAAATTTGGAAGGAGAGTTAAAGTTGACAAAAATTGATAATTGTGTTTTTAAGTTTAATTCCGTATGTTCTAAATAAAAATAAATAAATAACTTTATTCTTCATTTATCTAAAATCATTATCTTTCTAAATTTTCAAACCCATTTTATCACTATTTCTAGCATTTACCCACTATAAGAAAATTATTGAATTATGATTATTTTTAATGATAAAAAATAATTAGTCATTATAGTAATTTAGATACCAATTTATAAACTATCAATTATTGGTAACTAAAATAGTTTTAAAAAAATTATAATTGGTCACTAAATTAAATTGATAACTGAAATAATTTTTAGGTTAAATTATGTCTTTGGTCTTAATTTTTGTAATAAAATATCGATTTGATTTCTCTATTTTTATTTATCTAAATTTGGTCTCTATTTTGAGACATTTGATGTCATCAAGTCATTTATGTCGTTAGTAGTACAGTAACAACTTTAAAGAGGTGTCACGTGTCAGTTCCTACATTCTTTATTTTTTTTAATTAAAAAAAAAGATTTGTCACATGTCAAGTTGACGTCGTGCCACGTCACAGTAACATTGTGATGTGGCAGTGGCATGTATCACTGTTACACCAAGTATTATCATCTTTTTTTCAATTTAGTCCCTATATTTTTATTTTTGTCTCAATTTAGTCTATTTTTTGTAAAAATTAAGTAATTTTATCTCTCTCAAAATTAAAACTATATTTAATTTTTATATAAATGTTATGAGATTGAGTGTGTATAAAATAATTCAGAAAGGTAATGTCTTCGTTGTGATTAATCTATTGAGATTGAGAAGTTATTTTACATGTGGAATTATGTTTTTGATGTTTTGATTACAAGTTGGAACCTGATATTTAATTTATGATATGAAGTATTTGTTAACTGGTATTGAAACTTTATTTTTATTTCAAATGGAAATGATAGATGAGGTTCATTTTGTAAGAAACGGTGGAATTTTGCATGTTAATATTCTACGCGATAGATAAAAAATAATGAGTATGAAAATATCCAGTTATTTGAATTTCAAGTAGAAAGACAAATTAAAGAAACTTCAATTTCATTTTGCATAATTATCTTCATCCAACGGATCTTGACTAAAAATATTGAAGGAGTCAAAGTAATATAATTTTGAGATCATTAGATTCGATTATTGGTATAATGTTTCAAAAGATGACTTCTCTAACTTAATAATTTGATCAATGTTTCAAAATATATGAAGAAGTAAGGTCTATCTTTTTTGTTTTCATCAATAGTTTCCTTTTTATTACTTTTAAAAAATGGATTTATTCTTTATCAATATACCTTTTTTTGTAAATAATACTAAAAAATAATTTATCATAATTTAATAAAAAATTGAGATACGTAATTATCAAAAAAATAATAATAAAAAATCGATTATGAAAAAAATACATAATATAATATTTATTTTTCTTCTATATTCGTAAAAAAGATGAATATACAAAAACAACATGAGATAAAAAGTAATGTTTTCATTATCGAGACAAGAAACAAAAAAGGAACATAATAAATGAGAAATGAGAAAAATAATGAGTTTATGTCTTCAAAAACATAAATAAAACATTTGAGAGTGAGAGATGTTGCAATTTGTAAAAAAATTAAAAGGACAATGAGAAGGAAAATAAAAATTATCTTAATAAATATTTGGTTTAATTACTTTTTGATTCATGATTTCGTTTAAAAATGTTAAGTTGGT
This sequence comes from Vigna unguiculata, assembly GCF_037176805.1. Lineage (NCBI taxonomy): Eukaryota > Viridiplantae > Streptophyta > Magnoliopsida > Fabales > Fabaceae > Vigna > Vigna unguiculata. The sequence continues at coordinate 30,014,988 of NC_140793.1, forward strand.
CATCTAGTTATTTATCTCAATTTGGTCTCTATTTTGGAAAAATTGATACAATTTGGTCTTTTTGATAAATTTTGTTAAATTCCTTGAAACAGATCAATGTCTTTTTCATTAAAATTGAAACTTTTAGTATGGATGATTTACTTTATTGATATAATTCTTGAACAAAATTAGGGATCAAAAGAAAAATTAAACATAAATATTTTTATTTTTGTATTATATTTAATTTATGCTTTATGCATAATTTTATTTTTATCAATTCCTAAAATATATTACTACCTACAATTTAAATAATTTAAAAAAATTTAAAAATTTCAAATATATTTATAATATATATATATATATATATATATACATAATTAAAAAACTTAAAAATTTTAGGAGGACCATGCCCCTCCTATCCCTGAGATAACCCCTCCCTATCTCTAAGAACCTCTACCCCTATCTTGATCCAACAAAAATTTCTAGAATTTCGCTTGATATTTTAAAATAAATTTATTATTTATCTTGATATGATTATGAATATTATTTAATTTCAATATAATTCGATAAAAATTGTATGATTGTTAAATTATTGTGTGTTTATATATGAAACATGAAAAAGAAAAATATATGATGAAAGGAAATGATGACGTGAAATCATTGATGTAAAATAATTTGATGATTTTTTTAATATAATGTGGATTGAGTTACCAAACATGCAGATGAAATATTCATGTCTTTCACTTAAAACTTAAATTACGAATATAAATGTATCATGTGATAAAAAAATAGTAAAAATTCCTACCATTTATTCTCATTTAAGATTTGAATAGCATTTGTCATAGGTTTACAAATCAAATAAGTATTAGTGTGATGTGTTAATGTTTAATGCATTGTTCTAAAAGTTATTCAATCTTTAAGTATTTAATTAACATTTTCATTTGTTTATTAATTTTAATTAATCTATATTTGATTATTAATGTTAAATAATTGATTAATTTATAACTTATTTTATTATTCATAGCTTTACCTTATTATTTTTGTAATAATTTTATGATTTAGCCACAACCATTGTTCTTATTATATGTTTAAAAGTTTTAAATTTCATCTTTAAAAAAATATGTATTTAGATATTTTGTTTTGTATATATACTAGTCTGATTATTTTAGAAGTTAAATAAAATATAATTAAATATTCACAATAATATATATATATATATATATATATATATATATATATTATTGTGAATATTTAATTATATTTTATTTAACTTCTAAAATAATCAGACTGAGATAGTCCTATATAATATTTTCTTTACTAGATAGCCCATACTTTTTTTCACAAACGTGTGTCTATTAATGGATTAAAATATATTTTCATTTAATATTTAAAAGTGACTAGTAAAGTTCCACTTTTACAAATACCTTTATATATTTAATTATATTCTTTTCATGTTTAATTAAACCTCATGAGAATATATTGCCCCATCCGACAAAGAGAAAGAACATATGGAGCATATTGTAGTTTAACTTAATACTTTATTTATTTTTTTATTCTCGTAATTATTAAATTATTATAGTTTAACGTTTTTTCACAAATATTAACAATTTCAATAAATATATTACTTACATTTTATCCTTTATAAGTGTTAAATTTATAAAAATAATATTGTTTTTGTATCTAACCAATATTTATAAAGTTTAAAACAATATTAATTATTTTTCTAATTACTTATACCCTTAAATTTTTCATCTAATAATATTAATTTAGCTTGTACGTAAATATTTATTGTGATGTAAGTAAAATAAAAATATTTTTATAAATATTTCGTTAAGATAAATAAAATTGTTATATATTTTTATTTCGAAAAGATATTAAAGGATTAAAGGATACTTAAAAAACGAAGAGAAGTTTATTAAATTAACCTCATTATCTCATTAAATATATTGTATTTTTTTGTGCTAAAAAAACTAAGACTTGATTTATTTTTAAGTGATTTATAAGCATCGAAAATAATATATGCCTATTCACGGTAAAAGAAAAACAAAATTATTATTTAGATTAAAAATCATTTAACTATTTTATTAAAAAAACGAATTTGAAATTTTTAAATATACCACTAATTCCATCCACTAATACAGATATTTTATGCTTTATCAAGAACAGATAACTGTTATTGTTTCTTTTCAAAAAAATGTACTTTAGAAAACGAGATGGTAATCAGTTACGGTTTTTTATACCATTCCAAACTAAATTGAATAATTGTGTACAAAAAAATAATTTATGCATATTAAAGAATCTGAGTTAGGATAATAAAAAAAACACTTTTCAATTTTTTAAATACCAGAGACAGAATAATTAGTCATAATGTTGATCTTAATATGATTTTACCTAGTAACGAGGGCATTACAAGCTGCACAAGTAGGACCAATTGCATAGCAGAAAGTTGAAAATAAATAATAATTTTCTCAGTGTTTGCTTGTGTAAGTAAACTTACTTTATTTAATTACTTCGTCCATCTTATTATCTTCTTTTATTAAAGTTTTAGTGAAGAATGTAAATAAAAGTTGTCCCAATTTGGTTGTTATTTTACACGATGAAACATTAAATACAGATGAAGTTAAGAATAAAAATAGTATTTCATTAAATGAATTTGATTTTTTTTTATACGAAGACTAAATTTGTAATATGTTGGGACAAAAGAGTATTTAGCACACAAAGGATTTGTAGATGTGATTATTGATTATTATCATTAGTGACGTAAACACTTGATAAAATGAAGAAGGTATCTTAGTGTGATACCGACATAGAACTTTATACATTTTCTTTTTGTACATAGTTTTTCCCATTAAGTTGGCCATAGTCAAAGTCATGTATAGTGAATTTCTATCAACCTCATAAACTAGTGGTTATGCCATTGTTGGATTACCTGTTTTTAGTCTTTTCTATTATATGTTTCTTTTTTATTATTATTATTATTATTATTATTATTATTATTATTTTGTATTTTCTGTTATTCACTTTCTTCACTATAAGATAAATTTGACTCTTCAATAGACCTTATAATTAGTGGTGGATTTTTGAACCAAACTTAGGGGTATCAAGATAAAATGTTAAATATGCTTTCAGTTTATGAATTTTGACGCAAAATTAAAATTTCTCACTGTTTGAAATTTTAAAATATTTTAGTCTTCAAAGTTTTAAAATGAATGAATATAATTTTTTTACCTAATTACGTTAATTTTTTTTTTGTATCAAACATGTTTTTCAGCAAATATTAAAACAAAAACGTATAAACAACTCAAATACTAGTATGAAATGGAAAAGGAAAAGAGAAGGGTAGTCATTACCCCCTAAACCTATATTAAATTCTGTCCCTGCTCATGATACATAATAGGTTGAGAAGATTTAATGAGGCATAAGTTGTTCATATAAAAAACCTAATATCACTTTTAATATAAAACCTTAAAATTAGTATTTGGCGGTTTTTTTTAATATTCTACTTAATTATTTTTTTCATTCAACTCATACTTGATTTTTTAACAAGATTCAACTTTCGGATAGAAAAAAAATGGTGAAATCTACCTTTAATGTTTTAAAAACCAAGTTAAGTGATTTTTTTAATACTAGTAAGATAAGTAAAAGTTGCTTTTAAACAAGGTGATATATATTCAACATGCTTATCTTAGCAACATCTAATGCAAAAGACTTTCACGTTTGCTTTAGAATGATTCCATCATACTACATGTTAAACATGACTTTACTTGTGTATTTCCAATTCTTGCGTAGTTTCAAGTCTGAATAAATTTGTTATTACTAATTGGAAAATATCTTCTTCCAACATATACACCACATAATTAGTTTGGTAGTTAACTCTTCTCAACCCTTTATCTTTCCATCAGAATCATAAATTTAAGATTTACGTCTTATAATCATTTCTTAAAATACGTTAATATGATATAAAATTTAAACCACAAATTTTAAATAAAATCTTCATTTAAAAAAATATTTTTTTTAAATCATCAACAATTAAATGAACTATTAATTAAAACTAATAATTGAAGTATAAATTTTATAAAAATAAAAATTATAAAATCTTACGACTGACATGACATTAAAAATTACAATTAGTAATTTAAAACCTCGTTTAATGATTTTTGTAATAATATTTTTTGTAAGAAAGTATTAAAAAAGTGATACTATGCATTAGAAACTAACAAAAATTTAAAAAAAAAATTATATTATAACTTTTGCCATGCTTGTGATTTTTTTTTTCATTAAATTCCTGATAACATAAGTATTGGTCATTCTTGAGACAGCTGGTCCACTCAATTTTTGTAAACCATCAAATTTGAATATAAAATGTGCAACCATATAATTGTTTTTATGATATTTTTTTACCTATATCATGTACTTGCATATAGATAGTGTGATACTGATATTATTCTATTAGTATGATAATTCGCTTAAATTCAATGACAGCCATTACATTAAACATTTTTATTTTACTTGATTTTATTGTGACATATTACTTATAAACTTTTATATCTCTAAATTGGTATCTGTTCTAGTTAGGAAAAATTTGTGAAACAATCTCAGAACAAAAATAAAATAAGAGAAGTATTTTTACTCAGGTTAATGACTTATTTAGGCCAAACAATTCTTCCGTTCCTTGCATGGGAATAACCTTATTTATAGATTTTAAAATTAGTTACAACTGCTTTAGATATCCATAATCAAATACCTATAAAATATTTTTGATAATACTTCTAAAAGATAATTTACTAAATAACAACTAAAAACGTTGTAAGCCGTCAACCCGCTATAATTCGGTCTGCCAAGCCCGCGGGCCAGATCTCTAACCCGTTTTTTTATGTTTAAAATTAAAAAAAATTAAAAAATAATACTTTTTTATATTATATAAATATATATATATATATAATAAATTTATAAACAAAATTTTAATAAAAAGTAAAAAAAAATTTAAAAAAATTAAAAAAAGTTAAAAAAAAAGATGGGCTAGCTCGCCGACCCGCCAGCCCGCCCGAAGACGAGATAAGTTAGAGTTTTTAGCCTGTTTATTGATGGCGGGCCAGCCCGACCCAACCTGTTTTTGACCGGCCACAAGCGGACTGAGCCAAAATGGGTCGGGCTGGCCCGTTTTGCCACCCCTAGCTACGGGCTAGGTTGGTCCCCATAATGGCTACGGGCTAGGTCGGTCCCCATGACAACTACGGGATAGGTCAGTCCCATGTTGGTTACGGGCTAGGTCGGTCCCTCTCACAGCTACAGGTTGGGTCGGTCCCATGACGGCTACGAGTTGGGCCGGTCCCATGACAACTACGGGTTGGGCCAGTCCCATGACGACTACGGGTTGGGTTTGTCCCCATGACGGCTACTAGCTATACCGGTCCCCATGATTGCTACGGGTTATACCGGTCCCCATGACGGCTACGGGCTAGGCTGATCCCCATGACAGCTACGAGCTAGGTCGGTCCCTATGACGGCAACGGGCTAGGCCGAGGCTGGTCCCTATGACGACTACGAGCTAGGCCGGTCCCCATGATGGTTGTGGGCTAGGTTGGTCCCCATGATGGATATGGGCTGGTCGGTCCCCATGACGACTACGAGATAAGTCGATCCCCATGACGACTACGGGCTAGGTCGGTCCCCATGACAACCATAGGTTGGGCTGGTCCCATGACGGCTACGGGTTGGGTCGATCCCATGAAGACTACGGGTTGGGCCGGTCCCATGATGGCTACAGGTTGGGTCGGTCCCAATGACTATTGCAGGTTGGACAAGTCCACATGATTTCTACATGTTAAAAAAGGTTTCCATGATTGCTATTGAATGATGTGGTGTGATATATGTGATATTAATAATTCTTAGATGACAATATTTGTTATTAGCTCCTGGTTGTGGTTTTCACGAGTTTAATTTGTTTAAACCAAAGTAGTATTTAATGTGTGTGTGTGTATATATATATATATATATATATATATATATATATATATATATATATATATATATATATATATATATATATATATATATATATATATATATATATATATATATATATATATATATATAGGAAAATGATATTTTAACTCACTTTTTTTGACCCACTTTTAATCTATTGCTTCAATCACCATTAGATCCTCTTTTTTTATTTTTTTTAATGATGTGATGTGATGATCTAATGGTGATCCTATATATATATATATATATATATATATATATATATATATATATATATATATACTTTAAAATAATTTGTTTATAATTTACTAGCGAAAACACACGCGTTATTGTGCCTGTGTGTTCACATTTTTAAATTTTCATAAAAATTTGAGTTAAGTTAAAATCAATAATATTATTTTTGGAATATATAATAATTCTTTAAAATAGTTATTAAATAAAATAACTATTAAAAACAAAAGAGATTTTTAAAATAACGGTTAAAGGTAAATTATTTATAAAATAATTAATTTTTAAAATAATAAGTAAAATTTGAAAAATAAAATATGTAAAATAAAGTTTTTTAAAATAATGGTTAAAATAAAAGAAGTTTTTAGAATAATGCTTAAAGATAAACTATTTGTAAAATAATTAATTTTCAAAATAATAATTAAAGATAAAACTGAAAAATAAAAAAATTGACAAAAGAGAAAATATTCTTTATATATTGTTATAGATACATCAAATTACTCTACTTAAATATTTAAATTAATATTATTTTTATTTTATTATCTATAACAATATATAAAGAGGTTTCCCTCTTTTGTGTCCACATTTCAAAATATCAATTTTATCCTTTAAAATATAATTATTTATTAAATTTTTCAAAATTGAATGTTACTTTCATAAATATTTTTATATCTCTGCTCTTTTTTTTTTTTATTTATCAGCAGTTATTCTCTCATCTTTTCTAATATATTTCACTTTATTTTTAAAAAATATAATTTTATTTTATATATTAACTTAGTAATATTACATTATCATCACCTACTAATATAATAATATCACATATATTTAAAAAATGCGTACACACAGGCGTGATGTTAGTTTTAATAAAAGAAATCTTATTTTAAACCTTTTACAAATATTAAAAGTTGTTTAGAATGTTTACATTAAATCATTTCATTTAAATATTCAAATAAATAATATTTTTATATTTTTTATTTTCAGGAAATTCCTTTTTGAAACTTATTTTTTTATAAATATAAAATGATAGTTGTAAATTTTAAATAAGATATAACAATTATCTAAATTATAATAAGTTAAATTTATAACTAAACAAATGAAAACACTTTTTTTTAACATCCGAGATTAATTCCCATAAATTCGCAATCCACGCGATTCCCGCTCTCGAAACTGAATGAATTTCCTACTATCTTTTCTTTTTGACCCATTTAAAAAAAGAAACGAAAGAAAAATGGTTGCTGGGTCGCTAACACCAGAGACCATAAAGAAAATATGCAATGGCGATTGTTCCGGTGAGCCTGTGTTGCAGGTTATTGATATGAAGCCGATGAAGCACTCCGAAGAAGAAAGAGCCAGCAATTCCAACAAGTACCGCTTGCTTCTCTCTCACGGTTGATCACGACAAGGAAGAACGTCGAATGCATGTCCATTGTGGATATGAGTTCAATTTTGGAACCTGGGTAGGTTTTTTTATGGTTTTATAACGAGAAATCATGAGAAAGTTTTATTTGATAAATTTTGATAAATAATTATTTTAGTAAAAATAAATAAAATTTTATTATTTTACTTTTGTAACTTATTTATTTTTGTTATAACGTCATTGTCAGTTTTTATTGTTGTAAGCTAATTGAGTATTTTATTGTCATTTGGTTCCTTATTTATTTATTTATTTATATATATATATATATATATATATATATATATATATATATATATTGAATAAGATTATGGTGGTAGTTGACCAAACGATGTGTTGATCGGAGAACCTGAGTTGTTACCAAACGATGGATCTGCATAATTTGGCACTCAATTAGCAGTAGGGTGGCAGGGTATGGCCTCTCGGAGTGGCTCGTGGACCCGAAAAAAAAGGTGAAGTGAATTATGACAGGGAATTTGCAGGCGTACAGTAGTCCGGTCCACGTAAGCTCGTGATCTATGTGGATCGATCCGTAAGTTCGCATAAAGAAAAAGTAATTAATATACACACATATAAGTTTTATGGACTTATATATATTAGTTACTTTTTTTTATTGACTTTTGTATTAACATTTCAAATTCTTGTATAACTGAAAAAAATAAGTATTATGTATTCTTTTAATGTGCTAAGATTTAAAGAATACATTGTGTATACGTCATAGTATGAATATGATGAAAATGTTGAATTATCAATTTATCATCTAACTTCCCAAAGTTTTTACTTAATTTTTTGAACTTCAAATTTACCAATTTTTAAACATTGAAAATTTTATCATAAAAATTTAAAAGAAAAAACAAGTCAGTCCACAGATCAATGATTGTAACCCACATAAATTATGCGGGACAGGACAAGTCAACCCATAATATGCGGACCTTATACATACCAGACCTAAATATATCAGGTCAGGCTGCATTACCATCCATCCTTGATCAGGAGTCACCCCTGAAAATTCATTTGAGTCTGGTCAATAAAAAACATTTTACTTTCTAAAAAAGATGGTAATCAGTTATGGTTTATATATATATATATATATATATATATATATATATATATATATATTGAATAAACAAAAAATTATACATGTTATAGAATCTGAGTTAGGACAATAAAAAGAAACATTTTGAGATTTTTTAAATGCCAGAGAAAGGATAATTAGTCGTAATGCTGATCTTAATGATTTTACCTAGAAATCAGGGCATTAAGCTGCACAAATAGGACCAATTGCAAATAAATAATAAATTTCTGAATGTTTACTTCTGTAAGTTAACTTACTTTATTTACTTAGTTCGTCGATCTTATCTTCTTTTATTTGAAGTTTTAGTGAAAGTATAAATAAAAGTTGTCCCAATTTGGTTGTTGTTTGTTTTACCATGTTGATGAAACACTAATACTTTTTTGTTGAGATGAAGTTAAGAATAACAGAATACTATTTTACTAAATGAATTTTTTTTTTCAGGAAGAATGAATTTGTAATGTGTTGAGACGAAAGAGTACTAAAGGGCGTGTAGCTATGTGATGAATGTTTATTTATCTCTTCATTTAACCTTTAATTTTGATTTTTTAATTGTTTTTTCTGTGTTTAAATTTTTTTTAATAGAAATTTGTTATAATTAATTTTATTGCATAAATATGTAAAATCATATGTTAAAAATAATTTTTTAATTACATAAATATATTTGAATATTCTAATATATTTAATAAGTTAAACTTATGTAAAATTAAATTGATTAAAGTTTTAAGACAAATAAACGATAAAATTAAAAATATCAAATAATCAAAAATTATAAAAAGTCAAATCAATCATTATACGTAGAATGTAATACCACAAAAGTTATACCAACCATTGTACAAGGAAGGTAATAAAAACAAAAAAAAAATAAATAAAAATTAAAGAAATGGTGATTGTTGAAAAACTAATATGACTAAGTCAAACAGAAGATAATGAGCAACAAAAAGTTGACCATACGGTTTATTTTTATAACTCTATAAGCATAATTTAAGTACAGTTGAACTAACACACTTTAAAATATTCAAAACATATTTATGTAACTAAACAATATTTTTAACATATTTGTGTAACCTCGTTACCAATAAATCAAATTATAACAAATTCCTATTACAATAATTTTTTAAACACAAAAACTCAATTAAAAAATTAAACTTAAAGAATAAATGAAGACATAAATGTACATGATGATTTTGATTATAGAGACTTTTTTTCCACCACTCTCGAACTTTATTGACGTGAGTACATTATTAGACATTTTTTTTTTCCAGATTAGACCATTTTAAGAACAATTTATTTTTGTCAAAGACTAACTTCTCATCATATTATTTCCAATTTTGCAAGCTGCTTACCGTTGAAATTCTATATTTTTGAGTAACAAATTTTTAATAACATTTTTCTTTTAGTTTTATAGATTTGTATTTGTATTTATAATTTATAATAAAGTACTTGATTAAATATTTATAATCTTTTATAAACTAAGTGAATATAAATTTTAAAAATACATTTAATTCAATATTTATAAATTAATTGAGAATAAATTTTTTTAAGAGTGATTATAATAAATAAAATAATTTAAATATATTGTATTCATGGTAATAGAAAAATTGTCATAATAAAATATTGTAATTATGATTGTTTTTGGTAAAATTAATTTTGATACATGTATATTTATTTGGTTAAAATAATTTATGTAATATTTTTTTTTTTGTAACAAGTTAAAAAAATTAAATTAAATAATAATATGATTATAGATGAAAATATTTGAAAAGAAATTTAATGTATAGTTAAAAATTAGTGATATGAATTAGTAAAACAGAATTCCAGTCACAAACATGTAAAATTAGAAAAAAGAACATAATGATAATTCAGTCTTTTGAAAAAATAAAGTATACTTAAACAATAAAAACGTCTAGTTTAAAAAAAAATGATAATCTAACCAAGTCAATAAAATTCAAAAACGGTCTATAAACAAAATTATTATTGATTATTAGCATGAGTGACAAAGTGAAGAAGGCTTGTGGGTGTGATTATTATTGATTATTAGTTTTTTCCATTGGGCGCACTCAAAGACATGAATAGTGAATTCCAACATTACCTCTTCTGAGTCTTTTCTATTGTATATTTCGTTACTGTTATTATTATTATTTTTTCGTATTTTCTGTTATTCAACTTCTCCATTAATCCTCTTACTTGAATTTTCTTTTCTTATTTCTTATGCTAATTTTTGCAAATTTTTTCCCTTATTTCTTATTCCTCCCTCCATTTCATTAAAATCATTTAAATTACAATCCGACTATAAAATAAATCATCAAATTAACAAAAATAATAAATATTATAATCAAATTAAATATAAAAATTGATACAAATAAATGATGTGATATTAACTCGACAAATTTAAACATTTTTCTAAAAATAAAAAAAATTAAAAGAAAATAAAATACAAAAATACAAAATGACACATAAAATTATATGAACTTGACACAAATATTCATTTTTATATAAAAAAAAAAATTTAAAAATAAAAAAATCACAAAAATGACTTAACGTTTAAAATCTGTTAAACATTTTAATGGTATTAACGAAAATAATCAAATTAAATAAAATTAACGAATATTAAGACTAAATTAAAAAAGTCGACCGAATTCTAATAACAAATCATTATTTAAGTTTTTTTTTTTTTTAATATATCTCTGAATTGGTATCACATGATATTTTAGTGTAAAAAAAAAACATTTTTGTGGTTCTTGTGTCACTAGTTTTTTAAAGTCGATTCTTTGCCGAAATAATAGAACTTACATATGAATTGTGTGAAATGTCTATTACAGACAACAGATACTTTCATGCTAGCAAACAAATTTTTAGGTATATATTGTATTAAATTAGTTTTGGCCAAAACTATCCCTCGAAGTTATTGCACAAGTTAGCTTTCCTGATCCCTGATTAGAGTCTTTAACATATTTAAAATATTATATTTTATCACTAAAACATTATATGGAGAAATTTTGTGAGATAGATATCACGAACCAGCTAATGTGTATTAGAAAAAGTCAAAATACATTGTAATAGGTTTTGTAAAAAATAGTACTAGGAGAAAGAAATAGAGCATACAGGGAAAAAAGGATAAAAAAGAAAAAAAAAAAACAGAATAAACGAACAAAATCAAATGAAAAATAAGAAGATAGTTGCGGCTTAGGAATAACAAAAACAACATTTAACATTTATCTTCTTTATTCCAACTTAGGGATGAAAGAGAAGAAAAGAAACTTTAATTGAAAAAAAAAATTAGAAGATAATTATTATAAAAAATTTTTCAAATGAAACATGACATGATTTCAAATTTTAAGTTTAGATATATGTTTAAGTTAAGATAAATGTGGGTTTCTCTGGTTTTTTAGTCAAAAGATATTTACATGTGTTTTGATTGAGATGTTGTGTTTTATTGAATTTTTGTTTTGTTAAGACAAAATGATGAGATAGTTTAGAAGTTGTAAGAAAGACTAAATCACTAAATCCATTCATATATCTTAAGACAACTTTGAATCATAATCAGTCGTATTAGGAGACACAATATCTTCCTCTAAAATAATCAATTGTAGTTCAATTAAAAAAAACAAAAAATTGTGAAAGATTGAATAAGTATTTTAATTTGAAGAATTAAAATCACTACGATACATAGGTTCACTTTTTTTTTTCGGTTAATATTTAGTTCTACACACATTAATATGCTAGATTTTAATGTTCAATTAAACTAAAAAAAAGTGTGCAAGATTATATATCTAATCAAAATTACTAATTTTATAATATGCGAAAACTATTCTGTTATAAAATAAAACTAATAATAATATAAAAATATAAAAATAAATAAAAAATGAAAAAATGGAAAACAAATTTTTTTATATGTATAAACTTCTATTTATAGATACAAAATATAAAGTTAAATATAAAAATTTATGTCATTCCATGCATAACTTTTATAACAAAGACAAATATAATCTGATTTAAAGAAGAGTCAAAGCTTATCTAAAATCACATATTATGCAAGAAAATTCGAAAATAAATGTAATTTCCAAAACAGATACATCTATTGGGTTGGTATCGGATAAGGCTGGGATGAACAAATAACAACAAAAGTTAGGTAGCTAGGAGAATTCATGAATCAAATGATTAATAGATTTACTAAATTCTTTTCCATCGAGAAGGAATATAAGAAAATGGTGTTGTTTCGTGTGGTTCTGAATATTGATGATGGAGTGCCATGTATTAGTTCTACCATTTCTATGACTTCTTACGCTTCAGACAAAACTACATTGGTTGGGTCAAGCATTTCCTTAGAGTGTACATTCTGCTTAATTTCCTTTAGTAGCAATTCGTAGATCTATAGATATTTAGTTTTGTTTAAAAAAATAGCAAAAGAAGAAGTTCATAATAAATTTGTTTCATATGTTATTTATATCTTCACGTTATACATAAAAAAATTGCAAAACTATGTTATTATTTTCGTATTAGTATTTGATTTTAATGTTTCTTGCAAATCAAGGAAGATGTCTAAATCGAATTTTAGTATTTTTTTACTGTCTTTAAATATATTGCTTTTGATATTTTAAAATATATTTAAAAAATAATATATCAGCATTAACTTATTTTGAAAGCGTAACAAAAAAAAGAACATTATAAAAAATCCAGACTTATGAAATACCAAATTCTGCTATTTAATTCAAAGTTTAATTAGGTGATATTCCCTCTTGTTCTAATGTATTAGTTTAATACCTATTTTTTAAAAAAGTATTAATTGAGTTTTAATTTTCAATTAAATTTCTTTTAAAAAAAAATTATTAACAGTATTAATGATATTAATATCTAAAATAACTTACTAAATTAAGTATTGATATTTATATTAAAATTTAATAATAAAAATTATAAATAAAAATTAATAACGTTAATAATTTTTGTTTAAAAAAATTCTAAGATATTTTTCAAAAGATAGAATTCAATTAACACCTGCAAATATCCAAACTGACATATTTAATTCAATAATCAGTCCTGTTAAAATGAAGGCTGATTCTTCCTGTACCCCCAATTTTCCTGCCTGCACCCTCTAGATTTTAATATCTCCATTTTATCCTTCGGTCATCAAACTTAATTTGAAATTTTCAATTTTGTGAGTATAAACCCAAGACTTTTCCATTCAATTTCGAGATAGCCCAAGAAGAGCAAAACGCAGCGTTTATCTCCTTCTCAGAGTTACAATTTTGTTTTAAGTGATGGATCCTATTTTCTTTCGCCCAAAGTTCATTTGCCCTCTTCACTTAAACAAGCGTTTTCTCTCTTCTGCAACCCATTAAATTCTCATCATTTTGCGTGCAATGATCTGAATCGTTGTTGTTGCTTCACCGTTATTAATTTTAATTTGCGGAATACGTTTCCGATCGTTCATGCAAAATGATGCAAATTTGTGGGTTTATTTTACAGGGGCTCAGTTCAGCTTGCAAGACAAATAGTAACATAGGAGGTATGAATTATTATCCTTGCCTTTTATTTAATCAGATCTTTATTCGTTTTTAGTGGAATCGTGGAATCACAATTTTAATTATATGTCGCTTGAGTTATCCTAAAACCAAATTTATTGCCTGCAGTTTTAGGGTTTTGTCTTAATTAATGGGAAGGCGAACTGTGATTGATCTTTTTTCAACTAGTTGGATTTTTCTCTTATGCGAATGTAGTAGGACGTTTTGTTTGTTTCAATTAGAAATATTTCTGTAAGCTTACCACGGATTAGTTATAGAGATATTATTTAGTGGTTTTAGGTTTAATCTATGGAAGAGGGATTTTTAGTTTTCACTTTAAATAAAAAAACCCTTTGGGAATTATTGCTCAAGAGTCAGCATCTTTTGTTAACATGTTTGCGATTTTGCTGATTTTGCATTGAAATTCAATATATTAGATCTCATCATTCTCTTGTGAGAAGAGATCTCGTGTTCCTCGGGACAACCTGAGCAAGGTTGAATGTAGACTGTTTCCCATGTTAGTGATTGTTTGATTTGGAATATAGAGTATCGGATCTCCTGTTGATATTTCATAGGCAAAAAAATATCCTCTTTCAAGATTATTTTCAAAATATTTGTTATTATCATTATCATCACGTCTTTTTCATTACTGTAGTAAATGTCTCCACACCATCAGTGTTGTTATTTTTGTTGTCATTTTCACTATTATAATTGTTAACATGTCATTCATATCCACTTCTATCATTATAATTATCACTTTCGCCACTATTGTTGTTGCAAATATCATTTCATTATTACTATTGCTGTCATTTTGATGTCATTAGAGGCAAGAATTCGATGAAGGCTCAGTGTAAAAAACTACTTTAACTACTCATATATACTTTGGGAATGAGCATGCTTCTTAAGCTAGGCGTTAGTTTCTCGCATAAGTGAATGACCAATATCAATGGTTCCTAGTAGAATGACATCAACTAAATTACTAGAGTTGAAGAAACGAGTTGTAGATTTTTACTAGAAAAACAATTTATTTAACCAAGTGTCTCAAGCTTTAGTTCTATTGGTAAAGAAGAAGATGAGCCATTTAATTTGTATATTGATTATAGACAGTTGAACAAG
This sequence comes from Vigna unguiculata, assembly GCF_037176805.1. Taxonomy (NCBI): domain Eukaryota; kingdom Viridiplantae; phylum Streptophyta; class Magnoliopsida; order Fabales; family Fabaceae; genus Vigna; species Vigna unguiculata. Next base: position 30,030,283 of record NC_140793.1, read on the forward strand.
CTTACTATTAAAAGTAAGTATCATTTTACTTATGATTGATGATTAGTTATTTCAATTGTATATTGTGTTTTTGCTCTCTAAAATTGATTTGAAATTCAAGTATTATCAAATTAGATTAAAATTTGAAGATGTACAATAGGCAACTTTTATATTCATATATGGTCATTATGAATATATGTTATGTTGTTCAGTGTGAGAAATACTCCAGTTAAATTCATGGATTATATAAATTATAATTCTTAAATCAATTTGTGGTGGATATAAATGGTATATTGATCTACTCTCACTCTCATGAGGAACACTTGGTGATGATCGTGGGTATGAGATAGAAACAATTATATATTAAGTTGTCTGAATGTGAGTTATAGATGTTTGATTCTTGAAATATGTTATCTTAGGTAAAGGGACTTTAGTTTATTGAAATATGTTTCTCTAGTTCTTTATTGCAATGATTAATGTTAAATTATGACTATGATTCAAGTCAAAACCATCGTCAATTTATTTCCTTTAATTACAAGTAAAACTGATCGATTTACCAATTCTTATATGTTTCCATTAATGACGGTTCGAAAACCGTTTTTGACTGTTGTTAAAAGCCTTATATACCATAGTGTTTGTTGCTATCTTCATATTTCATCATTAATTGTATTACTCAAATTTGTTTCTAATATTATCTAAAAACAATTAAAGAAACTCATTAAATATGAAATTAATAAGTTGAGTGAGGAAGACTAATTACTAACTACATTAATATCTAGATGATAAATTAATTTAAAATTTGTAAAAGGACATGTTATTTATAACAATATATAAAGAAGATTTTTCTTTTGTATTCAAATTTTCAAATACTAAATGTTGTTATAATAAAAAACATAGTAACAACTAAATTTAATAAGATTTTATTTTATAATAATTGTTAACTTATTTTATTGAAATTATTTTACTCAATAAGAAAAGTTCTTGAATTTTATTTTTTCTAGTTTAAGTATAAAATAAAATTGTATTAATATAATTACTTTTTTTATTAATATAATTATTAAAAAAAACATCTCCAAATATGAAAATGTGTTTATCATATTAAAAAAAATCATAACCTAACAACGTTGAAAGAAAATAAACAAAGCTCAAACATAAATTAACAAACTTTATCAGAAAATGAAGAAAAACCATAAAAAATAAAAGAAAGAGGAAGCCCTGCACGGAAACAAATTAACTCATACTCCATAATACAATTTCAGTTCTTCTTTTAAAAAGCCAAAATGATCCTTTATAACATGATTTTAGAAGAAAAAAAATATTTATTATTTTTTTTAATAATTTGAAATCATTCTTACGTTACTTAATCATAATCTTAACAAATTTCAAATTTATCCATTTAAGTAAATTCGTGTTGCAGCCCCCCAGCCCCTCTCCTCCTTTGTTTCCACATGATGATTTGCCTCAAATCTGATCCATGTTTAAAATGATTATTTTACGATTTTTGAAGTAATTGTTTCGAAATTTTTTTTAGAACAAGTTTTCTTAAATTTTATAAATATGACTTTTCGATGGAATATCTGAAATAAGATTTCCGAGATGTGATTTATGGAACGAATGAAATGCATTTCAGAACAAAAATTTTAAAACAAGTTTTCAAGACAAATTTTCCATAATGTATATAATATATTTCAAAATTAATTTTTTAGAATTAACTTTTTAGATCAGATTTTCAAAATATATGAAATGCAATCTCAATTGAACTTTTCAAAAAAGTTATTATTTTCTCTTTTACACGTGTTCTCTATCTTCTCCTTCTTCTGGAGCGTTCTTTCTTTTATTTTTCCATTGCAACAACGGTTGTAGAGTGCCAACGGTAAGGATTCTTTTACCATCCCAGTTTTCCGTCTTCGTAAGTTATATAACCAACATAATTAACAAAAATTTAGAGTTACATATATTTATTAAACTTTAACATAAAATTAAAATTTGTTTTTATCTCAAATTTTAACACATTTTGTTTCACAAATTTAAAAAATAAATAAACATAATATTTTTAATCCAACTATATTAATTTTTTTAGGTTAAAATGCTTTTTTAGTCTAAGTTTTTGTCAAATTTTGTCAAATAAGTTTTAATTTTGTTTTTGTGCTCAAATAAGTATCAATTTTCATCAATTTTATTCAATTTGTTCTTTTTTTACTAATACCGTTTAAATCATTCACAGCCATGAACAATGATTGTCATGTATCACTTCGTAGTTTTTTAAAGTTTTTAAAAAAAAAATTTAAATTTTTTTAAATGTCCACGTGTCAACCCAACATTGTGCCATGTGTCAACTTAGTAGTATGTTATCAGTTAATGTTTTATATTCAATTTAGTCCATATATTAGTTAATTTTGTTCAATTTAGTCTAATTTTTGTTAACATAAACCAATTTTGTCCCTCTCCAAAATGAAACCAAGTTTAATTTTTATATTAAAATTCACATTTTTTATTCAATGTTTTAATATAATATGTTAAATTTGCCCTCATCTTCAACAACGATAAAATTGGTCAATTTTAAATAAAATTGAGACTAAATTGAATAAAAATAACAAATGTAAAGACCAAATTGAATATAAAACATTGACTTTGACATGTAATACCAAATTGAATACAAAATTAGAACCAAATTGGACAAAATTGATGAAAATTAGAACCTATTTGAATATAAAGACAAAATTGAATTGTTTAATATATATACTTATATACTTATAGGCTTCACCCTTACTCTTAAAATGAAATCCCATATACACTTTAAAAGATTTAATATGATATTTCTAATAACTACAAATTATCATACATATATTTTCTTATATTTATTTTTTTTTCTTATAAATTTTTTAAATTTCTTCTATATAACAAAAATTACACAAATCTTATATTATTTTAATAAATATATTTAAGTAACAACCATTATATATAACCACTTTGTATATCTTTTAAAAAAATTTGTTTAAATATCTTTCTAATAATTAATCACCAAATCTTTTATTTCTTAATTTTTTTAAATGAAATATATCTTTAAAAATAAATAACCAATACATCATTATATCTCCTATCATAATTTTTGAAATAAAATAAATAATAACAAACTGTAAAGCCCATTAAAATTGTTTTATTCTTTTTTTCCCTAAAGTAAAGGGCTGCCCCTTATAATTGGGTCTTAGGGCTGGACCAAAAAGGGAAAACAAACATAATTTGTCTCATTATATCTCCTATCATAATTTGTCGTAAAAATAGAAACCACACCTGCTTGAGCTGTTGTTGTCGTCCTTGTTAGGGTTCCAAAGTTCCCTCAGATTCACGTTTGGCTTGACCTTGGTTCTGCTCACGTAAGTATCTTTTAATCCCTACCGCCATTTCTAGTATAGTTTTCGTGGTCACAGTTGGAAGCCCCGTAATAACTCGTTTCTGTCCGCTGTTTCCAGTTTGCGAGTCTGGTTCTAGAGCTGCTGTGCTCTGTGGTTTAGTGTCGAAGTCTCATACGAACCCCTTCCAAGTACGGGAAGCTAGGGTTCGCCCTTTATTTTGAGTTATGATGTTTGTACCACTGTTTTACCATTTTAAATATGTGTGGTATGTTGATGCGAACCTGTGTATGATTATATTGAACCTTGGTGAATCTGTTTGGTGTTGGTGCACGAGAGAACAATGGTGAGCACTGGTTTTCTCGCCCAAGCGAGCATGGCTCTCCTAGGCGAGATCAATAGAGGCTCACCCAAGATGCTTCACGCGAGCGGTCGCTCAAACGAACCACGTTGCTCCTGAGCGAGCGAGCATCTCGCCCAAGCGAGAAGGGTCTCGCCTAAGCGAGATCCCGCATGAGCTACTGTTCCCCTTTTTCGAGCCCTCGCCTAGGCGAAGGGGGCTCGCTTAAGCGAGAGCCTCTCGCCTGAGCGAGACCCTTCAGCCTGAGCGAGGTGCTGGGCGAGACAATGCGATGTGTGATTGTTTTCTTGACTTTGTATGGTTAATGCTTGCTTGGTTTTAAGTATTGTGCTGAAAGTATAAGATAAATGAGTATGCATGAGTGGTGTAAGTCATGAGTTGTGAATGATGGGTTGATATGAGCTTAGCATGAGACTTTAATGAAATGGTTGGTATTAAAGAGACTTGATAACGAGATGAGTTGGAAATCTTTTATACATGGAGGGTTTATGATGAGTTGAAATGAGTTGGAGCTGGAATATGAAAGGTGTTGGCTTTAAAGGTTGGCATGATGAATGTATACTTGCATGGTGAATGTTATTTGGCTGTGTGATTATGTTTGGTCCGTGTCAGTGCGTAATTCCTTGGAGTCTCTAGGTGGGACTTTCAGGGTGCGCTTCAGTGGTCGGGACGTGATCCCATGGCCCCTATTAGTGGGTGTCCATGATGGTGCCCCATCTATATGATCTGGTAAGGATTCAAGGTAAGGTTACATCCTGACGCTCTAAAGAGTCAGTTAGTCTCACTTAGAATGGACTGACTCCTGTGGTGAGAGTAGCAGGAGGCCTAAAATTCATTAAGGGCTAACCTTGTGTGTGAGAGAAATTGATTCATTGTAACACTTGTAACACTTAGCTCGGGGGTGAGCAGCTCAGGGGTGAGCAAAGGTATCCACCACAAGTGCAAGCATCCGCTGAATCCGACCAGGCTATATGTATCCGGATGAGTCGAGTCGAGTCTGATTGAAAGGTCATAACATGCTTGGGTGGTAGATGTATATTGTATATGTATATTGAACTATGAAGGTATATTGATCGCATGATAAAAATATTGTTGGCTCTAGCTTACCCTTTTCTTGTTGGCTGCTTTGTATGTTGTTCTTTTACCTTTGCGATGATCATCAATTATATTGATGAGAGCAGATGCGAGAGGTAACCGTGGTCAACAGGGGAGAGACGAATCCGCTGCTTAGTCTTCTTGGGCTGAACTTTCTGTCCTTCTTGGGCTATCTTTAGGGCTACGACCCATGTACTTGTTCGCCTTTATAATTCTTTATGTTTCCAGTAAACTGTTTAACATGTTTCCTTTACTTTTGGTGGCATCGCGGTGTGTCTTGGTTTGTAAGGAGTAATGTTTAAACTCTAAGACTTCACTGTTATATTATAATTGTGTGACGTTTTCTTTAATTACGGTCATTAATTAAATGGGACGTTACACAAACCATTTGGCAACAACCAATCTCATCTATCCATATAATAAGGCTTAAATAGTTATTTGGTCCTAGTTTTGGTCGACTTTTTTCACTTAGGTCATACTTTTTAAATTGTTTTCAATTTGGTCATACTTTTCGTTATACTTTTTTAATCAACTCCTTTCCGTTAACTTCGTCTAAATTGTTAACGGATGTGAACAATAATTGCCATGTGTCATTTTGTGATTTTTTTAATTTTTTTAATTTTTTTTAATTTTTTTTTTTAAAATTTTTTTTAAAATTTTTTTTAAAATTTTTTTTAAATTTTTTATTTAAAAAAATATGTACATGTGTCAAACTCATATTATGCCACGCGTCATTTTTTTTTATTTTGATTTTTTAATTTTTTTAATTAAAAAAATCCACGTGTCAAAGCTAATATCATACCACGTGTCAGAATTAGATTTTTATATTCAATTTGGTCCTATTATTCGTTATCTGTTTTCAATTTGGTCTTAGTTTTTTTTTTTTTTTAATTTAGTATTTTTGTTCCTCTCCAAAGACAAAATATAATTTGTATATAAATGTTATATGAATATTCTTATTAAAATACGTATTTTTAATTTAAAATTAGAGTTGGTTTAAAATTAAATATTTTTAACCTCTTAAAATTTTAAATTGACGGTGTTATTGCTTTTTTCGTTTTAATTTTAAACTAAATTTAATTCTAAATTAAAATATTTAACAAAAATATGCATTTTAATATATACAAATTAAATTTTGTCTCAATTTGGAGAGGAACAAAAATGTTAATTTTTTTTTAAAAAAATAGGACCAAATTGAAAAGAGATAACGAATAATAGGACCAAATTGAATATAAAAATCTAATTGTGACACGTAGTATGATATTAGCTTAACACGTGGATTTTTTTTAATTAAAAAATCAAAATAAAAAAAATGACACGTGGCATAATATGAGCTTGACACGTGTACATTTTTTTTAAATAAAAAAATTTTAAAAAAATCAAAAAAAATCAAAAAAAATCAAAAAATAAAAATAAAAAAAATCACGTGGCAGTTACTGTTCACATCCGTTAACGATTTAGACGGAGTTAATGGAAAGAAGTTGATTGAAAAAGTATAACGAAAAATAGGATCAAATTGAAAACAATTTAAAAAGTAAAACCAAAGTGAAAAAAGTCGATCAAAACTAGGACCAAATGACTATTTAAGCCATATAATAATAAATAGAAACAAACTAAAAGTAATTTGAAGAAGAAAAAGAAAAATACAAAAAATAACAAATATTTGTATTATTTAAAAAATATATAAATATATCTTTTATTTAATTTGATAAAATATAATTTTATATTATCCCATGCTAAATAATTTAAAAAATATCAAAATAATATATATAATAATAAAAAATAAAAAATAAAAGAATGGATTCAGATTTTTTGATGTCTGCCTTTATCCCGCCTTTTTCATTCTTTTCTCATCCATGCAAAGAGAAGAAGGAAACGGAAAGCAAAACCCTACTGCCCTCCAGATTGCAGTGCTGACCGAAGGGCAAAGAAAATCAGAGAGTGCAACAGACAGGGGCACAAATCACGCTTTATCTTCCCCTACACACTTCATTCTCATCCTTCCTCATTCGTTCCCACTGCATCGTCTCCACTCCATCTTCACCGGCAAAATCACAGCGAGCTTCGATCTTCACTCCTTCGCGCCGCCGGGAGGAGAAACGAAAACCCTCCACCTCTGTAGCAATCTTGGAAAATCAGAATGGAAATTTAGTGAGGTAATTCACCATGGCTGCGAAGGTTTCTCTTCGTTTTCCTCTCGATCGCTTGCTCTCCGCCAAAGCCACATTCACCATACAAAATTAGAATCTAGCGGCCTTAGCCCTAATTCAGTCGTCGAATTCACCGGAGCTGCCTCACCTGGCCATTCGGACAGTGAGAAAGAGAATTCCCATGAGTAATCTACTCTTTTCATTAAGGTTAACAAATGTCCCTATTTTTATTTTACAATCAGTAATGACGGGATGGATGTAATATTTGGTTTGCCCTGTTCTTTATTTTTCTTTTATTTGTTGGTATTGCGTTTGTGGTTGTTCGAGTAATCAGTTTTCCTGAGTTCGTTTTTCTTTGCCTCCATGCTGGTGCGTGTGGTGTGGTTTTCTCTGTGGGAGCGGGTTTTAATATGTTATTTTAATTATTTTGTGTCTTGTTGTATTTTTGGTGCGCTAACAGGGTTTCTAAACTAGGAGATTGCATTTGTTTAAGAACCCAGTCACAGGAGAGAATAGAATTGAGTGCACAAATGTATAAAATTAAGGAGCTAAAATAATATTATCTTTATATATTTAATAATAATTTTAGCAAGGATTTGTCCACCGGAGATAATCATTGGCTTTTGTTTTGTGACTGCTTGGAATGTATTAAAATGAAGTTTTGTTGTAATGTTGAGAAGTTTTCTTTGGTTTTGTGTGGGGTCTCTGGTCGTTCCTAGGTTTTGTGATCATGTGGTTATAAGGTGTCCAGTGTTTAATTTATTAGACCAATTGCTGTACTTAAGCTGGAAACCAATATTGGAGGAAGAGTTGAAGTTTAGAATTTAAGTAGGAATTCATGTTACTGATTGAGTATTAATGTTGATGGTTGATGATTAATGTGTTTTATATATAGAGATATATAAAAAATCTTACTGCTACTTTTTTGGAGAAGGATATCATTTAAGCCCAGTTTTAAATAGTTTTATTTTAGGTATGTTTTGTTCTTTTGGGATTGCCTGTGTATATCTGATTTTTTCATTTTTATTTGAGCCTATCACCATTTTTGCACCTGGTTGAATTGTTTTATGCATGATGGGAACCTTGGCCTTGCTGGATTTAGGTTCAAACGCATAGCCCAAGGCTAGTTTTTCGAGTGGGCCGTGTCTTTGAAAGTGTATTAAATATTCATGTTTCTTTATTATTGCTTTTGTGATCATGCATGCTAGATTTCATAAAACATGTAGCTTAGTTCTAGCTCAATATCCAATTATCAAAATATCTTTTTAAAAAGGTATATTAAAAAAGATAATTATGAAAATTTTATTTTATTTTTGTTTTACTTTATGAAAGTTTATTATTATTATCACTCTTAAATACATTTAATAATTCAAAATTTTATTTATATAGCATTTTAAATTTTTATTATTATGTTTAAGTCTTGAATTTTATTGATAATTAAAGTTTTTGTAATAATTTTGAAGATCGATGTTTATTATGATAATTATCATGTAGAATTTTACACTTGATTGATAATTCAAATTGCAGAATTGATTGAAACAAGTTCGAGATTTACTTAATTAAAGTTTTCGTAATGATTTAAAAAAGTATTTATTATCATATGAGTTTGGATTTGTTTGATAATTAAATTTTTTTATCATGTTTAGTTTCTAATTCAATTTATAATTAAAAAATATATATTAAAATTTTAAAACTAAAATGTTTGATAATTAATTTTTTTTATCATGTTCAGTTTCTAATTCACTTTATAATTAAAAAATATATATTAAAACTTTAAAACAAAAAAATATATCAATCAACAAAATAGATTTCTTGTAAGAACTATGTTATTCATGTTCACTTTGAAGACACTCAAAATCATGTTGATAAATTGTTTGGATAGTTCTTAAAATCAATTTTAAGATGATGAATTTACATTTATGCTAACATAATAAATTTACATTTATGTTGAAGCAACTATTTCTAACTTCTTCATCAATTCAAATTGATTTGAAACAAATCAATTCCACTAAGAGTCATATCTTACGACATCATCACTTCTCTTGATGATGACTCTAACGACAACGAAGTATCTAACCATGTGGCATCACTTCTTTTGATGGTGATTCTAACGACAACAATGTATTGATTGTGTGCTGTCATGATGTTGGCTTCTTGTGCATGAGTCATGACAGACAACACACTAGGATTTTCAGTGAGTTGAAATTTGACCCATTTCAACCCTAAAATTTTAGTCTATTTTGTTTAAAACATTTTAAAGCTCATTTAGTAAATAAAATAAAAGATATTTAATTAAAACCTAAACCTAAAATCCTAAAACTAATTAAATAAATAAAAGATGAAAGGATTTAGTCATTATTCAATTGAAAAGGCATTATATATTTTTGAATGAGTTTTTAAATATTTTAAACGAAATGGGCTAAAATTTTAGGATTAAAATGGGTCAAATTTTAGTCTACTGACAACCTTAAAGTCGTCTATCATAACTCGCACCAGAAGCTATTATCAAGATTGTATATACTTAGATACATCATTGTCATTAAAGTTGTCATAAAGAGATGTAATGTCATAAAATATGACGGTTAGTGAAATTAATATTTTTTAAATCAATTTGAATCAATGAAGAAGTTAAAAATAGTTATTTCTATCATAAATGTAAATTTATCATCTTAAAATTGATTTTAAAAACTATACAAACAATTTATCAACATGATTTTTTAAGTGTGTGAAACCAAACTCGGTCGCCCATGATGAGTGCCTCAGCAACAAAATCATAACTTTCGAAGAGAAAGGGGAGAAGATTGGAGACTTGTGGTGGTTGAAGTGCATTTTAACTATCATGGTCGTTAAAAGATATAGTCATATATTCACGTGATAAAATCCAATTTATATTTATATTTATATTTATATGCTCTTATAACTATTTTATCTTTTTGAAGATTTGTTTAATATAATTTTAACTGAATAATTATTCATCAAATTTATCTCTTATCATAATTTTTAAGTAAATTAAATATTTTAAAATAAATATTAATAAATTAATTTATCTTTTACTTAAAATATTTATTTAATTATTTTTCTAAGTGTTATAATTTTTCAGAATCTTAAATTTATTATATAAATCTTAGTAATAATTGGAATGGAGGAAAAAAAACTCAAAAATTATAGAAAAAATATTATCGGTGTTTAACCCATCTCGGATTGAAAAGCCCATCAAAATAATACAAACAAAATAAATGCCTAAATGTTAAAAGTAAAAATTGTTATTTATGTGTATCAATTTGACTCGAAATGAAAAAGGTGTGAGATATACATTTTATTTATTTATTTATCTTTTTGTTCTGTTTTAACTAAACAACAAGAATTAAGTTTTTGTACGTTTACCAAGACGGAAACACTTACAGCACAAGGATTCAAATAATGCGGTTTTTATAATTTAAGTTGCTGCGTGTCCCTTCATCAGCCCACTCCACTCTCAGTGTAACTCCCAAGTAACCGCTAGTCTCTTCCGTATTTTCGTATTCCAGTTTTTCTCTACCTCGTCAGCACGTTGCTTTATCTTTTGGTCTTGCAATCGCTGCATGTGTAAGTTGTTTCAGTTTTTTGTTGCCCGGGTTTCAATCTTTTTGGAGCTCGTGTTGTGTGTTGCATATTTTCGTTTGAGTTCATCGCATTTTGTGTGTATTTGTATTTTGTATTTTGGAAGTTGAACGGAGGTGTGCATGTGAGTTTGGGGGTTTCATGACCTAAGATGATTGCAGTGGTTGTCCCTACTGTGTGATAGGGAAATTTGTCTTGCTCAAAGAGGTGCATTTGTTTTTTAGTATTTTGGATGGATAAAAAGGACCGGTTGTAATCCTAGCCTTTTGAAATTTTGGTTTTTTAAAAGCATATTGTGCAGTATAGTTTTTTTATTGTCACTATTGTTATTTTATTTTTATTTTATTGACATTTATGCAGATGGTCATGTTCCTTGTTCTGAAGAAAGATAAAAAAATGATATGCACCACGAGGTGCCTGGACCCGCCGATCGAATTGTATGGTTTTTATTCTTATTCAGTTATATTCTATTTATTAATTTTAAAAATACTTCAGAAAATTTTTTGTTAGCTGTTATTGATAAGGTAAATGAAGTATATGGTGTGTGATAGTTTGATCTAAAAATATTTGCAGGCCACAGGAGTTGAGCTTAACATGTGAAATTTCAAAAAAGAAGATAAATAGTCTTTCTGAATTTCCCCAATTTTCACTAACTCCGGTCCCAAATAATTTACACGAAAAGTCTGAGTGGGGGAACTTTTTGAATTACCTATGTAAAAATGACAAGGTATGATGCTCTCTGTTTTTTCTATGTCAAACTCTTTCTATTTTATCTGTAGTTGTTTTTATTTATGCTCTAGCATATTTATGTTTGCTCACTTGCTTCGATACTAAGGATATGTGTGGCACAATCTATTTTTTACTTTTTTTTCTCCTTCAAAATGGTAGGTGGCTCAAACAGTTTTTGATATAAGTTCTTAAAAATATTAGTAGTTTTTTAAGGAGAAAAAAGCTAAAAGATACGGAGCTTTATAAAACTCATAATGAGAAGTTTAGTTATGGCTCAAGCAAAACCTTTTACACTGAACTATCTATCTAAATTCCAGTACATGACATTTTATATTTCTATCATTTAGTAAACAACAATGCCCTAGTCTTATGCATGCGTTGCCTTCACTCCTTAAGTTGAGTTTTTCTTTTGTACTTTTTTTATTGCCTATTGAATGTAGTACAAGAATAATGTAAAATGGGAATAACTTTACAATTCAAATTAGACACTAATATCATGATTTATTTAATTTATAATTTTCATTAAAAGAAAAAGAGTGAGTTTTTAATTTGACAAACTTATAATATAATAATATAATAATGATGATTCAATTAAAAATATTATATTAGTCAAAAATTTATTTGGTTTCATAACAATTACTTTTATTATTTGTTACCTTTACAAGCAATTATATATATGTGCACATAAATACATATAAACAAGTCGTTATGCAAACAATTACTTTTATATAAATATTTTAAAATAAAACTAATTCAACAATAAAATTATATTTTTACACCTATGTTGGAAAACTCGAAGGGGAAAAACAAGGAGATATTTAATAGTGAACCACAAGCCAACTAAATAAGAGAACATGACATAACACTCAACTCAAAACCTTAAGATAATAGGTTTGTTGGTCTTTCTTACTTGTAAAATGCCCAACTCGTCCATTTCTACACTATATGAGACTTCAACTCATATATGAACTCTAACAAATGCCCCCCTTAAAGTGTGAGTCCCTTCCAAAGGTAGCTCTTGCTTGTCTATGAGTATTTAAAGGTCACTCTTATTTGCATTGTTGTTCACCTCAATAGCACCTGCTTAGATTCATTGCCAAGATGATATAGGTGATTATTTACTCACTAACTAGGATCCACCATTGACATCATTATATTTGTTTAAGTCAATCACTATGAACTATTGACTCTGATACCCGTTGTTAGAACACACACTCACAAAAGCAAAAAAGAAGAATGGGAAGAGAGCAAGAGATATGGGTTTTGAATATTAAATTTATATCTCAAACATACATGTATCACAATACATCATTATTATTTATAGCACTATACTATTACGAGAAATTAGTTGACAACCCACTAACTACCTTACTAACATACAACGCTAAGGGAATTATCTACAACACTCTCCCTTAATTCAAATTAGCAATGGACTATCTTATCATCTTCCTAATAAACTTGAATTTGTCAACCTTAAGAGGCTTTGTTAACTCCAACTTCCCTTTACTGACTGATCCCTTATGAAGTGCTCCTTTCTATGCTAAGGTATAGGGGTAAGGTCATTGTACACAGTCTTACCCTTGCATTTGAAAAGAGGTTGTTTCAAGATTGAAAGCCACGACCATCCGGCCACTTAGCCACAACTTTATTGTTGTGCCAGCCTTACTATTTTAAAAGATGTTTTAATCTTATATTAGAAAGGATTGTGGTTGGTCTTTCATTTTTCGTATTAATTTTATTTTCTTTTTTTGCTGTACCTGTTTCACTAAGTGATCAAGGCCCTGTACTAAGTTTCCTCTAACATTTATGACATATCCAGGATCAATGAATTGAGCAAACAAAGAGAATATTTTGTCATTATTTAGCTATGTTATTTTGAGCAGTTAAATGAAGAATCACAAACACGTTATCTTTTGCAGGTTGCTCTTATAAACTTTGAGCAGTACCAGTTTTACATTCTACCTCCTGCGTCAGTTTCAACATCAAGCCCAGTCAACGTTGCATATAATATAGATAATACAGGTTCTGTAGATAATCGTCCAAGGGATTGTGAATCAGGTGTTCCTTCTTTGCAAGACTGATTTTTGTTCTCAACAGTCAATGCTTAATTGTACAAAAACATTGCATAATTGTTATGCAATGTGCATACACAAAATAACACCAATGGATAGAAATAACTAATGCTTTGAAAAGGGGAATCATATTTGTATCTCTGGATTATCTAGCTTGGATTTTGGAATTGTTTTACACATAGGAACAAAGACAATGGAATGCTTTATTTTAGTTACTACCTCTTATGACACAACTGAACATAACTTCCTTAGCAGGTTCACACTTAGAGGAATGCGTTGGACCAAATACAGCTGAAGGTCTTAAGTTTTCGCGAGCTGAAGAAACTCGCAACGAATTTCAATCTCGAGTCCCTCTAAAAAATTTCATACGGGCAGACCCAAGTTACCTGAAAACTCTTGGCCAGGCTCATTCTGGATGGATTTTTGGAGGAATAGCTGAGCTTGTTGATAATTCCAAGGACGCCAAAGCAGCTAAGTAGGTTTTATGTTTTTTTTCCTGTTCTGTTATATCATCCTTTACATGTAAACGTACTGTTTGTGATCTTTAATTTACTCTATTTTTCCATGTTTATTTAATTTCTTGAAATAGGTATAATGACTTGAATGTGAATAGGCAATATAGGAATTCAAGATTCTATTGTTGCTTTTGGTTTGATGTGTAAGATGCTAAGAAAGACTAATGGTTTTTTTTTTTTTCCTGAATTTTCAAACAGTTGAGTTAAGGCAAAAGAAGATTATGTTATTTAGATTATTTGGTGCTTGGCCTGGGGTTTGGATTTTGGCTTTTGTTTCTTTCTTCTTCCTTAGGTGAAGTTATAAATACCAAAAACATATAGTAGAACTAATTAAGACTGTGGATTCTGCATTTCTTTATTTCTCACCCTTTTGAAGAAGATATTGAGTGTCTGCTTCAAATGTTTTGGTAAAAGGTGAATGACATACATATAGTTACTTATGTTTATCTATGTTTCTTAACTTTCTGTAGAAAGTAAAAAGGTGTAGACATCAATGATAAGAGTTCATGTTATACTTTTAATGAGTGCAAGGTGTTTGTGTTTATGTTGCTTAAGAGGTTATTCAAGTTCTCTAAAATATATTGTCTCTTTTATTTTTCTTAAGTCTCCTCAAATTGTACTTATTATAATTGATTTATCTTTGATGGTGCAGAATGGACATTTTTGTAGATATCATCCAGTTGAAGAAATCTGGGAAGGATGTTCCGATGCTGTGTCTTATTGATGATGGTCAAGGGATGAACCATGATGAGATTTTGAAAATGGTATCTTTTGGACATAAGCAATCTGATAAAGTTGACAAGGACCACATTGGCAAATTTGGTGTTGGATTTAAAGTAGTTTTCTCTCTTATTTTCTTTTTCTTTCTGCTATGGGATTTATGTACTCTGTAACTTATATTTGGTCTTCTATGACACAAGATTGGATAAATTGCTTCTTTCTTTCATGTCTGGGGATAACTAGGTTAGCTAATGTTTTTTTAGGATAGGATTGGGTAAATCACTTCTATCTTTAGTATCTGGGGTTTGTCTAGGTTAACTACTGGTGTTTTCCTTTGATGTATTTTATTGGATGAACTGACATGCTTTCGGTTCCATGCTAATTTGGATGAAAATATAAATTATAATATCTTTTCAAACTCAGTTATTTGTTCTTGCTTCTGTGAATTCTGAAGTGTTGTTCTTTTTGCCTTTCTTCTATAGACAGGAGCAATGAGGCTTGGGAGAGATGTTCTGGTTCTAACACAAACAACTACTTCCAGATCTCTAGCTTTTCTTTCACAATCATTGAATGAAGGCAAAGATGTAAGTTACAGCATATTAAAAAAGTTGACCCGTTAAATATACTCTATGTTGATTGGAATTAATTGACTACTCCAGAAGTTAATCCAATTCTTTTAATTTTATTCTGCTTAAATATTTATTTGAGTGCAGAATATTGAAATTCCCATAGTTACCTATTGTCGACAAGGACAACGTATGGAGGTTGACCTACGTATGCAGTCTGAAGCTTTGGCAAAATACAATTTGAAAGCTATTAAGGATTTTTCACCATTTAACAAGTATCTTATTGGTGAAAAGGCAGCCTTGTTTGGTACCGGTACAGGAACACAAATATACATATGGAACTTGGATGAATGGGGATCAAAGTATTGTTTAGAATGGCATGATGGACTGAAAGGTGGGAGTTCTTTTCACCAAGGTGACATTCTTATCCGCAGCAAGAGGACTCGTTCTCGTCCAGGCCAGATTAGTCAAAAGGTTTTGGCATCTCTTTTACTAATGATATTGTCAGCTGATGATATGTTGCTTTTGTCATATTTTCTATTGTCTGCAGGTACCATTTGATTACTCACTACGAGCTTATTTAGAAATTATATTTTTAGTTCCTCGAATGAAGATAAGTGTACAAAGAACATTGGTAATAACATTCATGTGTTCCAATTTGTTTGTTTGGGGAGCAGCCTTCCAAGTCTATTATCTAATTGTTTTGCTTTTTGTTTTTTCTCAGGTTAAAAGTCGACCATTATCAAAATTCCTTACTCAAACTGTTATTGAAACTGGTGACATCTTGAGAAGGCCAGTTGAATTAATTCTTGGATTTAGTCAATTAGAGTGGGAGCGGGCAAACTGTGGAATGTTTTTATATTGGCATGGTCGCCTAATTGAGGTGAAGAGTTGGCTTGTTTGCTATCGTTGATTAATAGGCATTAAAATAGTCATAGAATACCCTAAAATATGGAGGTCTTGGATTCTCGGGTATTGTAATGTCCTTGTACTGATAGGAATTTCGATTTTTCAAATCTGAGATAATGGAGAGAGTTACATGCTGTTGTCCTAAAATCCTCTTGTAGTTAATACTTTCTGTGTATTCTTTCCCTCATGAGTTTCATATGTTCACATTCATAACTGGTCTCCGTGTAGACATCTCAGTACAAACATGCAATATATTGTGGGTTTGCTTGGTCTTTGTGTTATATATAATCTTCATCATGTAGAACTTTTAGTCATTATATTTGCTTCTGCGTTGTGCTTAAGAAATCCTTTGTAAGAGCTTTGTCGTGCAATGCACTCTTAGTTTTAGTAATCAAAGAAAGGCAACATTTTGCTTTGGATGAACTCTTAGTAGGTGAATCCTTGCATTATGATGGAGTTAACTATGTATGCTTAACTTGAATACTTTTCGTAAGTAAGCCTAAATTTGTTTGTTTTTCTCAGGCTTACAAGAGAGTGGGTGGAATGGCTCATAGTGCAGATGTTGGTCGGGGTGTAATTGGTGTTGTTGATGTGACCAATTTAATGGTATTTATTTTCCGATTTCATTTTGTTAAAGAATGTCTTTTTTCTTATTGGTTTGCTTCTACTCCAGGTGTAACCTTATTTGAATATGTATGCTTGCTTCTTGGTTTGATTCATTCATTTGAGGAGTTGGCAATGCAATCTTACAAACATTAGTATTTGGTGGAGTTCAATTTCTACATGAATTTCACTTAATGAAAGTGTTTAGAAAGATGTGTTGGAACTTTTTGTGTTCCATTTATTTGACAAATATATTTGTGTTTGTACAATCTTGCCATATGATGACAGTGCTTTGCAATTTCTTGAGTTACAGGTCAAAATGTTACAGTTGGTCACTTCTCACCCCAACTTGAAAAGCTTGTGGGGTGACCAATTTGGCAAAGAAATGTTTTTGAAAATTCATGCTTTTGGACTTGGGCTTTTATATGCACTAATATAATGTTGCTAAAATATAATTACTCTTTTTCTTTCTTATGTGGATAAGATGAATTGCTTCATGACTTGTGGTTTCTTCTGGGAAAGCGTGACAAGTTAAATTTATGTTCTCGTTAACTTTATCAGTGTTGTGCATCTTTTCTAACGGATTATTAAAAATCTAGCTTGTCTTTACACAATTTGAATGATCCTTTGATAATTAAACAAGCCAAGTTTTCCTGTGGATCTTTTTCTGATGATCGGTTTTTAAATTTTGTTTAAACTTGTTGTGTCATTGCAATCAATTGTTCAACGAATTATTTATTTTCAGTAGAATTTTTCTCGCTCTGTACAACCCCTAAATTCTTGTACTTTTTTCTTTCTTTTTCCATAGGATGACGAGGATGGTCGGGTGTGGGTACATAATAACAAGCAGGGATTCCAAGACTCAGAACAATATGCATGTCTTGAGCAGTGGCTGGGTAGAAAAGTAGATGAATACTGGGACAACAATTTTGATGCTCTTGAGTTGGTAAACCTTTTTTTTTAAATTCTACCAAAACTACCGTTCTTTTTGAAGTTCTTGTTATTATACCAAAATAAGCCATCATCCGAGGTGGTTTCATTTAATTGAATTTGGTAAAAGTATTCAATTTAAATTTTACAATGTCCACTTTACATGAGATGTGTCGGAAGAATTTACTTGTTTCTCTTTGTAAGACGTTGATTCCAATATTGTTACGTGTGATTAAACAGGTTTAGATGAAGTAGATTTTCACTTCTGTACTTGCATGACAAAAATCAGAATTTTGACATGCGTCTCTTCATACCCTGGGTCTTATACTAACTGTTAATTTTATTACTTTTGTAGAACAAAGATAACTGTGTCTTCAAACCTGATCATGAGTGGGTTCAATGTGACAAGTGCAGAAAGTGGAGAATATTACCTACAAATTTTGATAGCAGAAAATTGCCTTTGCAATGGTATGTCAAGAGATATTTCACACAAAAAGTCTGATGTTACTTGTAAATTGGAGTGAAACAAAAAGAGTTTGTTTGCATTTGTTGTGTTAGAATATAATCATTTATGATTTCTGCTTGCTATTTCAGGTTTTGTTTTATGGAGCCTTTCAAAGGTCAATGTTCAGATTCTGAACAGCAGATGGCGCCTGGCATAGTTAATGTTTCCACAAAGAGGTCGGGCTATGCTTGCTTGTTGAAGGATTCCAACTATAAAAAGTTGGAAGGTGTTACGAAAACCTCTGGCACAGGTTAGGCTATATACCAGAATAAAGAACGAAATCATACGCCCATTATTCTTAAAGATTTTTTTTTTTGGTGCAAGCAATCAGGGAGAAAAATCAGGAAGCATAAATATTATATCATTTTTTATCAGATCATGATTTTAGTTTTACTGAAATGTGATTGGGAACAGATATATCAACATACAATTATGAATTAACATAAATTTGGAAATAATTGCTACAATAGAAATTGATATATTGTGCGAAGTAACTACATAGAAGAATAATTGTTACCAATATGCATATATGTTGTGCATATATTTTACTTTGTCTTAGGAGTAATCATAGATTGAATTTTTAATGATCCAATCCACATCCATTTATATCCAAATAATTGGTAGGATTAGCTTTTCGATCCAAATTCATTTTTTTAGTAGAACTAGTTTGGATTTCTTTAAAATCCATATCCAAATATTTGGATCAAGTTCAAAATTCAAAATCCATTTTTTATAAAATAAATTTAAATTGAATTTTCTAAAAAACTTGTGTTCTTAGGGCCGACATGATCAAATTTGACCGAACTTTTGTAGGAACCAATTCGGCCGAATTTCAACATGGGATCGACTTGTTTGACTTTAAGTCGTGGCTGACTCAGTTGAATTTTGGTCTGGGCTGACTTGTTCGAATTCGATCGAATTTTGGCTAGGGTCGACTTGACCAAATTCTAACGAATTTCGGCCGAGGTTGACTCGGTCGAATATGTTTGAATTTTGATCAAGCCCGACTTGGTAGAATTTGGCCGCATACTATCGAATTTCGACCAGGGACAACTTTGTCGAATACAGCCAAGGTCAACTCAACAAAAAATTGATTGGGACCGGCTTTACTGGATTTGGCTGAATTCCTGCTTGGGCCGACTTAGCCTAATACGGCCAAATTTCGACAAAGGTTGACTCGACCAAATATGGCCAAATCTGGACCAAGGCCTACTTGGCCAAATTTTGGTTAAGGATGACTTGAGTCAATTCGTTGGGGCTGACTCAACTGAATATGACCAAATTTTGGTCACGACTGACTTGGTTGAATACGGCCAATTTCGTCTGGGGCTCACTCAGCTGCATACAACCAAATTTCGATCAACTGAATTTTGGCCGAGGTCGACTCGGCTGAATACTGCTAATTTCAGTCACAACCAGCTCGGTCGAAATGGCCAAATTTCGTCCAGGGTCAACTCGGCAAAATACTGCCAAATTTGGGCCAGGGGTCGACTCGACCAAATTTCTATCAGGGTCGACTCGATTGAATCTGACTGAATTATTGCCTGAATTGACTAGGCTGAATACAAGCAAATTTTGGTTGCGGTCGACTTGGTCGAATACAACCAGGGGCCAACTCAGCCCAATGTTGTCAAATTTAGGTCAGGGTTAACTCGGCCGAATACAACGAAATTTGGTCTAGGGCTGACTGAGCTAAATTCAACACAGTTTGTTCAAAATGATTAATTGAAGTTATATACATGAATTTATAGTATTCAATATACTTATTCTTTAGGTTATATGTCGTAATGCATATTTGTTTAACAACATACTCTAGGTTATGTTGAGATATGATTCAACCTTTGATTCTTTTTGTTCATTGTTATTTAACTTGTTAAGCGTGGTCCAAATTTAACCACATCTTGTAATTAGGTCTGGATGTGACACATCCCACGTATAAAAAAGAATCTTCTTGTTAGGTTTAAAAGTTAATGAAACAAATCTATAAGAATAAAATAATAACATATAACACAATTATATACAAATCTATCAAATTTTAAAAAATTGAAAATATTGCATTACATGTAACCAAAACCTGATTCATTTTGTGACATTAAAGTAAACTATTATTATATAGCATATAAATTAAATTCGTTCAACACATGAAATGATACAATTTTAATAAAGATTATACATTATCTTATTGTTAAAATTAATTATCTCTATCCTTATTCTGTTAGACTTAATTCTGTGTTTCTATTCTACACAGTTTAAGCGACCAATGGTATTTTGTTGCCTTGTTCGTGATACATGTCAATTACTGATCTTGTATATAACTGTATAAAAATATATGTATTAGGAAATTTAATTATGATCACAACATTACTGCATATTTAGTTCCTTTGTTACTTTTACAACCATTTTTCTGTAACCTTCAGTATCTTGACCTGTTATACTGGTCTAATGTGTTACTTCAGAGGGGAACACTCCTTTATTTTCGTTTCTAATTCTTGCTATGCCCTCCACTCGCAGATGATAAATTAATCAATTCTAAGGATGCCAAATTTCCAGCATTAAAGCGGTTGAGAAAGGGGCTATGAAAACAGTAGGATTTTGTTTTGGATGAATACGAAAACAGTAGGATGTTAGAACTCCAACTAACCTTAGATAGGATAAGCTCACAACACAAACTTTATTTTTTGTGGGGCGGAGGGTATCAGAGCATTTGGGATTAGAATTGCCTCAGGTTTTGATGGAAGGACATAGTCTCCATTCTACCCTAGTTCAAGTTTTGACGTTTGAAAATTTCTGGAAACAGGGATGCAGTATCTTCTCTACTTTTCTGAATTTCTGCTGTATGGGTCATGTAAATTACATTACCAGCATGCAAATGATTCATATAAATCTCTCTATCACAAGTTGGGTCTATTCACCAATATTTCGGATATGTGTAGCAGATGTTTTTCATGGATACTTCTAAGAGGAAACTAAAAAGTTATTTATAAATTATTTTTCTAATATTTTTATATGATTTCTTTAGATTTCTAGTTTTAAATTGTTCGTAGATTAGTTTTAGATTATGAGAAGTTGGTTTATTTTTTTCTTTTCTTTTAATGTTTTGTTTTGTCAAATGAAATCATGGAATTCATCTTGATGTATTTTTATAATATTGACCATTAGCAACCAACTAGGTATAATAAGCAAGTGATTATAAACAGTTTTCGCAAGTTTACTTAAAAATAAATCAAAACTTAAAAGTTTAATTCGCTAATATTAAAGAATATCATGAACGTGGTCGTGAATAGGTCAAACAAATTGATGGGATCTATGAAATGCCTACATACGATCAAGTTAGTTGTTAGACCATTAAAGAAGACTATTTGACCTAATAGACAATTCTTTTCAAATAAATATAAAAAATGTATTATTATCATTGTTGTTAGATCAATCAAGGTCAAAGGAAGAGTTGAAGGTATGATGTCCTAGGTATTTAGTCATAATTCTAAAGCTTTGTCAAAGAACCTTTTTCTTATTGGCATTGAAAGATAAACATGTTTTTCATAACTCAAACTAAACTAGATAAAGCCTTCAGACAATTTGTTTTTTAATTGGATAATCACATCTTCATTAATTTATCAAAACTTTAAAATAGGACAATTTTCGCATTTAATAATTATTTTAATACAGAGGAAACCATGTAGAATAAGACTTCACATTTAATCGATTAAACGTAGTATCTAAAAGATTAGGTTGTGTTTTTAAAAGTCATCCTCTCGTAATCGAAGCCTGTATCTAATCAATTACGGTTGTGTTTTTGTGAAAACCATCTTCTCGATCGCACTTAATTGATTAGGTTAAGTATCTAATAGATGGTAACATATGAACTTTGGAAATGAATTTTGAACAAATATAATCCATTAATCGTAGTTGCAACAAATTTTGCATTTGATTACTATTTTAAAAGAACAGAAAGGCTTTCAAAAGGAAAGGTTTTCTAAAATAATGTGTAAAGAGTGCATTTTTAAGAGAGCTGAGATCAAAATCTTTCAAGTCCAAGAAGGTTGAGGTTCTTCAAGGCTCTAGATGATTTTGTCATGTAATATTAGTCACAATGAAGTGATAAATTTTCTTGTTATCTTTTGATCTTTTTTAAGTTTGTATTGGCTAAAAAAGTTGGTGGGTTTTTGGGTAATTGATTGTAGTCATTGGCTTGTAAGTTTTCTTTTGTATCTTGAAGTGTTTTGTTCAAGAGAATCTTGTATCTTGCATAGGAGTTTTTGTAAACTACCGTTGATGGTTCTAGTGAATCACTAATTTTAATATTTCATAGAATCAGCAAACATTTAAATTATTTACGTGTTTCAATTATGACATTTACTTATAATCGTTTCTCCTTAATTGATTTAACATTTCTGTAAATAAAATTCTTCTCCGTAGCGATATATCTTTAAATGGTTAATATTTTTCTCTTTTGAATATATACTTTTAACCAAAGAGATAAAACATAAAATAAGAACAAAAAGTAACGGTTGATTTGCTTCTATAAAAAAGAACAATACAAATAGTCCTTCGGATATTTCAGAGTAAAAAATATTGAATCATAAGATGGCACCGTCGAGTGATGAGGTTCCTCCGCCGTTAACTTCATCCGCCGGCAGCAGCAATTCAAGGATTCCGGCAGCTATGGAAATGATTGATGATATATACCGCCACAGCCTTTGGTTGGGTGAGTGCATGCATGCATCGGTGTTTTTTTGCTTTATTTTTATTTTTTAATTTTCAAGATCAGTTTACTTTATAGAAGCTTCATACACACACAATCTTGTACACATTTAAATTTTAAGCATTTATATGGTTTGAAAAAAGTTTTTTGTTTTGTTGCTATACTTGGATACACAAAATAAATTTGTTTCATTTTGCAGAAACTTTCTCTTATAAATTTTTAAATTTTTATTTGTAACTTATTCATATAAAATTAATTTTAACTTATAAAGATTTTTTTTTTTTTACGGAGATACTAGTCAAAAACATGTTCGTGTTACTTTTCTTCAAGCTCGTGAAAGCAATTCCTTTGGCTTATGTGTTCACAAGTAGAAAATCGTTAATTGAACATTCGTAGAAGTACAATGACTGTTAGTTGCAGTAATGAAGGTTCTATGATAAGAATTTATTTATACTTTTTCAGGAATAAAGAATTCTTTCTGGCAGGTCATTATTACTATTATCATTTTTCATTCTTTTCACAATTTTTCTAACCTAATTCATAAGTACCACGTATGAATCTATTACGAAGTCTCATATATGGATTAGAATTCGAGTTTAAATTTCATCTCATAAGTGAATAAATTTATTTTAAAAAAATTTATTATTAGTTAGTTATATTAGTTTAAGGCTACTGAATTATTATCGAATTATCATTATTAATGTCTAATTATACGTTTGAGACGTATATGTTTTAACATTTGATTTTTTGTAACAAAATAATAGTTGGAGAACGATAGAGTCTATTTAAAAAAAAAAAATCATTTAATATTTGTGTTTCAAATTTGATGCTTGTATGAATATAGAATGACAAAGCTTCAGACCAACTATATAATTTATTTTTGCTTTTTGAGGACATTCTAGAGGAATTATTACCATATGGTGCAGAAGGTGAGATTTTTATATTGGGAGCGATTGGTAAAAAGTATGATACATTGAACTTGCCAATCCACATGAGCATCCCGTACCAAACACTGTTTTACGACTCTCTCTTCACTTTTCTTTCTCTACTCTTTACAAATATTCTTACTCTATTTTCTACATTATTTCACTGGTCATTAACATTTTAACATACACTTCAACTGCAACTTTTGTGTAGGCTCCTTTTCTTTTTTCTATGACGTGATCGTGTCCTAACAACACGTTGAATTTGATTTCAGCAATCACCAATTCACATGCAGCGAAATTTCGATATTTCGTCAATAGAAGATAACATTGTTTGGCCAAGAAACCGTGAAAAGAACAAAAAGAGTGAGCTGAGGGTTTTGGTGGTTGGAAGTGATGGTCGGATTCGAGGAGGACCTATACGAACCTTAATCCCAAAAACTACTATTAAGGTTTATACATATCGAGCATCTAAGTTTTACATTAAAAAAATTGAACACGTATAAAGACCAAGACACATAAATCTACCATTTTAAGATTTTAAGTATAAAGTAATGCTAATTTCTTATGTGTGAGTTTAACTCATGTTTCATTGATGTTATATCTCTTAGGTGATTTTTTCTCTAAAAAGTCAACCCAACAATAATATTAGAATTTGATTGTTAAGGGGATCGAACACTTACAATTAGACTAAAAGTGATATTAGAATCTAGTTGTTAAGGAAACACTTACTGTTAAATAAAAAATTATAGTCTAGTTAAGATGCAATTCTTTTTCCTCAAGAACATAACAATTCAAACATCATATTTTCATTGTGGGTCTGTCCATTTCATCTTCACCACCATTCTTTACTAAGGTTTTTGTTGCAGGTGATGGTTAGCACAAGAAATAAAAATGTTATAAAGAAGATGGCGTGTAAAGAGTAGGAGAAGGAAAACGAGGTTTCAGTGTTCCAGTTGGAGGACCAAGCTAAACGTATGGAAGAAGTAATTGATGAGATCTACAAGGCTAACTATAATGAGCTTGTGTGTGTTTTTTCATATTTTCATGCTTTATTTCATTATGCACAGAAATGTTAGGAATACTCGCATTTTCATTTCCATTCCGTAATTAGAAAGAAAAATTTTCGAATTTTGTGACATTGCATCGTATTTTTCTAATAATAATATTACACAGGTCTAGAGGAGGAAATTTTAAGAGAATAATTCATTGTTTAGAGAATTTAAATTTTTGAATTACAAAAGTATATTATTTGGATATGAAATCTTTAAAAATTGATATTTTAAAATTTATCAAAGTAATTAGATTCATTCAAATTTAGAAAATTTCAAATTTTACTTAAAAAAATATACTTCATTTTTTGTAGTTTCTTATTAACTTAATTTAAGTTGAAATATTATCAGTTTGACTAAGATGAATTTTTTTTTGACTGATATCAATATCAGACTAAATAATTCTACGTAAACTGAAAATAATCTCAAAAGTTGTTTGAAATAAACTTTTATATTTCTAAAACACCCATCTTTTCTCTCTCCTTCACATCTTCACTTTTTCATCATCTTACATAAGTAACTTTTCTTAATATAGTTATGTTCTAGAATTTGCTAGTTTTTGGTGGTCCTTTTTTCTGTTTCTTTCCCTTCATTTTTTTCTTTTAAGCTTTTAAGACACAGAAGATCAAAAGTGACGTGTGATAAAAAAAATGGCGTAGGTCGGTTCATGATGAAGGAATTTCTTCTGGAAGGTTTGGATCCGTTGGAAGGAATTGCAAGTTTGGTATTTTAAATGTACTTCCAAACAAATAACCTTAAATTCCTCAAATTTTAATCTTTTAGCAGCATCCAGTTTTTGCAACTGTTGATGTCTTATAACAACTTGTTCCAAAAATTAGAACTTGTGGATTGAGCTGGTTGAAGGCATTTTAAAAAAAAAAAGTTATACTATTTATTTAATTTTCTAAATTAGGTTAACCAGTTGGTAAGTCAACATACTTAACTCAATAATAGATCAAGTGAAGTCGTGTATTCTTTTAGCTCATTCATAAGAGGGTAAATCAGATTAATTTTACCCATAAGGAATGAAAAAGAGTTGTGAGGTGGTTCACCATCACAGATCCAAAAATACACTAACAGTGCTTAAGCTTCACTACAAATAACGTGCGTGTTCGCGGAAGATTCCACCTTTACTAAGAAAAAAAAATTGAACTAATTAAAAAGCACGTCGCTTTCACCAACTCTGCAAATGCGCGTTTAATACACACTGTTTGGCTAAATAACTATATTGTGGCTATTTTGAAGCAAGTGTGATGGAAGAAAAAATGTAAACTTTGAATAGTGTTGAACAGGTAAGTTTGGATTTGATTATGTAGGGAATGGAAAGGTGAAAAATTGGAGAAGAAAAGGAATTTATTTACAGAAGGGGTAAAAGAGAAGAGTGGATGAGGATGATGATGATGCATTATGGTGGTTGGTTGGTTATGTAGATACTAAATAGGTGTAGGAGGAAGATGGTAACATGTACACGGGGTTCGCCTGAAGTTAAGGGGACAGGTAATGGCAGAGCACGTGAGGGTGAATCACAGATCCATGGAGATCATGGGACGACTATCATATCACATCATGTCAAGCATTGATCCAGAGTTTGAGAGAGGGCCATGAACACAACACTGGTAACACTAACAAACAAGGATAATAAGGGAAGAGGGGTTGGAAAAAAGTGACCGAGTCCATAAATCCAGTGTTGTATCTACCTGTTCCGTGATGAGTTGCAGTCTTGTGTTGGGTTAGCCGCAGAAAAGGGTTATGGCATTGCCAGTGCCAGCTGGATACACCTTTCGACGTGTCCCCCCTCTTCCCTTTCCTATAAATTATTAATTTTTTTTTTATATGCACAATTTTGTTTCTATCACATAACTGGGTGTCACTGTTACGTGGGATAACTCAGGAAATTATGATGAATTTATTTGAATTTGTTGGGTATAAATAGGTGGGAATCAACAAAATAATAGAGGCTGAGGCTGGTTTGACGAAGGCGTTAATAAAACCGCGGGCCGGGGAAAACAAAGTTAACGGGGACAGAGGGTGTGGTCGTGCTGTTATTTAAGGAAAGGGAGGAGGGTAAAGGAGGAAACAAAAAAAAAGTGGAGCATAAGACAAAATAGAGAGGGAAGTAGAACAAGTAGAAGAAGAAGTAGAAGAAGGTAGAAGAAGAAGAATAATAATAATAATAAGAAGAAGAAGAAGAAGAAGAAGAGAGGAGAAGGGTATAGGAGATGTTTTGTTTATACTGAAAGCACAATCCTTTCCTTGTGGGATTTCAGATCTCTCTCTGGAATGAGGTGGGGAGGTTTGTGAAATTGTGGGGTGGATTGGGAAGATGGAAAGTTGGACGTCGGTGGATGGGGTGGTGGAGGAGATTATGAGGATTCATAGATCTCTGCCGCCGCGTCCTTCGATTGAAGAGGTGGAGGTGGCCAGAGGTTTGATCGTCAATGTCGAGAAGGAAGACCAGGCCAGGCTTGAGGCCATAGCGCGGCAGAGCAAGGGTGTGGATGTGCCCGAAGAGCTCTTTATGGTGCTACAAGAGATGCAGAGGAACGTCGTGTATTACCAGAGCAAGGAGCAGAAGAGGGAGGCTCTCAAACTTCTCGATCTCGACAACGTTCATTCCCTGTTCGATGAATTGATTCAGAGAGCTTCCAAGTGCGTTTCGTCTCCCTCTGCTCCCGCTTCTCGCAAAACATCCTACTCTAACGGTCCCGTTTCCTCGGTTTCCACGAATTTGTCCATGAATTCGGTTTCTGCTTCGGTTTCCGTTGGTGGTTTTGATAAGCCCCCACCTGTACCTGCTGCCAGTGTCCCTGCTGCTGCTTCTGCTGCTACTTCTAGAATGTTCCACGCAGATAAAGAACGTCCTGAATTGGTCACTCGAGATGACAGTTACGTCAAGAAGTCCAAGTCCAAGTCCTCGTTTTACTCCAATGGGTATGGAATTGAACCCACTATCCCTTCCAAAGCCAGTATATTGAATCCATCGTTAAAACCCACAGCTCCTGCAGGTAATCGGTCGTACATGATATGCTGCTCAACGTTCAATTTTGTTTTTATTGGCTTTGTTATTTAGTTATTGAGTGGTAGAACTAGGTTTTTGTCGTTGTTATTTGGTATTTAGTTGCTTGTATTGGACGTTGGAAGTGAAAGTGTGGGAAATCGTGTTTGTTAATGTTGTTTTGCAGGTCAAGATGGGGATAAGTTGAGTTTGATAAAGCTTGCTAGCTTAATTGAAGTGTCTGCGAAGAAAGGGACTCGTGATCTCAATCTGCAGAACAAGTTGGCGGACCAGGTTGATTGGCTGCCTGATTCGATAGGGAAGTTGTCGAGTTTGGTTACTCTTGATTTGTCAGAGAATCGGATTATGGCCCTACCAGCTACGATTGGAGGGCTTTCATCATTGACCAGATTGGACTTGCATTCCAATAGAATCTCGGAGCTTCCTGATTCTGTTGGGAATCTTCTCAGTCTGGTTTATCTTGATCTGCGGGGAAACCAGTTAACTCTTCTGCCTGCTTCTTTTACCAGGTTAATACGTCTGGAGGAGCTTGATTTGAGTTCAAATCAGATTTCAGCGCTTCCCGACACTCTAGGATCGCTTGTTAGACTTAAAGTATTGAATGTGGAAACGAATGATGTAGAGGAACTTCCTCACTCTGTTGGTAATTGTTCTTCCCTTAGGGAGCTTCGTCTTGACTATAACCGGCTTAAGGCCCTGCCTGAAGCTGTTGGAAAGATTCAGAGCCTCGAGATTTTGTCTGTTCGGTACAATAACATCAAACAACTACCTACGACAATGTCATCTCTAACAAACCTCAAGGAACTTAATGTGAGTTTCAATGAGCTCGAGTCTGTGCCCGAGAGCTTGTGTTTTGCCACCTCGCTTGTCAAGATGAACATAGGCAACAATTTTGCTGACATGAGATACTTACCGAGATCCATTGGGAATCTTGAAATGCTTGAGGAATTGGATATCAGCAATAATCAGATACGTGTGCTTCCTGACTCGTTTAGGATGCTCACTCGACTGCGCATCCTGCGAGCAGAAGAGAATCCTCTTGAAGTTCCACCAAGAGATATAGCTGACAAGGGGGCTCAGGTAACTTCCTCTTTTGTTTTTCTTGTTTAATATTGTTCCCTTGATATTTCAATCTGTTTCCTTTATCACAATTTCCATGTCTTGGTTCATCCTAGGCTGTTGTTCAATACATGGCTGAGCTTGTTGAGAAGAGGGAAAAGAAGGACGTTAAATCACAGCCTCTTAAGCAGAAAAAGAGTTGGGCTCAGATCTGCTTCTTTTCAAAGTCTAACAAGAGAAAGCGTGACGGGGTTGATTATGTGAAAACCTGATTTCATTCAGCGACACCGTTGTTGGCAAGCAACAGATTCCATGTGTAAGTTGAGTTGTTTTCTAGTTCTGCATACATCTGCTGCAAAATGAAATATTTGTTCTAGGCTTAACTTTGGGTAAGTTTCCCACCGATTATTCTGGGTGCATTTGGGTAAAAACAGTTTAATTAAGCATTTAATCAATTTGTTCGTATCATATGAGTGCTCATGTCAGAGATTTAACCCAGAAACTTCTTGGAATAATCTGAAATAACTTATTTTGATAAGCTTAATCATGAAGATAATTAAAATGAGCTTGTATAGAGAGTGATATGAGCTTATTATCATCAGTTCAAGCTTCACACCCTGTTCAGTGATCAATACTTGTTGCATGATTGGATTTCTGGAGAGGGAAGTAATGGCTGCTGATGTTTACTATTTTCCTATGTGACAGGGATATGCATTTAAAAATAGAGACAAATATATCCTTCAGTGTGCGGTCAATAATATGCAGAGATATGGATCGTGCAAGCATGAATTGACAGCCTTCGTAGGCAGTTATAATTTGCTTTGACTTGACGGCACAAATTGTAGATTTCTTGTTCAATATTTTCTGATTTTCTTTCCCTGTATAATTTGAATTTTCTATTTATTTCATTTGTATTCTGTTGTCTCGAAAGTAGAAAGAAGTGTACACAATCCAAAAGGCAAACAGCGATGGACAGTGGGAGAGGAACCGAAGATGATTATGTACTATCGTTATGTATGTACAATTGTAACTTCACTCTATTGTTAAATGAATTACAGGTTACCCTTTCTACCACTTCCACAAAATCTCTTGTTTCACCGATTTTTACCATTTCTTAGCTTTGTTACTGTTGCTAATGCGCTCTGATATGAATTAAACAGTACATTGGTAGAACTTTTAAATGGGAAGAAAGTGATTATAACACTGAAAAATAGGTAAATACAAAATCATGATCACACCATGTTTTCATATTTAATCACTTTGCAGCCATTTTGGTTCATTTAATCACGTGGGCAGCTGGATTCTACTCACACATGTTTCATAAATAACCTTTCAAGGAGATAAATTAATGAGGGTTAAAGTCAGAAAACCAGGTCAATATAATTTATAAAAGACAAAGGTGGCCAAGTTTTAGATTTTTGCAAGTTGTGTTAACCTACTGCTAACTACACTTTTGCTCTGGAAGCTATTATTTTGGTTGCAATCTGTGGCTGATATTGAAGTTCATTGATGGAAAAGTTATAACCAGAGCTCAAAACAAAAGAATTTCTCATACTAACCAGTGTTTTATGAATACTCATTAAAATTAAAAAGTTTAGTTTTTAATATATTTCTTGATAAATACATTGTATAATAGAAAAAGTTAGATCAATAGTTTAATAGAATGCAGAAATTGGGTCAGATTAATTACTGTTTAAAGGTTTATCTCGCATCACGTCCGTATTCATGATTCGATAACCATACAAAATGGAATTTAAATAATTTTGATTTTTTTTAATCAAGAATTTTTCTCAGCCGATGAATTAAAAGTATCTCTTTTAGAAGATTGAAAATCACCCAAATAAAGAATGGCTCTTTTAATATAGTATTCATTTCTGAGACCACCAAAGTAGCATATTTAAGTGTTGAGACAATTTGTCAACTGTGTCAAGTTTCATTAGCATGTATTGACATAAATCTTGAACATAATATCTTAGTTCCCGAAAGTTTCTTCCACCTACGAGTTTATGAAAAGGGTCCACAAGTTGATGTAATCTGGAACATAACACCAAAGATGGAAAACAAGGTTTTCTCTAATCCTAACAGGTGCCACTAATTCTTTCTTGGAAGCAGATAAATGACAGACACTGGTGGGGCAAACCTCAGATTCAACTAAGCCTTCATTGACTAAATTCTCACCCTTGAGAGTTACAACACTGCTTGCAAAGTTAGATATTCCAGTGTTGCTTTCTACATGTTTAATTATGGGATAATGACTGAAGCTACCTTCAAATCCAGGATCACACATGATACTTATTATGGGTTCTCTATGAACCCTTTGATGCAAATTATACAATTTTTTTTCTGTCATTTATCTCAACTCTCTACACTAATTGAATTACATTTATTTCCAATGCAAGATGGAAAAAAATAGATTAAAGAGAGATTTGATATTAATGATAGTTATTTGTAAAGACTTAAAGTTAACGAAGCAGATCGTAAAGAGAAAATAATTTTTTAAAATGCAATAGGAAACATTGAGATCTAGAAGCTTGTGGATAACATTATTTAGTTTGAACTTTGAATATTAGGCTTGCTTAAGTCTTAATTAATTAAGTTGCAGGTGGATTATTTCTTCAACCTGTATCTTCCCAGTTGGTTGCCAGAAGATTATACGCAAATGTATAACTGTTAATCACTTTTTTATTCCCTATCACTCAATCACTTTGTACAACATGCTTATTTAATCAATAAAGCCACAATACTAACAATTACTTTTCTGACATTAATTAACAAACTAAAAGCTGGAGTAATATTCATACACTCTATCCTCCGATACACTTTTATTATAATTTTAATAAAATAAATACATTTTTTGTCCTTCATAAAAATAGTTTTTTTTCTGATTACATCATTAATATTGTTAACTTGTTCGTGTCCTTAATCTAAGAGAGATAACATGGTAAGATTGTGGCCTGTTTGGTTTTGTTTTCACAGAAGAATAATCGGTCTTTGGATATGGTGATATTATGCTTCTATCAATAGAAAGTTGGCGTGATTCAAGAACAACCCTGATACGGATTCATAACTGTTTTGCTGTAGCAATTTCGTGAAAAAGCTATTAAAATAAAGTAAACAGAAACAACTTTACAATGAATCCCGTGAATGTTTCCTTTGAGTTCACACCTCATCCTTTTTGGTAAAACTTACACACTGTATTGATCCCGTTTTCTCATCCATTTTGAAGCATAGCATAGTCTTTTCTGCATCTTCTGAAGAATATGATGTGAAAACATGAATATACGTGTAATTGGAATAAAGTTATCCATCCCAAAAACACTCTAATTCAGTTCCTTTTTACCTCAAAAAGCTCGAAGATTTAACTTAAAAACAGCAGAAAATTTGATACTTTTATAGCAGAAAGTTAAAGACATCTCTCAACATAATGTTTTCATGCACACAAATTTAAGAATCAAATAGCTGACTAAAGGCCTAAAGAATAAAGTAATGTATCAATTATATTGGCACACTACAAAACACTACCTTAAAAATGATCCCCTTTGTTCTGTGATCATGAAGTCATCCTCTGTTCATTAACGTCACACCAACCAGTTTACCTTTTCAGTTTTCCCAAGTACTCATGTTACTACTGTTCTTGGGCCACAGTAGAATATTACATAAAGTTTGTACAGTGAACTTCTTTGTTTGGTATTCACCATTCAGTTATTTGTTATTGTCTGAAGAGCTGAGAATGACAGCGTTTGAAACCATCATCCGATGTTCTGGCTTCTGCATGGCAGGACATTATCACGAATCTAGAGTTAAAAATATGGTAACTAAGTGGGGCCAACCCAACGTGTTGTTGAAGGTGTATGTGACAGTGACATAACAGTGAAAGTACAAGTAGCAGATAGTGAGATTGCCCCTTCAATAACAAACCATATCATGCTGAGCTTTGAAGGACATCTGATGAATGGTGACAATACAAAGCGCTTCCTCATTTCTGGTTCTCATTTATCAGCTAGCTACTGCTTATGCTGCTCGTGAGCCATGAGCTTGCTGTTTCCTACCCCTTCAATAATTGATCACTTATGATTCAGTTGCTCATAGTTTCACAGACAAATTCTACAGTTGTATTAAAAGATTGTGATCAATGATTCTGGCCCCGCTAACTGTTTAAGTGGTGAAATGAAATACTTCTTTCCTTAGATGTAAAAACATGAAAACAAATCAAAAACCTTATAATTTGAACTTTGTCTGACTCAACTCAGAAAGTTAACTCATACAGTTGCCTCTCTTACTTCTGGAACTACACATCTCAAAATTAAGTATACATGATTACACTTCTGCAGACAATTCAATAATACTTTGATAAAGGTGGTGTAATAAATTTAAGAGCCAGAAGGATTAACTTATATAACATCTTAGAATTGGATTTTTGGACTTAAATCCAAATACTAGCTCATGGGATCAGAATTGTCCCCTTCTAAAATACACTATTTTGATCACATGACTAGTCAATAATATCAAAACATAATAGAAGGAAGCACTTACAAGAAAATGTTAGGTTTTTTCACCATTCTGGTGTAATTTCATTTTGAAATTACCACACTGATGCAGGATTTTAAAAAAAATTACATATGAAAAGTTGTGTTAGGTTGGCACAACTTCATAAGGAAGAAATTGTGTCAAGCTGAAACAACTTCACTGAAGTCATGCCAAGTTATAATAATTTATGTGAAAAATGGTCTAAAAGTAAAGTCGTGTCAAGTTATAATAACATGGTCTAAAAGTAAATTCGTGCCAAGTTATAACAACATTATCTAAAAGTAAACTCGTACCATGTTAGCATGACTTGAGTTCTAGGATGAAATAAATTGAAGTCGTGGTCTTAACCAGATCAGACAACTTCAGTTTATTTCATTCAGAATTGAAGTTGTTAGAGTATGGGACAACTTTAATTCATTTCATTCCAGAACTAAAATCAACTCAAATTGTGACGATTTCACTTTTAGATATTTCTTACAAAAGTCATCATAAGAAGTCATGCCAACTTATCACGACTTACCCATATGCAAAAAAATTTTAAAACTTACACCATTTTGGTAATTTCAAAATGAAATTATACCAGAATGTTGAAAAACCGAAAATGTTGATATGTAGTTAATAGAATCCAAGGTTAGGTAAAATGGTGTGGCACGCTATGAGGAATGGGTAAAAATAAAACCTTAAATGGTAAATTGGCAGCACAAGTATTGTATTAAATCTGTGTTTTCTCTTTTTATTACACAACTCTCAGTATGCTAAGTAGACTTAACAATATAAAGGAGCTCCTCGTTCTTTTAGGAAGGCAAATATCAAAGACATCAATGAAAACCTATAATGAAAAATTAAAAGAGACTGCATGGTGACAGTAAGAAAAAGCTACCGCAAAACTAATCCTATACATAGTACTTGCAATCATCCAAGTCAGCCTGAAAAATGTGATTGCAAATTTCCGTTTTTTTCTGAATCTTTGGCTCTTCCACCTCCTTTCATCTCAGTTGTAACTTCACCACTAGTTGGTCTGCAATGGTAAACAAAAACAAATTTCAGAAAATAGAGAATTAAAGTTAACGTTTAGTTCAGGAACATCATTGCTTTCAGATCCTCAAGATGCATTAACATACTTGTAGACAACTAAAGTCTATCAAGTGCTTGGGTTGGTTCTGATCTTATCAAACAGAACAATATAAAAACTACTACTGGACCGAATAAAACAAGGATTAAGTTAGAAAATCTCTATAATATTAAAGCATAGCCGTTAATGACTTGCAAATTTGTCATCAGATGACAGTCTTCTCGATTAAGCAGTATCAGCTGAGACCAGTGCAGAAATTTGCAAGATATGCTTTTCATCTCAGCAATTTTGTTTGCTACCGTATCTTATCTACAATATTATTACTTTCTTACTACAGCAACTTTGGCACATCAACCTGCTTAACTACCACACAGCCTCTATATATTTTTAAATGCTAAATGGTAGGTCATACACAGATCGGGTGAGTTAAACACTCATTCACCCTCTACACCAATAGAAAATGTCAGGAACCCAGGTTAACAATGAAGAATTTAGAGAAAGTGAGAATTGAAAAAGAAAGTTCTCTGTTATTGATTTTCTTAAATCTCTCAACAACATAGTTCAAGTATTTACAGTACAAATAATTAGAAGTAGTTCGTGTAACTTCCTGTAACAAAATGACAGCTAGGACAACATAATTATAGCTGGCATAGCTAACTAAAGATGGCAAAACTAATCTGATGCTTAAAAACAGACGCTGAAACACTTGAGCTAATACACAATCACATATACACTAGTAGTAAATAGAAGAAATAATTTAGTTTTTCCTTGCAAAGATCGGGAATAGGAGAAATCACTCTCATCCAAAGTTTCCCCTTCACTTTCACCAAGAGTTTGTTCGATCTACAAATGATTCAAATATGAATTAATTTCCTTTCCTTCAGTCCTTCTATTTATTTATGCCACTATAACCAACTATCTACGGCTTCCTAAAAGTCAACCTTGTTCTCAATCAGTTATTCCTCTTCCCAGTTCCTTTGAAATATGCTATATTTGTTTTCATTTTACTAATATTTTAACTGTCCTTTTGTATTCTTATAACTTTTCATCAGATAGAATAATATTTTGTATTGTTATCCATAAAAGCCACTTCATGACGTGCCCATTATTGTCATTTTTTATGGCATTTTTTAAAAACTTTTGTTTTAAGATGATGTTTACTTTTCTCTCAAGCAAAAACATTGACCCAATAATTCAATCATTCTGACAAAATAGCACGACCATGTGGCTATGTCAAAACCAAAAGGCATAGAAAACAAAATATAGGTTGATACAAATATAGAAGTAAATAATGAAATTTCATTATTGACAACAGAAATTTCATATAGTCAATCCTCCCTCAAAGTTGGACTCCTATATATACCAGGTGCAAGAAAAGGAAATTATGGCTTGTGTGACAATACCAAGATCCAAACTTGGCTTTCTTATATTGTGACTAACTTACTAACTTGAACAAAAGAATCAAAATCTGAAATTTGGACTTTGTGGGCAGAAATCATTTAAAGATACTTAAGACAAATTTGCTTCCTTTGTGAAAAATAACACTTCCTATTAATTTATTAATTATCTATGTCCTTCTACGATTTGCTCTCTTCATTTTCTTTTGTCCAAAGAGAGAGTGAATTGTAAAATACTAAACTAAAAACATGATGTAAAATACAAAAATGGCAGATTCAAAATGATACATAAAACAGAAGAAACTTCAGAGTAAGCGGCTGAATATTAAAAGTATAGGGAGTAATAAACTTACAATCCACCTAAAACTTTGATGGTGTCGTAGAAAAACCATTGCAAAGTTATAGAAGGACCAACCAGCAACATTCTAATGGGAAGACTCCTGGTAAATAGATTGGCTAGCCCAATATTTCTGATGGCCTGCACACCAAATAAGTGGGGCGAATTCAGTTTGATCTATCCTATCTTTGAAGGAAGTATCATAAACTTGATTGAAAAGAAACAAATACCAGTGCAAGACTATCAGCCTTTCTGTTATAAAGAGAAGATACAATATTGTCAGCAGGATTAGAAATGAAGCTACCAACAGACCCAGCTGCGTACCCAGCTAAACAAGTCACACCAAGTTGTTGACCTATTGAACACTCCTCCTTTTTTCTTTTGACCATATTTCGATACAAAAAATCAACAGAATGCTCGAATGTCGAGAACATAACCATGGAAACTGCTCAAAAGAAAAGGAAGCAGAATACTTAATATTCAGTTCATTTATAAACAAGAGGTAGACTTAAAGCTCACAGTCACCGAAACAACATATCTCATGGAAACAACAGACTCCAAGAGAACAAAATTAATTACTACAAAATCATGGCCCCAATGCTTATTTGAATACTCAGCATGGTTAGCTTGAAAGAACTCAATTATTTTTTTTTTAATCAACAATGCATCTCTCATACACTATTTATCAACTGGCAACTAATGCATATAGCCAGACCAGTCAAATAGCTACTTGAACCTTATTGTACATAATAGAATGATTTAACAAAAGAGAAGGAAATATTTTTTATGGTAGAACTGAATGATAAAGATACAGAATCCTACACCACTGAGAAAGCAAGGTGTTAAAATTTCAGTAATTTCCTGGAAGATAGGTATATGCTAGAAGACTACACAAGACAGAATGGCATCCAAAATATCAATGTGAAAATATTACTGATGTCCCTTTAATTTCTAAATATAGTTAAACTACCATAAGTAGTATAGAATTAACCAACAAGAGATTATGAAAATTACATGGAATGTTTCGACCCAAAAGTGGAATTAGTCCACGGTAGAATCTGCAAGTAGTAGATAGAATAAAAGATAAATAATCATAATCATCTCACAGTGTCCCAGCAGGTAAAAACTAAGTATAGAAATTTTCTTTACCCTCGTGTGCCTTCTGACGCGTATAACTTTGGAAAGCCATCAAACAAGCCCTTAGCAAAACAGGGTTGTGCTTGAACCCTCACTTTAATAGCTTCAAATGGACATAGAGCTACATTGGCAAACACTTCAGCAGACGCGCTACTGAGAAAGAAAACAAAATTCTTGTTCTGGTCTACCAACACGTTTGAATAAACCCCTTTAAAATACTCATAGAGACCAAATCTGCACCCTCCTTGAGCACCATAGCCAATGAACTTGCCGGCCCAACCTTTCCAAAGGACTGCAGGCCCTTGTTCCCTCAATAAGGTAGTAAAGCAAGAGGAAATACTGTAATACTTAATTGGGTGCACCTACATTTAACAAAATCATTTCCCATCAACAAATATGATCAAATCAACAACTATTATTCTACACACTATGATGAGAAAACAATCCATAACTCATTCCAGTATCATCCCAAAAGGGCAGCCAAAAAATTCAATCTTTCAGTATTTTTTTTCTATGGTGTTACAAAAGTGATACAAAACGGGAAAGAGGTTCCCACTTCAACTTTTCAAATTTCCCCATTTGTTTTGTTTGCTAAGTATGTGCCAAGAATCAGAGGCCAACTTATTGAGATATCTCTGAGCATAAAACATAAGATACTAATCACTTCACTAATTTCAATCCCCTAATAAAACATGGCAAAACATGATTTGTGGCACAAAGCGAGTGAACAAAACGATTTGAAAAGCACCTGCATGTTGACTTTCAATACATCAAGAGGAGTGGTGGCAAGGTGGGTGGTGCCAGCACTGAGCATTCCTCCAATGGCACAAAGGGCATAATACCTGGGCGTTAAATCGTCACTGACTCTTCCCTCCATGACCATGACACTCTCTCAAAGCCCCCCAAAACGACGAAAGTTGATAACTTTAGAATAAAACCCGCACCCTAACCCCATTTTTTCTTCTACACGTGTTTCGAAAACCAGCCACTAAGGAGAAAAAGGGCAGCCATTTCGACCCTTCATGCGTTTCTGGCAGAGAAAGACACAAAATTTAAGGTTGTCAGAGCGACACGCAGCATTTTGAATCTGATTCCAATGAAATGTAAAACCCAATACAAAACCTTATACCCTGTTTAGTTGGAACCTCATTGACCTTTCCGAAGAAGCTAGTACATCTCGCAAATACCCCCAAAATTGGGTTTTTTTTTTAAAGTGGAATTTAAGTCTTAATCATCACATATTATATCGTTTCTCTTTAATTTTTTATTAAATTGTTTTTTGTTCTGGTATTTATAAAGTTTTAAAATAATATTTTTTATCATATCCTTAATTTAATTGACATAAAAGAAAAATTAACAAAGATAAAAAAATATAATAATAAAGAAATGTATATATATAATTAATTAATAACTCACTTAAAATTATATTACAAATTAAATGATTAAATAATTTTTCACCAATATAAAAAATATAAATAACTATTCTAAAGCAACAGTGAAAATAATAAATATAAACATCAATAAATTAAAATTATAAGTTAACCTAATCCTCAGTAATCAGAAAGTTATAACATAATTTAACTTCTGTTGTTCATTAATTTCATTTCCATCACAAGCATTTCTGAATGCTAATTTATCGATTATTCATCATTATTTTTAAAACATATCAAAAATATTTTCATCAGTTAAAAGTTTTAAAAAATCAGCAATAGTAATGTCTATCTCTTATAATATAGGAAGTAGTTTTGCTTTCAAAGTAGAATTACATGCTGTTATTTCGCAAATTAAATAGATAAATTAAATAAGTCAAAATTCAAAATGCTTAATGTCTTCAGTATAAATAAATTTTAAGTGTTATTATTGATCTTCATTTAGATGACTTAATAAATAATATTTATATCGGAGCCACTTAATAAGTTAAATATTTTTATTAACATTTTCTATTATATATGTATACCAATTACAATTATCACATATCTGTTGGACAGTTGAATGAAACATTAAGTTTCTTTTACTATTAAGATATTTCTCTGAATAATAAAAAAACATATAAATTGTTCTCATAAAAAAATAAGTTATAGAATAAAAAGATAAAAATGAATTAAAATAATCAACCTAATAACATAGATATAATACAAGTAAGTATTTTTACGATTTGAGACAAAATTTTCTAATTTATTAAATAACCAGTTTATAAAAATAATTTATTAAATACTTTAAAATAAAAATAAATTATATATTGGAGAGCTAAAATTTATTAAGTCAACATGGAACCTCAGACAATTGTATAATAATTTTAGCAATAACTTTAAGATTTTTAACTATAATTATTTCAGACAATTTTATGATTAGTTTTGACAATTCCTTGGAGTTGTGTGGTCTATATCGTCAATTAAATGGTTAAAGAATGAGCTAGAAGCATGAACAAGTCTCTTCATGGGTCCACGATATTAATGTTTTAAATTAACTTTTGTTTACTTATTTCATTTTTATTCGTCAATTATCCTTAAATAAACACATGCTAAATCATACTAAGTGATTGTGTTCACAATCAAACTGTCTTTGTTTACGGTAGAGAATACAGAAAAGAAGTTTATGAAAACTAACGCTTTAAAATAAATATTTTAACTTCTATTTATAGATTTTCATTTCTAATTTACTATTAAAATAATATATATATATATATATATATATATATATATATATATATATAAAGACTAGTTAAGAAAAATTGGAATAAAATTATGTATATTCTTATGTGTTAAAGAAAAAAGGAAAGTCAATGATGATGCCAAAATTATTAATTTTAAATGTGGAAAAAAATTATCTTAGAAGAACAAAATAGTATTAATTATGCTAAGTATAATGTATAAGTAAGCATACATTGGTATAATCACCTTCATTGTCTTTCACATTCGGACTTTGTTGTCTGTAATGGTCAGCCTGGATTTTTTGAAGCCCACCTAACACGTTTTTGGGCGAAAATTTGGAGGTGGAGGCCCAATAAGAAAGCCCAAAACACATCAAAGTAGGAATGTCAACGTGGCGAGTAGGATATACGTAGTAGCTCTCTCGTATCCTACTCGCTGGATAAATATTCGTCTTGTATCCGTACTCATGTCCGTCAGATATCCGTTATGCAGGTACCTATATAATTTTTTAATATTCATAAATATTCACGAGTATCCGCGGGTATTTATAAAAAGATAAAAATAAATATTTAACATATTTTAATCGTAAACTTAAATAAAATACAATACATAACATTCATAAATCTCAAACAAAGTCCAAATAACTCAATAAAATAGTGTTGAATGACAATTTACAAATAAATGATTTTTTCTTAAAACTAATTGATAAAAAAATAATTCAAAATCAATATGTTAATATTTTAATCATATTTTTTAATTTTCTTTAATTTATATTAGATTATAGCGGGTACGGATATTCACAGGTACAGATATTATAATACCCGTATCTATTTCGTTAATATGCGAGTATAAAAAATACTCCTATCTGTTATCCGTAAATATATTCATTTACAATATTCATTTCATACCCGTTGTAAATTTTATCCTCAAATACTCGCGGATATGATTTCTTTTTATATTCTCGATCATAGCCAAAAGAATATTGATGTGAAGATTTTATATGTAAGAACTGCGAGGGAAAGGAGAGTAACACGAATATGATTCTAAACATATGAAAAATAATTATTGCATGTATCATATTTTCATTCATTAATTCTGGATTAGTTTTGTTGGTTCATCTCAATCGATATTCAAGATTTCATGTCAATTTGTATAAATAAAATCTTTAAAAAAGTTTATCTAACAACAATTTTATTTTAATGTTTCAATTCTTTGTTGTATCCCATAAATTTATTAATAAAATTGAAATAAACTAAATAGACATAAAAATATAAACCATATAAAATAAATATATTAAGATTAAACATTTCATGAACAAGAAAATGTAAAAATAAATTAGTGTATAATGTATAAAAAATTATAAAAATTAATCCATAATAAATTTAAACATGAGATTTAATTTACATTCTCTAAATTTTGATGGTATAATATAATGTAGAAGAAAACATATTTGATGATTTAAAGTACAAAATAAAATATATAAAGATCTATGTTAATCACAAAGTATTTTTCATATTGAATCATTATAATTATACAGGATTACAATATAAAATTGATACAATAATTATAAAATTGATTGATAAATAGACCACGAAAATAATAGATCATGTGAGTATCTCATGTTATCTCTTATCACATGTTTGGAAAATTTTCAACATTCCCACCTATATTTAGTCTAGAAAAATTCACTCCAAAAAAATTAAATTTAGGTTATCAATAGTCTGGGAAGAAGTAGTTTTGTTATGTAAATTTTAACATCATATTCTTTGATTTTTATTCGTTCTTCGGTCACATTCTTTCTTTCAATTCTTTTTCTTTTATTTGAATTCGTGTTTCTGACTTCTTATTTCTTTCTTACATTCTTTTATTTATTTGAATTCAAGATTAGGGGTGTCAATTTGGTTCAGATGATCCAGATGATTGAGACGGGTCAGGCTAGCCCGACGATAAATACGAGCCGAGTCGGCTTGACGATCTAAATAGGCCTGACGACCCAGATAGATCAGGCGGGCCAGATGACCCAAATAGGCCCGATGACCAAGACGAGTTTGGTGGGTCTGACAACCAGGATGGGTCGGCGAGCTCGACAACCAAGACAGGACAGGCAAGCTCGATGACCTAGACGGGCTTGGAGGGCCCGACGACGTAGACAGATCAGGTTAGGTCAACATCCTTAACAGGCCTGATCGATTCAACAACCCAGACGAGCTTGACTGGCCCGACGATCCAGACGGGCCTGATCAGCTTGACGATGAGCCACACTGGCCCAAAGACCCAGACTGACCTGAATGGCCCAATTACCCATAAGGACCCAACCGGCCTGATGACCTAGTATGACTCGACCAGCCCGACGACCCAATTGGGCCCAATTGGCCTGATGACCCAGACATGCCTAATTGGGCCGATGACCTAAACGGGCCCAATCGGCCTAACGACCCAGACGGGCCCGACCGGTCTGACGACCCTGATGGGTCGGGCTGAGATGACACATTCTTAAATTCGTCCAAATTTGACCGAGTTGACCTCGACCAAAATTTGGAAAAATTATGTCGAGTCAGCACCGACCAAAATTTGGCCAAATGTGATATATTTGGCTCTGACCTAAATTTAGCCAAATTGGACTAGGTTTACGCTAGCCAAAAGGTTGAATTTAGTCGAGTCAACTCAATCGAAATTCGACCGAATTTAAATATTTTAAATTGATAATTATATTTGTAAAATCCTAGAAAATGGCATTTTAAAAGTGATAGTGGTTTAAAAATAGTGAGACTCGATTATTTTAATATTAAAAGGTTTTAGTATAAATAGAATTGTTATAAACGAGTTTCA
Organism: Vigna unguiculata; assembly: GCF_037176805.1. Classification (NCBI taxonomy): domain Eukaryota; kingdom Viridiplantae; phylum Streptophyta; class Magnoliopsida; order Fabales; family Fabaceae; genus Vigna; species Vigna unguiculata. The sequence goes on from NC_140793.1 coordinate 30,073,069, forward strand.
TTATTTTAAAACACACCATCTTTCTAGAAACCACTTTTCTAGAGTTCTCTGACTTCTCTCTAGAGGTTTTGTCTCTCTGGTCGTCTGATTGAAGAACCGAGACCGTAGGATTGATCCTCTCGGTGAGCTCTTCAAATTGGACCGATCAGTTTCTTCGTTTGTGTAAGTTGACTTTCCGCTCTCTTTTTTAGTCTTTTTCTTTTTTTTGTTGCATGCGAGCCTTCTTCCGCTTGCATGCGACGTTTTAATCATCAATATGAGTCTCTGCTAATCAGTGATCATAACGGTATGTCCTGATCGTTCTTGTGATGTTTCTATGTGTAGATAGAGCATCCTGTGAAGTTAGAGGTGTTGACGTTTTTAAGGCGTTGACGTTTGTAAAGCTGTCTAAACAAGATAACAGGTAAGGGAAGCTAACTGTTTTACTTGAATTTCGTATAGAAATCATTCTGATGACTTTGAATTGCATGATTGATTGTTGTATGAGCGCTTGAACTGTGTAATTTAGTGTATGCTTGGATTGTGCTAGATTTCTTTATTGTTGCATGTGAGAACAGATTGGGAATCTAGTATTTTCGCCTAAGCGAGCAGCTCTCGCCTAAGCGAAAACACCAGAAACTCATCCCCTATTTCTGCGCGAGATCTCGCCTAGGCGAGCAAGTCTCGCTTGAGCGAGAGTCACTCTCGTCTAAGCGAGACAGCTTAGCCTGAGCGAGAATTCGCCCAGAGTTTGGGTTGTTCTCTGTTTTGAGCCTCGCTCAAGCGAGAATGACTCGCCTAAGCGAGAGAGCCCTTTCGCCTGGGCGAGACCTTCCAGTTTGGGCGAGAACCTCTGCAGTTGAGTGTTATTTCTCTGTTTCTAATGGAGGAAGATATGTTTAAATGTTAAAATGTGAACTTAGTTACGATATGCATGAATTGTTATGACTGGTAATATGTGTGGTGAAATTGCATGAAGTTGGAATATGAGAAGACGTGGTTGAACTAGGATTTCAAGGGAAATTCTAAGAGAAATGTTTTAGTGTATGTAAGGACATAAGGACTCAGTTTTGGTTGGTATCCTGACGCTCCTATAACCATTAAGGCTCATGTAGAGCATAATGGATTACGTCGGGAGGAGTAACAGGAGGTCCTAGTCTGTGGACCCGATTCAGTCACAGACGGGAAGGGGACTTACCTTGGGAGTGGTTGGGTGATAACCCCTTGTGTCCAAACTCTGCAGAGTTTGGGAACCGTCACAGGTGCACGCCACCAAAAGATCCGATGTCGCTTACATAATCCAGATATTGAGTCTAGAGTAATATATCTGTATTATGTTTGTGGTGGCCTATGTGATTCTGGTAAAAATGAGAAAGACTGCATGGTTTGTTTATAATTGAATTGCATGATTTTTCTTATCAGATTAGCTTACCCTTGCTTTTTGTGTGTTTGTCTCGTGTTGTATGTTTTTCTTTTGCGATGATCACCTATTTGGTGGGAGCAGATGTGGTTGCAGTGTCAAAGGCACTTCTGGAGGATGAAGAGCCATCGTTTTAGAGTTGAGGAGGAGGTTTCCAGTGAGAGTTTTAGCAATGGTCAGTTTAAGTATAGAGTTTATTAGTTTAGTTTAAGTGTATAAATGATATATTTTTATAGTCATATCTTTTGTAAGATTGTATTAATATATTGTGTACACTGGATTATCTATTTTGGAACTATGATGAAACTCCCTATTTTTATTAGTTTTAAGCTGCTGAAATTGGGATGTTACAATATTTGTTAAATTTAATTTCAAAATTTATATATTAAAATAAATATTATTAAAATGAAATTTTATCTCATAAGAAAAAAATCAATTATTTTATCCAAACAAGAAATTGAATTGTAAGGTATTTCAATTACTCTATCCAAACAGATTATTTAAAAAATGAAAAGAATTCAATTGCAAGAATTTCAAATGCAGTGCATTTTAATTTCTTAGAATTGTTGAAATGTTTCATCCAAACACAAAGTCAACGACCTAACTTTTTTAGTTTTATCACCACATGAGGATATGAGTTCTTAAAGGGGTTATTTATGTTAGGTTTATATATATATATATATATATATATATATATATATATATATATATATTCATATATTGGTAATGGTTATGGTCATATAACATTGGTCTTACACATTTAAGGCATTTGACACCACTTTAACCCCAAAATCTTAAGACAATGGTGTTATGGGTCTTTATTCTTATATATTGTTTAAATTTGTCTATTCTATCTAATGTGAGACTTTGACTTACACTTGGATTATTCCCAACAATTTCCACCTCCACCTTCATCTTTAGAAATCAACAAAAGAAATGACGAAAATAACCTCAAATGGTTAGTTTTCACCCAGTGAGCAAATTTTTCGCTGGTCGAGAATATACCTTTCGCCCAAAGCAATTAGATGTTCTTGTTGAAGGAGTACATAGGTTCAAAGATTTACTCTTTCATTTTGGAGAGTCTTTATCTATATAGAATTTAATTGTTATTAGTATTTTGAAATAACTGTATAGCTATATGTAACTGTGAGTGTGGAATGTGATGTTATGATAAGAATTTTAAGGAGAAGTTCTGTATGAAAGTTTTAGTGTATGCATCGACATAGAGATTTATAGATTGGTATTCTTTCTCTAATAATTATTTAGGCTCAAATAGAGTAGAGTAAATTATGTGACGAAGAAAAGAAGGAGATCATGGTGAATATATATATATATATATATATATATATATATATATATATATATATATATATATATATATATATATATATATATATGAAGCATACGTAGATTAAAGTAATAAATGTTTTACAAGTACTGATTATTACTCTTTATCTTGAAAAGCATTTATAATAAATCTCCTGAGGTTATAACTGCCAATTCAAAATGTCAACCCTAGCCTTAGAGGTTTGAAATTGAACAAAGTCAAATACTTCATGTATGGGGCCGTCAGAATGTCGTTTTGCTGGATGCATAAAACCTGTAACAATATATCAATGTTTACTCTTTAACTTTGCTCTCACATTAAATGCAATAATTTATTTCTTCTATTAATTTTCTCACACTTCATTTATAACAATTACATTGCATTAAAAACTATCCCTTTTATTAAGCCGAGTTCTCTGTTAGATTGCTATCAGAGTATTGTTGCAAAATAGAGTTGTTTAGGATGAAGATGTTTTTGAAGCTTTCTGTTGCAACTCTGTTTGTTTTGCTCTCAGTTCAATTTGATGTATCTTTGGCAAATAAGGAGAAGAGGACGGGGAATCAGAAAAGCACTTACATTGTCCATGTGAACAAATCTGAAATGCCCACAATCTTCGATCACCATGCAATTTGGTACAACTCAATTTTGACTTCAATAAATAACTCACAAGAAATGCTCTACACCTACGAGAAGGTGATCCATGGATTCTCAGCTAAATTAACTCATGAAGAAGTTCAGTCACTGAGAAGTCGATCAGACGTTGTGCAGGTGATGCCAGAGCAAATGTATAAACCATTAACAACTCGAACACCACATTTCCTTGGAATTGACAAAATCGATGAGATGGTCCCCGGGTTGAATGGAGGAAGTGACGTCATTATAGGATTCCTCGACACTGGTATCTGGCCTGAAAGCAAGAGCTTTGATGATGCGGGACTAGGACCCATCCCTAGCAAATGGAAAGGAATATGTGAAAGAAGTGCTGATTTTAATGCCTCAAAATGCAACAGAAAGTTGATAGGAGCTAGATTCTATTCAAAAGGGTACGAGGCCACGATTGGTCCCATTAAGGGAACCAAATCACCGCGAGACACCGAGGGCCACGGCAGCCACACTGCAAGCACAGCCGCAGGGTCTGTAGTGGAAGGTGCAAACGTGTTCGGGTACGCTGCCGGTAAAGCGCGTGGAATGGCCTTCCGTTCTAGAATCGCCGTGTACAAGGTTTGCTGGGAAAGGGGTTGTGCTGTTTCTGATATATTGGCTGCAATGGATGCAGTCATCTCAGACCACGTCGACATTCTTTCGATATCACTTGGAGGTGACAGTGACACAAGCAATTACGATACAGATGGCATTGCAATTGGATCCTTTGCGGTATTAGAACATGGGACTGTGGTTGTTTGTTCGGCAGGAAATGAAGGTCCTGCTCCCTCTTCTATCAACTCCAACATAGCACCTTGGTTGATCACCGTGGGAGCTGGCACACTCGATCGTGATTTTCCAGCTTACGTTGCCCTTGGGAATGGACACAGGTATTCTGTTCAGTCAATTTACAGTGGCAAGTCTTTGCCGGATACCCCCATTCCATTCATACACGCAAGGAATGCAAGCAGAAAAGAAGGTGCGAATTTGAATTTGTGTTTAACGCATAGCCTAGATCCAAAAAGGGTTAGAGGGAAAATTGTGTATTGTGAATATGGAAATACTTCTACAATAGAGAAAGAGTTAGTGGTGAAATCTGCGGGCGGTGTAGGCATGGTGTTGGGGACCGTAGAAGGTGATCCAGAGGAAGAACTGTTAGAACCCCATTTTTTGCCAACAGCCATTGTTGATGATAAAGCTAAAAACAGCATCCAAGAGTATCTGTCATCGGAGCCTAAGCCGGTGGCTACGATTGTGTCTGAGGGAACGAAGGTTGGAGTTAAGCCCTCGCCCATTGTTGCAGAGTTTAGCTCTCGAGGTCCAAATCTGATTAGATCAGAGGTATTGAAACCTGACATAATCGCACCAGGTGTGAACATTTTAGCTGCATGGTCAAGAATTAAAGGCCCCACTGGATTGGATGAAGATGACAGATATGTGGACTTCAACATCATCTCAGGCACATCCATGGCATGCCCTCACGTGAGTGGGATAGTAGCTTTGATAAAGTCAGCTCATCCAAATTGGAGCCCAGCTGCAATTCGATCTGCACTCATGACCACAGCTTATTCCACTTACACCAATGGTAAAAAATTGGTAGATGAGGGCACAAACAAATCCTCCACACCGTTTGACGTTGGTGCCGGTCATGTCAACCCTGTTGCTGCGCTTAATCCAGGACTTGTCTATGATTTGAAGATGAGTGATTATCTGGACTTCCTCTGTGCTATCAAATATTCAAGCAGAAGGATAGAGACTGTGGTGAAAAGGAAGTTTCACTGCAAGGCACACAATCACTACAGTGCAACCCATCTAAATTACCCTTCATTCAGTGTGGTTTTTAATCAAACAAGTGGTAGGAAAGGAGCAAGAGTTGTTAAACACAAGCGAACTCTTACAAATGTGGGGCCTGCAGGAACATATAAAGTTTCAGTTACATCAGAGATTCCATCTGTGAAAATCAGAGTGGAACCAAAGTTGTTGAGCTTCCATGAACATGAGAAAAAGTCATATACAGTTACGTTTGCAACATCAGGTCCAGCACCATCAAGAGGTTTTGGTTTTGCACACTTAGAATGGTCAAATGGAAAAAATGTAGTTCGAAGTCCTATCTCCATATTGTTTCACTCCAAGCATCACACAGAAGTCCAAGAACCTTCATTAAACTCTCTTCACCAACTCTGGTGATAACGTATTATCTCTGCATTCGCCAGAGTTAATAACTGTTATACAATAAATTCAAAGTACCAATATATTGCATTTATGTAAAATATATCTATAAATATAAGTAAATGCATTTAATATATATTGATTACTTCAAAGTTTAGTCGATATATTAATATATACTAGTGCTGCATCAGTATTATAAGTACATATGTTGATAAACTAATTAACGGTGGGTAAATATAAATAAAATAATATATATTATTTGTAAGGATTAAATATATTTTAATTCACTGACGTGGTGGAATTGGAATGTATTTGTTACATCGAAACATTGACATATTTTATTTTTTAATTTTAAAAATAAATTAATATAATTATGGTAACATCTCAAAATTTATGTCACCGTATTTTTGGTATGTTAATATCTAAAATTTTATAATATATTATTTTTTTATATATATTGTATTTAATCTAATAAATTACGAACATATAAATATAAAAATTATAAATATTTAGAATATATAAATAATTGAATATTTTATAAAAAAATATATTAAATAATTTAGAATTTATATGTAGATATATGTTAATGGAAAAAATCATTTTTATTATAATAATAAAAACGAAAAATCTAAAACAAATATTTATGGTAAATGATTGAGTTATATTTAGTGACCACAATTTTTTAAAAAACACGGTTAATAAAAATAATATTGATGATAGAATCTTAACGGATAAACTATATTATTCGTAAAAGTATGGCTCTTGTACTTAGGATACATATAAATCATTATTGCTTTTATTAAAAAAAAAAAACAAAAACTAATAATTATTAACGTAGAGGCACAGACCACATGATGACATAAGAACGTTACTGCTGTGGTGATAATGTGGTGATAAGGAGAAAACAAAATATCATTCAAAAATAATCTATAAGCAACTAGACGAGAAACCATATCACAAGCCTAATTTAATTTAAACTAAAAGCAATTATGACCTCACTTCTATAAATAGCAAAACAGAAGGAATGAAAGGGAGAAAAAAGAAGTAGAGAGAAGACAGTGGTGAATAAAGGATCCAGTGAAAGAAAAAAAAAAAAGGAGAGAAGAAGATAAAAGAGAGTGAGGGCACGTAGTAGCATAGAAGAAGAAAACTTTATATACCATCAAAGTCTCATTACAATTTTGATATATTTTCTACAATAATTAAGGTAAGGGAAAGAGATATTTATTATTTTATCTTTTTACTTTTATTATTTTCTTATCTCTTCATAATTATTTTTAGTTTTATATTTACTTTAAGTGAGTTGTTTCTAACCTCATTGTAATTTATATATAGTTCCCAATCTTATTGATTTATTTATATTTATCTTTAGTTGTGCACTGATTCTATTTATTCAATTTATATTTACTCTCTTTTATTTATATTTATCTTCAGTCACGTATTAGTCTTCTTTATTTATTATATTTATTTTTAGTTATGTACTAATCCTATTTATTTATTTATACAATTATATGATTTAATAGCAAAATAAACTTATGATAAATAAATATTTGATTTTGTAGTTTGAGGTATAATCTTGGAGATTTAAATGAGTAGTTAGTACTCAAGATAAGATGTTCTTGAGTTACTTTGTTGGTCATGATGAGACTCAGTTATCCTGACAAGTTGCAACAAAATTAATCAAAATCTTTATAAAATAAAATAAAGATCCAAATTTTGTGGATTTGAAAGAGTTGTCATTTTAATTTATTTTATTAAGATATATGTGATATCTCACTTCCTTATTTTATAGTTGTGTATAAAAAAATATTATAATCTTATCGTATATAGTTGCTCCTAACATGTTTGACTCATCCCTTGTCGATATAGTAGTAGTATTTTCAAGAAACGCATGACAACCTAATGCGGCAAATAATTCTATAATGTTTCAAGGAACTGGACATTCTACCATTATATTCCTAAATGCTCCAAATGCATCAGTTATATTGGAAAGACAAATTGGAGTCACTTTTTATCTATCTCCAATAATCTAAGTGAATCATATTCATAATCTCTTTCTTCCACATGTTCAAAGGTTAACAAACGAAGAAAAACTATAAATAAATAATATTTTTCCTCTTCTAATGTATAAAATATAATATGTACCAAATGATGTAAATTTAATATGTATACGCTACTATAAAATATATATATATATATATATATATATATATATATATATGAATATTTTTAATATGTTAAATGTTATTGTAAAATTATGTGTTAAATTTTTTTTATAAATATATTATAGAAAATAATCGTAACAAAAAAAATTTGGTTGTGACATATATTTTTAATCTATTTAGGTTAAAAAATTTATTTATTACTTTTAAAATTTAAAATTTCAAATATATTGAAACTTCAAATACAGACGACGTTTAATTTTATGTAAATATATTTAGTTCATATTTTATTATATTAAATTATGGTGTAAATACATAGTATAGTATGTTACATTAATTAATATGAATGATCCTAATTAATGCTAACTAATTATTTATTAAAGTTTTAAATGTTCCCATATTAATATAGTATTCATTAATTGTAATATGTTTTATATTTATATTAAAAGTGTATTATAAATATTAAATATTATTTACTAGTTAATTACTACATGTGTGTTTTGGTTGGAGAATAGATTTAAAAGATTGGAAAAGAAAATTAAGGTAGCGGAAGTAGGGATGGCAACGGGACGGGGCGGGGACGGGTTTCACTATCCCATACCCATCCCCGCATAAAAAATTCATCCCCATCCCCATACCCAAACCCAACGGGTATCAAACTTTTTTCCCATCCCCATCCCCACCGGGTAACGGGTAGAGATGGCAAATAAACCCGTCCCCGTGGGTATTGTCCGAACCCGTCCCCGTTTTGACGGGGAATCCCCGCATTGACTGGGTATGGGGAATCCCCGACTTTTTCAGTTGGGTATGGGGATGGGTATGGGGATGTACATATACCCGCCATAATACCCGTCCCCGCCATATCTTCATTCTCGTTTAAATTATTAAAATATTCACAATTAATCAAGTAACTCATATATATATATATATATATATATATATATATATATATATATATATATATATATATATATATATATTCTATTTTTTATTTCTTTTAATTATTTCATTTGTCATTAAACTCATTCTCATCTCCAATATATTTTTTATCTTATCATAACCTTTATGTAATTATGTTAAAATAATGTATGTTAATAAAAAAAATTATGCCTTACATTTGAATATTTATATTATTTTTTAATATTTTTATTTATTATAAATTTTCCTTTCACATGAGAATGTTTATACTCTCAATTTAAGGTAATATAAAAAAAAATTCTTTACTTATTATTATTATTATTATTAATTTTTGTTTAATTTGAAGAACTCTTTTGTTTCATTAAAGTAATTTTCGTTATTTTTCAACCATTAAGTATATATGTTGATATTTGAAAAGTTTTCTTAGTTCTCTGAGATATTTTTCGTCTTATCATACCTTAGTTATACATTTGATTTCCTTTGTGTGATTTTTTTCGATAGTCTCTCAAATTATTTCTAAAACACACATTTGTTAGTTTTTTAATATTTTTATTTATTGTTTTTATTTTCATCATGTAGAATAATATGGGTTACTTGATATGGGTATAATCTCGTACCCATACCCGTACCCATGTTCTAACTACTTCAATATTAATTTTTATAAAAGAAAAAAAATTACGGTAAAGAAAACATAATATTATGAAATATTCAATATTAGGAGGATTTTCTTCGATGCCAAATACATTAAAATAAATTATAATTGTTTATATTTTATATTAGAATACCAAATAAAATTTCATGTGAACCAAAACATTTATTAAATTTGCAAACTACAACATTAATGAACTTAGTTGATAAAATTAAAAAATATTTCAAAAAAGTATAAAAGGAAAACAAATATTCAAATTAAAATATATTTTAAATGTTTGTTTACTTCAATTTTTTAAATTCTAATGAATCTCTTTTTTATACACTAATAAAAGTTATAATATATCACTTGATCAAAATGACACAAAGAACAAATATTCAAATTAAAATATATTTTAAATATTTATTTACTTCAATTTTTTAAATTATAATGAATCTCTTTTTTATACACTAATAAAAAGTTATAATACATCACTTGATCAAAATAACACAAAAAACAAATAATAAACATAATAATAAAATTTTGACATAGATTTTGTATCTTTTGAACTTCAATATATGTTGTATAGTGACAAAAAAATATTCATAGAAATTACATTAAATTTTTATATTGTAGTAAATAAAAGTTATTTATACAATTAAAGTAAAAAAAATTACAGTATGATTAATAGTGAGTTATAAAATAACAAATAATTAGATAGAATATATCGAAATATTTTATTCTACATGATGAAAATAAACAATAAATAAAAATATTAAAAAACTAACAAATGTGTGTTTTAGAAATAATTTGAGAGACTATCGAAAGAAATCGCACAAAGGAAATCAAATGTATAATTAAGGTATGATAAAATGAAAAAAACCTTAGAGAACTAATTATTAAATTATGTTTGAAGTGGTTAAAAATAAATAGAAATATCATTAGTGACCAAAAAATTTATCATTAAATTACAAATAAATTAGTAATTAAATTGGTCACTAAATCAAGTACCGATTCGATCATTTAATCAGTCACTAATTTAGACAATAAATCAACTACTACCACCAATGACGAAAAATAGTGATTGATATGGGTTACTGACTAAATCAGTCACCATTTCATTTTTTCTTGTAGTGAATTATCATATACTATTCCTAAATATCATTATATATATATATATATATATATATATATATATATATATATATATATATAATTTTAACCACTTCAAACAGAATTTAAAGTGAAACAATTACATTATGATATATTATTCTACATGATGAAAATAAAAACAATAAATAAAAATATTAAAAAACTAACAAATGTGTGTTTTAGAAATAATTTGAGAGACTATCGAAAAAAATCACACAAAGGAAATCAAATGTATAACTAAGGTATGATAAGACGAAAAATATCTCAGAGAACTAAGAAAACTTTTCAAATATCAACATATATACTTAATGGTTGAAAAATAACGAAAATTACTTTAATGAAACAAAAGAGTTCTTCAAATTAAACAAAAATTAATAATAATAATAATAATAAGTAAAGAATTTTTTTTATATTACCTTAAATTGAGAGTATAAACATTCTCATGTGAAAGAAAAATTTATAATAAATAAAAATATTAAAAAATAATATAAATATTCAAAGCATAATTTTTTTTATTAACATACATTATTTTAACATAATTACATAAAGGTTATGATAAGATAAAAAATATATTGGAGATGAGAATGAGTTTAATGACAAATGAAATAATTAAAAGAAATAAAAAATAGAATATATATATATATATATATATATGGGTTACTTGATTAATTGTGAATATTTTAATAATTTAAACGAGAATGAAGATATGGCGGGGATGGGTATTATGGCGGGTATATGTACATCCCCATACCCATCCCCATACCCAACTGAAAAAGTCGGGAATTCCCCATACCCATACCCATACCCAGTCAATGCGGGGATTCCCGTCAAAACGGGGACGGGTTCGGGCAATACCCACGAGGACGGATTTATTTGCCATCTCTAAGCGGATGAGAGAAAAGATAAGATAATTTGGATTAAGGAAAAAAAAATGGAAAGCAAAATAAAAGATTTATAAAACTTGTGAATGATTAAATCCATATAATAATAAATTAAAAAATAGTATACATATGAATAAAATAATAAAATAATCTTTATTTTTTATAAAATGATTTTAGTTATATTAAATTGTAGTTTTATTATTATTAATATTATTAATTTCATTAATTTCATTAATATAATTTATTTATTTATTATAACTGATGAAAATATATGTATTGAATTTTTTTATTATGATAATAATTTGTGTATCATAATTATTAAAAATAACATCAAAAATAAATATTTTTTATAATTTTATTATAATTAGTTTTTTATCGTATACAAATAATTGAATTTATAAACTTAATTATAAGATGTAAAATATAAAATAATAAAATGATTTATATTGATGAGGTAAAAAACCATAAAGAAATTGTATATCAAAATACAATAACAAAATCATCTTTATTAGTAGGAATATATTAATTCCGTTATTTTTAATTTTGTTACTGTTGTTTTTATTTTACAATTTTGTTATTTGGTAGATTTATTTTATTAATATGACTTGTTTTAGATTTTGTTATTTTTATTTTAATATTTTATTAGCATTATTTTATTTTATATAAGTATATTTAATTATGTTAAGTAGTGTAGCATAACATATTTAAGTCAATAAAACTATTTCTACTTTATTTTTTAAATTAAACTTGATTACTGTTTATTTTTGAGAATTTCATTATGTGAGGATTAAATTTTCGACATGAAAAAGCTTGCCTTTTTTTTTTTTTTTCTTTTAAAGATCAAATTAGATTTTTGCGGTTTTCCAACATAGAAGATCAAATTCTTTATTTTAATGGTAACGGGAGATATCTTTAATTACTTAAACTTTTAAATTCTTGTTTTCAATATGATATCAATGTTCTAATTTCAAATATATTCGAATAATATTATTAGGTCAAATTACTTTGTCCATTTTCAAATTCAAACTTTTATTCTAATTTTTTGCTTAAAAATATTTTAAAAGATCAGCTCTCTTTTCACTTGAATGGATAACAACCATAAGTGAATTTACGAAGATGGATCAAAAACAAATTTTATGTTCCTTTAACATTATTTAAAGGGAAAAATAGAGATAAATTTAGAGGATAAATATCAAATTTCATCCCTTCAACTATGCAGAGATTTGAAAAGATTTACATTGTTTTTACTTTTATAACCTTCTCTCGTTACATATATTATATATATTATTATCATTAGTTATACATTATTATTTTATTATATATATATATATATTATTAATAATGTATATAATAATAAAAATATGTATAATATAATAATTATATATAATAATATACAATATAATAATAATATATAATATATAATGATAATAATTATTAATAATATATATAAATAATAATTAAAATATCATTAAATTTTAATATTTTTAACTTATTTAAAAGTTATTTAATTTTATTTTTTATCATAAGGTTAATTAAGTAATTTTAAATTGTATCTATTATATTTATCTTTTTAATTTATTACATCACTTAAATTACTCACTAACTTTCATAAAATTCATTTCCAAATCCATTCACTTTATCCTCTAAATCCACTAAAAAAAACATACATATTCATCCACTCAAATCCATATAAATTCATCTTCACACTCTCCCTCAAACTCATTTTACCAAAGAAACATACTCTAAAGCTCTTCACTTCAACTCTTAGGCTATGTTCCTTTGTGTGGATAGATTCGAAGAAGAGTGTGAAAATGAATTTGTATGGATTTGAATGAATGGATGTGTATTTTTTTGAGTGGATTTAGGGAATAAAGTGAGTGAATTTAGAGATAAATTTTATGAAAATTAGTGAAATATTTGATAGATGTGATAGATAAAATAAATTGTGAAAATAGATAGAATTTGAAATTTACTAAAATACCCTTGATGAAAAAATAGAATAATTTTGTAATTTGATGTGATAAAAAAATAATAATATGAATTTAAAAAATTTATAAAAAGATAAATAAATTTTTAAAATAAATAATTACAATTTAAAATACAAATATATATATATATATATATATATATATATATATAAATTTTAATTATTACATACATATACTATTAATAATAATAATTATTATTTTATACATTATTAAGCATTATATTTTTAATAATATTTTAATTATTATATATATATATAATTAATAATAAATATTATTATTATGCATGTATTATATTAATAATTATTCATATATATATATATATATATTAATAAATATAATATTAATAGATATATATTAATTATAATATGTATTATTATTTATTAATAAATATGTTATTAATTATTATATATATTGTTAATTATTACTATATATAATAAAAAAATAAAAGTAAATAAATTATTTATAGTATATTATGATAATAATTATATATATAAAGGGTATGAAAGTAAAATAGTTAATATATGCTCAAAACTTTCAAATATTTGAGAGGATGGATTTTGGTAAAAAAATTCACGAATCCAACTTCTCTTTTCTGTTTAAATCATTAAACGGGGATATATTTTTTTTTTTCAAATCCGTCTCTAATCTACATTAACAATACAAACCACAAACAAACAAAGGCTTAAATATTAAGTGTACTGAAATATTTTTAAGATATTTATAAATAATATTTTATAATATATAATTAACTGTTTAATATTTTGAAGTTATAAATAATATATTATGACATAATAATTAATTATTTAATATTTTGAAAATATATCAATAATATCTTATAATATAAAATTTTAAGTAACAAAATTTATTTAACATGTTTATATATGGGTTTATACAAATATCCAATAAATCTATAAATACACCATTCAACTATAAAGAGGATCACCCAATTATCTCATTCATCACCATACCCCACATTCTTATAAATTATTTGAAAAGTCTTTTACAGGATTTTTGTTTCTCTTCAAAATTTGGAACTTTCTCATTAAAAAACAAACTCAGTTCCTCTTGAGAGTCTAGAGTCTGGTTTATCTCAATCAAATTTGGTAAGAACACTTTAGAATTAAAGTAAAAAATTGTTTATTGAATTTATCTTTTCAAATAGATACATTCTCTGATGGGTTTTATATATATATATATATATATATATATATATATATATATATATATATATATATATATATATAATTTTCATATATGAATTATGGTTATAATATTTTCATATAGGAAAAAAAATAAAAAACATATATTCCCACAAATCCTTGAATAACCTTCCTTGACAGATTAATCAATTCATGTTCTTTGATTTCTTGGTCAAATGCTTCAAACACAAGCGTGGCCTCAAAGTGGTAAAATATATCATATTTAGTTTATCATGTTTGAGTAGTTATTTTTATTTTTGGTCAGGACTGTTTTCTTTAATAATAATGTTAAATACAGAGAGATGATTTGTAAACTATTGTTCAAATAATGTTTTAGCAACTAAATTTGATTTTAACATTTTGAGAAAGAAAGGCCTTAACTGTATTAACACATAGTTATGAATTATTTCAGTAGTTTAAAATATAGTTAAAAAATCTTTTATAATTTAAATGTTATATTGCTTAACTATCTATTTATAAATAAGGTATTATTTTGGTTTAATTTGTAGTTTGACTTTTGTTGTTTTGATTTTTATATTTATTTATTTATACTTAATTAATTTCTTACTTACAAAAATTTAATGTGATTGTTTGAAAGTGTGTGTCAAAATCTAATATTAAAGTTTATATTTGAATTGTGTTAAAATCTAAGTTTGCACGTGTGAAAATCTAAGTTTGTTGTGAAAATTTGAGTTTACTATGGGTTATCTTTTTTGAAATTATCTCATTTTGACTCATAATATCTGATGATCCAGATTTTGAAACACGATGAATTCAGATTTTAATATATAACACTTCCAAACTACTATAATATTAATTTAACATAAATATCTCAATTAATTTTTTTTTTAAATAATGACTCAATAAAGTTTTCTTTTAATATGGCTCAATTGAATAAAAAAATATAAGATATAAAGATAATCAAATGCCACCAAAAATAAAAACTAGATTATTAGTTAAGTCTAAAATTATTCATGTTCATACTATTTTGTGTTTGTACCACTTAATATATTATATTATATTAAAAATAAAACGCTTATTAGAACTAGACAGCAAATTTTAAATCTTATTATAACTTAAATTCAATTTTTTCAAAGGATTAAATTGAATTTTCAAAACTAAGAATCAAAGTAAATCTATTTGTCTTAAGGTAGCCACATTATCCAAGTCATCTGAAATGTGACGCATTGACTAGAAATTGGTTACGTGACCAACAATTTATTTTTCTTTTTTTTTTTATCAAAAGTAATTTTTAGGCAGGAAAGTTATAATTAACAAGCATATTTTAATATTTTTTTTATCTGATTAAAAAAATCTAAATATAATTTTTTGCTTAAATTTAATGAAATGTTGGGTTTGAAACTCCAACTTAGTTATGACAGATTGAGAATTTGACTAAAACAACTAAATAAAAAAAAATGTAGTGCCAAACGGGAAATAAAGATCCATACGTATCCCAAACGTGCTTATCGTGACATTTAAATAATGCTTCAACGGGAAACAAAACAAAATCCACACTGTTCTGTTTTTTTTCTTTTCTTATTTTGAAATTTTCTAAATTTCTGTCAGATTATACAGTTAGCTGATTTTTCTTATATAATTGTGAGACGCGTGGTTGGCTAATATTACCGTTTGAACAGATTCATCAATTTTCAACTTTCAACGTATCTTCCATTTGTTAACTGTCTTTTTCAGAAAATGAAAAAACAATCCAGATAAAATCCTTTAATTCACCGGCCATATAATTAATAATTTAATCAAAATGACCACGTAATTAATAATTTAAACAAAAACACATCAAATCATCACGATAATGAATCATTACAAAAACGTGGGGGAGAAGCAATGAATAATTCATAAGTGACTGGTATATCATCTTTTAAAACAGAAATATATTCAATTTTTTTTCTCTTATTTTTTCTTTATTTCCACTCTGTTTAATATTTTTCTATTCAACTAAACACAGTCTTAATTTTGGATCTGAAACATGAGAAAGATGATATAAGTGTATTAGAAGACTAATATAATATTTGAGATACAAATATATAAGTTAAAATGCAAATTAGGGTTGTGGAAGATGCAATCGTGGCTACTCCATAGTGCATCAATGGCAGAAGATCCAATGTGCCTGTCACAAAGTTGAATAATACAAAATTTTGGTTTCTTCATTCTATTTGACTTTATAATTAATAATTCATAGTTGATCGTCTCTTTTAAGATATTGCAAATATTTGTTTCTTGTTTCTTGTTTATCTCTGTTAGATATTATAAATGTATGTTTCTATTATCAAATAACATTTTTTAAATCATTAATAATGATTTTTTTTTTGAGATACACGAACAGTATTATTTTAAAATTCATAAAATATTAGTTATTTTGGTAACAAAGCGCATCATGAGGAAAAATGGAAGAATATGTATAACAATAAAAATAGTGGTTCCCTCGTACAGCTAAGTCTTAGTTAGATTAGATATGCTGTTCCCGACAGGTTGATGGAAACGGTACTCATCCAAAACCAACTGTCCAACGTGTGCAGTCCCATTCTTTGAACTCCGCTATTTAAAACACTCGGTGTCAATCACCACTGAATTTTCACATTCTGAATGAAGATCTGAAAAAAGTGACTACAAAGCTTTCAGTTTGAGTTCAAGTGTTTGAGTTTGGATTTTCGATTTTTTGTTTTCTCAGACAAGGAGATTAAAAATGATGGAAGTTGTGATTGTTGCACTTGCGGCCACACTTGGGAATCTTCTGATGGGATGGGATAATTCAACTGTTGCAGGTGTGTATTTCACTCTATATTTATGCATTTCTTGTTTCTCTCTGATTGTGTTGTGTATAGTGATTTTTCAGTAGTGCATGTGCGTTTTTGCTGAAAGTCTCAATGCCATGTATGGATTATGATAATAATGTTTTTATCCTAGTGTTATGATTTGGGAGCATGGAGCTAAAAATGATTACCCTAATTTTGAAATACTGAAAGAGGAATTGTGAAAGGGTGTGTTAGATCTCATTACTTAAATTGAACAAACATGTTGGTACTCTTTTGCAGCTGGTATGACCTACATCAAGAAGGAGTTCGTTGTGGATGCGACAATTGAAGGGCTAATTGTGTCCATGTCGTTTATAACCGGAACCATTGTGACAATATTCTCTGGGGCAGTGTCCGATATGGTTGGAAGACGTCCTATGCTGATAACCTCTTCTATAATGTATTTCCTGAGTGGTCTGGTAATGTTTTTTGCTCCTAATGTTACTGTTATTCTGGTAGCGAGGATAGTGGATGGGGTGGCCATTGCTCTGGCTGTTACTCTTAATCCTCTGTACATATCTGAGGTAGCACCGGCCGATATCAGAGGCCAATTGAACACTTTTACTCAGTTTGCTTGTTCTGGTGGAATGTTTTTGGCTTACATTATGGTCTTCTCAATGTCCTTGACTGACTCACCAAGTTGGAGACTCATGCTTGGAGTTATTTCAATTCCTGCTGTTGCCTACTTTTTACTCACTGTCTTTTACCTGCCTGAGTCTCCAAGATGGCTTGTGAGCAAAGGTCGGCTACTTGAGGCTGAGAGAGTTCTGAAAAGGCTTCGCGGCACTGATGATGTTTCAGGTGACACTGAACTTTTAGCATTAGTTTTTTCTTTTCTGAACTGAATCATCCTCTTTTTTTGTATCGATTAGGACTTAACTTTGGTGTGTAGGGGAATTGGCGTTGCTGGCTGAGGGTCTTAGCCCTGGGGGTGAAGCCACTTCCATAGAAGAGTATGTAGTTGCCCCAGCTAGTGAGATTCTTGTTAACCAGGAAGCAGGGAAAGATTATATAAAGTTATATGGTCCCAATGAAGGGGTTACAATGGTTGCTCAACCAGTGAATGGACAGGGTAGCTTGATATCACGTAGTATGTTGTCTCAGCAAGGAAGCTTTGGGGGTCTCTCTAGTACTGGTCTTAAGGATCCTATTGTGAATCTCTTCGGAAGTTTGCATGAGAGTACTCTCCCTGAGGGTGGAGGTTCACGCAGCATGCTGATTCATAATGCCAACAGTATCTTTAGCATGGGAGATCCAGATTCTCCCTTTGGTACCAATGACAACCTGCATGCGCCACTAATGTCATTTCAAGGGGGTGGTGGTGAAAGGGCTCATGGATCCAAGGACATGTTGGGTATGAGGAGCAATAGCAGCCTGAGAAGTAACAGTAGTTTAGCTCATGGGAACACGGTTGAAACTCCTAAAAATACAAACATTGGTGGAGGTTGGCAATTGGTTTATAAATCAGCTGATGGTGCTGGGGGTGGGAAAAGAGAAGGGCTCCAAAGGGTTTATTTGCATGCAGAACCTGGTGCAGTGTCTCACTCTCAGCATGCTTCATCATTTGTTTCAACTTCTGGCTATGACATACCAATAGATGGCGGTGAAGCGTATCAGGCTGCTGCTCTTGTTAGTCAGTCAGTTCTAGGAACTCATGATTTGTTGCATCTGCCAGAAGTTGCGGCAACAGGCTCAAAATGGAAAGCTCTGCTAGAACCAGGAGTCAAGCGTGCATTAGTTGTTGGCATAGGACTTCAAATTCTTCAACAGGTAAAATAAGTTAGAGATGTGGTGGTATTACTTTACTTGACTATATTGTGTCGTTTAACATACAAAATCCACTTACTTTGAAGTTGGTCTGCACAATAATGTCTTGAGGATCTTAGGAGTAGTTCAGCTTAAGAAAAAGTTTCCTGCTATCATTTTGTGTTGCAAATCTTTTTGAAAACATAAACAAAATGAATTCACTATTGAATCTTTTGCTAAATAATATTGAAAGCAGGAAATAGAAATAGAAAACGTTTTCTCAAACTAAGCAAGACTTTAGTTGTTTGCACTATTAGCATTCTCTCCATTCCTTTTCCTCATCTCATCTTTCTAACAATTTTGACAAAAATTCATGGCTATATGGCAAGTACATAATGCTTCTAGGAGTTATTTTCCTAGCAATTTCAAATTAGTTGAAGTGATGATATTTAGTATGAAAACCTGCACATACACCTTGGCTTCTTTTGTGATTCTGAAAATATAATATGCATTGCAGGCTGCTGGCATAAATGGGTTTCTGTACTATGCTCCCCAGATTCTTGAGCAGGCAGAAATAGGAACTCTTTTATCAAATTTGGGCCTTAGTTCAGCATCTGCTTCTTTTCTTGTAACTATCATTACCACATTCTGTATGCTTCCTTGTATAGCTCTTGCAATAAGACTCATGGATATTTCTGGCAGGAGGTATGTTTAATCTATGACTTGGCTTAAGTTTCATGTTGATATTGTCTCTGTTTCAGGTGTTTCCGTAGCCATATTACAGCATTGTAATCACAGCAATATTGTTCAATTTCTACAGTCACAATCGCTGCATTCTTCTTTTTGCTACATTGTTCAATTCTCTCATGAACTTGTCTATGCATAAGTATCTATCTCATAAAACAAAAGATGAACTGAAATGCAGAAAAAAATGGTGACAATAACTTTATGTATTTTTCTCATGGCAGGTCAATCATGCTGTACACAATACCCATTTTGATAGTTTGCCTCCTGGCACTAATAATCAAGCAGTTCTTTGAGGTAAATTCTGTGATCAATGCTGCAATCACTTGTATCAGTGTTGTGGTTTATGAAAGCGTCTTCTGCATGGGCTTTGGCGTTATACCAAACATCATATGTGCTGAAATCTTCCCAACAAGTGTTCGTGGAATCTGCATTTCCCTGACTTCTCTTACATTCTGGGCTTGTACCTTGATTGTGACCTTAGTATTCCCCACCTTGCTCCAGCTTCTGGGTCTCCCTGGTGTCTTTGGGTTATTTGTCCTTGGCTGCATCATTTCATGGACATTTGTCTACCTGAAAGTTCCTGAAACAAAAGGCATGCCTTTAGAAGTTATTACTGAATTTTTTGCTCTTGGTGCAAAGCCTGGTACTGATCCCGCAGAAATTGGAATCAAATAGCTGATTGAGATGATTATCATCACCATAAGAAGCAGCAGCATAAGTTTATAAGTTCAGTTGGTTTGATTTCTTCTAAAACGAATTGAAAAAGATTTAGTTGAAAATTGGAATTATTTGGCTTTAGGATATGCCAGCAGCGACTTCGCTTCTTTTGCTTTTGGGAGAAAAAGATGAGTATTATATGTATATTTATTTATACATATTATGATTAATATTTAAAGTATTCTTTTATACCCTTTCTTTCCTTTAGCATTTGCCATTTGTCATATATTTAGCCATAAAAAGAGGCCAGTCATTTAACCTATGTGTGTTTTCATATGAAAGATGAGTTTTTTCAAAAACCTGTAATGCAGATTATAGAACAATTTTTGTTTTCTATTTTCCTTCTTATTTTCTTTGTCGTTAGGTGTTTATAATTAAATTAGTCAACAAATTCTCAATCATTGCAAGAAGCAACAATAGGTGAAACCAAAGTGAAGTCACTATCCCCATTGAAATATCAGGAACTTAACCGACACAAACTCTTGAAATTAAATGTCAGTACCCATCAGTAAAATCTGCACGAGACACCATAGCTATAACTTGAATCTTTTGGTTGAGACAACATCATTGTCTAAGGTGTTAATCACGTGAGTCAGCACTCATAATTATTGTAAGTTTCAATCACGATCAGTTAAACAGTGAAGTGCATTGATCATAACGTTGCAAGCCAACTTGACTGGAACTGACAAATTCTTTCACAATAAAATTTTTTCTCTAGTTTTAAGGGCAAAAACAGAACATTATAGACCAAATTCTTCGAAATCCATATCTGGACGTCCAATGTTTCTTGAAAAATATATTTCAAACCTGCAGGAAAAGAATATAAAGTGAACTTTAACCTAGTTCAATTTTATAAAATTATATGAAAAAAAAAAACTTTACTTTCTATTAGTTGCTTCACGTATCTCCTTTATTTTTTTTTTCTATTTTTCTTTAAATTATAATTTTACTTTCATGAGACAGGACAGATATAAGTATCCACAGTTCAATTTTCATATGAACAAAGAATTTCACTTGATGAGGTTTGATTTTTCCTGAACATGTAAGTTTGTAGAAGGAGTTTTAACAATAATTAAATGATAAAAGTTAACTCATATATTCATAGCGATGGATAACATAGTTTGGTTGATTTTTTTTCTAAAATTTTCAATATCCATTATTTGTTTATGTGATTTTTTTAAGAAAAATATAGTAATATAATAGGGCCGCTGAAAGGGGATTTAACCAACGGAAAGGGCCCAACAGGCGATAGGGTGGATAGGGTAGCCTGCTTTGTGTACTTTCTTGAACACCGTTTGTGTTTTAGTACTTTCCATAAATTTTCTTGATTAATTACCTTTTGCACCCCATTGTTTTCTCCTAGACTTTCATGGGGTGTTGAAAATATCTAAAATGTACATGCTTTATTGTGAGATTTAAAAAATGTTTCATATTTATTTTCAGATAGTGAACTTCAGCGGACAAACCGTTTACACACCCAATTCTAATTAATCCTAAAATATTTCAATAAATCTAAAATATTGTGAAGTGTTATATGGTCCTTAAAAATCTTATAAATGTTTTAATCTTAACATTTAAAAAAATCTGTTTTACTTTATTTATATTTATAAAATCAAAACTAAAAATGACGTTTTGTTATTTTAATTAAAAAAAATCATAAAATCTCTTATATTAACTATTTTAATTAAAATAATATTAATTAGAAGAGAGGATCATGCAGCGGAGAACAATTAAGATATCTTCATTACGTTTGTAAATCGGGGTTATTATTTTGATTTTTTATTATATTATTTTTAAATTTCATTCTCTAAATTTTTTATTTAATTGTCGATAACAATATATGTTTCTAAGATAAAAATAGGTATTTTCTATTTTTTATTTTCATGATCTAAAGCTTTAAATTTTATATTATACAAGCACAATTTCTGAGAAATCGTATAAAACCTAAAACTAAGTATTAAGTTTATGACTTTGTATAACTCATAAATGCCCTAAAAAACTAAAATTATTAGTTATAAAGCTACTTGAAAAAAAAAACAATTATGACATTTTATTATAAGCATGGAGGTATATTTGACCAAATTAATGGTCCTCCAATTGCAACAATCTATTTTAAAACGAAGTGAAGTCAAATCCAATATTAAATCTCATGAAATTAAATTTATTTTAAAGGTTATTTTATTGTATAGTTATATATTTATCTCTTGATAGCAACTTTATATTATACATTTAATAATAAAACGTTGAAATTATGAATATAACGATAACTATAAAAAAAACCATAGTATATAATGATAACTATAAAAAAAATCATTGTAAAATAATTAACATTTTTCAATTTTTTCTAAAAATTTCACAATAGAAAAAGTTACAAAAAAAATATATTTAAACTGAAATGTTAATTTATTTATTTTTAGTTTAATTAAAATAAAAATTGAATCAAGCTAATTGACAAAAGAACCCTGTATATTATGAGAGACAAATATCTATAACAATCTAGTTATTTCTGGTTAATATCTAGGAAGATATTTTTCATTTTACAGATGTTTTTAGATATTATTTTGATGGACAGATAGGCATAGATAGTTAGATATTAATTAATTATTGTTCATTGGACCATGCTTTTCTCAATGACGTAGAAAGCGTTAGTTTGGGGTTATCTTATTTTTGCTCCAAATTGTCTCTAGAAGAGTCTAGGTATATGATTTGGACAATCAATTTTTATCGTGCTGGTTTAGTGGATCCATGAAATCATAAGTATCAAGGTGAAGGAGACCATAAACATATATTTTATTATCAACTGAAATTATTCCAAACTACCACCCGTCAAATTTATTCAATAAAAAATAAAGCTTACAAAACTTTAAAAAATATATTTTTTATTAATTAGAATTAATCGTTTTGGTTTAGCATCCTCTTTAAATATTTGAGAAGAAAAAAGAAGAAGTAAATAACACACTGATGGCAGACATTTTTCCCAACACTCACCTAACTTGATAGACCGATACAATAATTATATATTCTACATTTTAGACACGTTATTATACTAATCAATATCATACACTGTGCGAAAATTTGTCAGATTAACGACAATTAGACATACAGTGAGTCATCATCACTCTTTGTAGAACATTAAAAAACTTGAAATAGAAAAAAAAAAAGTGATACTTAACTGATGAAAAGAAACATCCCAATCTTTTATTGCTGGGCACCACCGAACCAA
Source organism: Vigna unguiculata (assembly GCF_037176805.1). NCBI lineage: Eukaryota > Viridiplantae > Streptophyta > Magnoliopsida > Fabales > Fabaceae > Vigna > Vigna unguiculata. Next base: position 30,096,780 of record NC_140793.1, read on the forward strand.
ATGTAGTACTGAACATAGTTAATGTATGTGTTTACTATAAGTAGGACAAAGTGAGAAACACACTGGATCTAATTGATGAGAAAGTTGGTTAACACGTGTTTAACCTAGCTAGGGTTTCGGCTTTTGTAAAATGAAGTGGTCTAAGTTTCTGAAAAAGTTAATTTTTAAAAAGAAAACAGGGAAGAAGAGTCTGTAGGAGCATGCATGGAAGTACTCGGGTATATTGTTGAAAGTGCAGTGGCACGATGCCAATGATCCACAATTTTAGGTACGAGTCATGTTAAACACTTAAAAGGGATAAGGCAGTTTGAAAATTTTGACGCACTTTGTTTAGGCAGCCGCAGGAGAAAAGGTAGGTAGCACTACCTTTTACCAATGCAATACAAGTTGCCCACAGAGATGTCATCTTCTCATAAATCACCTTCACTCAAATTTTTACTTCAAAATAATCTCAAAATCTTGTCGTATCAAAATCTTGTCGTATATTGTTGAATGATTGAACACTAGCTCTGATATTATCTTAAAAAGTAAATTTTAAATTTAATTAACCTCTCAAAATCAGAGAAAATCAGTTTGTAAAGTGAAGTTTGCACTCTTATTTATATTATGAAATTGTCTTATCTCTAGTCGATATAAAACTTTCAACATTCACTTATATATATAAATATATTATAAATTAATCTTATTTCTAATCAATATGAAATTTTCAACACACCTCTTTATAGAAAGACATATACATCTCAAATACAGGACTAGACATCAATGAATGGTTGGAAAGAAACAAAATAGTTGGTAAAATGTCATAATAAACTTTAACTAATAAACTTTAACTCATGACTGTAAACTTTACATCTAACTTAATCCTACAACTCATTTATAAGATGAGATTATATTCACTTATATATCCTATAAATTAATTTTAATTTTATCTTTGATTAGTGTAAGACTTCTGAGTTATATAAATGGATTCGTATTATTGGACTCATTAAAATCCGAACTTTGAAGTTAGACATAGACTCTTCTGGATACATCTACTGAATAAAGCTAACGGTGTAATATCTAGGGAGCTTTGTGCTTTCAAATCTGGAGGATTAAGGCGAGATTGAGTTGGGTATGCTTTTTCATGTTTTGGTGACTTTGAGCATTTGTGGTGAGGTGTGAATGGGCGAGGAGAAGAGAGGAGAGGATAACCTAGGAAGAAAAAGAGTGTGTGGGCCCAGTAAGGAGTCACACATGGCCCACCAAAATAAAAATTGAAAAAAAAAAGTGGAAGATGGCATCAATGGATGCGGAAGAGGAGCATGTTGTTGGGAAAGGGCATCTCACTTTACTTTGTTTGAAGCCCATCAAATAAAATAAAAATAACACCTTTATGTCACCCTTTTGTCTTATCTTCCCTTTACATGTATGTATATTTATTTTGCCGCCATCCATGAATGAAAGTGTGTGATTTCTTGTTCCTTTTGGTGTTAAAAATGGAGATCCGAGATAGTGGAAAATGAGGAAGGTCACCAAAATCATTAATACCATTGATTTTGCTATGTGACCGTTACTAGGTAATGGTTCGTAGCCAACAAAAAGGGAAAAGAGTGTGAGGGTTTTCATGTGTAACAAAACAAAGGGAAGAGAGACACATGCATGGAGACAGAGAATAGAATAATGGAGTGTTGAGAAGAGAAGAGAAGAGAAGAGAAAATGGTGTTGTTTGGGATGAGATGAGATATACGAGCTTTCCTTTTCATAACTTGTTTCTGAAGTTCTTCACTCACCATTCTAATTACTCTTCAGACGGGATTGATTTAAATGCTATATTCACGTCACTTTTCAACACCCAAAATATCAACTATTGTTTCATTAATTACACTCACCTTTAGATCACACCATAACACATACTTTTCCAAAAATATGTAAATAAATACCAAGTTTTATGACAAATTTATACGGTTTATTGCGACACACGTTTCTTCATTATTGGTCGAAATTGTGCTGATGTCAGTTTGCTATGAGATTTTGTTAGAATTGTCAAATAATCTGGCATGGTTTCGTTCGATTCATTGATTATATATTGTTTAATCAGTAAATTAATCTAATTAGGTTCACTTACCTGTGGGTCAACAAAATTTAAATTTGGATCAACTCATTAGTGGGTTAAATAAGTAAATTTACTTAATTAAAAGAATTTTTTTTTATGTTTAAAAAAAATTAAATTATAATTCTAATTAAAATATAAATAAGCTTTAATATAATCTCAAAAGGATGTTAAACTCCAAATACAAACTAAAATCACAAAAATACAAATGACCAATATGTTGACTAAAAAAACAACCTAACTTGACCAAATGGAAAACTCAACATAATAATACAATCCATAAGGATGTTAAACTCCAAATGTAAACTAAAATCACAAAAATACAAATTACCAATATGTTGGCTTGACTAAAAGAACAAGTTAGCGTGATCCAAATGCAAAATCTAACATAATAAAAAAACACTTGTATGACCCTTAATTTGTACCAACTCGGCTCACAACAGGTTCTATTCGAGTGAATTGGATTCTAAGTGGACCACATAAAAAATTAATCTGCACTGAAATTTGTAAAAAAATTTCAATTCAAACCCGTGATGGACTGAATTGATTTGCGAATTTCAACCCATTTTTACATCTCTAATTTTTGTATACGAAAATGCAATTTAAAATAGGAAAATTATACTTTGACTCTTATTTCTTTACTCTAATTTTTTATTTCCTTAGGTAACTTAGTATGGACTATTAATTCTTTCAAATTAAAAGATAGTAGAACATTAATTAATGATCCAAAGTCACGTTAGAAAATAAAAAATGAGAATAATAATATTATTGTCCTTTAAAATATTGTTTCATTGATAAAAAATATTAATAATACATGCCATACAACTTTAATTAAGGAAACATAACACCTAATTCATTTGAAATCACTAAAAATATAATTTAAATTCATAATTAAATCTAATTTCAAAATTGAAACCCAAATTGATATCCAATAAAATTGGATTAGTAGGTCAAATTGAATTTCCATATGGATTATGTGACCCATCACACCTACACAAGTGTTGTTCATTGTTAATCACACATAAGTGTGTACGCACACATACTTCAATTACAAATAATTTATACGATCTTTTTTATTTCACTACTATAATTATATTGCAAACTAGATTATAATATAATAAAGTTAAAAATTACATAAGCTTTTATCTCTAAATTTAAATTGAAGTATTAATCGTCCTTCTCAGTACTAAACAAGCAAAACATAACAACGTAAAAAATCGTGTTAAAACGTAGCACCCGTAAAATCAATATCTTTGCGTTGAAATTATAATGCTAATATTTCATAACCTTTGTATTCATTTTAATAAAATATAACTTTTTAAGTACTAAAAACAGAATAATGATGATGAAAATTTTAAAACAATTTATTTGAAAGTCGTAAGTTTAAATTTCACTGTTTTTTTTTGTATATTAAAAACGTATTATTATTGTCTAATTGATATGACATCTACAGTATTTGTACCTTCAACTTTGCTTCGTCAAAACGACAAAATCAATGCTTTGCCTTACCGTGCGCACCATTGCAACTCGAACATTCTCGACATTGTCAAAATGAACACCATCGTGTCTTCACTGTGACAATTTAATTCAATTTCTTCGTACACCAATTAATTATAAATTGGTAAACTTTGTAACAAAAAGTTTCTCACTTTTTCAACTCCAGAAAGGTAAAAAAAAAAACTTACACATGGGTAATAACTGTAACTTGTACGGAAGATAATCCTTCCAAAGAAATAAAAATCACTCGAAAGATAGAATTGGATAAATTGATACCCATTTGGTAAAAATATCTTCATCTAACTCTGAAAAATATCACTCAATTAAAGCGTGAATAGTGAGTATTCATAAAATCTAATTTGATTCCTTTAGTAAAAATATCTAAATTCAACTCTAGGAAAAAGATATTCTTGTTGTATAAAATTGGTAAATGCTTTTACTAATGACAATTAGGGCATTAAATTCTTAGATAAGATAATAATCCTTCCAAAAAGCAATAAAACAACACTAAATTAAAGGATGAATAGTAAGTTTTGGATAAAATCTTTAATTTAACCAACTTTCCCTACTAGATTTATCCTTTTCAGAAAAAAAAATGTGGCACTAACTGATAAATAAAAAAAAAGGCACAAAAAAAGAACACTCAACAACAAGCAAAGCCATCTTTTTCCCTACACATTTTTTTAACTCCGTTATCTGAAATCATTAAAAAGACTGAACTCCAATCATTTCAATGTTAAAAAGATAGGGTTTTCACTTTTCATTCTTACACAATCTTGCATTTCTGTCTTTTAATATAGTTTAAAATAGGTATTAAAAAAACAGTGTTTTTTATGCCATCACATTATAAAAACAAAATACTGTACTAATGACTGATCTTTAGACACCAACACAGAATCTAAGTTCCACCTAAGAGTGATGCAATGTTAATTTTAGAAAACAGTGTTTCACTTTCACACTTTCAACTTTTTCCCATTAGGTTAATTACATCAGTGTCTCACTCACATGGTTATCTTACGCGCCAATCTAATCTGTGCAAGATACAGAAGAAGAAGAGAAAAAAATTGCCAGAATTCCGATCTCTTTGATCCACTAACTTGAAGGGATTAAAAGGTACAAAAGTAAAAAGAAAAACTAATAAATACAAAAACTATGTTCAGGGCAAGAACCCACTGTTCGAGTGATGGCTATGGTGATGATTCGCGTGATTACCACTTCCACCGCCATCACCGTTGTTATTATTGCAATTACTTATCGAAGCAGCATTGCTGTCTTCTCTAGACTTCAATTCGGGCTCGCTGGCGCCGCTTCTTGAGGCGGTGGCCGGAAAGCGGCCGCACTTCTGACACCTGGCGACGGCGAGGACCTGGCGGCAGGAAGGGCAGGAGGAGTGGGACCCGAGCCACCTGTCGATGCAGGACACGTGGAAGCCGTGGCCGCACTGCGGCAGAACCCGAATCTCGTCGCCGGCGGCGAAATCACCGAGGCAAATCGCGCATTCCGACGTCGCCACCCACTTGCTCGGGTTGCTGTCCACGTACGCAAACCTCGGCAGCGACTGCAGCACCTTTTTCTTCAGACCCTTGTTCACCACCGCCTGCCGCGGCGAGTTTCCTCCTCCTGGCCCTCGCCGGAGCCACGCGCACCGCGCCACGGCCACTAGTCCCACCACGCAGATTAAAGCGCACAGAAGCGCCGCCAGAATCACCACGAAATCAGACTCCAGGGCCACCGCCTCCGGCGGCGGAGCCGCCGCTGTCATCGCGGAGGCGTTGTCGGCAGATTTGAGAATTCTGAGTATGCGCGTCATTTGTGTGAGAGTGTGTGTATCTCTTGTTAAGAAAGGTGTTGAATTGAAAGAATAAGAGTGTGAGAGAAAGAGAGAGTGAAGTTTTGGGTTTTGGGTTTGGGGGGTTAAATAATTGAGGTAGGTATTAATAGGTTGCATTGATGGAGGGTTTGGGGTTGATAGTGGAAAAAATTGGGGTTAGTGCGGTTGAGGATAAGGGATTAAGGGTTGCAAGAAGACTTGAGTCAAGATCATGACTAGAAAGAAGGAAGATAGAAAGAGAAAGAAGAAGTGAAGGAGTTGTTTGTTTGTTTGGTAGGTACAACAATGTGGCCCCTTCTGCAAGTGGGTGGGGGTGGTAAGGGACAAAACTCCACATAACTTAACCCTTCCCCAAACCCCCTTCTTGCCTTATCTCTTAAGCCCTATGTTTTCAAAAACAATAAAACTTCTTTTCCTTTTTATCTTTTTTATCTGCGAGTCCCCGCATCGAACAGTGTAACTACATGTAAAACCATTTAGTGCTATTTAATATTTGAGTTGAAGAATAAAGTAAGATATGAGAAATAAATTCATAAATTCGAATCTCATTTAAAATTGGTGCAGCCCAATTAAGGAGGAGAGAGATGAATTTGTAGCCAATTGCGGCACAAAAATTTAAAGGTGGGATTTTGCAGCTGTATCTTACTACCTCAGCATCCTGATTGTGTGATCAACTTGTGGGCGTTCAAAACCACAAGTTTACCTTTGTTTAGAGTTCTTAAAAAGAGTGCCGATAATGTAAAAAAATAACCAGTAGTTGGCCCTCTCTCTCTTTTCGTGTTTCTTGGAACAAAACATAAACTACTGCTCAGTACACACACCAATGTTCTCTCTGCCCATTTCTCAGAAACCTGTTTTCTATTGTCCCTAGTCATTTTTTCCTCAGTCTATTTAGTATTATCTCATGAATTTACCCAAACCCAATAATTAAAATTTTATCTTTTTTATATATGTATATGTGAAATACATGTTAACATCAGAAGAAGATCGTAGATTCTGGATACAGGTGGAAAGCATTGCGCTTTAGAAAAAGTTGATGTAAATGTGAGGTGAAATAGAGGGTGTTGTTTTAGCGAGTAGAGAGATGTCTAATCCGAACACTAATCCACCCCATCTCTTCAGCCAAATTCGGTTTCTCATGCAAGGAATTTTTTTCCCCCTTTTTGGTGGGAGAGAAAGAGAGGCGCTTTAAAAGATGGGTGGAATTGATTGCACATAAAAAAATTGTCCCCATAATGGGTTGTGTATGTTTGGGAAAAATTATAAGCCTATGGGTATATGGTAAGTTAACATAATGTAACACGAAGTTGAAGCAGTGACAAGAAAGAAAGTGGGAAGGAGGAGAGGATTTGAGGCAGTGCGTTTGTTTTTTTTTTTTAGGCTTTTGAGTTTTGGTACTTTGGTTATGGCACTAAGGCTCGTTAAACATGTGCAAGTGTCTGAGAGGGTGGGGTATGATCGGGCCTTTTCGATTCTTGAAAAATCAAAAACATTTGTTTCTGAAAAATAATAGTAATAATTTGAATAGTTAATGATGTTGCAACTCCGAATCAATGATTGACAGGGAGTGAAGGGAACGTGAGTCCCATTATTTGTTTCTGAATTGGGCAGTGGATGCGTGACAGTGCAGAAAAAAGCAGCATCGTTTCCTCTTTCACCATGTGTCCTTGGGTACGAAAAAATAAGAGAATAATAAGAAAGATGTTTGAACATTGATATATATTTATTTGTTGGAGTTAATAGTTCCATTGCATGATGGAGGAAAGTAATTGGTGAAAGAAAAGGGTTGGCACTTTCTGAGGAATGGGCGGAGAGAGATGCGTGATGGAAGAAACATGAAGGAAGATGCAGCAGAGCACAGGGTGTAAGTAAGAAACAAAAGAGAAATGTTTAGTCAGAGTGGGTCAAGTCAATATTTATTTAAATTCTTCTTTTTAACTAACAATAAATATACAACGGTTTTATTAACCTAAAATTAATAATCAGTGAAGTGAGGAGATATGTTTTTATGCTACACTACAAATATGTTAAAGTGTAGTAAAAATAAGAAGACAACTTAAAATTGTGATTTACAATCATACTCCTGCATATATAGTTTAGAAAATGATGTTATGATTCTAATTATTTTTATATTTTCATCCTTTATTTATTGACGTGGTTTAGTGTGAATCATTGATTAATATACCACTGTCTTTATTTTTGAACAAATTAATGACCCTGTCAGGAAGTAAAGATGAAAGTAAAAAAATGAGAATCATAGTATCATTTTTCATATTTTTCATAAACTCTCGTAGTATACTCATACGAGGAAAAAACGAGTTTCATGAACCTTAACACATCCAAAGGAAGGAAAAATAAGTTTCACGAACCTAAACGCACTGAAGGAAGAGAACAAAACCAAAAAACCTAAAAATGACTCATAATGACAAGATAGGCGACAATATTATGAATGGGTCAAGTACAAAATACTGAAATTAACCTTATTTAAGGGCTATATAGGTTACAATTCACCATAAAACTATAACATATACTTTGGGTGTCTAATTATAGACTACAATTCATGTAGTGAACCGTAATCTATACCTAGACACCTAGATTATATAGGTTACGATTTTATTTGAACTATAAGCTATTCGTAGGTTTGATCTTTATCAGGTTTTTGGGTGTTGTCTGGTGGTTTTCCAAGTCTACAAGTGAGATCTTGTTGTACTGTGTTGAGACTCTTGTGGGATCTAAGAGTCTTGGTGTTTGTTTTTGAATATTTTGAAAGTGTAATCTTGTGGATTGTGTAAATCTTTTGAAGTAATGCAAGTCAGGCTCAAGTTACCTTAATAAGCTGGATATAACTCAGTTTTGAGTGAACCAATATAAAATTTTGTGTGCTTGAGTTTGTATCTCTTTCTCCTCTCTTGGTTTTTAATATAAAAGTTTAAGAAATCTGATTTTAATAATCTTTTAAAAGTTCTTGAGTGATTTAACGTAATCTGAGACTATGTTTCCATTTGTACTGTTGATTGGAATTAATCTTGATAAGTTTCAAAAATTGTTTCTAAGTTAATCATCAAATTCATATTTCTGCAGAATTTTCCAATATTTTAATTGACTGTTTTTATATTTTAAATTGTTGAAAATACTGATTTGTTTGGTTGACTATTTGTTTAATGAAATCAATTTGTTAACTTTGTTTTCAATAGATTGAAAGTGCATGGTTCAATAGTAATTCCATTATGACTTCTTTGGTATTGTGATTCAATCAAAGATATTTTTACAAGTTTAAAAGGAACTAAAGTTGTTGAAAAGGCCAATTCAACCCTCCCCCCTTATTGGGTAATTACTTCTTTCACCACTTACAAAAAGAAGAGGAAAGTGTTTGTGTTAATGAAAGAATGGTTGTAAAAGTACTCCAGAAGAATGCTAAGTTGAAGAAGAAGTTGATGGAAAGGAGAAAAATGAGTCAAATTAAGATGTGGTTTTTCCTAGTATCATGGGTGTTTATTGTTATGTTTTGTGTTTTATTTGTCATGAAGATCAATTGTAAGTGGTATTTACTTCGTGGGCAGTGCCTAATGAACGTTATGAAATATTGTTTGTGTTGTTAAAGTCAGTTGTAACCAGTCTTTGTGGTGTAAGTTTCAGTATTATTAGTCTTTTTGTGTAAGTTTTAGTTGTTTTCAGTCAGTGTGTGATTGGTTTCAGATATAAGTGGTCTTTCTGTTATCATGAATAAATAACGTATATGTTTTAAAATTTGACCTCTATGTTAGTACCTTTGTGGTAAATCTCATTCATCATACTAATACAACACAAACACTCAAAGAACATAAACAAGATATTTTATAATTCACAGCAACATCATAAAGAAGATATTACGTTATATTTGATTTAGTCATAAAGATAAGAAATGGTCCAAACAAGTTGGTCATGTTTGTCCCATAAAAAGTTTACACAAAAGCTTATTCAAAGTTAGCTACAACATAATAACATAGGTCCCGAAACACAACTCCCCAAAGTTACAAATAAAATTAGGTCCACTATCATTGACAATAACAAAATAACACAGATCTCAAAATAAGTCACATGGGTTGTCTAGGTGGGTTGTTGGAACTGGCTTGAGAGTCTATTAAAACTGTTGTGGTTGCTCCTACTTTCTTAGATCTCTTTCCTTCCCTACTAGTTGATGTGTGTGATGTGCTCGGGTCGTAGATTTGAACATGGTTTTCCTTGTCATTTTAGATGCACATTCACTTCCAGCATTGTTCTTGTTTTTCTGGTCTTTCCTCTATCATTAATATGTATTTATTAGGTTAAATATTTGTAATTAAACTTTAAATATAATGTACATAGTACACATTTTTTACCTTGTTGGTTTTTGCAGTTTTGCAACCTCTAATGTTGTGTCCATATTGGTTACATTCACTAAGTAAAAAAAAAAAACACCCAAAGGGTAAAACAAGCGTTTTGGTATCAGTTTAGGGGAAAGAAATTTAATTAAAAAAAACATGTGTCAAAATCAGGTCACCACTCGTGTCAAACCCTTTCCTAGTGAAGTGGAACATCTTTTGTCATGCAATTTTTTTTTAATGCCATCCAAAAATAGAACCAATACCACTAATTTTGAAAATACATGACCAATGATCAATTTAAATTTTGTGTCAAATTTCAGATACCAAAACCGTATTTTTCCCTTGAATATTTAGCCATGAAAGAAAATCTCAATCGTATTTGATTGGATTTTCAAAATCCTTACTTATAGAAGTTAATCATAACATTGATAAATAGCCAAAATTTTATTTGATCAATTACACATTTTAGAGAATGATTGTGAATGTTTTCTCGTGATTAAATATTTGTTTATCTGATTTCAATAAAAGAATTCCTAAATAAATCTTTTATTCGAAAATACATTATATACTCTACTTTAAGATCTTTTATTGTTCACATTTTTTTTTACTTCTATACGGATTCTCGAATGAAATAGAAATTTTAAAAAATATATAATTCCCACAAGGATGAAATAAGTATATCTAGCATATTTATCGCTGATTTTTTTCTTATATATAAATTTTAGAAATTAGGAAATATCAATTCATAACGACTCAAAATGATTATTATTATTAAAGATATGTAATTTAGTTTTATATGAAAATTATGTACATTTTCTTATTACTAATTTCTATTAATGGTTTGTATGAATACCTAACCTTTGAATAGTGTGACACATATAAACATAAACGGTAAAAAGACAAAGACTTTTGTAAAGAAAACTACACAGTTCTGACTGTATAGTTCACCTCCCGCAGTGTTTGTTTGACTAAAATTTTGCCACTTGGAACCTTTTATCAGATTCATATCTCACAGTGCGAATATAAGTAGCTGCAAAAACATAAGCTACTTGATATTTTTTAAGATCGCACATTTTTTATAGAGAACATAACTGTGTCCAACAATAAAAACATTTATAATATGATGGTAGGACTAGGATTTTGTTTACACAAAGGAAACATTTTCTTTACCAGAATTTGCTTTGTAATGTGAATGTGAATATGCATCGTTAACCTATCATTTTGGCTTCGAATTCAACGCACACTGACATGGTCATTTTCGCTACGGTTTCCTTTCTTTTTCTTTCTACTTTCTTTTCTCAATCCCACAAATATTTAAGCGATCATTACAATTCCACTTCCCTTCCATTCTAATACACTCGATGACCGAGTCAAACTGAGTTATGAGGGTTAATTAACTATGAATTAAATTAATGAGTAAGAAATTATGTAATTCAGCTTAACAAGTTTAGATTTTTTTATTGGTCTTTTTAGTGCTGTCTTCTGCTAAGTATTAAAAATATATTGTGTTAGTATTTTAAATATTTTTTTAATATATTTTAAAACATCAAAATTAGTGGTAATCAGTATATTATGAAAACACAATAAAAGAATAACACAAAAAAAATCAAGAAAGAATTCAAATTCCAGCTTAACTCATTTTATATTTACGAATCAACATGTTAAAGATATTTTGTTTTCTTAATTTATTTTATTTAGTTATTATTGTACATTTAAAATAGGTTGATTTCACTTTTTTTTTAAGCATGGTTAAATATATGTGTTTTTATTTTATTTTTATTATATTTGTTCAATTGCTTTGAATGATGAGTTGTAAATTGATGACTTATTACGATCTTAGTTAATTTATCCACAAACTAAACTATAATTATTTTATGAGACAATAAAATATAGTCAGGTTGAGTCAACCAATTACATTGTTCTTGTATATATTGTTCAGTATATGTTATTCTTTAATGAATATTGTTTGTGAACACTTGTATAGGAAACAGAATTGTGTGTAATTGGTTTAAGTGATTTGTGATCATTTGTAGAAAAAAAAATTAAAAAAAAAATGAAATGAGAAGGAAGAGTAGATATATGGAAATTATTTGGCAAATTATTAGTTTATTCTTTGTCTAATATTTGATTTTTTTATTTCAAAATAACTTCATTTATCGGCTTTTCTATAATTTTTTTATAATTAATATTGAAAATTAATTATTAATGTTATTAAATTATTAATATTTTTAAGGCTTAATTATATTTTAAGTCCTTGATAAATTTATATCCATCATATTATTATATTGTCATTTTGTTATATCACTATATTGTTATATCGTCATATCGTCATATTATCATATTCTCATAACGTTATATCATCATATCGTTATATCTTCATATTGTTATATTGTCATGTTGTTATATTGTTATATCATTATATCGTGTTATTGTTATATCGTCATATTGTTATATCATCATATTGTTATATTGTCATATCATTATATCATCGTATCCTATATCGCCTTATTGTTATATCGTGTTATGGTTATATTATCATATTGTTATATCGTCATATCTTCATATCATCATATTGTTATATTGTCATATCGTCATATCGTCTTATCGTTATATCGTCATATCGTCTTATCGTTATATTGTCATATTATTATATTGTTATATTGTTTTCTCGTTGTATCCTCATATTGTTATGTGATCATATCGTTATATTCTCGTATCGTCGTATTGTCATATTTATAAAATTTTAAAATTATAAAATCATAAACTATAAAATTATAATTTGTAAAACTTTTAAATAATAAAATTACATTTGATACAATTGAATGAGGTGACGTCAAAAGGTAATAACCACGTCAACCATTTGATAATCACACGCCTAAGTTAGTAAAGAGGTTAAAAGCGACGAGATTTAATCTAAATATTTAGATTTATTACTATATAAATGTATTAGAGAGTCAATTAAAAATTTTAAAATTTATCGAGACTTAAAACATTATTAAACATATTTTTTAAAAAAATATTTTTGTTTCTCAACTAATTTTTTAATAAAAAATATACATAAATTAGTTATTTCAATTGAATTATTCAAATAGATTAATAAATTTTCTACTTAAGTTCATTGTCTTTGCATTAAAATAGACCACATCACTTTTCATTTATGTTTTTTTCCAAATCATTCTAAACCAATCATGTACTTTTCACATAACAAACCCAAGAATTTAGTAACCCTTTATAATTTCATTTTTATTTTGTAAACAATCAACAATTTAGTTCAGTCTTATTTTCCTCCAAATTCATTAAAATTTTATTTTGAAAAAATATATATATATATATACTTGTCTCATCATAATATTTATTTCATTTTTAATATCACAAAATTATTAATAAATATTTAAAACTATTTCGGTCAACCCACGAATCACTTCAAGAGCAAAAAAAAAAAACAGAGATTTAATTATGTTGAATACATGATAAAATTGAAATTTTTTAACTAAGTACCTATTAAATTTTTATGTCATCAAAATTCTAAAACTTTTAAATTAGCTTTGTCCTTAGATTTTACTGTCAAACTGTATGGCATGATAGTTCCTTTTATATTGTGATTATCATTAAATATAGTTACATAATATTTTATTATATTTTATTATTATAAGAGACTTTAATTACCGGGATCTCCTTTAAAGATTTATAATATTTAGCGAAAATTATTTTCAAAGCAAATTAAAATTATAAAATATAAAATTAAAAGATTAAAAATATATAAAATTATAAAATATAAATTTATATAATTAAATAATAATAAAATTATCAAATTATTAATATAAATAAAATATACAATTTTAATTTCATAGTTTTTTAATTTTTTAATTATCTAATTTTACTGTTTATATTTTTATATTCATAATTAAGCTGTTATAAGATATAAAATTATATAATTATGAAATCGTAAAATTACAAAAATTATAAGATTAAAAAATTATAAAATTTTGAATTTATGATATTATGACATTATAAAATTATAGAATATAAAAATACGAAGTGTAAAATTAGATAATTATAAAATTATAATATTAAAGTTATAAAATTGTATTTTTTTATTTTGTATTTGATAATTTGATAATTTTATTATTATCTAATTATTTAACCTTATAATTAATAACTTTATATATTTTTATCTTTTAATTTTATATTTTTACTTTTATAATTATAATTTATTTTAAGAATCATGTTCATTAAATACAGTAAATCTTTAAAGGAGATTTTCATGGTTAAAATATCTTATAATAAAGTATCATGTAATGACATTTAGGTAGAATAACCGTGTAAGATAATGATCACACATCTTACAGTTAATAGTAAAATTTAATGATAAATCCTCAATTAAAACGTTTTGTTTTAAAAATTTGAAAGACTCAATAAATCACAAAACTTTAACACGGACTAATTTAACTCAGTTGAAAGTTTCCAATTTATCAAGAATTCAAAATATAATTAAGCAATATATATATATATATATATATATATATATATATATATATATATATATATATATAAAAGTATTAGGGTTAAATATGTTTTTTTTTCAAGTTTTAGTAAAATTTAGAATTAAATTCTCTTCAAAACTTTTGACCAATTTCGTCCTTCATCTTTAGAAATACATGAGTTTAATCTTTTTAACCAAATTTTACTAAGTTTATCTAACATTTCAAGTGTATTTCATGATAGTATTTGAATTGTTTATATCATTTGACACATTTTCGCTTCAATGTTAACTCAAATGTTATCATAAAACGTGTTTGAAATGTCAAATAAGCTTATCAAAATTTGGTTAAAATGACTAAATTCATGCATTTTTAAAAACAAATGACTAAATTGGTTAAAAGTTTCAAAAAATGACTAATTCCAAATTTCACTAAAACTTAAAATATCAAAACATATTTAATTCAAAGTTTTAGTACAAAAATGGAGGGGCGCTTTATGGTGGTCTTTCCAAACAAAGAAAAGTACATAATAAAAACCAGAGAAATAAAGATTGTATTTATGTTTTGTAAAAAAGTTTAATTTAAGTGATTGTCAAGAAACAAAAATACAATTTAGTTGTACATTTATAATATTTTGATTTAACTGTATTTTTTAGTTATTTATGTACCGTAATGGTGTGCTTTTCAGTTTTTTAAGTATTACACGGAGAAACTTTAATATTTCATATGTGGATTATGTGCTTTATTTATAATAAATATCAGTATAATTCAGAGACACATTAAAGTAAAGAATGGACTCATGATTAAAATATTACAATTGCAATACCCCATAAATAAAAAATACAATTAAACTTAATACTTCTTTTTACCTTTATTTAAAAGATTCATTCTTCATTTTGGTTCTTGTAGCCTTGTATATCAAAAGTATGAACTTCAAAAACATGGATATATATAATGCGAGGGCGAACAGGGGAAAGTGAATTATGCAGAAGAAGAATGTACAAAATCCACGTATCTAAATATAAATCAAACAAAAAAAGATGAATATATGATTATAAGTTATGTGGTGGTTTTTCCACAAGATCACTGGGTTTGAACGAGAATTCAGCTTCCTCACTAGAGGTGGTTTCTTCCTCAGTGTGGTGTTCATGTTCTTGTAGTTGTTGGTGATCGGCATGATCCACTCTCACAATGAAGCTGGTTGTTTGGGACAACTCAGGAGACAACTCAACATCGGACTCATATTCATGATGTTGATCCTCGTACGACGGCGAGCGGGTGGAGTGGCCGGTGGTTTTGAAGCGGTGAAGTGTAGGCCCAGAAGGGTGCACTGCTGAAGTTGAAGGAGTGGGGCTTCCAGCAACTGATTCTGCATTGGACTTTCCCAGCTTCACCACCCTTTGCTTCTTTTTCACCGCCATGTGCCAGTTCCTTAGAGCCTTGTTTGTTTGTTCGTCAAAGATCGCTGTTTTCATCCTTGAACCCATCTGCGTGTGTATGTCAAAGTGTGTTTTCAATCATCAACAACATGTATTATAGAATGAAACAAAACCTTGTAGGTATACCTGAGTTACAAGAGCATATAATGGGAGGGTGATGTAGCTGCAGAGACATAGCATCACAATCCTGCATAAAACCCATCAGAATTAATAATCAAATTAACTATGATTTTGTCGGAGCCATATCCATGAGAATGTCAGAAGAAAAGGTTTACCCTAAAGCTACTTTTATTGTTGCAAGCCTGTAATCATTACGGAAACAGTTTGTCACCCCAAATGAATACTGCAGGTAAAGAAAGTTTTATTTGATTATTCAAGAAAATAGACAACAAAAAGCACATAAACCATTAACCAATGAGCTTCATTACCCATATCCACAAGATATATGTTACTTGGAACGCATTCTGCAAGTGTAAGAAAACCAGTTAGCTGTTAACTTTTCTGAAACATGAAATAAAGCTCCTTGAAATATACATTTGAATTTGAGTTTGCAAATTCAAACTACTGGAAAATGTCATTGCTCCTATGCTGCTTAATAGTTTATCAGAAAAGAATATGATTTGCGTGAACATGATAAGGTTGCATTCAACTACAAGTGAAGGCTTATTTGAGAACCTCTACGCGAAAATATGGTTTTTTTTTTCTTCAGTAAAATGGTTTTCAAAAACTCTTCTATTAGTTTCTAATACGAAAAGAAAATCTATTGAATACCTGGAACAAAGCAAAATGAATAAGGTGAAGGACTAACTGTGGCTGACCAAACCAAAAGTATTTGTCTGACCCTTGGACAAGAGGGATTCCTTGGACAACTGCATGTCTGTCGGTGATTTCAATCGCCATCTTTGCCAATATGGCTTGAAGTTTTGTTCCAACTACCAAAATTATCTGCAACCAATCAAAGGACTCGTAATAGTTTATCCCTGCCAGCCAAGTTGAGAATTTAATAATGGAAAATAATTTTTTAACAATAAAATTTTGACAACTTTCTCTAACAACTTGAGGTAAGATCTTCTAAATGGTCTTCCATTCTTCCATTTTCTCATTTTTCTATATTTCAAAACCACTTAAAAGATATCACCTTAAGTTATAAGTAAAAATTATCAAAATTTAGTTGTCAAAATATCATTGTCCTTTAATACTACACATAGAGCAGAATGCTTACAACAATAGGAATTGCGGCTGCCCAAATTGTAGTGCGCCATCCTGGAAATTATATTAATTGAACTTAGTTGAATTTTCAACCACAAAATCAACAAATTCCATAGGACACCAAAGACAAACAAGTTGCTTACCATTAACATTGATGAGAAGGTAAACTACAACTGATGCCCAGAGAACAGGACTGTCAACAACAACATAGTAAGCACACATGTCAAATCTTCAAGAAAAAAAAACTTACATAACAATAATAGGAAAATGATATTATAACAATCAAATTTTGACAACTTTCTAGGAAGCCACTTAAAGAAACTCAGATTATAATAGAAAATTATCAAAATTTAGTTGTTATAGTATCATTTTCATAATAATATAAGGCTGTGTGTACATTTTACCGTTGTTAGTGTTACCTGACTCCCACAACCACCTTGAAGTCATCTTCAAATGATCTTTTGATATACTTTTGGAAATTAAATTTACTTCCAGGAGCCAAGTGTACCTATATATGTTTATTTATAGTTCACTGTCAATATAGAAGAAAAGGTAAAAGAACATACTCTTCTACAACAAGTGTTGACTCACAGTGATAAACCCGTTCCGCAAAGTCTGGTAATCAGTCTTAGTTACAGACCTATAAAACTGCCTAAAGAAGCATCGCTGAAATTGGAAAATGAAAGATGTGTTATCATTACTTTAAAATAAGCATGACTTTCTAAACTTGCTCAATTTATTAATCAAATTGGTGCCACTGAAGTTACCACCTTTCTGATTCTTTAATAAACAGTACATGCCTATGATGGTGGCTCTATGTTGTAAGAAAATTTAGACTATAGAGATTAGTAAGATTGGTCCTACAATATAGAAGAAAATGGGAATCTTTGTCCATAAATCTGCATGAGCTCTCACGAATGATGTTTCATGAGTAAGCCTAAATCTTGAAGCAGCTGCACACATAAACAGGAAGTGCTCAAATATATGCATGAGGTTTCATGCAAAACTAATAGTATTGCAAGTAAAATTGAAGGTAATAAACTGATAAACATATACAGTGTTGTAACCCATACCACTGGCGAACTCATAATTATGAGATGAAGTCTCTGCCTCCCATGCCTTCCATCCACGTATCTGCAGAAAGAAAACTCTAAGGTTTGGAACTTCTACAGAACTATAACGGGGTTTAGTTTCATCTTTTAGACTAAAAGTTCGAAAGCAAGAAGAAAAAATGCATAAGGTTGAGTAACTCTTATTCCTTGCACAGAAATGGAAGAAATATATGAATTAGTCTAAAAGATATAAAATAACAAACAGACCTTTAGTCTTCCAAGAAGCATTGTGATAGCACTGTAAAGCACATGAAAAACTGCTAAGAAGAATATTAGAATGTGTAACTGGTGCAAACCATTCACGGATAAAAGTGGCTCATATCCCTGTAAACATCAACAATTATATAAGCGGCTATTTTAGGTAGAGTTGCAAGTACATTCTTTACAGTGTTCTACTTATAAATAAATAAACAAGACATATCAAAATACATTATAACTACAAAGAATGGTTGCTATAAAAGATTCGCATAAGAAAAAACTGTGAATAAACATTGAGAAATAAAAGAAAGAACTACCCTGATAAGCAGTTGTTTCAAATAGAAAATTCTTCAAGGCAGCACTACTTAGTTTTCAAAAACGAACAAAGAATAGATGAAAAAGAATAAGGGAAGATAGTTGTAAAATACCTCATTGCTGCATTTAAACGAGGTAGTATCAGCAGCTAAATATCTACGTTCATAAGACAAAAGTTTCCTACGATGTTTGTCTCCATTGTCTGATGCCTTTTCAGCATCCTTATATTTATATGGACATGGCAACATGTTGTCTGCCAGCTTTTGAGGTATACATATTTTGACAATGTAACTCTGCCCGAAAGTCAAAAGCAGAGAAATGAAACCCAAAATCATCAACTCTGCAGGAAAAAAAGAATGAATAAAATATACTAAAATATGACAAGTCAAATGATTATTTCACATAAAGCTTGAAAAGAAGCCTTTGACTTGAATTATTACCAGCCTTGACCTTCTCCAGAGCTTCGAGCAAAGCCTTCTTTTGCTTTTTTCCAAGCCACTGAACAAATTTTCAACCGGTGAGAGACAGAACACCACAACCAGAGAATTCCAAAACACACCCATCATAATCATTGATCACAACAAGGAAAATGGGAAAAGAGACAAATAAAATCCACTCATATTAAAACAAGAAACAGAAAAATAATAAACAAAAACGTCTATTTAAAATTGTGTAACAACAAACTTGCATGAATTATTATAACCATAAATTGAATAAGAAAACGCTTGATTTTGAGTAAATCAATTTATTTGTATGGAAGAAGACAAAATTTCAATCAAAATTCCTGTTTTGAAAATTTCTCACAGACAAATCAAGGGAAAAACGTGATAAGGCACATAATGCCACAACTAACTGTTGACTAATCATCTCAAGCAGAAAAAAAAAAAAAAAAACTTTGATATGAGAAATTAAGTTGAAGGAGATAAAATTGAGGGCAAGAGGTACGATGTTTTTTTTATTTCTGAAACGGATTGAAGAGATGGAGAAAAGACAGTTGAATTCAATAGCAAACGCACAGCAGAGATTTAATGAAAGCCATAATTACAAAAAGAGAGATTCAGAGTTTCATTCATTCATTAATTGCGTACCGTCCCAACTTTGTGGAGACTTTTTTCGAGTGTTATGGAAACCAAAATGAAAACAGTGCACACGACAGCAACGGCCCACGTTGGTGTCTGGTCGAGCTCTCTGGAACTGCTACCACCTTCACTCGCTGCCATGGCCGAACCTCCAAACCATAATAACCACAAAGGCAGCACCACCACCACACAAGAATACAGCTTTCTAAACTTTGAACTATTCATGGAAAATTACAACTAAGGGAAAAGTGGGTAGCGAAAAAAAATAAACTTTTTTCAATGTTTCATGTGAGAATTAGGTGTCGGTGTTCCTAAGGGAAAGGGTAAAAAGAAAGAGGCTTTATGCAGGGATTATGAGTGTCTGTTAAAAGGATGAAAAGAACGTGAGAGGCGCGTAAAAGGGTAGGTGGAGATCGGAGAAGAAGCATGTGCCGTTAGAGTGGTAGCGGGTTCCTCCACCAGCTTCAGATGAGCTCCATGATTATAGAATTTCTAATGTTTTAAGGAAAGAAAATACAAATAATGTCTCTCTCTCTCTTCTTTATTAGAGACATTACCTTAAATAATAAATATAAACACAAGTTGCTCTCTCTCTTATAATATTTAAAATAAAATTAAATAGGAAAAAATTAAATTAAATTCGATACTCATGCTAAAAAGTTTCAAAAATTCTGTTCTAATTTATTAATTTATATGTAACTTTTGGGTTGAAAAATAAGTAAATTACGTAGTTGTAGTTGGCTTGGTTTAGACTTGAAATAAAGAACAATGTTGATAAGAACAATTTAATTTCTCGATAAAATAAATCAGATTATTTTATTAAGAAAAGTTCAAGCTTAGAGACTATTGGTTGATTAACTATAAACAAAACTTCTTCGAACAATTCCATGTTTATTTTAAGTTACAAAAGTTGACTGAATTAATTACCTTAGTCTCCTGAAATTGATATTATTTGTAGTGTCTTTCTTTTGACACGTTCTATATGTGCATGAGTTTTGATGTGAGAATTAAATAATGCAGCACGATCAAGTGGGTTATGATGCTCATATAATGTTATTATTTATAGATAAAAAAAATGTTATGCCATTCTTTTATATGAATTTTCCATTTGAAAATGTAAAGAACGACTTTTTTTTTTTATGATCAATGTTTTTATATACTGTTTTAAGGTAAGGCACTGAGAATAGTGATTAAAAACAAGAAAGTCAGAAAATAGTTTATGCTGAGGAACAGGGAAACATACGTGTTGAACATTTTTTGCAAACCGACACTCTAAACGGCCAAAAACGCTGAATCATTTATCTTTGATTTCATGTTTCACAGTTTGCATCATAATTATGGAGCCAAGTTTCATCATGACGGTTATTACAGGCAATAGAAATAATATTTTGACACAAAAAAAAAGTGTTACACGACTCTTGATTTCATTATTTTATTTTAGCAATAAAAAATAGGTCTATGATTAAATGTTATTAAAAATTAGTTAAAGAATAATAATAATGATCGTGATATGAGTATAAAAAAAATAATAAAAATATGTAATGACAATTTTGATTAATAATTTTTAAAAATAAATAATATATTTAAGTTAAGTATAAATTTAATGTTTAATTTTATATAAAAAGGATTTTTTTTTTCAATTGATTGTAAGATAATATTAGTATTTTTTTTATAGGATTAATATGTTTTTGGTTTCTTAACTTTTAGTTTATTTTGAAACTTTGTACTAATTTAGTCATTCATCTTTCGAAATGTGTGAATTTAGTTATTTTAATCAAATTTTGTTAAGTTTATTTGATATCTCAAATGCGTTTCATAGTATTTGACTTAACATTAAAGCAAAAATATGTCAAACAGTATAAACAACTTAAAGATCCATCAACATAAAAAGTTCTCTTTTCTAAAGCTCCAATTATTTTCTAAGTAACTTTCAAAACATATTATCAAACATTTAAATCTCTTCAATTATATCTCAATTCTAAATAAAAATACATAAAATATTACATAATAAATGTAAATTGTAAAATATATTAAAATTAATAAAAGTATTAGGAAGTAAAATAAGAAAAAAATCTATAATTATAATAATAAAATTTTAATTTAATAAAATAAAATAACGCATCACTAATGTTAATAATTGTGATTGATTTAATTTTACTCTAAATTTATGTATTCACATGCATATTAATAAAAGTGGACCTATTAAAAGTTTGAATGAATTAAATCGCCATTAACGTATCTGATTTTCAGTCATTTAAAAAATATGTTTTACATTTCAAACCCTCGAAATAAAAAAGAAAAGAATTACAAAGTGGGGTTAAACTATCATTTTTGTTCTTTAAATTCCAGTTTTTGCCGTATAGAAACTTAACCAGCTTCACCTCACCATTTTCAACCATGAATTAGTAAGTAAGAAACAATGTATTTCCACACTTTGATTATTTCCTCACCATCAAATCATAGTTATAGATATTATGGAAATTATATATAATATATATAGGGACATTAATTAGGATATATTTTCACAATTTTTTCCTTAAAAAGTTTATTAAAGAAAATATAAAAATCAATTTATAATCTTTGTTGGCTAAAAATACTGTATAAAAACTAATTTGTAGAAATGTAATAGTATAGTTTCTTTAAATTTTGACTGTAAAGTGTGCATAAACTCATTTTAAGTTTTTTTTTTTCTGTATTTATGTTATTGTAGTCTATAAAATATTGTAAGTTTATGTTGTCATTTATTTTCTTTTCTCTTTGTAGAGTTTTCATTTTTGTCGTATACTAAATAGTTTTTTAATTAGTGTTAGGATTAAAAATAATTGTTTATAAAAATAAATAAGGGTGACTATGCAAGAAAGGGAAATGCAGATAATAATAACTTTGATGAAATTTAAAATTATGACTATTCTGTTTATAGACCTAGGTATTCTCATAAGAAGAAGTTAAAGAAACCATACATAAAATAAATAGTTAAGAAAAAGCTAGAAAAGTTTTGAATGAATCTGATTTATAATTATTTGGTAAATTCAGCTACACGAAAATAATGTTATATATGTTTAGAACAAGATAGCAAATAAGAGTTTAGTCATTAATTTTATTGTTTTTCAAGTTATGTACAAATATGAAAGTTTTTTTTTTTTTTTTTAAATCTCTTTCATTGACTGGATCTTGTAATCCTATGCATTGTATTGAGATTATGTAAATATATTTGATTTTATATATGAGTTGGATAACCCTTATAGCACGAGTATCATCATATATTTATTTTATCTTTGTCGTTAAAAATTTAAATTTAATTTAATTTCAGGTAAATTTTTTTTTCTATTTGAAAATAAATAAAAATAGAAAAATGTGAAAAAATACTTTAAACTATATATAATTATTGAAAAACATAAGAGAAAGAAGTCTAATTTGTAAATCTCCCCAAATGTCAATAATAATTGTTAGAAGAATGTGAACAAAAATAAGTTTAGCTTGTTCAGGTGACCACCTCTTTCAAGATTCAAATCTTTTAAATTAAGATTTAAGATTTTTCAAGGAAAATTATTCAATAAAATTGATGGTAATTAGTAAAATTATTCTGTTAAGTATGCAAAAATTCAACTCAAATATTTTAATGATGGTCATAAATATTTTTTAAAATTGGATTAATATGTTTTTCATCCTTTAATTTTGAAAATTGAAATTAATTCTTCTTCGAAATTTTGAAAATTTTGATCTAATAGTCTCCAAATTTAAAAATAGGTGGATTTAATTCTTTTTAAATAAATTTTGTTATTTTTTTTTTAGGTTTCAAAAGTAATAGCTAAAAGATTATCATTGTGCGTGTAAAACGTCAAATAAACCTAACATAATTTACTTAAATAGATTAAATCCACATAATGTTGAAGTTAGGACTAAAATGGACCAAAACTTAGAAACTAATTTTAACTTTCAGTTAAAACCAAGATTAAAAAAGAAAAAAACATATTTAGCCTTCAAAATTGTATCCACTGTGTACACGTTAATTTGTAGTCACTTTTTTTAACTCATGTATATAATAAAATTAAATTAAAAACATAAAATATATATTAAAAATTACATTATTAGTGCTGATAAAGAAACAGTATTAATTTTGGTAACAGCTAAGAAAACGTCTCACTACAAATCAAATTTCATTAGATATAGAAAGTATATCTAGAAATCATAATTTTTCAAATGACTTTTATATTCAAATTTGTTACACTTGATCCAATGGTACTGCAATATTATTTGATTGTTTTGTTTAACTAACCGTGGTAAATGATCTCACTTAAATTAATATTATATAACATTCACAATTAATATTTTATGGGATGCAAACTTCACCAAATAAGATCTGTAACTGTGCCGTGACATGGTGGAGAAGAATTCATCACAATATTTTCTTTTTTTTAATATCTAACTCATTATTTTTAACGCATTTTTTCATTAACTACAAAAAATAAAAATTGTAAAACTACATGAGATTCGTTGAATGGTATATATGATATCTATAAAAACATATTTTAAATAAATTTCAATTAAAAAAATGTGTTTTTAAAAATATAGTGGAATGTTTTTTTTTTTTTTACATCTCCTAATAATCTAATAATTTCGGGTAAAGACAAAAAAAAACGTGAGTTTCACGACTATAGAAAATGGTGAGAACTAACTCAGAACCTTCAATTAAATATAGTATAACAAATTGAGATTCGGACTAAGCAATCCATATATTAAAATATTCTATAAAATATATTAGGATGAGACTACACATATAGGTCTTTTGATAAATGATATTTATATTCAATTAATTTTTGAATAAATATTTGCTTGTTTTCTTTAATAAACCATTTTTTTATTATTTTATTTTAAAATATTACAAAAATTTAAATTTACATAAATAATACCCTTCTTTTGAACAAAATTTTTAAAACATAAATTTAAAAATATAACCCATATCATAACCTTAACCCTAATCCCACCATAACCTATTCATCATAACCCTAAATATGACATTAACCAAGTAGTCATCTTATTCATTTTTATCCAATGTTAGATTTGCACCTCATAGTGAATCTTAAAAATTTGTTCTTAATGAGTTTTCAAGTCATTCTACTTATATATTTGTCATCTTGCTCACTTTTACCCTGAATCCACAACCCTTTACCTTGAAAACCCTTCTCCCTATATATTCATCTTACTCTTTTTCACCCTGGTCCCTAACAGTAACACATTTTACTTATATATTCATTGTACTCAATTTTACCTTGAACCCTAACCCTAGCCCCTCAAACCCTAACCTAAACCCAACACCAACCCCAATCCCAACCCTAACAAACTAATCATCTTATTGATTTTTAACTGATGTGGGACTTCGTACCGTTGAATACCTAAAGCCTCTCCACTTAGTTTATGAGTCACTCTACTTATATACTAGTCATTTTACTCATTTCTAGTCGATGTGTGACTTACTCCTTATATACTAGTCATATATTGTTCAATTTTATCGGATATGGTACTTCAATTTCATATAAGTGATCTTATCATTATTACCTATACAGGACTTTGGACACACATCAAATCCAAACAACATCTCTCTACTTATATATTCATCTTACTTCTTTTTACCCTAATCCCTAACGCTTATACTTATATATGTTGAGAAATCACGCACTAAAAATAGTAATTTCTTCAAGCGGAAGCACACACACAAATAAGAGCAGAAAAATAAATAAAAGCACACAGGAGATTTAATGTGGTTCGACACCTCAAGGCCTACATCCACAAACACTCAACAAGAAGTATTATCACCGAAATGCAATTTTTCGAGCAAAAATTGAAAGCCTTCATACAATTTTTTATGGACCAAAATTGCAAACCCTTCAAAGTGCAATTTTTTGTGGACCAAAATTGTAAACCCTTCACAGTGCAATTTTTCTAGCAAAATTTACAAACCTTTCAATGACACACAACTACCCAAGCTCCTCATACACCCAAGAGACCTATTAAGTTGTGGTGACAACTCTAAAACCAACTCTTTACTTTTATAGTATTTTTCTGCTACTCTCTTCTTCTTCTTCATATTACTCGATGTGGGACTTTGGTGAATACTTATTTGAGAACCAACAATATATTCATCGCACTCATTTTTATCTTGAACCCTGACCTAGCCCTTCTACTTGTATATTTATCTTACTCATTTTTACCATAAACCCTAACATTAACACCTTTTATTTATATATTCATCGTACTCATTTTTACTCTCCCAATATTTTTTTATTCTTTATATTTATTTTAAAATAATATTTATATATTATTTTATTCTTTATATTAATTTAGTTTAAAAAAGATTTTTAAAAATTTGAAATCATGTTTTCCCTCTATTTTGTTATTTCTTGTTATTGTTTATTTGGTTTCTCTCTTTTTCGTACCTCCATCCCTTTCTCACCTTTTTTTTTATCTCAATTTTCAACCTTAATCTCTCATCATTTTAAAAATCAAATTACACCAAGGCGAAATTGAGGAGTTAAAAAAATTTTGGATTGAAAAATTTTTTCTTTTGAGTAAGTTGATTTTTTATCCCTTTTTTTCCGAAGCATTATGTTTCCTCTTTATGTAGCTTTTCTACGTTATAGTCATATATCTATCAATTAGAAATCATAAAATCATGATCTAATTATGGATCAAACTCTTCTTTGATAGATAAAGCTATTTTAGACTTTGAAGTTGTATAAGTGAAGAGCAATATTAAGAATCTACTTTAAGGTAAGGGAAACTAATCCTTTAAAAGTTGTTAATTTTCTTAAAATATTGAGTCTTAGTTTTGAGATTTAATTTAGGGTATTCATAATTTTATCTTTACCTAAACAAGTGCGAGGTGACAAATTTATATTAGAAATAAGATAGAGGCTACATTTTTATTAACAAGTAGTAAGTTAATCTATATTGAAAGGGATATTACAACAAACTTTAGTTTTGATTTAATTATTGAAGATTTTAAGTCATTGAAAAATTGTAAAACAATGCTTTGACTATAGATAATTTTTGTTTGTTTTAATATATTATTGTTAATAATAAATTTTATGTTTCTCTTTTGTATATATTATTGTCATATATTTTTTAGATTTTACTATCATATATATTTGTTTTGAGTAAAAAATAATAATAAAAGGAAATGATATTTTTTTAATTATAAAAATAATTTATATATAAAAAATATAATTTGGTTCTTAAAATTTTTGTGAAAGTTGTATCGACCTAATCCTTCTTTTTGTATACTAATATAATAAGTTATACACTTTTTATACTAAGGAATAATCAATTATAAAAATATATAATAAATAATATAAACCCTAAATTTTATATTTATAAACTATATAGTCCACTAAATAATACACATGGAAAAAAATACATTTTTTGTAACGAACTTTAGTATGTGTTGTATTGTTTGTAACTTAGAAAGTATCAAATGCATCGCTGGGGAAAAGACACGATAAGGATCACTGGAGTAAGATTTTGGTTAAAATTTGAAAAGCATCTCTCAATACTCTTAAAAAAATGACTCTTTTAAAATTAAAATAATTTAAGAGATTTTTTTAATTTTAATCTATGATAATTTCGTTTGACTGGCTAGTTACAGTCCAGGTCAATTATTACTAAATCATCATGTCAACACCAGCATATTAAAAAAAGAATAATTAAAAGTAAATTAGTTTTAATAAAATAAGATTAATTTTATGTCCATATCGAAGATTTTATTTTTTCCAAAACTGTGCGAGAAAAATTTTATTACCTAAATATGTACATGAAATACCTAGTTTTATTTTTTTTCTTCAAATTATTTAGAGAAAAACAAACAGAATTTATTGTATTTCAGATTTATTATTACGAATGAAAAATGGTCCATCACACTTTCAACACCAGTCAGTTAGTTCAGGTTTTTAACTATTCATTTCTAAGAATCAGCGTGAGGCGACGTATGACAATTAGAGATATTAAAATGAATTTTAATATATAAGTTAATCTACTTTATTATAGATTTAAGTCAGGTTAAGTTGAGAATCCATCAATTCGTTATGAATTAAGTTAGGTTGTAAAATTTTTAGTTCACCATAAAATAAATTTGGTTAGATTAAGTTATTTTTAATCCTGCTCGTAGTGAAAACCCAGAGTTAACTTATTTTAACATTGACAAGTGTTTTTTTATTTCTTAATCACCCGGTAAATAAAAGAGATAAATAATTAGGTTTTCTTGTTCAATTAAACTTATATTTAAGCAATTCTTTATACATATTTCAAATATATATATATATATATATATATATATATATATATATATATATATATATATATATATATATATATATATATATATATACTAAAAGGAACTTATGTTTAAGTTAAAATAATATTTTTAAAATAAATTAATATGAAATCATTTTTATTATTGGTGTAGGTTAATTTTAAATTTTTTTAAGAATACTTTTTCATATTTTATTTTCGCAAATGCCATTAAGGAAAAAATTATCCAAACATACTTGAACTCATTATTTTGACTGCCAATCACTTCTCTTTCATTTTGAGTAATTTAGATTAAATCATTATGAAAACAGAAAGGAAACAGAGGATTTGTATTCAACTTCTGATATCAATTAATAATTTAAAATGCAACCTTATTTGATATTAAATTGATAAATGTTTTTATGTTGTATTGTATTTAAATAAAATATTAGTTTAAATACAAAGACAAGAAAGATTGAAGCCCATAAAACAGAATAAAAGAAAACTAGTGGGCCGTGGCCGAAGAAACGAGCCCAAAGCCCAACGTTTTTAACGGTCTTGTTAATAACGAAATTAAAACGAGATCTAGCGACAATATCGAAGCGCAACACTAGAAGTAGTAGGATCTGTTGTTGTTCCTGTTGGTTTCTACGACAAGCAAAATAACAATAACAGAGGAAAGGAGGGAAGAAAGAAAATCAGAGTTTTATTTTGGCTTCGTTGAGATGGCTACTCTATCAAGCTTCATCGCTTTGCCGAAGAATCCTAAGACCCACTTTCTCTCAGGTGATCACTTCCATCACTCTCATCATTACCATTTCCATACCAAAAGGGCACCACTGTAAACTGGAAAAGCTGTTCCCTTTTTTCTTACATTTTTTTTTTCTCAGTTGCACTTTCCACTGTTTTCCTTTAGTTTTTCCTGAGGTTGTTCACTGTATCAAGTTTGCCGCTTTTATTTATTTGTGCCTGTGTATATTATAATTCTCGGATACTCCGAAAGTCCCTGTTTTTTTTTTTTTGTTGGGTTCAATGAAAATGGAAGAGTTTAGTGTTTTTGGAGTGGTTTTAGTTGTGTGTGACTTTGGTGTTTGGTTCCCAGATAATGGGGTTTAGATTCATTTAGTTGGATTGTGTTAAGAGATTCCTCTTTCGTTAGGCTATGTTTGTTTTTGGGATGAAAGGAAAATGTGGAAGATGAGAATGTGAACTAAACTTTATTTTTGTGTATACCTAATGTGCATATTGAAAATATATTTCATTTCCAGGAGGTGGATGATACATGCATGCTGCCTTCTTTTTCTATGTTTTGTTTTAGAGAAGTATATAATATGGCTGCGAAACATGCTATCGTGTGATGTGCTGTTTTGGTCTCCAAAAGTTTCCTTAAGTACAAATTGATCCCCAAAGATATGAACTTGTTAGCAAGTTTATAGGACATCGGTAGAGTGAACTTGTTAGCAAGCCAACATTTTCATGACCAATTTGTGCATAAGAAAATCTTCAAAGACCAAAACAATACAAGTAACCTCTTTCAAAGATCAGATTATATTTGCTTTGTTTTATTTTGTCTTTTGTAATTGTGTTGAAGTCTGTTTACATAATTGTGATGCCAGGGGATGCAGTGTTGGGCAAGGTATGTGTCTTTTTATCATTACAGGTTTTAGAGATTTTTATATATGTGTACGTGTGACAAATATCTTAATGAAAACATCTTTGAGCAAAATTCATGGAATAAACAATGGTGTTTGATCCTAGCTACTGTAATTATAATGGTAACTTATTAAAGTTCCACATATCCAACAACACCCTTTTTTTAGTGATTTTCCAGAAATCTAATACTCAGATCAATGCCAGGTTCCTCATTGACGCCGATGGACAAATGCTTGTTGAAAATCAACTCTGGTGAACACTTTCCAGGCTCCTCTTTCAGAGCTAAAACATCACGTAACCAGCCACTTGTTATTCGAGCTGGGTATGATGACTTAAACTTCTTGTGCATTCTTTCTGTGGGGTGGGATTATATGACTGTTTAGCATAAATCTAGAGTATGATTTGGGATGTTAAAATAAAACAACTGACATGCAGATTTTCAAAGAGAATGCTATTTCTAAATACTGAAAAACTACAACAGTTGTCTTAATAACCTACAGAACATAAAGCAGAAAACAATATCTGAGCCACCTCATCATGGATGACTAATTGATAAAAAGAAACTGACTCTTAGTTTCGCGCCCTTAGATAACAGAATAATGAACCAAGTAAAAACCACAAATAGTAATAGCAGTTGACTCAATCGTGGGTATCACAAATATTATTAAGCTCCAGCTATTCTTGTTGTTTCATTTTGTGTTTCTAGTTAAATAGTGCTGTGATCATCAACTGTACCTTACATTTACCTCATTTGGTTGTCTAAAATATTGGCATGAGCATAATTTAAACAAGTTGGTATACCTTTTGACATTATGTAACTTTATTGTGTTTCTAATCTCTCTGCTAGAACAGTGGTGATGGTGGAAGATCAATCAGTGGAAGTATTTTTGTTGGTGGTTTTGTATTGGGAGGACTAATTGTTGGAGCATTGGGTTGTATCTATGCACCACAGGTATGTCTGCAGAGCCAACTTTCCACTTTTAACTCTTATTTCTTTGGATTTATCATTTACATGTGTCTCATTATTCATATCGTGTAATATTGTCTGCTTAACTCGTGAAGAATATTCTTTACTTCACTTAGGTCAAAGTTTAGTTTTGCTCAAATCAGATATGAATATAATTCTAACAAATCATTTACACATTGAATTATGTATTACTTAATTTCCATCATTCGTTTCTTGTAAAGTTGCAAGATAGTGTAGCCTTCATTATTAATAGGTGTATCAAATTTCAATATGCATCTATTTTTGGAATCATCAACTCTATGTTGCTTTTCAACAATTTTTTGCAATGATCTGATATATATATATATATATATATATACATATATATATATATATATATATATATATATCGATTTTTTAACTTGAAAGATTGTTTACTGAGTGTAAAGGTCAGGAAAGAGATTATTTTTTACTTCTGTTATATTAACTTTGCAGATAAGCAAGGCAATAGCTGGAGCAGACCGTAAAGATTTGATGAGGAAACTTCCAAAATTTGTGTACGATGAAGAAAAAGCTTTGGAGGTCAGCAAATTTCCCTGCAGTTACTCTTTACTTGAAAGTTGAACATTTTTCTCATTGAGTGTGTCTGAATGCTTATAGGAAAGAGGAAAAATATTACCAAAAATTGGTGCCTTGTGTAGCCTCATGAGTTTATCCAACAATTGAAATCAATGACCCAAAATATATAAGTAGTTATGAAATCACATAGGTAATTATTATTAAAACTATCGCATTGGCATAAAAAGCACAACATAATAAACTATATATTTGTATTATGCAGGTAGTGAAGGTAAATCCTTATAAATTATGAAATATATCAGAAACTAAAAGTAACTATGAAACCACACCAGGGAAAAAGAGGTTCTGAGATACAATGTAAGTGTTTCTATAGTGGTTGTGGAGTGTGAAACATCTTTTGGGGAAGAAAGTGACTCACTATACCTGTGAGTTTATGGTGTGTGGTTGGATTTTGATTTTCCTTAAAAAGAGTGACATGGTATATCATTATTGATTAGTAGAAACTTTCTGATATGCATTTGTTAGTGAAAAAAAACATGTGACAATTGTACTTATCCATTAATTTGTCCTCTCTTTCTGTCATACAAACTGATATACTTAAATTACTGTTTTTTTTGTTTTGTGAATGATGAAAACAGAAGACTCGCAAGGTGCTAACTGAGAAAATAGCGCAGCTGAATTCTGCCATAGATGGTGTTTCTGCACAGTTGAGATCAGATGTAGTCCCAAATGACGACTCAGATGAATTGGCAGTGAACTCAGAAGAAATGGAAGCTTCAGTACAATGAAATCAATGATATTTCAGCTCAAATTATCATCATCTCTCCTTTTCTTAGTCAAGAAAAATATGAACTTTGGTTATTGGTTTCAAGTGTTATTAGGAGTTAAATTTAGTTATCACATTTAACTATTTCATCTTATCATGGTTCATTGTTTACGTATAGGATATATCTAGTGGAAACTTTTGTTTATTGTGAGAGAAATAAGAATTATAAAGTATTAACAGATTGTGGTTGTGAAGTTGATGACCATAGCTTGCTTTTGCATAATTGAATATATTAATGTATGCAGTTGTCACAAGTTGATTCCAGCAAACGTATCTATTGGATGGGGGCATATGCCAGAATCTTGGATTTATCTTTATGTTCACATCAGGATGTGTGACATTGACAAATTTATACCAATAATTCATTTTGGAGTGCATCAGAAACTTGTATTGTTACTAACATTTGAAGCCGATACCTTGAATTCATGAATCTAACACTTGAAGAATATGATGGTGACTATGATTTTCTTCTATTATAGTCACCAATAACGTTGTCCCAATCGAATATGACGTTTATATGTTTTTCTGCTTTACTCTTGACCATTTGACAGTATCTATGGGAATTTTATGCAGTTTTTTAAATTCCTTTTTCATGTTGCAATGAAAAATTTTATATAAACTTTTAACAAATACAAGAGAAATGAAATAATTTTCATCAACTAAAATTAGGATATACACGAACTGAACATAAGATTTTTAAAAAGTAATATAAAATACGAATTTATATTTCAGATTATATAATCATAATGTCTTACATTTTGTTATTTGACTATTATTAGAAGTGAGGTCCAGTAAAATACAAAATTTGTAGAAATTTTAAAGAAGAAAATTTTAGAAAAAAGAAGTATGATGTTGATGAAACACTTGTGTTTTGAATGAATTCAGAAAAGAAGTGTATTAGCAAAAAACAATGAACGTCACCATAAGATTCAAAAAGAATAAGTTGATGAACCAATGTCAACGGCCATCAATATTTACTAAAAAGAATTAGGAAAGGCCAATCCCAAAACAGCAACCTCACTTATTGGAAGGAAGATGGTGACAGATACAATGAAGCATCCCAATAATACCAACAAATTTGTGCCAAAACACATGCAAGTCTTCATCTTCATCCCAAATTTTCTTCTTTCATGTATATACATAAAATACGTTTTATAATTTGTCATGGAAACATACATTACATTTAATTAATCAAATTAAAAAAAATATTTTAACCAGCTAAAGACAAAATTTTACAAATTTTACAAACTGATTTTATAAGATTAAATTAAATTTAAAGTTTATTTCTTAAGATGGTATCAGAATCATTCAAAACTTATCTTATAAGATTTGTTTGTTATTGAGTCTATTATGTCTCTCACTACTCAGAGATTTATTTTTTATTGTGCCTATGCATCACCCGTTAAAAGATACTCATTAATATCTAATTTCATGTTTAAAATATATATATACCATCAATACGAGAAAGTGTGTTAGAAATCTCACATAAACTAAAATAAAACAACTTTACAATATACAATATACAATGATCACTCATTAATTTTATTCTTTAAGTAATTATTTTTTCAATTTGATCGTTTTTTAAAACTTAATTATTTTTTAATTATAAAATTATTTACCAAAAAATATTTACAATAAAATTATAAAAATTATTCATATTTAATATTTTTATAATTATAATAATAAGAATAATGATATTTTACTTTTTATTACCATACAAAAATTAAACACATGAGTGCATGTGTTTTCATTAATCATTTTAAAGTGATTATGTTGATGATAAAAAACGAAATTATTTTATGGAACAAATTCAATGTATTTATTAAATGTTGAATATTAAAATATTTTAAATATATCAATTTTGATGCGAGAAAATTTAAAAAATGAAAAAGAGTTATTTAACCTTAGTAAGTTTCTACTAAGTTTCTTTATAGAATAATATTAAATTTGTTCTGGCACTATCGTTATTTCCTAAGTTATATGACTGATGACAAATGAAATTTATGTTGACATATCGATCATGACAAGTTGTGATAATTGATGCACCATGTCACAGTTAATATTGATTATATACATTTAAAAAAGAACTCATGTCATGAGTAATATCGACCATTTTGAATTAAAATAGTAAAAATGATTAGATAATTAAACAAAAAGAAAAGATAAAACCAAATAAATTTGTTCAGATAACTTTTCTCTCAAAACTTTTATATAAGAAAAGAGGAAAAAACGGAATTAATTATTTCTAAAATTAAAATTATATATAAACAACTTAATATTAATTTATATATGCATAGAATAATATTTAAAGTTTATCTTACATAACTTTTATGAACTTCTTTTTTTAATTTAGACATAACCAAATTTTAGTCTAAGTACTTATTTTATTTTGGTTAAAATACCTTTTTTTTTTCAATTTTCGTCAAGTTTTGTCAAATAAATCATAATTTTGGTTTTGTATTCAAATAAATAGGTCAAAATTTTCGTCAATTTTGTTTAATTGATTTTTGTTTTGTTAAAACCGTTTAAATCATTAACGGCCATAAACAATGATTGTCACATGTCATTTCGTGATTTTTTTGAATTTTTTTATTTTATTATTTTGATTTTTTTTAATTTTTTTAAATGTCCACGTGTTAACCCAGCAGCGTGTCACGTGTCAAAGTCAATGTTCTATATTCAATTTTGTCCCTATATTTGTTATTTTTGTTCAATTTAGTCCTAATGTTTGTTAACTTGAACCAATTTAGTCTCTCTCTAAATTGAAACCAAATTTAATTTTTATATTAAAATTCACATTTTTTATTAAATATTTTTATATAATATATTAAAATTCACATCATTATAACTTTGATATAAAAATTAAATTTTGTCATATATTCGATAGGGACAAAATTGGTCAATTTTAAACAAAATTGGGACTAAATTGAACAAAAGTAACAAATATAGGGACAAAATTGAATATACAACATTGACTTTGACACGTGGTACGCTACTGGGTAGACACGTGGACATTTAAAAAAATCAAAAATAAATTTTAAAAAAATAAAAAAAAACAAACCAAAAAAAACTACGAAGTAACATGTGGCGATAATTGTTCATGGTGGTTAATGGTTTAAAAGGTGATCGCGAAAAAGGACTCAATTGAATATAATTAACGAAAATTGAGACCTATTTAAATACAAAACCAAAATTAGTACTTATTTGACAAAACTTGACAAAAATTGGGAAAAAAAGTATTTTAACTTTTATTTTCTTCTGAAAGTTGTTTATATAGAAAAGATTTCCATTTATCCTGTGATAAAGTTTTCTCTTGAAAATCAATGTGACGAGCTTTATAACGTAGCAAAGTTTGGTTGCTCAATAATATAATACCAGATGAGTGTTGTGATTCTCATTTTAAGCCATGTTTTCTTTTTGTTAAAAGTTGATTTATTAGATAGCAAGTTATGTTGAATACGGAAGCTAATGACTCGGTCTTGGAACAAAAGCAATTATAAGTGAAATGAAACTATAAAAAAAAATGTTTTTCTTTGTTTGAGTGAAAAAAAAAACTATTATTATAAAACAATAGGAAAAATATACAGCAAACATTTTTGACAAAATTTTAAATTAATTTCATTCCATGATTACGGAGAATAGAAGTCACCTAACAACGATTATTACTTCAATTCAAATCAATTAGCAAAAGATAAAAAAATAATATAGATTAGAGGTCATATTTCGATAGGTTGATATGATAGATTAGTTAAAATAATTTAACAGCCGCGTCTAGATGATAAATTTATTATTATTGATTAATAAAAAATTAATCTTAATTAACGCAAATAACAATTATTAATTGGCATGTGCATACAATGAATGGAAAGAAAACGTACCATATACATAGTCCGAGTTCTAAACTATATTTAGAAAATTTTAAAATAATTAATATGTTAATAAAAGGTTAGTTTCTTTTTTATAGAAACAAATAAATAAGCAAAGAAAATCACTTAAGCCTAGGTGTACATGAGTAGATGATATATATAACTATGTCCTTAAAATAATTCATAAAATAAAACTGAACTTGCTCTTATTTCTTATTGACTCCTCAACTTTGGTCAAAGTTGGAGGAGAGAAAGAACAATCTCTCTTCCTCTCTGTCACTATATATATATATATATACACCAAACTCAATCTTCTGAGACAAGTATCTTCTCTCTCTCTCCTTCCAACTTAGAAGTTCTTTTGCAGAATATTTCAGTGATTCCAGGTTTCGATTTCTTCTTTCTCTTATCATTCATTTCAATTGTAATTATTCATTCACAAAGCAGCAATGCATGTTTTCGTTAGTTACTTCAATCAATCACTGTTTTCAAATCTTAATTTATTTGTTTTTTCTTCTCAGTTTCAAAGCCTAGCTTCTACTTTTGTCTTTTCTTTTTCAGATGATTTATGAATGCCATTTTAATTATTGGATTATTAGATAACTGTCATGTAGACGAGACTATGAATAACATTCCGAACTTGACACCATGATCGAAATATCAAATTATTTTCATTTTAACCGGCCTATAAATTTATAATTTTCATAATTAAGAAAATAATCATTACCTTTTATCTTTATCAAATAAACAACAAAATTATACTTTAGAGGCCACGGTGAAGAAAGTAGGTTGAAAATTAGATAATATACAGCAGAAAATGTGTAAGTGTAAGTACATAAGAAACCTCTCTGATAATAGAATTATGCAGAACTTTCTTCGATCTTCTGACAGAGTTATATCACAATTTTACAACTACAACTTTGCAGACACGTGTTCTCTAAGAAGACATGTTCACTGAAACTTTGCACCACATAATTTTCTTTTCAAACCACATCTAATGACTCAGCACTTTTGTATCAGTGTGGTTTGATCAAGTGCCATCATTCTTTTATATCAGATCTAGTTTTTGCACCACACTAGAAAGGAAGATTCGTTACTCTTATTCAGAAAACGAATTCAAACTCATTTTAATAATAATAAGTACTTCTTTTCCAAATCAAAAATAAGCACTTCTTCTCCAAATTGAAATTATTAAATGATCGCATGCCACCACTGTCTATTTATATAATCAAAATTAATTTTTAGTAAATGCATTCATGTTCATATATAAAACCTACTTAAGGAAGATTTATTAAATCTATAATCACATGAAACTGTTGAACTTTTCTTCGGTACAATTCATAACTTCTAGTACAAAACACAGCTTTCCTTTTTTGGATGAGGGCCAACCTTTTATTTTTTAACTTTTTTTTGGGAATGATTGTGTTCGTATTTTTTTCCTTTATTAAAATGGTACAAGTATGAGATGTACATTTATAATAACCAGCTATTAATAAATTGAAAAAATTAAAATTATTTTTAAAATAGATCTTGGGTTTGGTATTTTGCTTTGTTGTCAATGGTTCACCTTTTGAGATAATAATTGAGTTAAAACTGCAATAAACAGTGGTGGGCTGGCTGAAGTTTGAACGTGAAGGCCAAACACGCAACAAAACCACCACTTGGGGGAGGTAGATCTGGGAATTGATTTACGTGGCAAAATTTTAGAAAAAAACAAAAAAAACAAAGTTGACAAACCTAAAAAGTTGCTTGTAAATCATTATTGAACATAAACTAGGAATTATATAACATATTATACGTTGTAAATAATTAATATGAAATGTTGTAAATAATTAATATGAAATGGCATGATGTAAGGTTAAAATGTGGGACTTTGTTATTGCCACTTTATAAAATACACTTTACACGTTACATCTTCTTTCTGTGCTTTCTGTGCATGTTTAAGAAGTACTCAAGTTGGAGACGAATCTGTCACAACATTATACGTCCCTATAAAAAAAAGTTTCATTTGATTTCAGAGACCCTGTTGTCTCAGGAATCGACGCCTAACGTAACACTGCACCACCTACCCGATATGCATAATAAGACAGGACCCAAACAGTGGCATCGCATACGCATGCACATCGACGAATTTGATGATTCTGTTGTGATGTTTGGCTTTTTCTCTAGGAACTTCTAGTTCATTTGAAATAATTCACTAGTTTTTTAGTTGAAAATTATTGAACACGTTTGAACACTGGTGTGGTGATATAATATTAGATTATCTAATAATTTTGTCATACTTAGAAGATCAAAAACCACTGTCAGTAGCAGTTTTCGAAACTAAACTCGCCAATCGGCTGTGGCCCCACTTGAAAACACTAGTCAATCATTGGTTACTGTCACCCTTCATCATTTTGCTTTTCTGATTCTGGATTCGAAGGATTCATTGGTGTTCTTCACTGTTTCCTATTATATTTATATAGGGGCAAGCAAAGCTGAAAAAATAGTCCAGTAGTAATATTAAGCAAAGAAAAGAAGTAGATCAGCGCAAGAACATCAAAGGAAAATGGGTTTTGTGGAACTGTTGGAGGTGGCTTCTATGCCAATTATTCAAGTCCTTCTTATCAGTGCATTGGGAGCTTTGATGGCAACTCGGTATTTCGATCATCTTCTTTCGCCTGATATCCGGAAAGCTTTGAACAAGGTAAGATATATGCACACGTCAAGTAAAACATATATGTAATGATTAATGTACTAATATATGTCTGTTAAACAACACAGATTCTGCATTGTTCTTATCAAACCTAGTAACCTTTTCTTTGTTGTGTTTTCTTCTCCCTGTTTTGCAGATTGTCTTCTTTGTATTCACTCCTTCACTTATATTTGCCAGTTTCGCCCAGAGTGTTTCACTTGAAGATATGATATCATGGTACCGAGATATTTATTTTCAACTCTCAAATATTTCGTACAATTTTGAGTCAGTTTTAGAGACCCACTGATCAGAAGGAAAACAGGTTTTTTTTTTTGTCAAACATGCAAGAACTATATTTTCAGTCAAAGCTTCTTTATGAACCAATTTTCGTACAAAAGAGACGAGCAAATTTTATGATTTCCGGATTTCCGTCAAATCCTGTGTTATATATTACTAGTTTTACCCATCTATATACTTATTTATATAAAAGTGACAGTGTTCCCAGGTTTACTTTTCATGTCTCCGCCAGCAATGTACTAAAATTTATCACCCATTTTCAAAAATGGATACGGATCCATTGTTTATTTCTGTCAGAATATAATAACCTCTGTTAGTGGCAGAGAAGATGAGAAATCTCACTCATTGGCACTGCAGACTTCAGAGATATTACCTTCATTAATTATTTATAACACAGACTTTGATTTTGTGACATATTTTTGTGACCAATAGTACTGATGTATTTTTTTTTTTTTTTGCATGTTTGATGATTGATTGTAGAGTATATAAGTAACATATTATTTATGTATTAATTGGTTGCTTTCGGCTTAACCTTCCATGCAGGTGGTTCTTACCTTCTTAATTGGTGGAATAATCGGATGGATACTGGTGAAACTACTGAAGCCTAATCTGAAAGTGGAAGGTCTTATTATTGCTGCATGTTCATCAGGTACATATCATGGCAAAGTATGTTCAGAATGTGTAAAATTTGAAGGAATAGAGAAGCTGAAGGTGAAAAAATTGACTATGTATTTAGACTTGTTTGATGAATGCTTTTTCTTTTATCAGGAAATATGGGGAACCTTCCTATTGTAATCATCCCTGCTATCTGTGATGAGAAGGGAGGACCATTTGGTGCGCGTGATGTTTGCCGCAGTAATGCACTCTCTTATGCATCTTTCTCTATGGCGGTGAGGCCTCTACTTTTATACAGTTAAAATTTTGCTAATATTGTGCTGTGTATCTTATTATCTTCTCTTGTTTTGTTAATTGTACGTAGCTTGGTGGCATCTTCATCTGGACCTACACCTTACAGACTATAAAAAGCAGATCATTGAAATTTAAGGCACTGGAGGCTGCTGAGATCATGAAGGTTCCCAACAAAGAGTTCGATGCCAATGCAGAAACTCTTCTTCTCAAGGATAATGACAGCCAAAACACAATAGAAGTTCCGACATCTACCTATTATGGTGACACTGAAAACCAAATTGTAAGACCAACAACTCATGCACTCCACTACTAGCTATACTTGTTTCAGTATAATCCTATGTATTACTTTTTTATACCTGCTCAAAGCATGCATATAGCCCAATCTATATCAAACATCCTCGAATACAGCTAATGAACAAAAGGGTTGTGAATTCTCAGCCTGTAGACCAAGATCAGTCCAGTGTACCAGAGAAGACCGAATCGCTATGGCATAGAATAGTGGAAGTTATTACTCAGTTTCTTGAAGAACTCATGTCACCACCAGCAATTGCAACAGTGAGTTTCCTTTTTCTTCTGCTATCCTTTTTGTTTCCTTTGTTAGATAATTATTTTCTGTGTGTTGGTCTCTAGTTTGTACTGACATTCCTTATTTGCACTATCAGTTTTTTGGTTTCCTCTTTGGTGCGGTTGCATGGCTAAGGAACCTAATAATAGGAGGCAATGCTCCACTGCGTGTCATCCAAGACTCTCTCCAATTACTAGGGTATGTGACTTTGCTCACAAAAACAAATTGTTCTGCAGTGCAAGTTCTTTTCCATTCCATACACGTTGTTATCTGATTGAACTCTTTGTTTCTCAGGAATGGAACCATTCCTTGCATCACCCTTTTGCTTGGTGGTAACCTCACTCAAGGTATAAAAAAACTAGCCACCATATATATCATATAGCATACATACTCTTTAACCAATTGCATGGTCCAAAAACTGACTTAACTAAACTTGGTCT
Organism: Vigna unguiculata; assembly: GCF_037176805.1. Classification (NCBI taxonomy): domain Eukaryota; kingdom Viridiplantae; phylum Streptophyta; class Magnoliopsida; order Fabales; family Fabaceae; genus Vigna; species Vigna unguiculata. The sequence goes on from NC_140793.1 coordinate 30,137,411, forward strand.
TGAAACTATTGCAGGCTTGAAATCATCTACTATCAAACCATTGACCCTCATCAGCATCATCATAGGCCGACTTTTCCTGCTACCTTTGATTGGACTGTTCATCGTAAAAGCAGCAGCAAATTTCGGCTTACTCCCGGTTGATCCTTTGTTTCAGTATGTGCTGGTGATGCAGTATGCTATGCCACCGGCTATGAATATCAGTAAGTCAAAGATTTTCCATTCCACGAACACATGCTTTTAATTGAAGTATCTTTTCTTGATCTTTCATATGCTATAGATTTCTCATTGACAAAATTCAATGCAATCATTACGCAGGTACCATGGCTCAGCTGTTTGATGTAGGAACTGAAGAGTGTTCAGTTATTCTGTTGTGGACATACAGTGCTGCAGCCATAGCACTCACTGCTTGGTCAACATTCCTCTTGTGGCTATTATCTTAAGTTGTCTTTGGTTCCTGAATTTTCCTAAAACAACAAAGGAAAAAAAAACAAATACAGAAACTCTTCTACATACTATGGCTGTGTGAACAGCAGTTTTGATGAAGAAAGAGGAATGGTATGGTTGCAATTTTGAGTGTAATTTGGGTTTTGCTTGTTCTTGTATCAACCTCTGCGCAACAACAAAGAAGTTAGATGATTGAAGTGTGAATGGTTTTGATCATGTCTTACACACAAGACACTGCCATTCAAAATTAGGTGTTTACAAACAAATACATATTTTCCTTTTCGACCACCTTCTGTAGTTAGGTTCTTAGTTTTTTTCTTTTTTCATATAGTTCTCCATTGGAAAAAGAAAAGAAAATCCAATTATTCTGATTCTTTGTATTTTATTCATTTTGATTTCAATTCTTGCGGTTGTAATTTAGTAACAGTCTATGTTTAATGATAATAAATTGTTATAAAAGTTTCCATTATGTAATAGAAACTTCAGTAACTACTAGTCTTAATTATTGTTTGAAAGAAGTTTGTTAAATAATATTTCTTAAGATAATCTCTAAAGGTTTGATACCGGATCATGGTATTTTTTTAGTTAAATTCGTAATTGTTTATTTTATAAACTATTTTTTATTTTAAGTTAATAAAAAATTTAGTAAAAGTATAACTTATAAGTGGATTGGAAAATAATAATTATTTTTTTTAGAATAGTATAATTGATCGTGAATTAAAAATATAATTTACACATTTAATTTTCTTTTCCAGCGCCTTTGAACCAAACTTCTTTTTTTTTTCATGCTTCTAAATTCTCATAACATGTAATTAACAAATTTTAGTTCATGTCACCTTTAAAAGGTAAATGAACCCGCTTTAATTACGAAAACATTCAAATATAAAATACTTTAAAAACTTTTGGTGGGAGCCTATTTTATTTATAGATTCTCATGAGACATAGAGCTAATAAAAGAATATTAAAGACTAATTAAGTTTTAGGATTTACAAAACTTTTGGTCATATGACCAATTTCTTAAAAATCTCAGACCTTGCAATATTGAATACATTACAGGTGGTTATTATTTCTGAATTATGAAACATAAAAAAAAAAAAAAAAACCAAATTCGTGGGCCCTTCTAAAAGTAACTAAAACATCCATAAATCACAAGAAAACGGATAGGGAAATGCAGTTTCTTCTCGCATTTTCATAAATATAACTTTTTTATTTTGAATTGTGTAAATTTAATATTTTGAAATGTATAATTTAAGATATACGTTTTAGGATAAGTCTCTTTTTGGTTAATGTATTTACGTATAGAATTGGCATTCGTCACTCCTTTAAAGTTATATAAAATTTATCTCTGTATTTTGATAATGTATGAAATTCATTCTTTATAACAAATAAAGTTAACTTTTACATAACATGTACGATGACTATGCTCACTCGACTAACATGTGACAGTCACGAGCATATGATTGAAATGTGTAATTTAAAAAAAAAAAAAAAAAAAAAAAAAAAAAATATATATATATATATATATATATATATATATATATATATATATATTTGGTTGTGGAAGACATATTACATATATGAGTATAAAGATGAATTTTAGATGAATTTTAAAAAAGGGAGACATATTCCAATTTTACATATAAATATATAAACTGGAGATATCCTTAACATAAATAATGATTTAAGTTGTACTAATTAATTAATTATTATATTATATAAATATTAAATGATAACACTTATATAAATCAGAAATAAAAATATATTTACCTTTAAAAGAAATAAGTAAATTTTAATATTTTTTTAAAATTAATATAAATTAGTTAAATCAAGTATTTATTAAAATATATAATTATATATAATTAATATATTACAAAATTTATGTGATAAATTCACTAGTTTTCTAAATAAGTGTAGATTATATATTCACTTAATGATTTAGTGAATCATAAAAATTATTTATATTCACTAAATATATATTAAATTATTTTAAAAATTATTTATATATTCACTAAGTGTGGATTATATATTTATTAAGTTAATATAAATCCACTTAGAAAATTTAGTGAATTCAAAAATTATTTATATTTAGTGAATTCAAAAATTATTTTAAAAAATATTTGTACATTATACATTCACTAAGTGAATTTTAGTAAATTTATAACAATTTTTGTAATATATAAATTATACACAATAAGATATTAATTTATAATAAGTTTTATTTTTTTTAAATTGGAAAACACTTAAACATTTCAATAAATATTTAATTTAACTAACTTATATTAATTTTAGAAAAATGTTAAAATTTTAGTATTAATAAATTATGTTTATTGCAATATTAATTTATATAAGTGTTATTATTTAACACTTATATACCACAATAATCAATTAATTAGTTCAAACAATTATTTTTACTAATTACACTTCTAGTTCCTGTATTTACATGTGAAATTGAAATTCATTTCTCTCTCATACAAAAGTTTTTCCTACACTTAATAATACATGAAATACGTTCAACCATGTATTTTTATATATTCTGACGTTTCAGGCCAATAGCATAACCGTTGGACACATAATTTATTATGGGGAGGACGAATTTCAATTTCACATATAAGTATATAGAGGACTAAAAATATACGTATCCCTGCACTTTTATTTAATATTTTATAATATATCATTTAGAATAGTATTTTATATTTTAAAATACATGATTTAAAATATAAAAAATCATATTTTAAGTTGTATAATTTAAAATATAAAAATTATATTTCAAGGTGTATATTTTGAAATATAAAAATTTATGTGAGTGTAGACGAGAGGTTTGACATTTTTTTTTTTTTGTTTTGTAATGGAGTTGGAAGGAGGCTGCATAGACTTTAGGCTGAGGGTTATCCTAATATTTGGCACCTTATTTGACTTTAGGAATAAATTACTCTTAATTGTCGTACTAATCTCTTAATTATTGTGCCAACTTTGTCTATAGTTTGTTTTAAACTATATGATATCAAATTTTGCAAATTACAAATATATTTATTTATATTAATTATTAGTTTGCAAATTAAATTATTAATTAAATTTGATTTATTTTATTACTTAATTTTGGAATGTTATTTATACCTATAGAAAAAGAATTTTTCATTTTCATCTTCACATTTTTATTACAAATTTATTCTTTAATAAATAACTGTTTTTAAATTAAAATAATTATTTTATCATTTTAAAAATAACAATTTTATTACATTTAACTTATTTATTTATTTAATTTTCTAAAAATAATTAGTTTTAAAATAAAATAAGTATCTTTGATACAAAAATTATATATACTAAATAAAGAAAAAAATATTGTAATAAAATTTAAAAAAAAAATATTTATGATTACTTTTAAAATTGAAAAAGTGAACACACATTCAGAACGCATGTGCTGTGTATAATTCTTTAATGTGTTTTAATATGTGGGATATGTTAAAATGTTTTTCTAGTTATTGAGTGATTAATAATTGAAATATTAATGCAAATATAAATTTAAAGAGGTCAATTATGAATTTGAATGTTTTTCCATTTTTTAAAAGTTAAAAGTATAATGATAAATTTTACATTTTTAATATATATTTACAATTTTAGTTGTCTAAATTTTTATTTAACTATAAAAAAATATTTTTAATTGTTAAGATTAAATAATATTTGATTCACAAATTTTTCTTGGTATTTTTTTGACTGAAATTCAAATTCATAATTCTTGTTTCACTGAAAGTCAATAGTTAGATATAAAGTTTATCATTATGGCAAATATTATAGGTCATTACATACTTTTCTGCTTAAGATTCTAGAAGTTTAATCGTGATTTAATTTACTAAACTTTTATCACAACACAATTTATGCATCATGATGCAACATTTATAACAAAATTTAATTGCACAATATTTTTTTTATATGGTTAGTATCTCTTTAGCCATTCAATTTATTTTTTATATCCTTCGATTAAAAATCTCTACCCTCTATAATTTTCTAGCTTTGAAAAATATTATTTATAGTATTTTTAGTTAAACTATTCCATGGTATTCCTTGTATTTCATTTTATTCAAATTCGGATTTAAATTATATAAACATCACTTGATACTAATATTTTATATTTCACATACATATTATAAAATTGGATCATCAAAAATACAATAACTTCAACACTCGTGAAAATCTCTTCATTAAAATCAAATCTACTACTATGATCAATCTTACCGGTCATAAATATTTATAGATATGGAATTTCTTTTCACTTACCAAACGAAATGTCACAAAAAGAAAATATAATGTGATGAATAAATATTAGTTCATTGATTTGTTATAATTACTCATATTACTTATATGATTAATTGATTTAATTATTTTTTAAGAAATTTAAAGATTTAAATATTTGTATTAATTATTTGATTTGTAACTTTTTTTTTGTTTGTTACATTTTGTATCTATAAATAGGATTTTTCGTATTAGTAATAATACACGTATGAAATTAATATTCATTCTCTCTATGAACAACTTTATATTGCAAAACACTTATCAGAACCATGCTCTAACCAATTAAGTTAGTGGACGCTTTTTCTATAAAGACAATATTTGTGTTCGACGTGTCTTAATTCAACTCTTTTTTAATCATTTTCTGATTTACAATTTTATCTTATATTCTTATTTTTGTGATAATAATTATTTGACCTTATCAATTTTTATTTATATTTTGTTATTATTATATTTATTATGATTATTATATTATTATTATCATGATGATTATTATAATTATTATTTATACTTGGTTTAACATTTAATATTCTTATATTAATTTTATAGTTTCATACATAAAAAATGGTTATTATTAATATTTTATGTGCTAGTTCTAAATATGTCAAACCTTGACAAATTTGAATTTTTGGTCATTGATATTATGAGAAAGAATTACTTATTTTGGATATTAGATGCTAAAATACATTCAAATGCAATTGGTGTTGGTGATGTCATCAAAGAAAGAAATAAAGCATCTGAGCAAAACAAATATTATAAATTTATTTCATGTTTTATTGTGACTAAACAAAACGATGACCTTTTGATTAAAAATCATGAGATTCGCCCGACTAATTCTGCTTTATTCCCAAAAGTAAATGCAGTAATATCTAATTCATAATTTCATGGTCGTGGTCTTGGTAGTGGTCATGATAGTAATCTTGGATGTGGATATGGTCATAAAAAAAATTTAAACAAACATTTTATCATCATAAGTGAAACAATAATGAGAAAAAGGAAAAGGAAAAGATGGAAATAATGAAAAATAAGATGAAAAAATAAATTATCATTGCAATGGTAAAAGTCTTTTGAGTTGTACTTATCATATACCAAAACACCTTAAAAATTAAGGAGAAGAACATAAAACACACATTGCTTATGAAAATGTTGATTTTGATTATGACCATTTGAATGCCACTTGATATTGTTGTTTTCTTTACTAAACAATTTGATCATCATTCATGTTAGGAGTGTTAAGAAAATCATAAATGCTCTTCTCTCCCTAAATTAGTGTAATTTATCCATTTTTGGCATAAAATGCATTATACATACAACTTGATATAAATATTTAAAACAAATACAATTATGTAAAATTGTATAAAATAAAAATAAAAAAAGTAAAATGACACACCAAAGTCACAATTTTTAACTTAATGTCATTTTTTCTTGGCTTTTAGTAATTTTTTATTTCCGTTGAAAGTAGCTTATGTGAACCTATGTAATATGTCTTAACTTTATTTAGATTTTAATTAGAATTATAATTTAGTTTTTTTTTTCATGATAGAAAAAAATGAAATTTTTAAAATTAAATGAGTCAATCCATTTAACTCACGAACTCGTGGTGGGCCGGACCAAGTGACTCATTTTTTTGACAGTTCTAAAAGTTAATAATAAACCCATTATTAGAAAAAAATTAGAAATGAGTCAATCTTATCTTTAAAATGAATACATTGTGACATTTGTGGTCCAATACACTATCATCTTTAAAACAAATACATGGTGATATTTGTAGTCCAATACATTCATCATTTAGATATTTCATTGTCTTAATTGATGTATCAACTAGATGATCACATATTTGTTTATTATCAACTCACAATCAAACATTTGCAAAGTTATTAGCACAATTAAGTAAGTTAAGAGTTCATTTTTCAGATTATCCAATTAAAAAAAATTGTTTTGATAATGTTAGTGAATTTACATCTCATTCTTTTTGTAAGTATTGTATGTCAATTGATATTGAAGTTGAACATCTAATAGCACATGTTCATACTCAAAATACACTTACAAAATCATTAATAAAATGTCTAAAATTAGTTACAAGATTATTATTTTATGAAAGTTAATCTTCTTATAACTACTTAGAGATATATTACTTAATTTATTTATTTTTTCTTGTTAATTAAATATCAAATTAATTAAATTTTAAGTTTTAATGATATATTTTCAATTATTTTCTTTTTATAAAGTACTTAAAATATTTTTCAATTGAAACTCATTTAATATTTTATGAATTAAATGAGGCGAGTGTTACTTTTCATTTTACTTGTCATATTATTCTATCTTTTAAGTATTAACAAATTATAAAATTTTATAATTAATATTAAATAATATTTCACTATAATATATTTTATATTAACCATAAAATAATACATTTTTTCATAAAGACATAATAAAATAACATATCAAATACTAGTCACATCATACCAAATACTCAAATGAAAATATAAAATTTTTAAATATTCATAATATTACCGACATTTTCTTGGTTGCTAGCATTCAAATGAGTTTCATTTTTTCATCCTGATTTTTTCTTTTCCCTGTCATTTTTATGCATTTAATAGTTTCATTTTTTTCATCCTGTTTTTTTTTTCTCGAGTTCGGATCCCAATCCAAACAGCATACAATTCAACAGTGGATGGATTGACTTAATTGAAAGTTGTTTTCAACGCATAATCTTGAACTCTTGTTCTAAGTTTTGTAATGCCTAGTTTGATGAAAATCGTTGGTCTCAACACAACATCGTCGTATAAAAGTGTTTTGATGTGGTGACCTTGTTTTCAGACATCACAGATGAATGCTTCCTTTTCAAGCTCTGCGCTTTCCCTATTTCTTCTCCTTTTTCTCTTCTTCAGCTTTTCCACCTCACAAACCCAACTCTTGCTGTCCCCTTCTCTGCCCTCAGTTAAACCGGCCACCGCACTCGTCGCCGCCCTGGATGGTACCGTGTATTTGGTGGATAGTGATTCTGGGAGGGTCTTTTGGTCTTTTTCAACTGGATCTCCAATCTACTATTCCTATCATGTTCCCATCAACAACCCTAGCCACAACTTCACAGCCTTCGTTGAATGTGGAGATGATTGGGAATTAATCGTCCACGATGCTCACTTGGGTAAACAGGTATTGATTGTCCTTTAACATGTCAAATACTTCATTGTTTTTTTTTTTTTTTTCTGCATTCCCTGTTCCTTTCATTTCCTCTCTTATGCTGAGGAACATTAGGTTTTTGATGATTTATAATTTATTTCTCGTAAAGGCAAATTCATGAGTCTAATTCCTGTATGTCTACTTGGATGATTCTCTGGATTCAATTAGAAATTGTATTTATGGCCTGCAGAGATTATCGAAATCTATTGAAGAGTATGTTGCTTCTACCCCTATCAAGACAGAGGATGGAGCATCTGTATTTGGTCACAAGAGAACCACTATGTATGTAGTTAATGCTAAAACTGGAGGGCTATTCCGAAGCTACTCTGAACATGATCATGCTTCTAATGCGGTGTCGGGTTATGATGACCGGTTGCATGTTGCAAGCACGAAGGATAATGTGCTTGTTGATCCTGCTCAGCTGAATCCACCCGAGTTCTTGCTTGAGATAACTAGGACGGATTATACTTTGCAATCCGTTGTTCCTGGTTCTGGAATAGTTTTGTGGACCATGAAAGTGGCTGAATTTAAGGCTGCATTGGTTTGCTCACATACTGAAAATTCTTCTGGAAGGATTTCATTAGATGCAGAGGATGGGTATGTTTTCGACGGTGGCTTAGATTTTGCTATGCCCTATGCATGTTGGGACATGAAACTGCATGAAGTATACCGCCAACGCAAGAAATTTTTTATAGAACCTGCTGACCCTGAGAGATTGTCTGAGGTTTATAAAAAAGTTCCATTTCATTCTTCAGAGCTCATGCTTCCATCACAACCAGGTACAGATAAATCTGTCCTAGGCCGGGAGGGAAATCTGATGCTATCTCTGCCTATGCCAAATCCTTTGCCTTCTTTGCCAGACAAAACTGGCTTCTATGAGGGCAATGATAATGTACCTATGCTCCCTCAGTCTCTTATGGAGACCACTACTGGAGAAGTTGATCCAGGCAGGGTGAATAACTGGTCAAAAACAATACCTCTTGTATTATTTACCATCTTTCTTGGTTCTTTTATTATCTATAACTCTCTTGTCTTTACAAATAAAGACCAGAACAGGGAGACAAATTCAAAAAGTCCACCTCCTAAGAAGAAGAAAGCTCGCAAGTCAATAAAGAACAACATCATTGCTGTCACACAGAATAAGCAATCGTTATTGGCCCAGGAGGGGGGCACATTCACACTTAATGAAACAAACTCCAGTACGCAGGTGCAACTTGATGGACGGAGGATAGGTAAACTGTTTGTATCTAATAAAGAAATTGCCAAGGGAAGCAATGGTACTGTTGTCCTTGAGGGGACATACGAAGGTCGGACAGTTGCTGTCAAACGTCTTGTTCAAAGTCATCATGATGTAGCCCATAAAGAAATCCAAAATCTCATTGCATCTGACAGGCATCCAAACATTGTCCGATGGTATGGGGTGGAATGCGATCATGATTTTGTTTATCTTGCTCTGGAACGCTGTACATGCAACTTGGACGATTTGATTCATTTGCACGCTGATATATCAGAAAATCCAGCAGTTAGAACTTCTCAAATGCGAACAGAGGAGAATGATATGCACTATCTTTGGAAAACAAATGGTTTTCCATCACCTCTGTTACTGAAACTGATGAGGTGAGTGAAAATATTGAACACTTGTTGATTGTTATGGATGTGATGTACACAAGGTGACAATGAACACAAGGTGACAATGAACACAGTTTCCTAGGTTAGATAAATATTATATTTCTCTTGGCTTATGTGTAAAATGGTGAGTGAGAGTTGCTAGAATTCTACCTGAAATTGAAGGTAAAGAGATATCTTTGCGCATGGATGAGTGTCATAGTAGCCAACTAGGTTATCAACTTCTGCAAATGGCATGCACTTATGTTTTGCTATTACAAACGGAACTACGAAAACATTTTTTCAATACACTACACAAGCTAAAGTTTGACATGGTAGTTTAGTTCTCAGGTAAAGAAATCTATCTTGTTAAGGTCACCTAGTGGAGCATTTTTACAACTAGGGAGAAAATGGAAGGATCTATTGTCAATGGGGATTTAAAGATGGTAGCTTTCATAAAGAGAGTATGAAATAATTGACTAGAATAACTTGGGCATTAACTTGTCATAAGAGAATCCAATAGGATAAGAAAGGCATAAGTACTACATATAAAGTAAAAAAGATAAGATAGCAAAGATTGGTGGAAATGGTAGACATGACAAAGAGAGATAAGAATATGCAGGGAGGGTCCTGTTTAATTTTCATTTAGGACTCTCGCAGTTGATTCAAGTCAATAGAGGTTGATAGTTGTTATGACTTAGTGATTACTCAACCATGGGCATTCATTTTGATAAGTCTTGTTTATTTTCTGTTGACATCATCTTGACTTTCACGTTATTGAAACACAGGGATATAGTTTCTGGGCTTGTTCATTTGCATGAACTAGGGATAATCCATCGGGATTTGAAACCTCAAAATGTTTTGATAATAAAAGAAAGATTATTGGTTGCAAAGCTTTCTGACATGGGAATTAGCAAACGTCTTCTCGAAGACATGTCTTCTCTAGGTGAAAGTGTTACGGGTGAGTAGAAGAATTTATTTGTGTTTTTTAAGCATTTTGACTATATGAACGACTAATGGTGTCTAGAATGAGATGGCTCTATCATTGTAAGATTTTAGTGATGTACGAGTGTCTTTCACATGTTAGTTTTGCTTTATTTTTACACAAACTCTTAGTTTTGTTCATATTTTTTTGCTGAACTCAAAATATGTTAATCCAAACATACATGTAGTCTTATGCTGCATTAATTTACAAGTCTTAGTCAATTATGTGTTCTTATTCTTAATCTTACAATAAGGTTTAATGTGTTAATTGCATGTAGGCTGTGGCAGTTCAGGCTGGCAAGCTCCAGAGCAACTTGTTCAAGGGCGTCAAACACGAGCTGTGGATTTATTTAGTTTAGGATGTGTCCTCTTTTTTTGCATGACTGCAGGAAGGCATCCATTTGGAGAGCGGCTTGAACGTGATGTCAATATTGTTAAAAATCAAAAAGATCTGTTCTTAGTGGAGTTTATTCCTGAAGCCGAGGATCTTATTTCTTGTTTGTTAAACCCTAATCCTGATCGTAGGTATATCATTCTCATCCCAAATCAGTTTTCGGAGAATAGAGTTTATACCTCTCATATTTATTAATAATAATTTGCATCTCTTTTTGAATTACTTGATTGTTGTGTAATATAAATTCTAATACACTATCACCTCTCTGAAAATTCAGCTTTTGATTTTTCTAAATGTCAATATAAATAATAAAACAGGAGCTTTATTCTATTTTGATAAATCTGTAGAAATCTGTGTATATATGCTGATATTTGTCAGACTGCCTTTAAGTTGAGCCTAAGATTGGTGAAAATGGGTTGAATGAAAACGATATGATTTATAATGTTGTTATTCATCTCAAATATGATGCAAAAAACTGTCTTTCAGTTTGTGACCGACGTAATGCAATGCAATAATTGTTACCGGTACGTAGTTACTTTGATCTCTAGTGTATGTTACAAAAAAATCTGTATTTAATTGCATTGCCAGTGCAACTTCAACTGGCTTTTTAATTCCAATAGCAGTTTGGAAGTTGCCAGATATTTCTTAATGTGTGGATACTCATTTTGGTGCTGTGGCCATTGATGAAGTTCAAAGCAAGAAGCTTGTTGGAAAGTATCTCTTATTTAGGAAAATTAAATCTCTTCAGTGAAAATATAATCTATTTAGGATCTATACTATTCTGATTTGTAATCTGGACGAATAGTTATCTTTCTTTGTTCTCTTATTTACTGTATATCTATATAAGTGCAAATTGTGAGGAAAGGTGATTGCCATTCACATGCATGCAGATGCATGGTTGCAGAAAAAATATTATCCTGGAAGGTTATCAAAGGGGATGATTATGTTGCATACAATTGCTAAATTTACATGAGATTTGATTGCCTAAATTATGATAAGATTAAGTGGGATTGCCTGATAACTTTCAATGATTAGAGAGACTTAACTTATGTATTTTTGTGTTTGTTTTTGTCTTGTTATAAGTATACAATTCATTGAAGAAATTATTTCATCTGTTGTCAGGCCAATGGCGATTGAAGTATTGCAACATCCTCTCTTTTGGAGCTCTGAGATGAAACTTTCATTTTTGCGTGACGTAAGTGATAGGGTGGAACTTGAAGATAGAGAATCTGTTTCTGATCTTTTGAAGTCATTAGAAAGCATTGCTCCACGGGCTTTAGGTGCAAAATGGGATGAGAAGCTAGATCCTGATTTCATCACTAACATTGGTCGATACCGGAGATATAAATTTGACAGTGTGCGGGACTTGTTGAGGGTCATGAGAAATAAGCTAAATCATTACAGGGAACTGCCTCAAGAAATCCAGGTTTTCTTCTTGAACTAACATTTTCTCATTATATTTTTTTACTCCAGCTGACGTCCATGAAACTATTTGTTCACTTATAAGTCTCACTATCCAGAATTTTTTTAAATAGTACAATGCTGCTTTTAACAAATGTAGAAATTAGCTTAGGTGAAAAGAAATGTAGTTCATGTATCAAAATCAGCTCTAAATGTTGTGGTCAGCTTCATTTTTAAAATACATCCCTGATACCAGTTTTGTCACGTTGATTCTGAATATGACTCTATTTTAGATACTGTTCGCTTTAATAATAATTTTTTCTTTTAATATCCACAATATTTTTTTCTGTAACTCCTCCCCATATCTAAACCATGTGGTACAAAATTTATTTTCAGCTAAAACCATATCTGAACGCTGATGTTTTATCATAATGGCAATTGTCACATAAACAGCATATTCATTTGATAAAATATAGCAGTAAAGCATATTTATTAGAGAGAATGTAACAGTAAAGCAATTCTTTACATTATGAAGTATATCGTGCATTGAATCTTAAGCCTAGTACTTCAACCCTTACAGCACATCATCACAGTGATAATTCTGATGATTGGTTGCCATGACAATATTGTGAGTTTGTGGTTACTGATGTTCTTATCGTGTGTGATGATAGGGAAATGTAACAATGTTGGTTATTCTTAGAAATACTGGCCTTTGTTGATTGAATTAGTGAATAGCGATTGCATTTTTGTTTGATTGTGCTTGAGTTTGAGTTTTAAATTTTCGCAATGGATTTCATTGAAATCAATCGATTGAATCTCCATTAACGTATGGTACAATCCTCCAGATCTTTAACTTATATGGGGTTTATTCCTTATTCTTATACTCGGGAAAAGACAAATAATACTTACATTCTTTAAGGTTTAATGAAATTATGATCACTATGAAATTATACTCGATATAAAGCAATACAACTTTCTGGTTATATACAGAAAACGTTCCAATACAACTCAGAAAGGATGAAGGATAAGCAGAAGTACACTCATTTCCAGCATAATGTCTTCCTTTTCCCATTTTAATGGCTCTTTTATGACTCACTGATTTCTTTATAAATCGAGGGAGGTCAGCGTGATATTAAAAAGGAGAGGCTCTGTAGTGTAATTTTATTAAACTTGAGGGAATGTGAGTGTAATGTGATACATATTAACCAATGATGATGGCCCATGAATTATTTGCTCATCTTTACGTGTGTGGCTTCTAATTTATTTCTTCTTTGTTATCAGGAACTGATAGGACCTGTTCCGGAAGGATTCAATGACTACTTTGCAAGTCGATTCCCAAGGCTCTTGATTGAAGTGTACAAAGTTATATACAGAAATTGCAAGAACGATGAATGTTTTCAAAGATATTTTAGATACATTAACTAGTGCCTTCGCTTTGTTCGGATGACTTGGAGAATTTTTTCAGTCAGGAAAGATAGGTCGATCTGGAGCTAAATGTGTTTAGATTTACAGAACGGAGGAAGATTTGTATTATAGTGTAACATATGTTGTCACTCTTTACAGATTAACTAACCAAAAGTTACAGTGGAATTCCATCTGTATTGTCCGTAGTGCTTAGAGGATTCAGCTAAATGTACATTAATGTATTCTTACAGAATTAAGAATTGTAAAAACTTAAATCTATCACAAACAGGAATTGGTTTCGGATTTTTTTACAGTTTATTTATTTTATAATATGTTAATAAAATATTTTGTATGAAATTAGTTGACTCTTATTGTCTACATTTATGATGAATTCTTATATACCACTGGCGCGTGGCTCACAAATTATGATCTGGTGTTAGTTTGTATCAGATATGCTTCTGTTTTGTAATTTGACCCTTGTCTTCCGTCCTTGGTCATTAAATTTTACTTTCGTTATTTGTTGTTGTGGTGCATAATGAAGTGCAGAGCTAATTCAACTCTTTTCACTCATAATAAAACGGAAGAAGTAAACAATTTCACATAACTAAATAGACTAAAACATTAATTAAAAGCAGTTAGTCAAATATAAACTGATGTAATGTTCTAATCCATTGGCCACATAAATGACACTTTTATTGTGATTACAATCAGCAAGAAATTGGAAATGATTAATGAATATATATATATATATATATATATATATATATATATATATATATATATATATATATATATATATATATATATATATATATATATTTGGTATAAACTGAAAACCCTTTTTTTTTTGCATATATAAAGAATGAAAACCAGGTTAAAAGAAGAAGTGTTACATATAGCTACCCAAAGTTTTAATTTATCCTACATATATTTACTTAGGAAAAAACTATGTATTAGTAGTCCTAGTTGCAGTAGGAATGAATAGTGTTGGTGATCGATGTAGAGACATGTTGGTCATAATAGTTCACTAGCATATTCACTTCTGCGTGAAGCAATTTCCTTATTGGAGCTGATGGATGTGCTTCCTTCAGTGCTTCGGTATGAGATCCTCTCCATTTTTCTTCTCTTGGAGCGGCTCTTCACAGTCTCTTCTTTCTCATCTGCAAATGAAAGGAAAGTCTTGAGACGTGAAGATCTTGATGATGATCCTAAGCTTTGGCCGTCAATGGACTCGGGTTCCTCTGAGTGGTGCTTCTGGTATTGCCTCAAAATCTGTATAAGATACATGAAGAGTGCAAGCAAGCACGCAACTCCACAGATCGCATAGAGCCCCCAAAAGCTTCTAAGTTGGAGTCTTTCCACTTCAAGCTTTGCCCCTTGTGATAAGCAAGCACTACTCAAAAGCCACTTGTCATGGATCCTTTGCAAATCTCCATTATCTATCATCTGCAATATGGCAGTTGACAAATCAACTGCTAATGGCGAGTCCCGTGGAAACGCCTGAAGAAAAATGAAGCAAAACAAGATATATTACCAAAGCTGACAAATCCAAATATGAGAACCAACAACTAAGGATTGATTCCAAGGACTAGTATTACGCATATTGCAGATCATATTGTTATGAAGTGGACTTTAAACCTCATGCCGAATATATATATATATATATATATATATATATATATATATATATATATATATATATATATATATCAGGTATTGGACTAGACATTATTATTAGTCCAACAGTGGATAACACGATAGGTTCAACAAACAATCAATTTTCTGATAACAAATGGCACAATAGGCCAAACAAACGTAATAAATTACGCTAAGATAGGCTTCAAACCATGGCTCCAATACTATGTTAAAAATTAGATTTTAAGCTTAACTTAACTTACAAAACAAGTTTGCACCCACTTATATACTATGAAATCGCATTATCTCTAGTCAATATAAAATCTTCAACACATACCGTTACACTTGCTTATTGGAAGAAAGAATAAAACCAAGGTACATAAAATAGTAAAGGCCATGTGATACTTACAAATCCCCAACCATTTCTGGTGAACTCCTGACCTACGACAGTTAAATCACAACGGCTGGAGAGGAAGATGTCAGTGTAGGCACGCTCGTCAATGTAAGCAGCAACACCCCCATTTTCGGGACCATTTTTCAGTGCTTTAGCAATTTCTTCTGGTGTTGTCAGAGGAACTAGCCTAGACTCCTCAATATGAATTTCCTGAACTAAGTAGTTTTTTGCAAAAGAACCCTGCGTGTAGCCGATAGGCACTTTGCTGTTTACTAGACTTTCAATGCCTTTAATGGGAGAATAAAGTTGTTGCACTGTGAGGATTGAGGTCAGACTTGCCGTATAACTTGAGTTAATTATAAGAACTACAAATAACCATATAATCAACACTACACGACCAAGTGTGCTCACTGTATTTTCCCCTGCATGGTATACAGAAAAAGCAGCTTCATTAATCCAAGGGAAGCTATCCCTTTGACAATAGACTTAAGAAAAAAACAAAAATATGGCACTTACTGTGGGAAAAGAACATTGTTGAAAAACTAAACCTGCCATATGCAAATCAAACCAGTTACAGACATAACAATCAAAGCTGTATACACATAATATAATAGGAAAATTAAAACCTCATCATAATTATATTTTGAGTTCTAAAAAAGATCTAAAGAGGACAGATACCAGATTTCTTACCATAAAACGGTGACTACTTGCTTTTTGGGTGGTCCTCTAAATTCATCATTCACCCTATGCTCCAAAATCCAAACAACAGCTCCCACTAATATGAAAAAGGCAGCTGTCACAAACCACATCTTTGGTGTAAAAGGGGCCAAAAAGGCCAAAGCATTGGATTCTGCCTGCCCAATGGGTGCTACTACCACAAGACCAGACTCAATATATGGCTGAGTAAAATCCACCATCCTTGTTCTTTCTGTAGTAATTGCAATGTCACCTACTGCACCATCAAATTCCTGCATGAGATGAAGAAAATTGGTCTCAGAAGATTGCCATAAAAAACATCCAAACTGCACAAAAAGTTATCGGCATGACACTCACACCCGTTGTGATCAGACGGACAAGCTCAGTCATACTAGGATTGTTCTTACCATCCCCGTATGAGATGAACCTGTAGGGGACAGCATAAGGCAACAGATTCACTGCAGCAAGAAATACATCAATGCAGAATCCCTCAAACATGTCAGTGCCTTTTATCTGTGAGACAAACTCCTGGTAACTAACACCTCTTGGTACTCCAATCTTTAAGAGCCTTCCATTGTTTGGAAAAACCCAACCACGAGGTCTTTCATCTGTGTTTCCAGGCCAAATCACAGGAAACAGCTTTTGATTTTTCCTGGGCAGATTGGCTGGTTTGGAATAAAGAGTTTCTGGAGGAACAACTGATAAACCAGAGTGGTTAGACCAATAACCAATCCTTCGAGTTCCTGTTCCAATCACATTAATGATTTCATATGCAGGATTAGCAAGGTTTCTATCGGATGCATACTTGAATGGACCTGACACACCAGTCATGTTTACCTCATAGATCTTTCTACGTAACAGATTTCCTTCATTAAAGATTTTCAAGGCCTCAAGATTCAAGTTGTTTCCATGTATGTTAGACAGCTTTGAATCAGTTGAGAATGTAATCCGGTTACCTTCTTTGAAAAATGCATCAAGAGCATGAGCAAGTGCATAAACAGTGTCATATGCATACAGAGGTAGAAAACTCAATCCAAGTTTGACATTGGCAGTATTTCCACTGGTCAAGTTTTTCCACCTAGAAGCAAACCTTCTTCTGCGCTCTGAATTTGGCGTGTAGATACGTGGTGTAAGAACTCCTTGAATTTCATCCATTGAATCGGGAGAGAGGGGATAGTTGATATCAAGCAGAGCAGAGAGAAAAGCAGTGGCTATCCAGACATAACCAGTTCCCATCATCCCAAGATTCTTTGCAACTGTGAACACCTGAGGGCCAAGTTGAGTATTGCCATGAACAACTATTATCCGTGATTCTGCCAGAGCCACCTGCACAAGCACATTACTAATCTCTTCCACAGATGCTTGGGGACTCAAAGCTGCTTTATATGATATCTTGCAACGCCTCTCTGCAAGCTTATCTCCTAATGTGCTAATTCCATTTCTCCCATTATCATCATCAGGAAAGACAGCGATAACATCTTTCCAGCCATAGTAGTCAACAAGGTCTGCTATTGCAGTCATTTGATAAAGATCACTATGGCAAGTTCTAATGAAGAATGGGAATTGAAGCGAAGAAAGAGTAGGGTCAAAA
This sequence comes from Vigna unguiculata, assembly GCF_037176805.1. Classification (NCBI taxonomy): domain Eukaryota; kingdom Viridiplantae; phylum Streptophyta; class Magnoliopsida; order Fabales; family Fabaceae; genus Vigna; species Vigna unguiculata. Next base: position 30,155,429 of record NC_140793.1, read on the forward strand.
GCTGTAAATGACAGAAGAGGAACTTGAAGCTCATTTGCAATATGAGTTATGACATGAGCTGTTACAGAACTATGTGGGCCTATTATCGCCACCGTCTGTCTTGCCATGACCTGCAAAACTGATATCACGCAGAGCTATAATTTGACAGAGTTGAAGTAACTTCATCTGTGCCTGAGAAAGATTATTTTTAAGGCTTTTAACACATAACAAGGGTGATACTGTGAAAGACATACCCTCGGCAATGCTCAGGAAACCTCTGTACTTAGAATCTTCTTGCATAGAGAGGTTTAGCCTGGTTCTACCAAGAATAGTTGGATCAGAATTTATATCTTCAAACGCAGCTTCTAATGCAATTTTTATAGTTCTACCAACACTGGTATTGTAAGAGAAGAGTGCCCCAATATTTACAAAATCTGGTACTGTGGAATTTTGCCTTCCACTCCCATTCGAAAAGCATCCAATGGAAAGAACCATGAAAACCAAGGGCCAAACTTTATTCATGGTTGGATAAGGAGCCTGTAAAACAATAGCTACCAATGAACAACTGAAGCAATATCCCTAATTTTGTTTTATTTTCCAAAAGAAAGCACAGCTACTAAACTAAGATCTTGAAAAGAGGTAGTAACAGAACCCCCCAATATAGTATAGCTCACAAACTCAAAAGCCAAATCTTCAACGCACATCAAATATAAAGAAATCTTAGAAAAACATAAAAGAAGAAAACATTAAAGTGACAACTATTAAGGCAAACAAGTAGAGGACTGCAACATGTAAAAAAAATAGAACTTTACTCAAAAGGGTCATACATGCCTGATAGATTCACAAAAAGGGAGGTGGCACCTATGCATAGTACACCAAAAAGACAAACTTTAACCAGTGACCAGTACTTGTACAGAAGGAGGGAGCCAAAAGTAAAAGCAAAGAGAGACCATGAAAAGCATAGTGGGTTATGGAGAATCTGGGCACTGAGGAAAAGTAAAGAAAATGGAGTGAGTGAATTGGCAATAAGGTTATTGCTAATGCTAAGGTTAGTGATGGTTGATATGGTCCATAAAAATTAATGCCACTGGGCACATATTGTTCTCCTTGTTTTTTATTTGAGTGATATAATCATTATAATGTGCAATGATGACCCTTGGCACCACCTTAAATTTGAACCTCAAAGTGTGAAATTGGCTTGAAACAGTTGGAGATAATTGTCGTGTTCCGAACAGCACAAGATTTTAAAGCCCTTCCACACTTTAAGGACAGTCCTCTCCCACAGGACTGCACTCTTCTGGTGCCGGAATAGGACATACATTCACACGTAATTGCTTGTCCTCATATCGGTGTCAATGACGTGGATTTTTCTTCACCGGAATATAAAATTTCTGCATAATCAGAATTTAGTATGTTTGATTTTTCATGTGAAACACATGGCATGGCAGCATCTTTGGCTCAAAGTTTTAAGTTATTTGTGCGTTGGGCGTGTAATAATTATATAATGTGCGATTAAAGTGATGTGAGAACGGTTCAGAACCAATGGATTTTAAAACTATACAAAATATATATTTATCACATGGATATGATATTTTATTTCTAAATGAAGTGTATGTATAAGAAAAAAAAAAGTGGTTATGAAAAGAAATTTCTGGAATAAGAAATGAAGTGGAATATTGCGTTGACTGTGTGGAGTGGACGGAAAGCAGTGTTTCATTTACCGTGGGATGTCGTGTCGTTCTCAACGAAGACAAAATGAAGTGAAATAGAAAAAAGAATAAGAGAATAAAATAAAAGTGATTTAGATATAGTTTTTTTTTTCTTTTTATGCTATTTTTATTACTAATAATTTAATACTGATTTTATAAACTTTTATTGTTTATTTCTTTTTCATAATTAATCTAATGATTCCTCAATACACCTTTTATGTTGAGCTTGAAAATTAGACAAGATTCAATAGTATATGATATCGCAAATTTATATTTTGATGGACAAGTTCTGAATAATTTAAATATCATATTAGTATAATGAAGTTTGTCTTTAGTTATATATTATAAATCGATTTACATTTATGCGAGATGTTAACATACTCCTCCATAATAAAAATATTGTATGTTGATATCAACATTAGATGTTCATATGAAAAAATATCAAATGTAAAAATTGAAAGGCGTGATAATAGTAAATAATACTTTGAATGTATTATTGATGACTTGTTTAGTTTTTTAAATATATATATATATATATATATATATATATATATATGTTAATAATATTGATTAGTATTAGTCATTGTTTTTAATAATAAATAAAAATGTTATAAACATCCTCGGATGATGCAAAAGTCAATAAAAGAATAGAAAAATGAGAAACGTGGAACTATCTAAATCCAGCTCAAACTTTGTAAAAGAAAATTGGCAACTTGATAAACTCTTTGAATTTGCGCACATGTTCAACCCTAGAATATTTAAAAAGGATTTTTTATTTAAAAAATAACATAAAAGAGTAACTTAAATTTATATTAAAGCAATAAATATATTATTTAATTTGACATGATAATCCCGTAGTGTTGTTTGAGTTTTGATACATATGGTAATGTTCATCTCTACAAGGATGCATCTTCAATAAAAATAGGATTAGATGATGAGCCCACTTTTAAACTTATTTAATAAATATATAAGTCTTCAACTTTATATCAATATTTATATTTGTATATGCAAGAAAGATGTTGTGACGTTTAATTACATGTTTATTTGGAAAATCTCAGATAGATAATTAACCAAATACTTGAAAACTCATCCATTGTAATTACAATTACTTGTATTTATTGGGATGGTTGTTGGGTTCGACATTGTTCATGGGTTAATCATAGCTCAAGTATACCTTAATTATGTTTAGTGTCAATAATTATGGTACTTGTTATTTTTTGTGGTTTACCTTGCTTTTATGTGGTTGTCCACTTGTTCTAATGCGACTGAGAGCTGAATCCCTATTCATTCGGTGACGTCTCTACCTTGTGTCAATCTTTTCGAGTTTTCTCCATTCATCATTCGATTATTTGAGTAGTCGGAATTGGATGACCACATAGTTCCCTAACTCCCACTCTTAGAAAGACAAATTAATTTCTTTTTGCCTCTATGTATTGTATGGTCCATTTAGGATGACAAAAATATTGGTATTCTTGATTATTTACGAATAAAATTTGTGACGGGTAATTAGTATTTGCATATATTTATTATTGTGGGTAGTGAATATTTTAATATTTATTTATAAATGAATTGGTTGCAAATATCATACTATTCGTATTTGTGAGTATTTGTTATTCGTAAAAAAGTAAAAATAAAATTTTATTTTACATTTCTTTACAAATTTATTTAAATTTTATTTTAAAATTTATAAAATATTCTTTTTAAATATTTGCAGTTATCCATGGATACCTGCGAGTTTTAAAAAATTTGCATATATCATCAATTAAGAATATTATCGTTTTTATCCCAAAGAATCATCCTATTAGTAGAGAAATAACTATTAATAAATAAATAAGATTAACACATACAATATAATGTGGAAACTCCAAATACGAAGAAAAATCACAAACACAGAGAATAATAACTGTGTAAATTTTTTCAGAGCAAGAATTTCGTTACACTTCACAACACTCTTAGAGTTCATTATATAATCACTAACATCTACCCCATACGTTATTCTAGTCGATATGAATTTTTCAAAATATGTTATTTTCATCCGTCCAACAATACCTACAAGTTTAAAAAAATATATGAATATTTTTTTAATAGATATATAACAAATAATAAAATGAATAATGAATGAATTTTTTTTGTTATGCATCATGAGAAAATAAATACATCTATGTATGACCCGACCTAATATCATCTAGGTGCACCTCTGTCCCTCAGCACAAAGCCGATGAAAAGCCTAGAAAGTATAGGTTGCAAAAATGTTTCAAAGAAAATGTCATTTTCTTTATTGTCCTAAGACCGTGTGGTCAGGCTCGAGCATGTTTCCAAAATCTGGAAAATTCATTTAATCCAATTTGATCCACTAATAAACCTTTCAAGAACAACATGAGAGAAAAAAAAATCTATGACAAAAATAATGTTAGAAAAATAAAAATTGTTTATTCGCGTATAAAAGTTTAAGTTGTGAATCATTGTATAATGTTTGAAGTTTATCTTTTTCAAATATTAAAAATCATCTTTGATTCTTAAAAGTTTCAGTAACATTAATATTTATGATAAAGTAATAAAGTCATTAATTATAAATATAATTATAATTAAAATTTATAATAGCTAAAGCAATAAAACAAAATATTAAAAAAACATTTTATGAATAAAGTAAATAATGTTGAAATAGCTTCTTTAAAAGGGTATATGTAAAAGGGTATATACTAAAGAAGTAAAATATTTATTTCAAAATTAATTTTATTTTTATTAAAAAAATATTTTATAAAAATAAAGAAGGAATAAAAATTAATGTCTTTACAGTTAAACTCTTAGATACAAATATTTATCTTAATAATTTTTTAATATTAAATTAATACCGGCAGAAAAAAATAGTTAAAAAAAATTAGTGACAAAATTAATTATAAAAATTAGAATTTTTTGTGAAATTAATAGTTGTACATAATTATATAACAGGTGATAATTTGGATTCTCTTTCTCCAAGTGAGTAACATAGTTCAGTATAATGATTAACATATTAAAAAGATTAAGAGTCCAAAACAAGCCTAATATACAAAATCTCTTGATGTGGTTATTACTTATTAAGGTAAGACAATGTGTTAACGTTGTTATTTTGGCGAGATCATGGGCAAGGCTAAAAAAGTTTTTGATAGAAAATTGTGAAAGAAAAATGCATAGAAGGATTGAGATTCATATGAAATGAAATGATAATAGAAAATTGATGATAGATTGCAAGAGATTGGAGTAGCACAAGGCCATGTATCCGGTCAACTGGTAACACAAATGGCAGCAGAAGAAGCCACATGTCACTTCCTTTCAAGCGCTACAATGGCGACCGCAAAACCTGCATTTGCCAATCACTTTATATATACTCATCTCAACGGTTTCCCCTTCTCTCTCATGTCCATTTATAACTATATTGGTCTTCGTTTTTCTGCTCTTAATCTTCTCTCTTTGCCACCACCATTTCTTCCTTTCTCTGCACGCTACCACCCATTTCTCGTGTTTTTCACGGTTGCCTTCACTTCAGTTTTTCTTTTTTGCTTGGATCAAGTGCCACCCACGTTTCCAATAGCTGTCTCTGGCTGTCTCATCTTCTGGGGTCGTTTAAAAATGGCTTCTTTCTCGGGTGCGCCGGTTGTTTGAATTGTTTTGGAGAAGCTTCTGGTATAAGGGATAAATAACAAATAAATGAAAAATCAAATTTTTAAGCTTTTTGTTTGGTTGTGGTTGTGATTGATTGGTGGATCGTGATATGGGACAAGGACATGTTGCACGTGTGACGCAGATACAATGAGTGGTGTTGGTGGTGGATGCCCCTGCCCCAGGGGTGGTACTGATGGTTCCATGGAGGATCCCAATGGGGATACGGTGGGGAATTTGAATCAGAATGCAGCGAAGCCTCCGAGGGACCATTCTGTTATGCGACATTTCAGCAGCTCTTCTTGGTCTGCAGAACCGGTTAGTGTAATCAAATTGAAATTGCATGTTTCTGTTTTCGTGGGTCGGATATCATCAAGATTCAACAACACCTGTGCAGCATTTTGATGGCTTCACACAATTTGGTTGAAAGAAAACCAGGATTTAGGAAAACTTGGAACATATTGGTTCCTCTCATTTATTGTTTTGATATTATACTAGGACTTGTTAGTATAGTAGTTGTATTATTACAAAAGAGGCTTTTGGCGTGTTTGGTTCCACCTTTGAGATGCAGTTTTATGATACCAGACATGATTTCCTATTTCTCAAACAGTTTTCAAACGTGTATATGGATCCGATTGTATCTGCAGCTAAATGCAAAAGGGTCGATAAAGTTTCTGGTGATTTATAAAAAGCTGCAATCTTAGGATGATTTTTCTTGAAAGTTTAAATGGCACTTTACTATTAAACTTTGGAGCAATTTGTTGGTTCATGTCCTTGTTTTGATCGGTTTGTTTCAAGTATAGTGAAAGCACAGAAAGAGAATTCCATGGAAAGAAAGTGGATTGTTTATTTGTTGAAGCTGCTGTTATCCATGTATTTTGACGTAGTCCTAGCTAGTAATTATGCCCTATCTTCTTCTTTCCAGGAATCAAATATTAGTATTACTGGACTTAAATCAAGCACAGAAAAAAAATCAGACTTTCCACTTGAAATTCGATCTGGAAGCTATTCTGATAAAGGACCAAAGCAGTACATGGAGGATGAATTCATATGCATTGATAGTCTTAGTGAATGTGACGGTCTAGGAGCAAACCTTCCTTCTCCTGCAGCATTTTACGGGGTATGTTTCTTGTGTTGAGTTAGATCGATCCTATTATTCACCTAATGAAGTGGGCAAATTCTCTTCGTAAGTGGAGCAATCTATAAGATATGAATGAATTCCCCATCACTGATTAACCACAGTGACCTAAAAGATTTACAAAGATTAATACATCAAAGAAACTATTTCTTCGACTACCATGTTTTGATTGGTATTCCAATCTTGTTTCCTTTTGCATGTCCCTTAGATTAGGCATTCATGGAGATTGATGATATACAGGTATTTGATGGACATGGTGGCGTTGATGCAGCAGCATTTACAAGAAAGAACATCCTCAAGTTTATAGTTCAAGATGCTCATTTCCCATCTAACATTAAGAAAGCAATTAAGAGTGCATTTGTGAAGGCTGATCTTGCTTTTAGAGATGCGAGTTCTCTTGATAGCTCTTCAGGCACCACAGCTCTGATAGCCCTAACGTTGGGAAGGTAAGGGACTGAGAACCATATGATTCGAGCAATGATTTTTAAACACTGTTGGTCCTTGCATATATGAATTTGAATGCATGCTGCTACTACATGCTAATTGTACTAGTAATCTATTTTGCAGTTCCATGCTGATTGCCAATGCAGGAGATTCTCGTGCTGTGTTGGGCAAACGAGGCAGAGCAGTTGAACTTTCCAAAGACCATAAACCAAATTGCACTTCTGAAAGATTAAGAATTGAAAAACTTGGTGGAGTGATCTACGATGGATACCTGAATGGCCAACTATCAGTGGCTCGTGCTCTTGGAGATTGGCACATAAAAGGCAGCAAAGGTTCTAAGAGTCCTTTAAGCTCGGAGCCAGAACTTGCTGATATGGTGCTGAGTGAAGAGGACGAGTTTTTGATAATGGGGTGTGATGGATTGTGGGATGTGATGAGCAGCCAGTGTGCTGTGACAATGGTGAGGAAGGAGATGATGCAGCATAATGATCCGAACAAATGTGCAAAAGTACTTGTTACTGAGGCCCTTCAACGCAACACTTGTGACAACCTCACAGTTGTGATTGTGTGTTTCTCCAAAGATCCACCTCCTAAAATTGAAATTCCTAGATCATATAGGAGGAGGAGTATTTCTGCTGAGGGCCTTGATCTTCTCAAGGGTGTTTTGAATGGTAGATGAATAAATGAAGTTGCTGATTTGTACAGATTATTGAGTAGGGTGTTCTTCAGTGGGGATTTTTCTGACTAACTGCTACCCCTGCTGCACTTGAACATTGTTGTTTGCTTAAATGTCAATAATAATGTTACACAACTTGTAACAATTCGAATTGGGGAGTATGATTATTACAAGGACTATTATCACCCGGCAAGGTCACACATACTTCTGGTCTTGTTGTCTACCACAAGGTTCTTGAAGTCCAGTTTTTGAGTATCCTTCTGTGTCAGTCTTCCCATTTTCAATGGCGGGAAGTGATACAAATACACAACACAATATAGCAAGCTTCCATTGTCCACCGAAAAGAGCTATGAAGTAAATGATTTGTATTTTCCGCCCTTAGTTTATCTTTTACAACATTTTCAAGTCATTGTAAATTTGTTAGGAACATTCACTGTGTTTTCTTATTGTTGTTGACCTGTCTTTGCCTTTACACATACATATGGCAAATTAAAGGAAAAACAGACAATCACTTATCAAGTTGAAAATGACTCTGTTAAAAAGACAAATATGGACATAATACTTAGAAGGATTGATAGTGTTAAACAAGGGTGTTCATGTGCAGCATCATTACTACAATCTTGTCAGGGATATTCTCTCTATTAGTACTAATTAATTCCCTGGAATCTTTATTGTGCAATCACATTTTCATAGAAGCTAATCGCCATAGAATTTTTCATCTTGTTCCTAGTTGGTTATTTCTTCCTGTGCTCCGATAATATCAACACACACTTTTGTTCATTTAGAACAGGTTAAACGAATGTACAAAATAATCTTTTTGGAATCAAGGAAAAACTTACTTAATTCAGAATTACGATTGTACGTAAACTTGTATGATGAAAGAAGAGGATATAGGTTGATATACTTGAAGTGCATGCATAAAAGTCTTCCTATTTTTCTTTGCATTGCTTTGTTAACAAATCATTCAGCTGTCGTTTTCTGTGATTAGTGTCCCTTTGTTTTAGGCCCCTTTTATGAGAAAAAAAGTGTCTTAAATACAATTTTCAATAAAACCATACGCATTCAAAAGTATATCTATTTTGGAGCAGACAACCTATAAAAGCTTAAAAACTTAAGAGTGATTTGTTAAGAGTCTAAGTATAAGTTAAAAATGAAAAAGTTAAGCAATGTGAAAAAATAAAGGAAAAAACCATAAACTTTAAGATTTTGTATGAAAAATGTGGTGTCAGCTATTATATAGGTATAGATTCTTAATAAGGATAGACAAAAATGATTCATTTTTTCTTTAAAGGGAACACATTTGCATTGAGTGGGGTGATTTGTTCAGCGGGAAAAATCATTGTTTGTGGCAAGATTTTTTAGTCTTATAATCTTTGTACTTAACCTCGGTTGATGAAATGCATAAACTTTGGAAAGTATTGGCATATCGTAGATCTTCCTCAACCCCTTATCTAAGGCGTTTCCAATTCCAAACGCATTCATCTACATCTTCATATTCTTCTTCTCCACCAAGCGAGGATCATGTTTCACAGCTGATACTGGACCAGAAATCTGCTACCCAAGCGTTGGAATGCTTCAGATGGGCGTCCACCGTCCCCAACTTCGCCCATTCTCAATCCACATACCGCGCCTTGATCCACAAGCTCTGCACATTCCGCCGTTTCGACACTGTCAAGCAACTGCTCGACGAAATGCCCCAATCACTCGGTGCACCACCCAATGATGCCATCTTTGTCACCATCATCCGCTGCCTCGGCCGGGCGCGGATGATTAGAACTGTAATCAAAGTGCTTGACTTGGCGTACAAGTTCCACGGCAGCCCCTCCCTCAAGATTTTCAATTCAATTTTGGATGTGCTTGTGAAGGAGGATATTGACATGGCTAGGGAGTTTTATAGGAAGAGCATGATGGCGAGTGGAGTTGAGGGGGATGATTACACTTTTGGGATTTTGATGAAAGGGCTGTGCCTCACTAATAGGATAGGTGAAGGTTTTAAGCTCTTGCAGCTTATTAAGTCCAGAGGGGTTACTCCAAACACTGTGGTTTACAACACTTTGCTTCATGCACTTTGTAGGAATGGGAAGGTTGGGAGGGCTAGGAGCTTGATGAGTGAGATGGAGGAGCCTAATGATGTTACCTTTAATATTTTGATATCTGGGTACTGTAAGGAAGGGAATTCAGTTCAGCCTCTTGTCCTGCTGGAGAAGAGTTTTAGCCTGGGATTTGTGCCTGATGTTGTCACTGTTACTAAGGTGCTGGAAATTCTATGCAGTGCTGGCCGCGCCACAGAGGCCGCCGACGTTTTAGAGAGAGTTGAGAGCATGGGAGGTTCGCTAGATGTTGTGGCTTACAACACCTTGATAAAGGGGTTTTGTGGAGTGGGGAAGGTGAAGGTTGGACTTCATTTTTTGAAGCAGATGGAGAGCAAAGGCTGTCTTCCAAATGTGGATACCTACAATGCACTGATATCTGGCTTTTGTGAATCTGGGATGTTGGATTTGGCTCTTGATCTTTTTAATGATATGAAAATAGATGGGATCCAATGGAACTTTGTTACATTTGACTCATTAATTAGGGGTCTGTGCTCAGAAGGAAGAATTGAAGATGGTTTTTCTATTTTGGAGCTAATGGAGGAAAGCAAAGAAGGCTCTAAAGGGCGCATCAGTCCTTACAATAGCATAATATATGGCCTGTTTAAGCAAAATCGATTTGATGAGGCAGCTGAGTTTCTAACAAAGATGGGGAACATGTTCCCTAGAGCTGTTGACAGAAGCCAGAAGATTTTAGAGCACTGCAAGAAGGGGTCTATTGAGGATGCAAAGAGGGTATATGATGAGATGACTGATGAAGGTGGAATTCCAAGTATTTTAGTTTATAACTGCCTTGTTCATGGATTTTCCCAACAGGGTAGTATCCGAGAGGCAGTTGAGCTGATGAATGAAATGATTGCTCATAACTGTTTTCCTATTCCATCTACATTCAATGCTGTCATCACGGAATTTTGCAGACAGGGAAAAGTTGAGAATGCCTTGAAGTTGGTGGAAGACATCACCTCAAGAGGTTGTGCACCCAATACAGAAACATACAGTCCTCTGATTGATGTCTTATGTAGGAAAGGGGACCTTCAAAAATCCATGCAGGTCTTTAGAGAAATGGTAGACAAGGGCATCCTTCCTGACCCTTTTATTTGGAATTCACTACTACACTGTCCGAATCAAGAAAGAAGGGTCAATAAGAATATATTCAACATAGATGACATACTCTAGTACTCAGGTGGATATTGCAAACTCTGTCCCACAATCAGTTTCTTAGCTTCATACTCTTAATACTCCCCACATATTAAGTATTCAAGAATTGTTTATTTGGTTTGATTTCCACCGATGGGTTTTAAATCTAACACCAAGTGTTTTGGTCGTTTACTCCCAGTTAATTGTTACAAACCTTATCTCAATGACTATGGGTGTACATACCTTGAATTGCCTTCCACAAAGCTCACCGTTTCTAATTGGGTGTGTAGACTAAATTTCTCTTGGTTATCCGTATACTAATGAAATTCTGTATGTGTAAGTGCATTGCTAAAGGGTACACCGACAGATGACCAAGTTGGCAATGGGTAGGCTATTAGTTAGCTTGTCACTATCACAAACGAGGGATATTTGAGTTTTTTATTTGATCTTCATCTTTAAGATTTACATCAAATGGATTATCTTCACTCCTATCACACTTGACATGACTTTTTTGTACAAAATTTTGGACGGCTGTTAGAAAGATGAACAAAGGAGAGACAAAGTTGTGGTGTCCTTTCTCTAAGGGGACCAACAAAAGCCTTGGCCTTTAGTGTATAAATAAAGTAGTTATGATAAAAAATAAGTTCCCTTATAAATATCTGAGTTTACAAGTGTCCACCACACAAGAATATTTCTAAATTAAAAATGTTAACAAAAAAGTAAGATGAATAGCAAATCTCCTTTCACTAATCAAATTCTTGGAAATATTAGGAACATGTAAAAGATTGGATAAGAGTAATCCGGTTGGAAGGAAAAGAAAAAGAAGTTGAACTAACATGTAAGATAGACAAACTAGTATCATTATCTAATTTATTTTTCATTGCTTGTGTAAGTTGTCTTTGATGTGAAAGTTTGTGGACAATGCTTTATGTGGTGAAAAGCATCAGTCTCAGGATACCACAAGGAATCATTGATAGTGGAAGGAGTGTACAATAGAGAAGATGTGTCGGTATTTTCTAGAGACATGCATCCAGAGTGATTAGCACAAATAGTAGTTTGATTGTCAGATTCATACTTGTGCCAGCACGTGAGAGTTGTGTGACCAAACTTATTGTATCTTTGATATTGAATTTTCGAATTGGACCAAGAGGAATATGGTTGCCAAGAAAAATGATTTGAGTTTCTATTTTGACCCTGATTCTTGGAAAAAAAAAAAAAACTATTGTTTTTATTAAAAGAACTAGAAAACCTATTTGTTGAATTGTTTGGAGAAGAAGGACTGGAAGTTTGATTAAAACTTAAACTTTCAGCAATCTTGAACTTTTTGGAGTGTCCTCCTTGTGACAGCAACAAGGCATCAATGTCTTCACTGTATAAGGATCACTGTATAAGGATGTTAGGAATCCAAGTGTGAGTCTAAGTCCCACATTGACCAGAATTGAGAAAGTAGAGCACCATATAAGGATCAAGGCCCATAAACCCATTGCCTTAAGGTTTTGGGTTGAGAGTGGTGTCAGTATCTTATGTGGTTAGGCTCATATCTCATTGGTGTTGTTCTCCCCAGTGAAACCCCTCCTTATAATCCTAACAAGTGGTATCAGAGCCGATGGTTAAAATCGGTTCAGACGAGTGCAGTAAGGTCCCTGTATCGAAAGTCTTCCTGGCAAAGGGTTCCAGGTAAGCGTGTCCCGTTAAGATGAACGGCGGTACGAGAAGAGGTACTCGTGGTTGGGAATGCTTCCGCTGGAGGGGGAGTGTACCAATGTGGTTGAAGGGACTCCAAGTGTGAGTCTAAGTCCCACATTGACCAGAATTGAGAAAGTAGAGCACCATATAAGGATCAAGGCCCATAAACCCATTGCCTTAAGGTTTTGGGTTGAGAGTGGTGTCAGTATCTTATGTGGTTAGGCTCATATCTCATTGGTGTTGTTCTCCCCAGTAAAACCCCTCCTTATAATCCTAACAAAGGATTGACACGAGACAAAATGGAAGTGATGAAGCTGTAATATTCACCGAATAACCCATTTAAAATAATTTTAATGTGTTCATCACTTGAAATAGGAATCTCTAAAACAACTAATATGTCTACAATCTTCTTAATATCAAGAAGATATGTGGTGATTTACTGTCTTTTTTGGTTGTCTGAATTGAACTTTTAGCTTTTTTATCTTGTTTTTTTAAATGTCAATTTTGTCCAGATTTGAGAAATTCTGGATTGATTTTATTGTTTGAAACATTTTCAGGTGTCGAAAACTATAACGGTATATCAGACCTTCCAAGAACTTCACAAGTTGGATTTTTTCACAATGACAAAACTTCTTGTTGCCAAATCAAAATATTATTATGGTCCAATATGTAAGAGATAGGTGTGTTGAATATGTGAGAAAGAAAAGTTTCAAGATGTTGCAGAATGCATGGGGAAAAAAAAATGGAAAACTGAACAACTTTAGATGCTATAAAATATAAAGGATAAAAAAATTAAGGGAAAAGACTTTTTGGTATAATCAATGATCATTAATTCTATTTATGTTTGTTGAAATCTTGTAATTTTACTTTATTTAGAGGGCATAAATATTCATAAATATTATACAGTTATAATTAATTATTTATTTAATATACACAAAACAAAATTAAAAAATAATTTTATATGTTTAACACTTTATTATTTAATAATCGATATACCAGAATGCTTAACTTTTTTATGTTCACTTGTTACTTTCTTTATTAATTTAAGTTTAAGTTTAATTATTACATTTTCATTTTTGGCAACATTAAAATATAAGAGAAATTATATTATGTAAATTATCATTATAATTGTATAATTTTTATAGGTATTTTTATATTTTAAATAAAATAAAACTACATTAATAAATATTGAGATCAGACTTTATTTAATATCACCTTATTTATTAATTATTTTTAATCCTGTCCTAAAGATTGTATAGAATATATGTAAATATAGAAAGAAAAAAATAGATATAACAAAAATGTGAAATATTATATCTGCTTATTTATTAACATTAATAAGTACCATAAACAGGGGAGTACCCCACTACAATACTATTATTATATTACTCTAAATAATCTTGATTTGATACAATTTGCAAATATTGCAACCTGTCATAAAAATCTAATGAAATTATAACTTCCAAGAAAATTTAAAAACAATAAAATACCCAAAATCTATTGATTTTTTTTAAATCGGTGTCTAATCAAATGTTGGAAAAGTTATTATTATTCTTTTCAACTATTTTGGTTGATCCATCAGTGACTTGAAAACTTCAATTTTTTAAAATATTGAATATAAAATAAGAACATGTTTCATTCAAATTAAAATAGAGTATAGTTCATTTTTAAATAGAACATATAATTTCATGGGAGTGGAAGATCTCACTTTCTTAGAATAAGATCCAAGTAATCGATATATTCAAATACAATAGGAGGTTGACTATAAGAAGCTATAAACACTCCTTAAATGTAATAGTCTTTTTAATATTAGAATAAAAAGTGTGATTATTTTATGTTTACACGTGTGTATTAATTTAGTTTTTTCTTTTAACCTTTCACAGTTTAAAAGAGTTAGATCTGACTTGACTTTGAAGAGAATGAGGTCAAATAATTACTTGAAGGGAAACAATCACTCATATTACTTCAAGAGCTTTTTCATTTTTTTAATCCAAAACCTCTTTTGCTCTCTTTTTATTGGGTAGTTTCTTACTTCACCTGCAATCTCTTTGGACTTTGGATAGCAACAGTAATTATACAACTTTAACTAAACAACCTGTCACGGGTAAACCGTTAGAGTCATATATATATTTATTGAAAAACCAATAAAATATCATGGCCATGCATGCACCTTATCATTGCATATTAAACATAAAATAATATAATAAGAATCACTGATCTCCTTTATATAACAAACATGACAAAAACAAGGAAAAAAAATACCCTACTTTTGAAGAACTACTACAAGATTATATAAAATCCACAAAATGAAATCAAATAAAAGCTACAGAGAAACTAACACGACAAGTAAGATTAGTCCTGTCAAAAGACAAACATAGCCGCCACCACAATACTTTATCCAACAACCCTACTTGTTGTGTTATATAATGGTGATATATATTGAAATTGAAACACCAAAAATATCATAACTTTAGCATCAAATTCAGCACCCTCTGTTGCAGTATTCCAAATTTCTGACAAGGAAGCGATTCACACGTAATTTGTGATAGAACAGAGTTGAGAATTGAGAAGTGTGGAGTAACAGAAAGAAAGAAACAATGGTGTTCTCCAAGGAAGAAGGGTCCTCTTCCTACACCCTTCCACCCTACCCTAGAGAGGACACACCCCTCCTGGGAAAGGCACCAGCTTTGTCCTCCAATCTCAAGACCTTCGCTAACATCTTCATCTCCATCGTCGGCGCCGGCGTGTTGGGCCTCCCTTACAGCTTCAAGCGAACGGGCTGGCTCATGGGCCTGCTCATGCTCTTCTCCGTCGCCTTCCTCACCTACCACTGCATGATGCTCCTCGTCCTCACGCGTCGCAAACTCGAATCTTTAACGGGCTTCACCAAAATCACCTCCTTTGGCGACCTGGGTTTTACGATCTGCGGCCCAGTGGGCCGCTTCGCCGTCGACGCCATGATCGTCCTCTCCCAATCCGGCTTTTGCGTCAGCTACCTCATCTTCATTTCCTCCACCCTCGCGTTCCTCACCAACAACGAAACGACGCCGGTTTTCCTCGGTTTCACCCCCAAGGTTCTGTTCCTCTGGGCCTGCTTCCCCTTCCAGTTAGGACTGATTTCGGTTCGCACTTTGACTCATTTGGCTCCGTTGAGTATCTTCGCTGACGTGGTTGATCTCGCTGCGAAGAGTGTTGTGATGGTCGAGGATGTTTTTGTTTCTGTTAAGAATAAACCCGATTTGAAAGTGTTCGGGGGTTTGTCTGTGTTTCTGTACGGCATAGGTGTGGCCGTGTATGCTTTTGAGGGAATCGGAATGGTTCTGCCGTTGGAAAGTGAGGCGAGGTATAAGGAGAAGTTCGGTAGGGTTTTGGGTTTGGGGATGGGATCGATTTCTGTGCTGTTTGGTTTGTTTGGGGGTTTAGGTTACTTTGCGTTTGGGGAAGAAACTAAGGGTATTATCACCACCAATTTGGGTCCTGGGGTGATTAGTCTTTTGGTTCAGTTGGGGCTTTGTATCAATTTGTTTTTCACTTTTCCGATTATGATGAATCCTGTGAATGAGGTGATGGAGAGAAGGTTCTGTGGGTCTAGGTACTGCTTGTGGTTGAGATGGCTCATGGTGTTGCTGATTTCTTTGGTTGCGCTTTTGGTGCCTAATTTTGCGGATTTCTTGTCCCTGGTTGGAAGCAGTGTGTGTGTTGTGTTGAGTTTTGTGCTGCCTGCGATGTTTCATCTTATTGTTTTTAAGGATGAGTTGGGTTGGAGTTGTTTTGTCTGGGATGGAGCAATTGTGGTTTTTGGGTTTGTGATTGCAGTTTCTGGCACTTACACTTCTGTGATGGAGATTCTTTCCCCCACATCCTAATCATTCTGTTCAAAACTTTTCTGTATCTTTTTCTTCTGAATCTACTGATGAATGGAGAGTAATGGTAATCCAAAAATGTCTGTGATTCTTTGGATACATTGGAGAAACTAAGCTTATACATGTTTTAAGTATATGCTTGATGTTTGTTTCCGTGATAGTGATTCTTGCTGATTGCTCTCTTGGAAGGGAATTATTCTAGTTGGAATTGATGCTCCTGAATAAAGTGTTCAATTTGCTGAGTGATTTGTTCATCACCAGCTACAATAAAGGCATGCTAATTCTTTGTTGTTGGTTCATTTTTTGTGAAAGTTGTAGCATATGGATCTAAAAGGTTTTTGTCTGAGAAACATTACATTAGTTAATTGTTTAAAATTTCTTCTTCCTTTTGAAGTTCTGCTTCTATGAATCAAAGAGAGACCTTCCAAGAGATGATTCACATTCAATGAACCAATGCAAGCATGGGTCTAGAATGGCGACCATGTTGATTGTCTTTTATTTACTTGTAAAACCTGAATTTGAGCAAAAAAGTCACTGTTTTTTGAGTTAGATTTTGCAGAATTAATTGTTTCACAGCATTAACACCAGAAAACAATTATTACAGTTTTATAGTGCCGAATTTATGGTTCTAAATCATTGCAAAAGAAACGTGGATCAACGTGTATAGAGGGCAATAAAGAAAGACAGCAATTCATGATTTTTTTTATACAGTCTTTGAAATGAAGATTGAATTGAAACTTTATGCAAACTGTGACCCATAAAAAATTAAGGAAAGAAAAACTTAAATCCTACATCAGACTACATAAAGGTAGTTCGTCCATTTAGTTCAGGAAAAATTACACTTATGAAAGACTCGTTTTTATAGTTTAAAATTTTAAAATTGACACAAGTCTTTCTTATATGTTTAATAAAATAGCATGCGAACATTCCTATTTTAAATAAATATCCATATTTTTTTCATACTTTTAATAAACTAATAGTTGGACTTATACATCACACCACCAATTATATTCATTTCAATAACTTTATATTAAATTAAAATTTAAAAAGGTTGAGATCTCACAATATAAGAAGCCATTAAAAATAGACTTTCACGTTGTATTCAATAAAATTATATATCAACTTGTGAATGTAATAATTAATCAATACATAAGTGATCATAGATAAGTAATAAGTTGTGTTATGTTATGTTACATAAAATGTAAAAAAAAAAATATTTATATATATCGTGGTGATAGATTCAGGTAGTCTGCCTTTTTGTGAGTACGTTATTTTGATTTTTTTTTATCTTTTTAGCCTTTATATTGTGATAGGTCTAGTTAGTCTAATCAAATATTTCAAGAGAAGAAATAGTAAATCGATTTAAGATGTCATATAAGTAATAAAATATAAGTAATAAAGGACAATAAATAAAAAAATTAAAAAGACAGGTTGAATAACATATTATAAGAACTAAAAAAGTGTAATTAAAAATGCATTAAGAAAATGTTAAGAGGACAAAAAAGGTGAGGAGATGAGAGTGGATAAAGAGGAGATAAAGAAGAAAGAAAAAATAAAAACACTTTGAATATCTTAACTAATCCGATCCAATTTTCTTAGTTAATATATATATATATATATATATATATATATATATATATATATATATATATATATATAACAATTTAAAAACTGATGTATAATAAAAACAATTTTAAAATTGATTACAATATATATTTTACTAAAAACATATCGAAAGAATCTATATTAATCAAATCGGACAATTTCAAAAGGAAATGATCTTTACGTGTATTTTAAAGAGTTTGTAACACAAGTAATATATATATATATATATATATATATATATATATATATATATATATATATATATATATATATATATATATATTTGTGTTTAGGAAAAAAATGAATCAAACTTATCTTACCAAAATTTTGATAAGGTAAGTTTTACCTAAAACAAAGGAAATATTAATAAAAAACATTTTAACTAAAAAAAATCATATTATATAGTTATATTTTTATTACTACACACAATACAATTTGTAAAAAAAAAACAGCAGTTTAAATTAAAAAGATCAAATTAATTTAAATAAAACTAAATGACAAAATAAAAAATTAATAAAAAGTTTTGAAATATAAAATTATAATTATATAATAATTTTGTTTTTTTTCCTAAAAACACAAATTTTATTTATATAATAAAATTTATACATCATGTCACTTTATCTCATTCTACATTTTTCAACAAACTTATCAATTAATTTTATTAAATATTTGTAATTTAATAAGTTAAGGTTAGAATATAACTTAACAACTTATATTGTAACAGTCAACTTATCAATTATAAATTAATTTATCACTTGTCAAAGAGATTATAAATTAGTTTTTAGAGAAATGCTGCAAATAAAACTCTATAAAGCATAACATATTCTCTAACACTGAAAATAAAACAAATCCTCTCTGCACTCATGATGTTACTTACACATTTAGCTTTTCATGCCATTTTTTCAGCTTTTAGGTCCATCAAATTTCAAAAGAAGCTACAAATAATTTCTCACGTGATTTTATTTTAACCACACCAACCTAAAACAGAATCTGCGTCCAATTGATTCTACTCCATTTTACTGTCATATTAATTGCCAGCTTCACAGGTATATGAAATCTTAAAAGGGAAAAAGAATGACTGATAAAGTTTAAGAACTTACCATCAGTAAACAAATTCAGCTACAAATACCACAACATTAAAATGGAAAAGTTAATGAAACACTTTGAATGGAGTAGCTCTTTTTTCTGAGACTGTCATGCCATGTGCCAGTGTGATCCTCCTCAATCATATCTAAGAGATGATGCTTTATGTTAGAGAGAAACTGTAGTAGAGAGGTATTAAATGAATGTTTGAAAGGTGTTTGAAACAATTCATAAATGAGAAGAATAATAAGCACTTTCTAAGTGAGTAGCATTACAAAAAGTAAGAAAAAACATGAACTTTTAGTTCAACACTATTGATGGCGCATTAGACTAACAAGTCAAATCAAATCTAAACAAAATGAAACCGAATAAATAAACCAAGACTTTTAAGATTTACTACTAAATTAACCCATGAAATTATTGGTTGTGGTAGTAATTAACCATGTCATTACCTAGGAACCCTAGAAAAACAAAGAAACCATAAAGACATACATTAAAAAAAAAAGGTGCATGATGTTGGAAATGACAGAAGCCCACAAAGCTGTTTCAGAGTATGATTGCTCCACCTCACTTGGAAACAGACAGTTGAAATTATGGAATCCCGAAAATAGTCAATGACAGAGGTAAACCAAGCGAGGAAAACGAAGGGCATAGAGGGAATGATAAAGACGAAGGGCTATGAAATTGGAGTAGGAAAAATGGAAGACCCACACATCACATGAAGAAAGAAAGAGAAAAAAGTGGAGGAATAAGGAATAGGAATTGCATCCTCCAAAACAAAAGCCTCACACACCGCAAATATAATAACGCTTCATCCTCCTAAACAAAGACTTCGCGTCCAAGCAATTTCCGAGTTAAAGAAGATATATCAAAAGGGAAAAGCAGGGCGAATCAGTGGAGGATTTTGAAGAAAGAATCAGATTTTGAGTTTCTTTGGGTGAATCTGAATAGATCAGAAGGTGATGTCGTGTTCGTCGTCGTCGGGGTCGGAGGAAGACGATGAGGGATTCGACTCTTACCGGAAAGGAGGGTACCACGCCGTCAGAGTCGGCGATCAGTTCGGCAGCGGCAGGTACATAGCGCAGAGAAAATTGGGTTGGGGTCAGTTCTCCACCGTCTGGCTTGCCTACGATACTAAAACTTCTGTATGTTTCTTACCCATCTTTTTTTTTTTTCCGTTTGTTATGTCAGTTTTTTTTTTCTTTGTTTTCTGCAAAAAGGCGTCGTTTTGAGACCACCCTTTTTGGGTTTGGATTTTGGGCTGTGATGAGTGTACTGGGTTTGGAAATTTTCGTTGTGTTTTGTTGGTTTGAAATTTGCTTCCTTCGAATGTTGTGGAGGTTCCGGGATCTTCGGTTCTTGTTTGGGCACCTTTATGTCGTTTTGTGTCTGAGATTATTTGGCTTCTTGATGTTGATTGCTTGCCACTATGGAAATACGAATCTATGATTCCTTCTTTTGTTCAACTTGTGTCATAAAAAGGAATCTATGCATGTTGGTTTAACGGGAAATGGTGAATGGTCCTCACAGAATGTGACCACCTGGTTTACATGGGTGATAGATTTGTCTGTATATAGAGGGGCAATAAATGTGCCCCTGCTGCTTCTGTTTGAACGGCTTGATTCTGATTTGGTGACGATTTTGTGTATTAAGCATCTTGGTAACCGTGACACTGGTGTTTAACCATAAATCGCATAACTTGTAGTTAGTTATAGGTTCTTGCTAGTGCTTGAATTTAGAAAGCAGAAAATTGGGCAAATCCCAAGAAGAAAATAAGTTTAAGTTGTACACATATGCACAATGACACTCTTCATTGATCACGTCCAACTTCATCCTTTGTTCATTTATGTGTGCTTTTGGTTCAGAAACCTTGTATGAAGGTTAAACATGTATGTACGGTTGTGTGTTTATTCTCAGAGATTACCTTAACCTCCCCAAACAATGGTATTTTCTTGTTATTTTTGTGCACCAGCTTTCATTTTTCTTTTGCACTTTTGTCTAATTTTTAGATTGTGGTTTTCAGTCATTTGTTGCACTCAAGATCCAGAAAAGTGCGGCTCAGTTTGTTCAGGCTGCCCTTCATGAGATTGATATTCTTTCATCCATTGCTGACCGTGACCCATCAAATTCAAAATTTGTAATTCAATTGATTGACAACTTTAAGCACAATGGTCCAAATGGACAGCATCTATGCATGGTCCTTGAGTTTCTGGGCGATAGCTTGCTTCGCTTGATCAAATATAACCGTTACAAAGGCCTTCCATTGAATAAAGTTAGAGAGATTTGCAAATGTGTTTTAGTTGGTTTGGACTACTTGCATACTGATCTTGGTATAATCCACTCTGACCTAAAACCTGAAAACATTCTTCTATGTTCAACCATTGATCCTGCCAAAGACCCTTTAAGATCTGGACTCTCCCCAATTCTGGAGCGACCTGAGGGAAACACAAATGGTGGAGTATCAAGTCTTATTGAGAAAAGGTTGAAAAGGAGAGCAAGGTCCGCAGTTGCTAAGATATCCGGAAGAAGAGGGACAATGGGAGAAGATGTTGCAAACACCGATAGAAACATTAATGGGATTGATGTGAGATGCAAGATAGTAGATTTTGGAAATGCTTGTTGGGCTGATAAGCAGTTTGCAGAAGAAATTCAGACAAGACAGTACAGAGCACCTGAAGTTATACTGATATCTGGCTATTCTTTCCCTGTTGACATGTGGTCTTTTGCTTGCATTGTTTTTGAACTAGCCACTGGAGATATGTTGTTCACACCAAAGGGTGGACAAGGTTTTAGTGAGGATGAGGTATGATGATTTCATTAATACTATAATGCTTAGTTACGTTTTGAAGTCTTATGCATTTATAAGTAATTCCATATTTTTTAAGGAGGTTCCTTTGGCTTCAATTTGGTGTAAAGCGTGTGATCTTTTTGAAGGTAGCAATACTATCAGAAACGATTTGAAAAAAATGGTTAAATCTTGTTATATTTGTCGCTAATACTTACAAATACACTTATATTACTTCTATTGTGGAATATGTGAAAGATACATAAGAATAGAATTCATTGAATCACCTTGTTAAACCAGTAAGCCAGATGTCAGTTTGACAAATTTTCTGTACTGTTTTACTAAAGCATTTTTTGCATCGCTCATGATAAACTAGTTTCGACAAAATACTGTCTCAAGTACCAAGATTATTTTATAATAATGTCTCTTCTGTGCCACACGAGAGATCTTATGTAACAATTTATATCTGTAAGTATTCATGTTTTCATCTTTTTATGATCCTTTTACAGGCTACAGCCCTGTTGTGAGTGGAACTAAAAAGTTTTTTTTTTTTGTTTCTGGTTGTGTTTGAGTTTTTATAATCATAGGGTGAAATTGAAAGTTTCACGCTTGTGATCTGTGATCAACAACTCTTGAAAATAGCTACAGTAAGAAATCTATCAAACTGTAGTTTCCAAAGCTGAAGCTTTTAATCTTAGCTGATATTCTTTGATCTGTTTATCAACAAAAAGGAACGAAAAAATCACCACGGTCATTAATGTAATTGAACACAAATCTACCCTAAAGATTTTTTTAGCAGAATACTAAAATCTGCATTTTGTTGATTTTAGGATCACCTTGCCCTGATGATGGAACTCCTTGGAAAGATGCCCCGGAAGGTGAGTACACTCTGAACACTTTGTTCATATAGTTTCTTGAAGAGCTATTCTGCCATATCTAATGCTTGTGAGTTGCAGATTGCTATTGGAGGAGCTCAATCCAAGGATTACTTTGACAGGCATGGGGATCTAAAAAGGATTCGCAGGCTAAAATTCTGTCCACTAGACAAATTGCTGACTGATAAATATAAATTTTCAGCTAATGATGCTCGAGAGTTTTCAGAATTTCTTCTACCACTCTTTGATTTTGCCCCTGAGAAGCGACCAACTGCGAGACAGTGCCTGGAACATCCATGGCTGAACCCTCCAAATCAAACTGCTCGAGAAAAAGTGCATGCTGGAATGAGCAACCTTCAGATCTCACAGTCCAAGGCATAGTCACATCTTTAAGCCCCTCCTTCCACATGAACTATTGATTGTCATATTATTATTTTTTATCAAACTTCAATAAGATTCTTTCTAATGGTTTATTAACTTCAAAGATGTAAATCAGCAAAGAATTTTGTTCCTCCACTGATATATCTGACACCAGAATTTGCCTGTATACTGTTCATATGTTGCAATTCATTACATCATCACATGATTTTAATTCAAGTCTCAGCTTTTCCTTTAATCTGAATTTGGAGTTAAGTTTCCTAAATCAAAAGAAAGAATCTGATTAACGTAATTAACCAATGTTGTGGATAAGGAAAATTAGATTTTCTGATAAGGATTAGTCATGATAAATATTTCACACTATAAAAAAAGCATAAGCGTTTATCGTTTTTTGGACTGTTCTAGATTGAAATGATGTTAGGAACCTGGGAGCAATGATGGGTGGGCCCAAGAAGGTCCAACGGCCCTTTACAGTTTCTTTTCACTAAAGTAAAATTGAGATCAAATTAAAAAAGGGAACGGAACGTGTGTACACTGTACTACAGTAAAATGTCACAAATTGTATGAAATTAAAAAAAAAAAATTTTATATATTTCTATAAATTCTATAAATATATTATCATTACACATAAATAATATAATTGAACGATCACAGTAATTTTGTAACTCCGCATTTCTAGTTACATTATAGCTAATCATCCTTCAAGTATTACAAACAAACACCACCATATATAAGTATATTTGCATCTCTCCTTAAATATAAACTTACTCAAGAATTCTGATCGGACAAGAATAATAACGGATCATGGCTAATAATTTTGGGTAGGGGTGATCGTGGATTGGATCATCCAATCCACCTCCATTTTGGATCTAAATAATTGGATTAGATTTTCGATCTAAATCCACTTTTTTAAAAAAAGTAGATTGAATTTTTTAAAAATCCATATCCAAATATTTAGATCAAGTTTAAATCCAGATATAAATATTTGGATCAAGTTCAAAATCCAAAATTTATTTTTCATAAAATAAGTTCAAATTAAATTTTTTAAAACTTGTGTCCATAGGGCTGACACCATAGAATTTGACAGATTTTTTGTCGGGGTCAATGAGGCCAAATTTCAGCATGGGATGAAGTTGAATGACTTTCGAACGAATTTTGGTCAGGGACAACGTGACCAAATTTGGCCAAGGTTGACATGACAAAATTTCAGTCGAGATCGACTTGACTAGATTCGACTGAATTTCGGCCAGGGCCGATTTTGCCTAATACGACCAAATTTTGGCCAGAGCCGACTTGGCCAAATATGGCCACATTTGGGCTAGGGCCTGATCAGTCAAATTCCGGTCAGGGTTGAATCCACTAAATTCGTCAGTCGGGACCGACTTGACTGAATATGACCAATTTTCTATCACAACCGACTAAGTTGAATATAATCAAATTTCGTTCGGGACTTACTCGACCGAATACGGCTAAATTTGGGTTAGTGTCGACTCGACCAAATTTTGGTCATGACCAACTCGACTGAATTTGGCCAAATGTAGGTCAGGACCGACTCGCCTAAATATGACCAAATTTCGGTCGCGATCGACTCTGCCGAATACGACCAAATTAAGGTTAGGACCAACTCAGTCAAATTATGGTTGAGGCCAACACGACCGAATTTTGATCGGAGTCAATTCGACTGAATTTGGCCAAATTTCGGTCGTGGCCGACTCAGTTGAATACGGCCAAATTTTGATTGTGACCGACTCATTTGAATACAGCCAAATTTCATCCTAGGCCGTTTCAACCAAATACGACCAAATTTGGGCCAGGGTCGACTCGGTCAAATCTCAATCGAGGCCAACTCGATTGAATTCGACCAAATTTTGACTGGAGCCAACTAGGCTAAATACAGCCAAATTTTGTTCGTGGTTGTCTCTGCCGAATACGATCAAATTTTGTCAGGCTGTCTCAACCTCTAGCCTAACCTAACAAAAAATATAAACTAAAAATTTGTATTGGATATTTTGGATTATCCATTTTGAAAATCTAGATTTAGAGTATGAATATACAATCCATAAAATATATAAAATGTAAATCAAATTGATATCCAGATCCAATAAAATGAATTAGATTTTTAATAAAATGAATATTAAATGGATTGGATAATGAAAATTAGATTTTTTGTTCATCCTTAGTTTAACTTTTCAGATCATCCTCTGCTTCCTTCCACTCATTTAGGAGTTCAATAAATATAAATTATTGTTGTTATCCTCATAATTTTTATTTTTAGGTGTTAAATAAACATTAATTATTACTTTTACCCTCGTATTTTTATTCTTTCACTTTTATACGTATTTAATATCTTTTTATTAATACAGTTTTTTACAAAAGTAAAATTTAAATTTGTTAGTACAAATTGATGGATACATTAACAATTCTTTTATTAAACATCTAAATTTTTTAATTAAATTGTAAAGTTTAAAATTTATGAATATAAATTTCAAGGTTTAGTGTTTACGGACGTCTCGCGTCTCATGTTTCACGTCACACGTCGCACGTCGCAAGTCGCATGTCGCACGTCGCACGTCTCACATCTCATGTCTCACGCCCACGTCGCACGTTGCACGTCGCACGTCTCATGTCTCACGTCTCACGTCACACGTCTCTCACGTCTCACGTCACACGTCACACGTCCCACGTCACACGTCCCACGTCACACGTCTCACGTCTTACGTTCCACGTTCCACGTCCTACGTCACACGTTCCACGTTTCACGTCTCATGTCCTATGTCCTACGTCCTACGTCTTACGTCCCACGTTTCACATCTCACGTCCCACGTCACACATTTCACGTCTCACGTCACACGTCCCACGTCACACGTCCCACGTCACACGTCTCACGTCTTACGTTCCACGTTCCACGTCCTACGTCACACGTTCCACGTTTCACGTCTCATGTCCTATGTCCTACGTCCTACGTCTTACGTCCCACGTTTCACATCTCACGTCCCACGTCACACATTTCACGTCTCACGTCCCACCTTCGACGTCTCACGTCCCACGTCCCACGTCACACGTCTAACGGCTCACGTCTCACGTCCCACGTCCCACGTCACACGTCTAACGGCTCATGTCTCACGTCTCACGTCTCACATCTGACGTCCCACGTTCCACATCCCACGTCTCACGTCTCAACTACCACGTCTCACGTCCTACATCCTACGTCTCACGTCTCCCGTCTCACGTTTCACTTCGCATGTCTTACGTCTCATATCTTACGTCTCATATCTCACGTTTCACGTTTCATGTCTCATGTCCCACGTATTACATTTCACGTCTCCCGTATCACGTCCCACGTCGTCTCACGTCCCACGTCCCACGTTCTACATCTCATGTCCTACGTCCCATGTCCCACGTTTCACGTTCCACGTCCTATATCTGATGTCTCACGTCCCACGTCCTACATCTGACGTCTCACGTCTCACCTCACGTCTTACGTTGCATGTCCCATGTATTATGCCCATGTTACCTTCCACGTCTCACGCTTACCTCCCACGTCTCACGTCTCACGTCTTACGTCTCGCGTCGCATGTCTCACGTCTCACGTCCTATATCCCACGTCTTACGACTGACGGCTCACATCTCACGGTACCACGTCATCTCACGTATCACGTCTCACGTACTACGTCATCTCACGTCACAAGTTCTACGTCTCACGTCTCACGTCCTATGTCCCACGTCTCACATCCCACCCTCACGTCTTACGTCGCACGTCTCACGTCTCACCTTCCACGTCCCACGTAGCACGTCTCAAATTATTGCACTGAAATACTTGATTCTTTCATAAAATAATGGTGCTTTGGTTTACTGGTTGCAGTATAGCTAAGGTTCTTCTTTGCTATTTATCCTTCTTCAAATAATAGTTTCTTATTAATCGAAAGAAGGAAGAGAAAAGGACATAATTTTATCGGAAATAGGAAAACTAACCTTATACAACAAAAGTAATTTGAAGCTTTTGCAGATGTTTGCTATCATTACATGGATGATTTTAGAAAAGTGTTTAGAAGTTGGCAGACAATATTTTTTTTTTGGTTTTCTATTCTGACATTAAATATGTGAAGAGATGTGTCACAAAATTCTAATCAAGAGTGGGAGAAAAATCCATTTTTTATAATCCAATCTATTTTTCTATGATCTAATCCATTTAATATCTATTTTATTAAAAATTCAATCCATTTAAAATTTATTTTATTGGATATGGATATCAATCTGATATATATTTTATATATTTTATGAATTGGATATTCATTCTCTAAATTTAGATTTTCAAAATGGATAATCCAAAATATCCAATCCAAATTTTCAGTTTATATTTTTGGTTAGGTTAGGCTAAAAGTTGAAACCAACTAGTTTAAATTTAGTCGTATTTGATTGAGTTGGCGTGACCCTATACAAAATTTGACCGAATTCTGTTAAGTCGGTCGCGATCAAAATTTGGCCTAGCTGGTCCTGGACAAAATTTGGAAGTATTCGGTTGAGTTCAGCCCGACCCAAATTTGACTGCATTGGGCTGAGTCAACCTAGACAAAATTTGACTGTATTCGACCGAGACAACCACGACCAAAGTTTGGGTGTATTCATCCTAGTTGGCTCCATTTAAAATTTGGTTGAATTCAATCGAGTGGGCCGCGATTGAGATTTGGCTGAGTCGACCCTGACCCAAATTTGGTCGTATTTGGCTGAGACGACCTAGGGTGAAATTTGGCCGTATTCAACTAAGTCGGCCACGACCGAAATTTGGCCGAATTCAGTCGAGTCGGCTCCGGTCAAAATTTGGTCGTGTTGGCCTCGACCAAAATTTGATCGAGTTGGTCTTGCCCTGAATTTGGTCGTATTCGGCAGAGTTGATCGCGACCGAAATTTGGTTATATTTAGGCGAGTCGGTCCTAACCTAAATTTGGCCAAATTCAGTCGAGTTGGTCATGACCAAAATTTGGTAGAGTCAGTACTAGCTCAAATTTAGCCGTATTCGGTCGAGTAAGTCTCGAACAAAATTTGACTATATTCAACTTAGTCGGCTGTGATAAAAAATTGGTCATATTAAGTCAAGTCGGTCCCAACCGACGAATTTAGTGGAGTCAACCCTGACCGAAATTTGACTGATCAGGCCCTTGCCCAAATGTGGCCATATTTGCCCAAGTCGGCTCTGGCCAAAATTTGGTCATATTAGGCAAAATCGGCCCTAGCCGAAATTCAGTCGAATCGAGTCAAGTTGATCTCGCTTGGAATTTTCTCGAGTCAACCTTGGCCCAAATTTGGTCACGTCGTCCTCGACCGAAATTCGTTCGAAAGTCATCCAAGTTCATCCCATGCTGAAATTTGGCCTTGTTGGCCCCGACAAAAAATCTGCCAAATTATATAGTGTCAGCCCTATCGAAAATCTAATCCATATCCATTTTGAATCCAAATAATGGATGTGGATCCAAATTTGTGTCCATAGGGCTGACACCAAAGAATTTGACAGATTTGGTCGAATACTTCCAAATTTTGTCGAGGACCAACCAGGTCAAATCTCGATCGGGACCGACTTGACAGAATTTGGCCTAATTCTGCCAAATTTTGTATAGGATCACGCCAACTCAATCAAATACGACTAAATTTGGGTCACTCCGTCTCAACCTTTAGCCTCACCTAACAAAAAACATAAAGTGAAAATTTGGATTGGATATTTTGAATTATCCATTTTGAAAATCTAGATTTCGAGAATGGATATCCAATCCATAAAATATATAAAATGTATATTAGATTGATCTCCAGATCCAATAAAATGGATTTTAAATGGATTGATTTTTTAATAAAATGGATATTAAATGGATTGGATCATAGAAAAAATGGATTGGATCATAAAAATTGGATTTTTTGCCCACCCTTAATTTTGGGAGGCAAAATAATACACCAAATTTTCATATATTTAACTATTATTACTACTATAATATAAATTAATATAAAATTTAGTATAATTGTATATACAAAAGAAATAACTATAACTACAAAATGAAATCATATATTAGATATTCATATATGATATATTTAAAGACCTTTTCTCAAAATCACATTAAGGAGTTGAATTTATTTTTTTTAAAATATAAATCTATTATTTTATTTTTCATCAATGTATATATTTTTTTAAGTTTAAGTTTAAAAAATATTTTATCATAATCAAATAAAGAATTCAAAGACCCAATTACTAAATGAAAAAATGTATGATAATTGAGTCATAATTAAAACTTGTTATGAAGAAAAAGTAATACATTATTTTTTTTTTTATATTTATAAAAAGATGAATATATAATAGCTCGTGAGATTAAAAATATAATGTTAATTATTGAACTAATATTTCATTATCAAATAAGAGAAAATATAGTTAATTTTTTCTTTAAGAATAAAAGTAAAATCAGATGAAAAATCAAAGTAAAGAAGATAAGAAATTTGTGTCTAACTTACTCTTTCTCCTTATAAACAAAAACAAAAACATGTGAAAGTAAAAAATAAATACAATAGGTAATAGACTAAAAAACAATAAAATAAAAAATAAACAAGTATTTTATTTATTATACTTTATTTTATATTTTATTTTATTATTTATTAATATTATGTTGTAAAATATAAATATGTCTATTTTCATTCCATCATTTATTCCTTGGAAACTGCTGTTTATATAACAATTAAATTAAATTAAATTAAATATAATTAATGATATAATAAAAAAAATAACAAGAAGTTAATTTGGTTTGATTAGAAATTTGTCATATATTTATACTTTTCATTCATTTTAGCTTTTATATTTGATTTTAACTCAATTGAGTTCCTTTTGTAAAAAAAAAAAATCAATAATACCATTTAAAAGTATCACATATTAAAATTTAAGTAAATCAAGTTATAAATTTTGAATATCTTTTTTGTTTGAATTCTTCTAATTTTGACATGTGACAATTTTTAAGTAAAAAATATAAATTTTAACATATAATGTACTTAATGGAAAATATCACATTATTTTTTTTTTTATGAAACTAAAATTCAATTCAATTTTTCATAAAAAATAAAAACTCAATCGAGTAAAACTAGTAAGCAAAATAAATAATAAGTCTAAATATAAAAAAAAATTACTAATTACCTATAAATTATTACATAAACAATAAATTTATTATATGTGTTTTTTTATATTATTGAATGAGATGTTGTTTGTCTATAATTTAAAACATTTTTTTTATTTGATAGTTATTTGTTTCTCATACAATAAAAGGAAGAGAGTTAAAATCACACAAAACTCCTAAAAATATAAGAGAACATCATTCAATCAATAAAAACATTTATTAAAATACAAATACCGTTTGAGAGAATAGTATTTCCAATTAACAAAACCAATAAAACTTAAAAATACACCAATAGAAGCAAAAGAGTAAGAATATAAAGATCTTAAAACGAAAGAAAAACTTACTATATTCAAATGTTTATGAGATAGATACCATTTACACTCTGTCACCTTGATGAGTTAGACTTAAAAATAAAGAGATAAAATAGAAGGGAAATTTTTTTAAAAGAAAGATAGATTACAAAATAAAAACTAACATAGAAAAACAATTAGCATTGCATTTATTAATATTAAATATTTCTTGACATTTTTATTACAACATAACTGGTTTGTATTGGTATAAATTTTTTAGAGTTATATGTAATGCATACTTTAATTAATACTTCCGTAAATCTTTTACTAAACTATATAAAATGCATAAATTTATTCATTTTATTTATTCATCAAATTACCCAAATTTAAAGTTTAGCCATAATGTAGTTATAAGTATCAAATAGAAGTTCCGTTGGAATGGAAAAAGAAAAGGCCAAATCTAAATGAAATGTTAGGGTAAATCAGATATTAATGTTAAACAAGTTTTAACACCATAGGTGGATAATTATCTAATGAAACAAAAAAAAAAAATGAAGGAAGAAAGGATAATAAAAGCAAAACAATTAAAATAAGAGCTCTTACACAATCATATAATATAATTTCCCTTTAAATCAGTTAAACAAATTGCCAATATTTTATCATCAATGCCACTAAGTACTCAATTCATCGGTAGCTGTCAGAAGAATGGAATTTGTATATCATAGAATAGTCAATATGGGTTGGTGGATCATAATATTATAAATGTAAGTTTATTAAAAACTTACGTAACTGCATCGTAAAAACATGTACTGGATAAATTTCCAAAAAGTTTTTAAAGTAAAGCTTTCATAACTTACCCATTTAATGCTGAAAAGTATTCATGCTTCATTTCAGTGGAGAATAACAGAGCAATGTTATTTGTTTTAAAATTATATTTTGACATTCAACTTTTCCCTTACTTCATAAGAAAAATGTATTATTTTCTTAAGTCAGAGTTATTTGGATTTTAAAATATTAATTAAAAGGAATTAAAATTACTATTAAAACCTGTAGAAGTTTACTTATAGAAAATCTCAACAATAATTACTGATCAAGAGGAGAACACCATCAGCATTTACGACATTTGAACATAACATGAGGAACAAGCAACAGATTAGCTAATAGCTTAATAGAAAGACCACAGATTCTCTTTTTATTCTCAATACAAATGCGGAATGGAATAAACAGCACAATGCTAAAGCTGTTGAATTCATCATTGCATCTTCCTGACTAAACTCGAACTTTGCCGTAAATTATCCTGAAATACAACTTTTAAACCGAAAGAACTAATGCAAACAGCTAAAAATCTAAATTTACATTTAGTAAGTTCAAATTCATTACAAAACCAGAGATGAACAAAAAAGGCCATATATGTAAAAAAAAAAAAAAAAACTTGATCGTTTCTACCACAGCTATGAACTTCTGTAATTGTAGTTTCTAGCCCCCAGTTATCTCAATTTAATCTGAATATTATGATTGCACAGCTTTACTTTGTTTGATACAAGCAGGTGTCTTGAACTCCTGGCATTTGCATGTTGATGTAGCCTCAATTGGCATCACTCTGTCAGAAGATGACTCCACTGGAAACAAAGCTTTATTTTCAGTGAATGGAACACTTCTAGCTCTCACACCTTCCTTTGGCTGTGCCCTATCTTTGGAAGTGCAAATGCTTAAGGGTAACTTCTTTAGTTTCACCCTTCCTCTCTTCTTACCTACTGAACACAGATCTTCTGATTTTTTCTCCTCTGCTTCCCCATTGTCTATTACCTCCATTTGGCTTGATCCATGATATCTGAATCCCTTCTTATCTTCCTTGCTTGAACACGCTTCTTGAAGAGAGCCTTCAGAATCAACCTTACTCACCACCACTGCATGCCCATTGTTCATAGATAAGAAATCCTGTCCAGTTACCATGTGGGAATCCGAAGCCTCAGTCATTTCAAGGCTCGAAAAGTTCTTAGGTTTTTTGTATTTCCTGCCTCTTGAGTCTGAATTTGGAGAATTCTTTGAGATTCTCGGAGAACTGTTCATGGCCCGATGCAACTTCCGGGCCAATTCTTCATCCGTCCCACAATTTTCAATTTGTTGATATTTTTTGTACAAGAAATGAACTGGGAGATGCTTCTTGAGCTTGTTCTTCTTCGGATTCCTTTCCTTGCTACCCATTGCCTCTTCGGAGAAAGAGGCAATGAAATCCAAAGCTCTCTTGGCAGATGCAACTGCTTTTGCGGCAATCTCGGCCTTTTCCTCAGCTGCAGCTCTAGCAGCCCTTGCAGCTTTCACTGCAGCCACCGCTTCAGCCTTGGAAGCCTCCACAACCTCCTCAGGGGTAATAAGGTTAGGGTTAGTGGGATGAGAACTCAACAAATTCTTAAGCCTGGCTTCAAATTCAACGGAGTAGGAAGAAGGTGGAGAGGCAACAGCCTCGGAAACTATAGCACAAGAAGCAACAACCCGCGATGGAGATGCTGCTGCAGCATCACCATCCGAGCTCTGTTTTTTCAATCCAGCAAGAAGACGCTTACGAGGAGGCAAAAGAACATCAGCATCCAAGTGATTAACATCACACACATTCTCCATACTAAAATTTAATTCAATTCTTCTCAGAAAACAACGAACAAATCTTCACACGCATTCCAAATCCATTCAGAGTCAAATGATTTCCTCTTATTTGTCGATCTATCTTACAAATCGAACTCCACATCAGCGATCAAACGAATAATTTTAAAAAAAACTACAAGATTCTCAACAAACCCTACAAGAACCTATCTAAGATGGTCGTGCTTTGGAAATGAAAATTGAATTCATCACCATCATGTTTTTCCATTCCAGCGCTTCAGTTCCTAACCAAAAAAAAAAAAAAGCAAAATCAAAATCTAGCACAATCGATTCAGCTTATCTCAATTATGAAAACGGAAAGCAGAACAACAAAACAAAAAGCCGTTAATAACCCAAAAAGCTGGCACGTGGATTCTGCAAACAGCAAAAGCAATTAGAATTCACAGAGACAGATAAATTGAAAGCAGCAAGGTGAGCAGAGTTTCGTATTCATTCACATACATACATTCAATTAATTCCATACGTTTCCACTTAAATTGAGAAAACAAATGAATCAAGAGTTGAATCTGGATTAAACCAATTACAAGGAATCAGCCAGAGTTCCGCGAGATTAAGGATCGAATTTGGAAGCATGGAGAAACAAAGAAGCAGGTCTACGAGTACCTGATCCTATGGAGCACTTGAGAGAAAACGGCGACGTATGGATTAGGGTTTTGGAGAAGAGAAAAAGAATAGGTGGTCAGGATGGTGGTGAAGGTGTTGGGGAAGAAAATCCAGAATCTGAACTAGCAAAAATAAAACCAAAGATTTTTTTTATTTTTCGTTTTTCTTTCTATTGTTAGTTTCGTGTTTGCATTTATTTTTTAATTTTTACTCGAAATGTCAGAAAGTGAAAGAATTTGGATGAGTTCTGTTTTCACATAGAAGCACGCAAGCCAACACACGCCAATCACTCACAACTACGTCACATTCAACGTTATAACTTTCTTCTGTACTTCCTTTTCTTCTCCGTTTTTTCAATAACTGTAACTAATTTTTCAACCTTACTTCCAAACTACCATGCTGTCTTGGTTTCTGTTACATACGATTATTTCTTTTTATAAAAGCTTGTAGTATTCTTTCAACACACTTTTTTGTAAATCAAACATTAATTTTTTTTATTTGATGCAATTAATTCACACCTTTAGCTAATAATTTTCTCACACCTTTCCTTGTCTCCTCTAAGTTATGCATTATAGTTTACAACAAAAGGTGAACTTTTTTTAAAAGTTTTATATAATATGAAAATATGTCGCCATTTAATACAAGTTTGGAATAAATTTTCAACACAACAATATAAAAAAGTATAATATTTGAAAAAAAATCTTTTATATTATAAATATATTGTTTAAAAAGTAATGTAAACTATTATTTACTTCGTAACATAACTAATCTCAATTAATGGTAATATATCTAGATAATAATTTAAGTATTGTATTTATAAATAGAGTTTGAGTGGTCATCGTCAAAACTTTATAAAAAGGTACTCATACGAATTTTGTAATTTATTTTTAAAAGAATCACATAAAATGTGCTTTGAGAAGAGTTCTTATGTTTCCAAGATATATTAACACCACTCAACCAAACGCCTATCATAAAACATTATTCCAAGAATCACCTTTCTCCACCGAGTAGCCATTTATATAGCTTGTGATTTTCCTTCAAGAAACACCCAAAGACTCATCCTATAATTCAAATTACCATTATACAACATTTCTATAGTATATACATAATACTTCAGGTAATACCTCAAGTTTCACTCTCAAAATATAAAACACCATGAATTTCTTTTTAAGAAATTTGTCAATAACCTTTCTATAATCTTATGTAATCATCTCAAGCTAACCTAGGTTAACTTATTATAGCTTGTGAAAGCCCTGATCACATAGTATATCCAATAAGTTATACATCGCTTAGGAGTCGAGATCAAACGTAGTTTAAATACTCCTTCCTCATTTCACCGTTCGAGACATTTTTTTTAAAAACAAAACCGTAACAGAACTTCACATTCCAAATGGACAATATCCGAATAAAAATATCTAATATACCACTTAAATAAAACTTTCTATCTTCAAATCTCTACATTTTTAAATTTACTATGAATAATACTCTCTTATATGAATCTCAACCTTATCAAAAGAGATAATATTTCTAAATATCTCACATTAACACCAAATAATCATATATATATATATATATATATATATATATATATATATATATATATATATATAAATTGGTCTATACAAGTGATTAAAAAATACTAACAATATTTTTTCACATTATGTGTTTGAGTATAATTTTAAGAAAAATAATATTTTAAAATTGAAAAAATAATTTATAGCTACACTGCATCATAATAATGTAATAAAGTTGGTTAAAATACTCCGTTGGTCATTGTTTTTGTATCAAAATCTCAATTTGGTCATCATATTTTTATATTAGTCTCAATTAGGTCCACATTATTGTAAATGAGTAACAATTAGGTATTTTCTATTAGTATGGAACTAACATCGTTAGGTAGGTATCAGTTCCTCATTCTTTCTGAATTTTATTTTATTTTAAATTTTTAATATCTTTTTAATTTTTTTCAAAAATATTTATGTCATGTGTCACGTATGTAGTGTGCTACATGTCAATCTAATATGGTAACACGTGTCAAGTTATTATATGAATATTAGTTTAATCCTCATATTTGTTAATGTGATTTGATTTTAGTTCCAAATTAAAAAAAAAATCAATTTAATGTGTTCCAAATTTATTTTTTATATAAATGTTATGATGATACTTTTATTAAAAGTGATATTTCTATTATATATTTTTAACAATATTAAGTTTATTTAAATTTGTATTTTATATTAAACTTTATTTAAATTTTATTTTAAAGTTATAAATATAGAGATTTATAAATTTATATTCGAAATATTTGCATATTATATCAATAATTTATATATAAATTTTAGAATTGGCTTAAAAGTAATAATTTTATAAATTTAAATGTAAAATTTTAAAATAATTTATAACAAATTAAAATAAATAAATTTTTATTTCTTTAATATTAAATAAATTTAATATTATTAAAATATTTAATAAAAATATTAATTTTAATAAAAATCATTATAATATTATATAAAAGTTAGATTTGCTCTAAATTTCGTGCGTATTTAAATCAAATTAAATTAATAAAAATTGAAAAAAAATGTGAAAGTGACACATAATACCTAATTAACAAAATTAGTTTTCTATTAACAAAAAATACTTAATTATTACTTATTTATAAAAATATAAATTTAATTAAAAATAATAAAAATATAAAGATCAAATTAAGATTTTAATAAAAAAAAGTACGAAAAAAATATTTTAACCTAATCTAAATAAGTTATTAATAAATTAAATGAAGGTACAGAACATGGACCATGATGAAAATTTAACTACTTAATGAACCTTTATTGTAAAAATCAAATTGAGAACCGATCAATAATAATGACAACTTGCCCTACTCGGTGTAAAGAACTCAAGTAAACACATTCACAATTTGACTGTCCCACGCAAAAATCATCAGGGTGATATTATCATAAGCTCAAGTTATATAAAACGT
Organism: Vigna unguiculata; assembly: GCF_037176805.1. Classification (NCBI taxonomy): domain Eukaryota; kingdom Viridiplantae; phylum Streptophyta; class Magnoliopsida; order Fabales; family Fabaceae; genus Vigna; species Vigna unguiculata. The sequence continues at coordinate 30,192,177 of NC_140793.1, forward strand.
TCAAACCGCCATTCAGCGCAGAATTCGAAAATAGCAAGACAGTGAGGCCTTTTCTCTCCCAGAAGTTTTCCCGATCAAACGTCACCGTCCGATCAGAAACCCTAGGAGCCGGTGAAGCGATCGAACATGCATGTTCTTCGTAATCGCAGCGGCAGAGTATGACGGCCAGCATAAAGCCTTTGCAAGAGGCAGTACGTAGTTCACTCCGTTCTGGCATTTTCTTGTTCGACTTCACGCGCGTCGTCGAGGAACTGGTTTTCAATAGCCTCGATGCTCGTGCCACAAAGGTATCACTCGAGAGAGAACTGAAAAGTGCTTTAGCTTCTAGAATTCGGGGTATACCGATTGAGCTGTGTTCTTTTTTACAGGTATCAGTGTTTGTTGGTGTTGGGAGATGCTATTTGAAAGTAGTTGATGATGGTACTTTTTTATTAGTTTTTATTTACAGAAATGAACGTCTGTTTATTTTTCTTGTTCACAATTCGGAGCTACTTGGCACATTTAGGTTTCGGTGTATCTTTATGGTTTCGATAAATGTATTTGTAGGAAGTGGAATTACTCGAGATGGACTTGAGTTGGTGGGAGAAAGATATGGTATGCATTTCTTCGTTTTTTTTTTCTTTTTTTTTATTTGCCTGCATGCTCCATGATATGTCTATACGTTCATTTAAAGTGAAAAAAATGTCGTGATTAGAAAGCCGCCAATAGACGTTTTATTGTTTTAAGATTTTCATGGTAATAATGCGTACTTTACTTTCAAGATAAAATCTTCTTTATGTATTGACCTTTAAGATTTTCATGGTAATAAAGCGTAGTTTACTTTCAAGATTAAATCTTCTTTATGTATTGACCTTGCCGGTTGTGTGCTCAAATCTCTTTTCTGGAGGTGATTGCGGGTTGTTAAATTATTTAATTTCCATTTAGTTTGTATACGCAGCTTTCCTCGGGGTCAGTGTTGGGAAATCTGTATTAAAAGGAGCTTTTATTTTCTTGATTCTAAAAGTATTAGTTAACAAAGGTAACTAGAGCGATCAGACCATTGTATTCTGTTGCAATGTATCTAACACAAGATCTAAGAAGCTATCATGAGTGACTTTTTGTTAGGTTATATTACATGCAGAGGAAAAAGGGAGCCTTCTTTTTATTTATTCTTCCATGAATTTGAGTTTCCTTGCTGCCTTTGATAATGTTATGTATGTATACTGAACAAGCAGCAACATCAAAATTTCTTAATTTGGTTGACCTGAATGTTACGAGTGAGAATTTCGGTTTCCGTGGGGAGGCTTTGGCTTCCATTTCTGATGTCTCTGTGCTGGAAATTGTGACAAGAACTCATGGAAGGCCAAATGGATATCAAAAAGTGTTGAAGGTAACTAATGGCAGAACTTCCTATGCTTTATTCAGGAAGACATGAATCATATTATAGATGCTATTGATGTACGTTTTGTTTAAGTTTACATTTTTAAATTGACTGCAGGGATGCAAGTGTTTATATCTTGGCATTGATGATGATAGAAAGCAAGTGGGCACCACAGGTAGTAATTTTGGTGAATCTGACGGTTGCTTTTTTCCTTTTATGTCCGAGAATTACACTTACTAATACTTGGATGACATTCATTTTCCCTTATTTTAATGGTAGTCTAGGATTTAAAGTCGTGAAAATCCTTGTATCTATTCCTTTTTGTCTTTGCATTCTCAATTTAAGCTAATTAAGATCCGAGGTCATTATTCTAGGGTTTATAGTTCTCTCGTTTTTCTGTTGGTTCTTATATATGTACATGTATAAGCTAAGATTTTTCTTATCCTTTAGCATATATTTCCATAAAATTTGTGGTTAGTTGGCAGAGGTGTATTAGCTTTATTTAATGCTATTGTAGCTTTTATTTAGCTAGGGTGTATGGGATTCTTCAATCTTCTTTCTCCTCTTTTCTTTCCCAAAAGACAGTTGCCATTTGAATTCCAAGCTACTAAATTTTATAACCAATTGTTTATCATGTCATCTATTGTAGTTGGTTGGTTGATAATGCCTGTTTTGACCAGTTGATATTGCTAGTAATTATAACTTTGAAGCTATGCTCAAGATCTATGAAGCATAGACTTTGACATCGACCCTTTCTAGATGCAACCTGGCTGAAGACTCCAACATGATTAATTTCCAAAATATAGGACACACACACACACACACTCCTTTGATCGTAGTTTGTTAAATTACATCCACTGAATGCAATGGTTGTTAATTAGGACCATTTGTTGGCACTATAGGAAATCTTTTACTTGGTGATTGCTAGATTAGACAACTTTTAATTTGTCTTACTTTCCCCACTTGAAAATAATTTTTTCCTTTGCTTTATTTAAGTTGTTTTCTCTTATAATTTCTCACCAAGAAATCTTCAATTTCTGCCCATATCCATTACACTTATCTGGATAGAAAGTTTTTTCTTGATGGTGAAAGTTTTTTCAGATTCTTCTAGCACAATGACTTGATTGCTAATTAAGGCCTTGTATCTTTTAGTTGTCGTCCGTGATTTATTTTACAATCAACCAGTTCGGAGAAAATGCATACAGTCCAGGTTCTTTTTCTCCTGTCCTACCACAAAAGTGATATGTATTTTGAAGTTGTACTTACCTTGTATGAACTCTATGACTATGTTTCAAATTTTTGGATTGACTGGTGAATTCCATCTCTAAATTGGAAGTCCCAATAAGGTACTGCAATCAATCAAGAAATGTGTAATGCGACTTGCACTTGTGCGTCCAAATATTTCCTTCAAAGTTGTTGATATTGAAAGGTATATTTTTCCTTCAAAGTTGTTGATATTTAAAGGTATATTATATCCGTTCAAAACAATTTGTATCTTCTTTTTTCTGGTTGACTAACATTCTCTTATACCTTACATTCAGAGAGGATGAACTCTTCTGCACACATTCTGCTTCTTCTCCTCTGTCACTTGTAACCAGTGGCTTTGGGGTAGAGGTCACAAGCTCTCTTCACTATTTAGAAGTTGAGAATGATATCATAAAGCTTTCTGGATATGTATCCAGTCCTTGCAATATTTTAAACATGGAGGTGACTCATGTTTCTAATATAAAAAGTCAATTGTCTATTTCATGTTACCCTTGCGTGTAGGTTCTTTCTGGGACCTCTCCCCTAAATTTTGATTCATTTTTGCAGGTCCTGCAGTATGTCTGTATCCTTGTGATTGTCCTATTTTAAATATTGTATAATTGGTAGAGTGGACTTATTGATGTCTGAAAATAATCAAATGCTTTAAACATTTTCATTGTTGACCTTAACATGATAAGATGTTAACTCACAATTTGTTTGCAAGGGCCCAATTCATAAGCTTCTGAGTCAACTGGCTATCAGGTTTGAACATCTGAACTCATGGACTACTGCCAATGAGTTCCGAAACAAGAAGAGAAGCAGGTGTCACCTGGGTCCGGCTTATCTCTTGAATTTAAGTTGCCCCCGATCTATGTATGATTTGGCCTTTGAGCCATCAAAAACGTATGTTAAATTCAAGGTATAGCTTTTCTTAGGTTCCCTTTTCATGTTTCATTTTATCTTGTTGGTGCTTCAATGCGGTGATAATGCATTCTTTTTCCCATGAATGATTTTTGTGAGGTTTTAGTCTAGATTCATGCTTTATATTATACTTTGTGTACTTTGGGTGGTGTAAATTAACTCCACCAAGGAACAATGACCAGAAGATTTGAACTTTCTTTTTCCCATATTCAAATTTTGCTATGAATTATTTTAACAAAACCATGCACTCTTTATAAATGTGATTCTCTCTTTTTTCCTCACATTTTAAGGATTGGACACCTATTCTAAACTTCATTGAGAAGGTCATCAAACAATTCTGGGAGGAGAACATAGCTTCTGGTATACCCTCTCACTGCATCATATTGATATATAGTTCAATGAATTAATAATTTTAATGCTTCTTTTATTTGAGATTCATGTAGTAGAGCCCTCCAATCAATCTGCATACATGGTACAAGAACAACAAGAGAAAGCATATGTCAATGTCATTTCAGACGTACCAGGTAAAGTTTGTAATTTTCATTATCAAATAGTTTCCTTTACAGTTGCACTAATTTAGTCTGATCATTTTTAACCATTTACATTTGTGATTTTTGTTTCATCTTCTATACTTTTTACGATAGAAATAAGGTCCTTATTTTTGCAGAAAAACATTGCTTGAATGATTTATATGCTACAATGGTTTGCTTTCTTTTTTAACATCTGAAGACTGTTGTCAAATATCTTCGATGCAGATATATCAAGGTTTAGATACCAAAATCGTAAGGATTGCCCAGATCTATTCTTTTCTACTTCAGACAAGCTAATTGAAGATGACTATCATCAATCTAACAGGGAAGATGTTAGAACCTCCATTGATTACTTGGAGGCCGTGATGTTCAAAGAGAAACAAAGTACAGGAGACTCTCTTTTTCAGACTGGTTATTCTGGCAACTTATTGGATGATTCACATGCCAAGTGCATATCCACTGTGACAAGAAGGCAGAACAGTTTGCTGATTCATGATAGCAGCAGTTCACTGGAAGGAGATAACTTTTTTTATGGTGAAATACCGGCTATAGAAAGTTTAAATGATTGTGTACCTTTTGATGCACCGAGTTGTTCACATGGAAGAAAATTCCATAAAGAAGCTGATGCGACCAGTGAAGCATTTCAAGATGATTTACATTCTAACTGCAATGGGTACAGTTATGATGTAAATATTAATGGGGATTTGCAGAAACCTTTTCTAAAGGGATGCTCTACTCCAGGAAGTATCCTGCTTAAGAAAGATTTCCTTGTAAATGATGGATATGAAATCCAAAATGATAGCTTTTGTAGCCAGCAGAATACAGGGGATGCTAAGGATTTAAATGATGATGTACCTTTTGATGAACCAAGTTCTTCAAATGGAAGAAAATTCCATAAACAAGCTGATGTGATCAGTGAGTCATTTCAAGATGATTTATGTTATAACTACAATGGGTACAGCTATGATGTAAATATTAATGTGGAGTTGCAGAAACCATTTCTAAAGGGATGCTCTACACTAGGAAGTATCCTGTCTAAGAAAGATTTCTCTGGAAATGATAAATATGAACTCCAAACTGATAGCTTTTGTAGCAAGCAGAATACAGGGGAGGATTATAGAAGTGGTAAGGATTTATTTGTCCATCCCTATCCAGAAGTAAAAAAAAAATTAAAGATGACTAAAAATTCCGATTTTCTTGAAAGAGCATTGGCTGAAGAAAGCTTTCTCCCTTCAGATTTATGCTACTCAGCATCACAAATAGGAAGCTCTGACTTGGATGGGCATCCTCTCTACCCAAAGCCCTCATCTCAAGCACATGCACTGGGTTTTTATCGTTCAACTGGTATCAAAGATGATATTGGAGGAGTATCTAGATGCCTTAAATGGGTCCATCATAAAAATCGTTTTGATGAAAGAGAAAATGAGTGCAATTTCAGCTACAATACTTCATGGAATACCAACCAGCATCACTGTGCATCAAGTTATGCAAATATTGGATTTAATTTTGATGTTGCTGGTGATTCGGGTGAAATATTCAACAAATTAGGTGACTGCGATGATTTCAGTGACATATATTCTACAAAAAGGTCAGATATGTTAAACAAGGAGCTAGACTGGCTGTTGCCTGAGTCATGTGTTAAAAGATGCAAGATGCCTGACAAGAACAAAGGCAAAACAGATAAATTTAGAAATTCAACTTTGGAGGAAAATCATGAAAGATCTCGAAGAAGCATTTCAGCTCCTCCTTTTTATAGAGGCAAAAGGAGGTTTTTCTCTTTAAATCATCCCTCAGAAATAAAAGCCAAAAGTCAGATTGACCGTGTGTATAACCCTGGCTTCATTCATGAAGGTTTTTACATTTTCTTCCTTTTATTTATCTCCTTTGTTCCCTTTTCTTATTGGAACCAATGGTTTTGAACATGCAGAAGCTAGTAATTCTGAAGATCCTCAACAGCCTCCTGTTGCTCGCCACGAAAGCACTAAAGATCTCTTACTGCAAGGATCCAAGTAGGATGATATTTTATTGATCCATAAAAGCTGCTTAAATGTTGGGAATAAGTTCTTACTGATCCTGGTGGTTTTGCACTGATTGTAGAATCAATGTGAAACAAACTTCAGAGGTTCTGGGTGCTATGCAGGTTAATGACATAACAGAGATTGAAGAACTTGACAGTTTCAACATTCAAAACTGTGCTCCATTTGGGGGTAAGTTAAATGTGTTGGTAAAACTGAAGTCTGATATGACAAGATGAGCTCCTTTGAAATACCTTAGTTATGGCTCAGAATCATATTCAGATTGTTCAGCCTTGAAATTTGGCCTGATGAAAAAGTCTATTTGCTTTGTTGCCTTCTTATCTTTACAGATTATTTTGAGCTACTTGTTTAATTCTAAAATGTTAAGTTTCTTTACAATTAATTTCATGAGGTTATGTAAAGCTGGGTGTGTTTATTATTTTCTGCCCAAATGAAAAAGGCCAATATTTATTTTATTTTATTTTATTTGCACTGTCTTCTACATAAAAAAGTTAATTGTTGTTTATCTGGGTTATGCGTGCAATTTGTTTCATGTTTGTATGATCAATAGTTGAACATTTTCATGCTTGCTATTCATTTAATGTTAATACAATCAATAGTTGAAGATTTTAAAAGGTCTGTCTTTTCATTCAATTGTTACCTTCTTTTAAACCCTTACTGTCTGATATTTCAGAATTGCTCTCTAAGGATGTCCAAGATCCCATAGATTATGGGACTAAGTGGAGGAATTGCTCACCTGATTTTACAGTTATGTTGTAAATATTTAGAAGCCTATTATGTAAAATAGACGACAATTATTAGTATGCAGGATGTCTATTTGATCTGACTATGAGTATGACCTTTGCACAGAAGAATGATATACAGGCTAATGCTCAATGTCGAAACAATATACTTGACATTTCTTCTGGATTGCATCTTGCTGGAGATTCATTGATTCCAGAAACCATCAGTAAGAAATGTCTTGAGGATGCTAAAGTTTTGCCTCAGGTGGATAAAAAATTCATTCCAGTTGTGGCTGGCAGAACCCTTGCTGTTATTGATCAGGTCTGTCTATTGCATATTATAGCAGTATGGTTGAATTTCATTTTTAGGTGCACCAAGTCCTTTATGGAATATTGCTAAACCGAGGATAGCTATAGTGCAATGGCTTCTGTGAATGAAAATGTCGATAGCCAGAAGGTCTATTAGAAATCTTGCAATTCCTTGTGTCTCAAAGTTTGGCTGCCTGTCATCCTGCAAACTGGCAAATATACTTTTACTCAGGAACACTTGCTATATTTCCCTACATGCATGCAATTTCATCTTGGCACATAGAATAAACCAGTGTTCCTATATTTATTTTGCAACATTAGAAGAGAATACTCTTGAATATTTCTGTATAAGTGTATATCATTTTATCTAGGTTGGTTAGTTGCAAATGACTTTGTTAGAAAGTTATAACAGCCATCGGACAGTTGCAACAAACTCTTAGTCCTTACTATTTTACACATTAATAATAGTAATATCTTTCTGTTCTCTCATTTTAATGCAAATCTGCATGTTTAATTTATCTGCATTTTGCCCTTGGGGGTGTAAAGAAGGGTGATGATTTGATGAGCCATGAGGAAGACCAAACTTAGGTAGCCTAGGGATTCCCGTTGTACCTATATGTGCCACCATTACAGACAGTTACATCATTTTTAAGCCCAAAGATTGGAGGACCAGATACACCTAGGAGAAACAGATAATTTAATAGAATTCAATCCGGGTAACCCGTGAGCATGTAACCCACAACTACTTATTAAACTGAATTACACTATCCTTTCAGACAGGTAGATTCACTTTAGCAGCCACCCAAATATCTCTTCTCAACATTCTTAATGCCTTCTGTTGGATCTCTCAGCTTGATTTGAGTTTATTTATTACTATAAAGAATGAATAAAGCAGAAATGCCTGCTGCTAACAGAGATAATAAATGCACATTTTTCTAATCAGTAAGAACCTAAGGAGGAAACTTGAGGTGAAATTAATAGTAGTACTCCTTTTACAGCATGCAGCAGATGAAAGAATCAGACTGGAAGACTTGCGTCAAAAGGTAAACTTGTTCACACTGAGTCTATCGGAAATATTCTCTAGTTTTACTTATGAAACTAGTCAAATACTTAGGTATTGTCGGGAGAAGCAAAAACAGTAACCTATCTGCATACTGAACTGGAACTGGTATGCATTCTATGAATTAGAGAATTTAATGATTATGATATTTTTCCAAATCTTAAAATTCATACACTGCTAGTAAGATTCATGATGCAGGTACTGCCAGAGATTGGTTATCAATTACTTCATAGTTATAGCGAACAGATTAAAGATTGGGGCTGGATCTGCAACATCCATGCTAATAATTCCGAGACCTTTAGAAGGTATACCTCTCTGGCTCCCCAGTAGAGTTTTTATATATTTACCTTCACCAAGTTATGTTACAACATATATAGTTTTGTGATGCCTGTTATTTATTTGTTCATGGCTTGCATCACATAAAATTTCTCTACGTACCAATTAAACTATTGTTTGGATTCAAAATTGAACAATGGGATAATTTGCTAAGTCTTCTTTCAATTTGTTATTCAGGTTTTTTTTAATTTATAATTTTGACTGCCTTTGCAGGAATCTGGATATTATAAAAAGACAAGAAACGACGATCACACTTATTGCGGTCAACATTAGTTTTTTTTCTCTTCAATTTTTCTTTTAACTAGCTGAAAATATTAAATTTTTTATTTCTGCGTTTAGTTTTGAATTTTAAATGCATGTTTTGCATATTACTGACTTTAATCACATCTTATAGGTACCGTGTATTTTAGGGGTCAAATTAAATGATGTTGATCTTTTAGAATTTCTTCAACAGGTTATAAACGTCCTGATCAAATTTCTAGTTGTCTCCCTTAAAAGGTTGGACATTTTATGTTTTTCTAACTTCCAATATATCATTACCTTCCAGCTTGCTGACACTGATGGATCATCAACAATGCCACCCTCTGTCATACGATTGTTAAATTCGAAAGCATGCAGAGGTATGTGTGTAACCGCAGGAACCCCTGCAATCACATGCTCAATGAGTTTGGAAATCGTTCTTGTGCTTACATGTTTCCTTGTACAAAACTAGGGTCATTTCTTTAGTAAGTAAAATAAGCTCTGTTCATAATTATGTGCAAGAGCTGTATTGATGATATGTTTATTTTATCTTCCTATTTGATGAGTAAACAGGGGTGAACCCCTCTGATACTTTGTTTGAAGAAGAATATTGACGTTATACTCAGAAGAGATGAGAAGTTAAATAAGTCATAGGTTTGATCGTCATAGCCACTTATAAGAAGAACTCAGTTTTACTAGGATAAGATGTGACAATCAATTCTATAACTTATCATTCACCTGTCACTTTTCTTGACTGCAGCATTAATATTCTTCTCTAAACTGAAACTGAATATCATAATGTCTTGCTATTTTCTGAAACCAGAAATATATGATATCGTCCTTCATTTTATCTCAATAGCATGCAATAAAACTCCCATCTGTTGCTCTCATCTTGTGAGGGAATATTGCAGTCATCGGTAATATTCCATTAATTTTATCAATAATTCTGGCGTTTTGAAGGTGCAATTATGTTTGGGGATTCATTGCTACCATCAGAATGTTCCCTTCTAGTTGAAGAGCTAAAGCATACATCGCTTTGTTTCCAAGTAAGATATAGGTTTCCATGTTTGTAGATCTATAAGAGAGGAAAGACAGTGTTGATGAGAATTTGGAATTTTGTTTTCAGTGTGCTCATGGGCGACCAACAACTGTTCCTCTAGTCAACTTGGAGGCACTGCATAGTCAGATAGCCAAGCTTCGACTGATGAACGAGTCTTCAAGTGATAAGTGGCACGGATTACGTAAACATAAAGTATGCGTTGAACGTGTAGCACAACGTTTAAATTCTGCTACTGGAATTTGACACACTTCAAAACCATTCTTTTGTAATTTAGTGTACAGAAAATATTGAGGAAGTAAACAAATAATGAAGCAATGGTGCTTATATAGATATTACTGGATAACACCATTTCCACTGAAGCTTGTGTCCGTGTCGTTCAATTTCATCAAGTTTTACATTAATAATAGATTGAATTTGAACGCAAGGAGAGATGTACATTTATATTTTTCTTTTGTTTCCTTCCAATAAATTCATTCTCTGTACATGTGAAACTAAATGCTGATAAAAAAAATATATGAAACTAAAAATCAATACATAATTTATCTTCTACGGTGTTATTCTGAACCTATCATTAGTAAAAAGAAGATGAATATATATATACAATAAATTAAAACTGAATTAATTTCAAATTATAAAAGTATTTAATCCATCTAACAATATAATTTGTCAAACTCAATATGTTTGGAAAGATTCTAAAGCATATTTCACTATAAATTCATATTTGACCTATAAAAAATATCGATAATAAAAATCAACTTGAATTCCTTATAGAAGAATTTTTTTTTTCATTTATAGGTGATCACTTGCACTTATTATAAAAAAAATGATGATATACGAACCTTTTTTCAAATTTTGATCACTTGACGTCTCTTATATGATTAAATTATCAGTAAAAATATACGATATCATTTCTTTAATAAAGTTCGTATTTAATATATTTATAAACTAATATATTATAGATATCTTAAATAATTTCTTATGAAGAGATAAATCAAGTGTGAATTATCTCAAGTCTACGTAGCACCATTACATCAACTTTAAAATAATGCAATTCAGCCTAAATTTCAGCATATCAACATTTGTAAAAGTTATCAAATATATAAAAATATCAACAATAAACCCTAAATTCATTTTATAAAATAAATATTATTTATCTATACTACCTTAAAAAATACCATATGTGAAACAACTACATTCCTTTTATTTTACAAAGACGAAAACAATAATTTCAAATTTAAGAAAAGAAAAAGTGAAATCGATTGGAACAAAATTAATATTTCACTTATTTTAGGGGAAGCAAGTTATATTTAAGTTTAAAATAAAATAATAAAACATTTTGTGCTTAATTATGACATTGTGTCATGTTTGTGTTGAACATCGAAACACTCTGTACAAAGCTTTCTCCGTTGTTTGCTTCCTCCAGAGCAGATCAAAAGGTAAGTCTCATGAACCGTGTTTGCGTTTTTCGTTCTCTTAATCTAAGTTTCAAAGTCCTTGTTAGTTTTGTTGTTGATGCATGAAATAGGGTGTTTACATGAAATTCCTTCAATTTCACTTCTTTTCTGTTCTGTTATTAATTGAGGATTTAGGTAGTTTTATTAAGCATTCTGTATGATATTAGTTGTTAGGACATTGCCCGGTTGTTATGTATTAGATTTAACAGTGTTAACACCCGGAAACAGAAGGAGGCAATGAAGATTAATATCCCACATTTCATTTGATTTTTTATTTTTTTTACTGGAATTGGCTTTTAAGATTTTTAGGGTTAATCGTAGGGAGATGAATTATTGACCCATGCTATATGGTATCCTCCAACTTTGTATTTCAGGAACTTTTTGCGTTGTCATTGTTGCCAATATGGCGTAAATCCAAAGCATTGGAAAAAGTTAATGGCCTTATGAAGACTGTAGGAGTGTGCTCCTGTGAAGTAACATTGTCTCTATAACAAAATTATAGTGGAAAGTAAGAATCCATCCTCTCTGTGAGTGTATACTTGTGAAGTGATATTGTCTCTATAACAAAGATATTTTCATTTCCTGTTTTTTCCTCTTTTTCGTTTTTTCATCTATGATCTAGTGAGTTTTGGTAATCCAGTCGCTGTCCCTTTTTTTTTTTGTTATTGACTTGTGTGTTTAGTTTAAAATTATGGTTTTTTACTATTAACTATAAATATGTCTTTACTTTTGTACTTTTATTTTATTTTTATCAGTTATATATGTCTAGTATAAGTTATTTAACTTGTGTTCATAATCTTTAAAGCAATGTTTATCTTGCTGTACGATATTGGGGTTAGCTGCTCCTCACTGCTGTTTGGAATTGATAACCATGAGTGCTGAGTATAGAAAAAAAATTGTTTTTTCTTTTGTCAGGATGATCGAATTCTCAAAAAGCAATGTCAAATATACTTATGTCCATGATCAGAAATATTCCTCCGAAGTTGTTGACATACACCATATAATTTTGAGGAGGAGTAATGCAAAATATTTTTTTATGTATACCACAACGCTTCTTGTATTAGCATGTGCCTTGTATTTGTATGTTTATAAGGTATGTCTTCCAAGTGTTTTGTTTTTCAATGACTCAAGGATTTTAAATATTGTGGTTTTCACCTTTACTTCATTACATTTCTTCTATCAACAGGAAAAAACAATTAGTCTCGTGTATTGTAGCTTTCTTTTTGACATATTTCTTGTGAAGTCATTACTTGGGAAGCCAATTAAGAAAGGTGAGGACCTTCCTAGCAGGGTTTTGTATTATGAAAGATTAACTGCTATTTTTATTTTAACATGGAATGGAAAATATATTCATTTACATGTTTTAATTTTTAAACTTTATTTTGTCATTTTCACAATGTTCGTAATTTTGCTTGCAGAATCTGTTGTGATTATGCCGGCTTTTGGAGTACAGCTTGAGACTCATTATGTGAGGTAATGCTTTTTGTTGATTGATTTTCAGTCAACATTCGAAATTGATTAAGATCCCCTGTAAAGCCTGATGTACATTCTGTTTTGTAAAGTACTGTGTGCTCTGTAATTGTTATCTTTCAAAGAAAAGGTTGGGATATTGAAAAGCTTGTGCCAGTTTAAGGATCTTTTGGTAGTTCATACTTGAGAAACAATTTATAATTTGATTGTTTCTTATCTGCCATGGGTATTTGAATTTTGAATCACATAATATCCATGATGAAATATCTTACTTGAAAGTCTTGGTTTTAGCTGACAGATTATATCCAACTTGTTTTCAACTCATTCAACTGGTATCTTGTGTCCTTTGTATTGGCCATTGTAACCCTAACATGATTTTAACATATTTGATACCATTAAATACTTATTTTGTCTTTGGATACTTTGCTGTAGTGGAAACGTCATCCGATTCTTCGTTCCCATTGACAAGATTCTGAAACCTGTTCTAATAGAATGTGTGACTCCAGTGACTTGTTATTGGACTCTTTCATTGATTATTCGTGGGGAATCAGAAATGATGTTAGTTTTTAAGGTGAGTTACTTTCCATATAACTAGTTTTCAGGTTCTCAATTTTTTTCAGTATTAAAGATGGAAGTTGAAAACTAAAATTATGAGAAGAATTATTAGCTTAAGAAAGCATTTAACCTCATCATGTTGATGACTTTTTTGAGGTCTTTTACCCACTAAAGAAGGATTTTTAAATCTGTTTTGCTAGAACTTACGCCCTCCAGTGAAAATATTGGTCCCTGTCTGGAAGGCCCTGTGTGCTGCAACTGGTAGTAAAGAAGAGACTTGTGCTCATGCAGTATGAATAATTGACTGCAATGGTTTTCATGTTATACCCCATCAGTTTAGGCTGTGTTTGAATGAGTGTTCTGTCTATTTTGAATTTTCTGCTGAAATTTTGGTAATGATTTACTGTACTTTCAAAATATATTGATTTTGATATTTTGAATAATCAAAATTAATATAATTTTGAAAACATGTAATAGAAGGATTACATACAAAAATCTACTGACTCTATTCTGTCGTATTGTAGGAGAGAAGATTAGGTTCAACCTTGATTAATCCTTTCAGTGTATTTTTTCTTTCAAAACCAATAAAGAAACAATAGTCTATACATCAAAAGCACTTGATAAAGAACTTAGAAATATTATATTTTAATGATATTTTAAGTTTGCCGAGTCTGTAAATTTTATCAGCCAATTTTTTCATGCATTTGATCATCATAGTTTATTTTAATATTTCACACATTCTACTCTATTGATTTCTAGTTGCTCATGTCGTTAATAAAAAAATTAAAAATAATAAACAAAATTGGAACAATTTCATTTTTCAGAAAGAAAAGTTTTAACTCATTTCAATTTTATAACCTTTTTTTGCTAGTTAGTACATTGTTGTATATTTAACTAATAAGTAATCCAGAAATACAGAATGATTATATCTTTATGCACATGATTGTATGTGTTTATACATTTTATTGTTGGTAAAATATGTAAAAATGAACAAATGTATTAGTAAAATGTGAAAAAAAAAATCTTAAATAGTAAAATTCATAAAATGATGATAATTAAATAGAAAACATGTAATTAAGTTTTTATAATTGAACATCAACAGATTGCACAAGGAACTAATTAAGTTAGTATCGATTGAATAAATATTTAGTTATTTTTATTCAGAATCAATCAGTCTGAAGTTGATTAACATCACACACAGATTTGAACTATTTTAATTTTTAAAATAGGTTTTTTATTGACAACTTTTTTCTAAAAGACCTATGTTTGAAAATCAAATCAATCAAAACATTAGTTCATGGTTCACTGGTTGGACCAATAGCTAAACCTTAGTTATGCCCGATACCAGTATAATAGTGTTAATAATTAAGTTACATATAAAATAATACGAAAAAAAAAAAGATCATAGTAATACTAAAAACAAAACTAATGTTTTATAAGTTTTTTTTTTTAGATTCAAAATGTTCTTTAGTTTAAGATTTAACCGTACCTAATAATATTCTTTATAATAAGTTTTCTTTTAAGTGACAAATAGTTTACATTTTTTATTTTTTGAATAAAATAAAAATACCTTGTATTAAAAATTTTCTATTATTTTAATTTTAAGGACATTTTGTTAATTAGTATGAAATATATTCTGTTAAGAAAATTCACCTGTAAGGTATATTTTATAGTTATTTTAAATACAATATGTTATACAACTAAACCAATTAGTTAAAAAATAATTCTTATTAATTATCTTAAAATTAAATATGTTTAAGTCTCTTTAAATTTAGATATAAAATTGAAATTCTTTTCTGATCCAAAACTTTAATAATGTTTTATCCTCAAATTAAAAAAAATGAATAAATAGTCTTTTAACTTAATTGTGTTATTTTTTTTGTCGAAAATATTATTGATAATATTTCAGAAAGTTCTAAAATTACTTAAAATAAATAAAAAATAAAAAAATTAATTTGATTATATGAATCATCAACAATAAATTAATAACCACCTTTCAACTTAAGTTATTAGTTTAAAGTTGACTTTAATTCTTTTCCCTTTTAACTCACTAGGATATATAAGTATATTTAAGTGTCGCATTAAATAGTTTATTCTATTTAACATGAGAAGTTTAGCCATCTATCATCAATTGTTAAAACTTACCAACAACAAGAAAGTTAACAAAAAAAAATAGTTCATTAAATGGAAAGTTAACAACAAAAAAAAATAGTTCATTAAATGGAAGATATGCGGTGTTTCTTTGATGGACTCGCATTGTGCGAACAAATTTAGGAGTACGAATTTCAGCCAACTAACGCGTTCCTTTGGTACGATTTGAACCGAAATCAGAAAGCGAATTTGAGGGTGGGATGGTTTAATCCATCCCTCCAAAAGTGTGGTGATACTCATAATTTGAGAGATTACGAAATTGCCTCTATCTTTTCTAGTTATTTTGTGATTTTTTACTTTGCCTGCTAGATTCCTGAGCTTGCATGCATCTTTCAGCTGAAGAGATTCCTAACAATATTCCTTCCATTTCAACTGTGCATTAATAATGAGAAAAGAGATTCCTAACAAGATTCCTTCGAACCACATCCTACGATTTAAAATGGGCATATCGTCGGAATGTGTCATTGTGAATGTTCTTTGCTCTCACCGTGGTGGTGCGTAAATCGTTCTAAGTTTAATGATGGTATTACTTATAAAACTTGGAAAACAACATGGGTGTGTATGAATTGATAACAGTGGTGAATGGTGAGTGCATCCATGGATGGGAAAGAAGATGAAGGAGGTGCTTGGGTGTGGTGGAGGAGGAAGAGGATGGAGGTGGTGGGCTGTGATGGCAGACTTAGATGAAGGAGGTGGTGGGCTATAGTTGCGGACTTAGATGAAGTCGCGTAGTGCATAGGATATGCGCACTGGTTAGCTAACCGGTGCGGTGCATGTGTGTGTATGGTACGGGTTACGTAATCGGTGCCTTTGCATAGAAGAGTTTGACATCGACACCGGTATCGTGTGTGTTGTTTTCTTTTAACTTTTTTTTATGACTTTTGTTTAAAATTTAATTGTATAATTTTTGTTTTAAAATTTCATATAATTTTAATATTCTTTTTAATTCGTATTAATTATTTATAATTATTTTTATAACATCAAATTACAAAATCATTATATTTTTCAATCAAGGGTATTTTGGTAACTTTCTAATTCTATCTATTTTTACAATTTATTTTATCTATCAAATCTTTCATTAACTTTCATAAAACTTATCTCTAAATCCACTTACTTTACTCTCTAAATCCACTCAAAAAACAGATAAATTCATCCACCCAACTCAACACAAATCCATCTTTACACTCTCTCACACTCCCAAAGGAACACATCCTTCAAGTTAAGTATAGTTAAAATGCTGATAAAGTAAAGCAGAAAATCAGACTTAAAAAGAGAGAAAAAAGAGAGTCAAAAACCAATATTATGTATACCAAATATATATATATATATATATATATATATATATATATATATATATATATATATATATATATATATATATATATATATATAGTAGAATTTCAATAATTTATATTTTCATTAACTGTGTCTTTACTTTGTTCATACTTTAAAAGTGATAAATAAGCTGAGTTAATGAGACCGAAAATGAATAGAAAGAAAAACTTTCATGCTGTCGTTCTGCAAAGGTTATCCATAAGCTCACATGTGTGTCTGTGCTTGCATACAGAAGATCTGTCAGAAGGACAAACAAAGTGGCATGTTAAACATTTTCTATGTCTGAACATCAGATAAAAATGGTTTAGAATTGATTTTTCAACGCCTAATAAAAAATTTACGTTGAATGAATAACAACTAATTATTATTCTGTATTAGAGAATTGATTCAAACGCTGAACCAATCATACGAATGTAACACGTTTCGACATACCACACAAATTTATCAAGTTTTTAGTAATAATGTCAAAGAGCTGTTACCATGCTGCATCAAAACTGAATCACATTTGACTTTCATTCATGATACATGGCAGAGACAAATGCCTTTCACATAATTCATTTTTGGTATTTGACTCTCGTAAGAATAACAACTTCTAACATATTTCTCAAGTTAAAAAAGATGTATCATAACTACAACCATCAATCAATTTTCTACTTAGCAAAAAATAAACCTAGAAACTCATGCCACTCATGTACAGTATGTATTACCGCAACTCAATGCCCCCTGTATAACAAGCACTCACCAACTACTACATATATATATATACACATCAATATCAATTAAGTGGGTTATCTTCCAATTTCAGTAATCATGTATAAACCTTGCTCCATGTGCAAGATTCTTTATTGTCACAATGATAATGTAAATGCTACTTCTCACTTCATCTTAGAACATATATCCTTTGTGAGTTCTTCAACCAGATCATCAGTTATTAGACATTCTATATCTCTTTCCAAAATATTGATCTCATCGTTTATTAGTTCAGACCAGGGGATGGATCCTAGGTGTTGAGCCACCAAAGTATCAAGTGAATAAGTAGATATGTCAGATGGAGGATATATAGAAACACGGATAATGTCCCACACTAAGTTCAATAGTTCCTTTCCAGAAGGTAGCAACATGGAAGAGTTACTTAATTTTCTTCTGAATCTGGACAGTGTCAATGGAGGTCCGAGAACAACTGAAAGTGCCTCATTTAACAGATCAAGCAAAACTTTGTGGTCTGGTTTATTCTCATTCTGATCCTTGATGCAGCTGTCATCATTTTCCTTGACCCATTTCCTACGAGATTCTTCCACTTCTTCATAAACTGAGTTGCCAATAGGCTTTGCAAATGTGTCCCCTCTTAACAAAGACTTATCCCATGAACCAAAGTACAGTCCAGATGCAATAAGTAGATCTCTTATGTATGATTCCGCTGGATCCTCTAGTTGATCCAAGTCAGACTCAGAGGCCTCCTGTTTCATTGTGAAGTCCTCAGGACCATCAGATTCAAGTTGATTCAGTTGCCTCCTTAGTTCTGTCACATCATCAACAAGCAAAGAGATCTATTAGCAAGAACTTGATATCTAAACAAAGGGAGTTATATGGCCCTTGAAGCAACTTATCCTAGGATGGAAAGTTGAGGTGATCATGTAAACTAAAACTCTGATCTTGCAAGCTAGTTCACTTGTCATTTGAAAAAGAATAAAGGTTGTTGTTGATATAACTTCATATTGCACATGCAGTAAAACCATAATAAACTACCTTGTCATGAATCAAGTCTATGATGTCATTTCTCATGCATGAAAGTTAGAATTATATCATACCATTCAAACCAGAGCTGATATCCCTGAAAACCTGTGGCACAGCAGTATCATCTCTTGAAGACACATCAGGAGTTGATATTGGACTTAAATATTCAGTCCGCCTCCAAAAATCTTCATGGATGCTGCTGCATACAGATGCAGGACTAGGAGGTACCTCAGTGGAGTTCTCCTAAAGACCACGTAACAGAAAATCTGTGATTAGATAACTATATATGAAATATAGTAAGAGAAAAACAAAGTTCATCACTGAGAATGGTAAAAAAATAATATAAGGCAAACTTACATGCCGCTCACCACAGTTCATGAGAACTGTTGGTCCACTTGTGACATCTCTCACCATGGGACCATACTCATTGGCGCGTGATTCCACCGTTGATTGAACCCTTCTACCAAAAAGCCTCCCTCTTAAAGCAAGATTGTATCTAAAATTGGAGACTCGTTCCTTAATATTAAATCTGTCCTTTTTCCGTTTCTTGACATCAACGGACATAGTTTCAACAGCTTCAAGCTTCCTCCGAATCTGAGCACCAGTTAAAATGTGGCGGTCCTCCAGAAGAAGCTTCCCAAATGATGTTCCTGATCGTGATACAGGAGCAGACAAGGATCTTACAAGATTCCTTGGAGACAACTCCTTGTGCAGAAATATATTTTCATCCAGTTCATGTCTGAAAGAACCTGTCTGTATTTCTGTGTCCTCTTTGGAAATTTCCCAGTTACTTGCATACTTCATAATATCCGCTCCTTGCTTTAGTCCATCTTTATACCTGTCTAATGCAAGTGACCTTGATTTTCCCTCGGGAAATTCAGCTCGTGCTTCACTTCTCACAACATTTCTTAGCCTATCTGACAAGAACTTCCGGGTATCTCTGCTGATAATTTCCGGGGAAGTTGCTCCATTGAATTGCATTTCACTTCTGAACGACCCTGTTGACTCAGAGTGGAGTAAATTTGTGTCAGCATCTCTAGTAGCATTTTCTCTGACTTGCTTTACTATATGTCGGGCTATTAGCTTAGGATTAGATGGTTTTTCATTGTAAGGTGTTTCAATTCCACTCCCTCGAACCACAGAAATCTTTTTGACAATTTTCCCTTGCAGTTCACATTTCAAACGCTCTTTCACCTCTTCAAGAAAATCTTCTATACTATTTCTCCCTTGTATAGTTCCTGTTGAAATGGTCCAATTCTCTTCATGGTTGCTAATGCTCTCAGGACCAGGCTTCAAGATAACTATCCTGGTGGGAGAAGCAGACGTGTCTAATCTGTTGCAAGATTTCATCAATAAGGACTCCTCAAAGTCTCTACTCAGTGTTCTGCTCCTAGGAGGAAAGGTTTTCCTTTGAGTAGCTGGGACTAACTCCATCATGTCACCACGGTATTCTGAACCATAAATTTCAGGTGGTGGTGTTTTGAATGAATGGCTATCAAGATCTGCAAGTTTCCCTGCTCCTGCTCTATGTAAAACTAAATCACTATGAATCACCTTTTCCTTGTTCGAGTTTTCTTGAACAAGCCATCGTCTAGGAACACTACCAATTTCAGCAACCTTCGAACACTCTTGAAACCTTGCTGCTTGATACGCTTCAAACTCTTTCTTGAATTTCTGTAGTTCCTCTTCCTGAGGATGATCCCGCCGCCTTGGTTCTCCAAAACTCTTGTTCCATCCATCATCGTTGTCATCAACATCCATGTCTTCGTATAATGACTCAAAATCCATCTGGGTCGAAGAATTAAAGTTGGAAGAACCCCAACTAACTGAACCCCTTCGACTCACTCCTTTCTCTGAAGACTTCTTCCCCACGTTTTCACTCATTCTTTTATCTGACGGGACAACATATTTAGTGTCTAATGGCATCGTATCTATCCCCATCAACCTTGCAACAAGGCTTGGCGCATTTTGCCTGGTGCTTGATTGTTTGGATAGCTCCTCGTTGATCAGTTTTTTCATTGAACCCACGTTTGAATAACGATTATTCTCAGACCTGCCCTCTTCTTCCACTTGATACTTGCACTGGAAATTCAAATCAGATACTAAGTGAGGGAAGGATGAGAAAAGACAGAGAGATATAGATGAAGTTAACTTGGCTGCTCTTGTAGATGGGAGTGGAAAATGCAACTTCATGAGTTTACCAAAAAGTACAATGAAGAGTGGTATAACAAAATCAGAACTATGCTCCACATTATTCAATCAGTCAATTAAATGAAGGGAAAATCAATCAAATTCATGAAACCATCATTTGAGGGGTCATTCTCAAAATTCAAATCGGAAAGGTCATTGTTAACAAGAACACAGAGTAGAGGTAGGAAATATACTGATAATTCCCCTTGTGTGCAGTAATTCTGAGGTGTTTGTACTTGCAGATCTAGACTATTTCGAGGAGCTTCCAGGCCTACATGACGCAACATAATAACACAATGAGCCACCAAATTCTAAATAAGACAACTTTCAGGAATTCATGAATATTGATAAAAAATGGGGGAACCCTGAAATTCTGCAAGATATCTCCAAATAACAAAGTAATCAGCATTTACAATTACATTTCATCTCAAAACCAATTTGCATTAATTGGAATTATCTAACGAATATATAACCTGCACATTAGAAATTGAGAAAGGCTATATGTGACTTTCCAACTGTTTCCTCATATCAATAACATTTCTAATATTATAAAATACAAATTTGACTGGAGAATTATCTATTGGCAGTCTTCCACTTGCAGGAATGAATAGTAAGAAATTAGTGCACAATCGATCTTTCTTATAATGTGTCTTAGCATGAGTGAAGGTTTTCATACCACCATGATGTCTCTTCCGAGCAAGAACTTTCTTGGCCATCCTCCCCTGATTGAATTCAAAAAAGTGTAATAAGCCTCCCATACAAATAGAGTCTACTAAAAGACTTCCATGTCCTCAATTTCATCTTCCATATCTTACTTCGTCAAACCCTTCGTATTTTGCACCCTACAATGCCATATCTTCATCAGGTACCAGTTTAAGGAAATTCAGCAAATATAGCACAACCATCGAAGATCATAGCATCTAAAAACAAGTATAAGATTTCATTTAAAGCCAAAAAAGAAAAAAGAAATACGAAATATAAACCAATCTATGTATAGAAAAGAAAAGGCAGATTTGTAGTAATGAGGACTCAGAATTGTGATAACTAGTGAACAATCCTGGTTCATATCAGAACATGTAAGCCTTCATGCCAATTCAGATACTATGAGCACATATATTCAACGACTGAACTTCTGCCTTTAGAATGAAGGACCATTAGATATTAATAATTGTACCCTATGTAAAGAAAGATTAACATGAAAAGTGAAAATCAATCAATAAAAGAAATTTAATCTGGATAAAACAATGAATTGTTTGAAGATTCGAGTGAAAAGGACAAGTCGGAAAAATGTGAAAACTGCTTTCATGCTGATCCAAAAGACAGATAAGCATTCGAGTCGTGCAAGCATCCCCAATGACTCAAAACAGTTTTATCTTCACAATTCACTCATAAAAATTCAATCAGAGAAACTCAATTGCAGGTTCTGAGAAAATGCATGAACCCGACAAGTCCCACGAGGCCACAACTTTGGTCAATAAACATTGCTGTGCTAAATAAATGATTCACTGACTCAAATTCCCACAGCTTTTCGAAGCAACACAAACACATGAATGCACAGATGAGAAAACCACAGAACAAATCAATATACCAGTGAGTGGTTTGAAAACTGAGGACTAAGAACGTGTGAAGAGGCAAAGCATAAAGTCTGAATCAATGAAAAGGAGAAGATGGGTGTGATTGAAAAGCAGGAAAGTTTCAAACTTGGTGAAAAAAAAAAATGAAATGGGTAAGAAGGAAAAGGTAGAGAAAATGGAAATGGACGAATGGTGTGTAGTGAAGAAGACAGGTGGAGATTAAAAGTTTTATGAATAATAAGAAGAATGATGATGACAGAGAGAAAAGGCTACGAGGTTCATTGCCGGAAATAAATAAGTGAGAAAAAAGAAGAAAAAACTGAGTTTCTCTCTCTGCAGTTTCTCCTTACTGTTACCTAATGATTTCATTTTCATGTACAAATTCTTTTATTTTTATTTGTTCTTCATAGGAATCATGCTGCTACTACACATAGCCCCATGGGTTTGTCTTTTTTATTTTATTTTTTGTTGGCTGAGATAAAGATACCTCCTTTTAAATGTCAGACATACCCCATTAACACATCTAAAGGGAGACATATAATACCATGATTGTTTTCAATTTTAAAGCACCAATTATAAAATTTTAATATGACTAACTAGATTGAGTACTTAAATAATTAGCATAAGAAAATAATAATAGTGAATTTTAAGTAAATTGAATGAAGAGAAAGGAGACAAGGATGCACAATGTTTTTCAACTTTTTACTATTATCTTCGTGGAAATTCAGGTGTGGGTGGGAAGAAATAATTGTCAAAGTTTCTCCATTAATAAGATTTGACATGTTGTTCTCGTGTCGGAAGAAAATTTTACTACATATGCATGATTGAGAAATTCTGCCCATAAAATTTTGGATATTGATTTTTTTTTTTAAATAAAGAGTGAAAATGTTGTTGAAAAAAATAATGATAGAGTGTAAAGTAAGAGAATCTGCATGTGTGAGCTGTTGTGTGCGTGTTGGTGTGCATTGCATTGCGTGCAGTCACTAATCCCACCAATTATTATTTTGTACCATCCAACTTCTGTTTAATTGTACTATCAATTTATGCCGTCACAACAAAATTATATTATCGATTCTCAACCACTAATGCACTTTCTTTTTTACTTAGATAGACAACTTATAAAATTACTTTCAAGAATTATTTCTTTATAAATAGTTTATATCATATCCACAAATAAACACATTATTCAAGTTCAAAATTATTGTGAAATCACATCATTTTCTTTTTTAGTTAAACTTTAAACGTAATTTAAATATAAAATTATCATAAATTTTTTCTTAAATTTAAAAGATATTTAAGCAAAAACATTCAAATGAAAAGTTATATTTATAGGTCTAAAATCACAAAGTATATGTCCTTATTATAAGGAATAATGGGTTTAGGGAAATAAGATAAAACAAAATCAATATTTATTTCTTGAGTAGGCCCCGAACCCAATTCTAAACCCCAAATATATTAGATTTTTTATCCAAATACCAACACTTATTATACCGATAAATAAATAAATAAATATATATATATATATATATATATATATATATATATATATATATATATATATATTTTGTTAAAATTTAAAACTAAGCCATTAATTAAGATTTACCTACTTATGCATTTTAAATTAATTTTATCTATAGTGTATGAAATCTTCACCACAAATTATTTTTTGCATGTAAATTTTCCAACTTAAACATTATTTGATATCTTGTATAATTATCTTAAATACTTAAAATAGGACATAAAATACTATATTTAAGTTGTAAATGAAATACGAGTGACTCTAAATTTTCATTTTTAATCATAATTTATTAGTTGAATTCCTTTACCAAAGCAAAATTAATTAATTAATTTCAGAATTAACTTGCAAATTCATATGAGTTTAAGAGTTTACTGTGAAGCTCTAAATTAACTTATTTTCAAAACAATATTATACTATATTTTTATAAATTTTGTTCAAACTCTAGCAAACTAATGGGTGAAATATCGAAGTTTTGAGATTATTTCAAACAATGCTAATTATTTTGTTTAATTTTTGCTAAACACTTCATCTAAAGAGTTTTGTTAGTAAGATTTTTGTTTCTTCACTTTTTTCTTTCATATTAATCATTTTTTTACGTGTTATTTTTGTTCTTGGTGTAATGATATCTGCGATCATTTGTTCCATTGTGTTTATTGATAGTTCTTGTAATTTCATTATAAGTTTATCTTCTATGGGTATGTCATTTTATTTCAGCAATATATTTATTTATTTATCTTTGATTCTCTTCTATCTAAATTTTTCGTTTTAATTTTTTTTATCGCAAATTAAACTTGATTATGATTTTTTACTTTAAAAATTTATTAATTACAATATATATATATATATATATATATATATATATATATATATATATTGTTGTATTTACATGTTCAATTACTCTCTTTACAAAATATAATAGATATACATTTACTGCAATATGACATCATTAAAAATTGGACATAAAAGTTTAAAGTAACTTATTATACTTTGTCATTATTTCTTTGGACAAACTTTAGGGATAAATTTTTTATTCAATTTTAGAAAAATGTACCTTAAAGAGGGTATAAGATATTTTTTTTTCTTGGAATCTCCATCTTCCATGTGCAAATGTGACCCTTTTTGCAGGTTCCATTTGGTTGGGGAATTTGTACCACAACTCTTTCTACTTTTTTTCTTTTTACCTTTTCTTTTACCATTGAATCTTTAGATGCTAAAGTAGATATTATCATTATTACTTTTATTCTTATCGATATTACTTCTTTTCAAAAAGTTTTTTCATCATTTTTAATCATACTTCAATCTTATTATTCACCACTGTTGCTTTAGATAATGCAAAATTTCGTTGATCTTACATAACAAATAATAATTTGCTACTGACATATCTGAAAACAATGTTCCCTTATTAAATTTATTGTTACTTTTGATCATTTTTCATTTGATTTTATATTATCTTTGCATATATCTTGGGTCTGTTGATGAGTCACT
The DNA here is from genome assembly GCF_037176805.1 of Vigna unguiculata. Classification (NCBI taxonomy): domain Eukaryota; kingdom Viridiplantae; phylum Streptophyta; class Magnoliopsida; order Fabales; family Fabaceae; genus Vigna; species Vigna unguiculata. The sequence goes on from NC_140793.1 coordinate 30,217,463, forward strand.
CCACTAAACTATGTCCGTATATATTACTTAATTTTTAATTTTATTATTTCAAATATATTTTATCTTTTAACTACGTAATTTTTCAATGAAAACAAAATTATTTAATGAACTTAACAACAGCTTTTCGAAATCACCCTTATAGGTGTCACAGATGTTAGTTTACTATTTTAGGTCACATTATATGATATTACTGTCAAAATTTTATATTTATTTTTGGCTTCAATGATAATTTAATTTTTGCATTTAGGTTTATTGTTCATTTTCGTCTCTATATCTTTTATTTACTGAATTGAGCCTTTGTTAAATAAAGTCAAAGTCTCTTCATTTAAATTAATATTAATTAACTCTTTAGAAAAGAAAACAAACCTAAATGCTAGTAAAAATCCGAGAACTGAAAACCAACATGTTAGGAATACTTTATAGTTTTATGATTTTGATAACTATATGTAAGAGATAATAATATTTAATTAAAATATATTAACTGTTCCAATGAATTTATAATTTGAATTTCGTTTTGAATCAATATCTATAATGAGGAGGTTTCATTTTTAATTTGTACGGTGCGTATTTCAACATAAAAGGTAAACAAAATAATTTATTTCTGCACACTTTGAAACATATGATTCATATATACATAAATATTTAAATGATATTATTTAACTTGGTATGAATTAACTAATAATAAAAAAGACAACTTTATTTGGTTTTGAACGTGCCAAGAGAAAGTAGGAACCTAAAAAGTTGGCTACCACTCCATGTTTTCCCACGTCATGAGGAAGGACAATAAGTAAAGTAAATCCTTTTTTTTTATTTCACGGACTATAAACTATTAGAATTTACCTAGGTTAAGTTATCGTTTTTTCTTAGGAAAAAAAAAACCGTGTGAATGAAATTTAAAATAAAAAAAATGTAAATAATGCAATAAAATCTGTAGTCAAAATGGTTATGTCAGCTGAATACGAGTGGTGAAGAAATGAAGAGATGGTGTTTCAATCATTCCTTCTGTTACTTCATAACAAACGGCGCAACACATGATAAGCAATTAAACATTTGGTTTCAATACTCTTTATTCAGACTTTTCACATGCAAGACCTACACGTTAAAAAGAAAGAATAATCAGGTTAAGAGTGGGAGAATGATATATCGATATCTTTTATGAAAAATATTCTATACTTTCGGCCTTTATTGATCTATACTAAATCACATCAGAGAGTAAAGAATAAGAGTTGTTGAGAATTTAAATGTGAGTCTAGGTCTTGTATTGAGTAAAAATAAGAAAATTGAGCATCATATAAGGATCAAAAACCCATAAACTCGTCACCTTAAGGTTTTGGGTTAAGAGTGGTGTCAATCCTTTATATGTGAGTTGAATGAACTCATGCTCATTGGTGTTGTATATCCTGACACAAAGTCCATCTTATCTAATTTTCGGACATTAAAATACGTCTTGATGTTATATCTATTCAGAAATGTTTGGTGTTTACGGAGTGAGTGTTGGTGGAAATGTATGGTTATAGAAGGCAAGAATGGAAGAGAGGAAGAAGATGGTTTGGGTGTTTGGTTGTATGTTAAAGAAAGGGTTAGGAAGATGAAAAAGGCGAAACGAAAAAGAGAGCCAAAATTGTTACAACTCAGAGGATAATGGTGGGAATAGGAGCTTTCTTTTTCTGATAACTAATCATGTTCAAAAGCTGCCTCATGTGAGTTACAACCTAAACAAATTAAAAGTATGAGTGAATCATTAGTTAGGGACCATTTCAATTTATTCTATCCACCTAACTTTACCCACTCTCACGTGCTTCCATAACACCTTTTTCCTCTTACATGGGCCATACGCCTCTTTTCGCTACCTCCCCTGGCCCGTTTGTAGGTCCATCAATATTCCTCAATTATTATCTTCCCTTCCTTTCATTCTTATATTGGGCTTTTCGCCTCTTTCACCCTTTCTGTGGGCTGCTTTTTGTTCACCAGGCCCATTCTCAAACATATATGAGGTGCAGGGAGGAACAAGCCTACTTTAGTTATGGGACTAAATATATTTTCTCTCTCTTTTATTTAAGACACACTAAATGATCTCCTATCTCCAAGTTTTTTCTCTTAGGGATGTCGAATTCTCGTTCCTTTGTTTTGTTTTACGGATGTTGACATCTGATATTTTTTTTGTCTGTTATGGATGTCCACTAGTTTTTTCTTCTACCGATGATGTTTTACTTTGAAGTTGATATGCATTATGTTTGCGATAATGTTCAACAAAACTCATACAAATAATTCATATCTCTACAAATTTTAAAGTTTCATATCTCTTAATTGAACTGTCTCAAACATTTCCTTTCAAAAAATTAAACTAAACTTATGGATTTTGTTAATCCAACCATAAGTTTAAGAGAGATGTTACATAGTGTGTTCCATGTGTTAGAAGTGGAGTTTAAGTCTAACTCAATTCTAAAAACTGACTTATAAGATGAGGTTTGCACTTCACTTATATACTATAAAATCACTTTATCTTTAATTGATATGAAACTTCCAATAACGTGTGTGCTTGTGTTCTTCTCACGTAGTATTTTCATTCTAATTATAGGTCAACATCAATTCATAGTCTACTTAGACTTTGATATTGAAAAGTTTGAACACCTGCGAACACATGAGATATTTAAATTTCATCTTATAATTATTTAGCAAAATTAGGTAGGTAACAAACAAATATAAAACAAAACAAATATTGTTATCCAAAGTATAATCCAATTACACACTATAATATACAATAACATATAACCAATAAAAAACTAATTTATGTTATTTCAAATATTATCTCTAAAAATAAATATTGTCATTAAAGCCCAAAAATTTCAAGAATAATCTCATACACTTCCTGTTTGATGTTTTCTTAACATTTATTGAGTTTTGACTGATAGATATAATAAAAGAGTCAATACATAATTAAAAAGATTTGAATTCAATTAATGAGTGTTAATTCATATAATAAATATAATGACATCTCCAAGTTAAAATTCAAGATTATGAATTTTTGAGATTTTTTTTTATATTATTCATTTTTACTCGACTCTTAATTTCATGCTTTAAATTTTCACAATATTAATATACATAATTTTATATCCGGAATTAATATTTGACCTATGATGTTTTCTTAACATTTATTGAGCTTTTAAAATGATGCACGAATACGATACGTTACGACACATATCCAATACGTCGATACATTTATTTTGGAAATAATAGGATACCATACGTGATACATACGCGATATATGAATATTGAAAAGTGTATAATAATTCTTAAAAATATAATAAATATATGATTGTTATTGTGTGAATTCAAATTAAAACAACGTGTACTAAATTTGTCAACATAAAAAAATAAAAATTACTGTCATTGTAAAAATACCACTATAAGAAAACTTTCAAACAATGACCAATTTTAGTAACAATAAATATGTTAGAGACCAATTTTGTAATGAGAGACCAATTATTTTAGTAGTCAAAATATTGGTAGCTAATGTTAGTGACCAATTTAAAAACCAATTCATAATAAAAATTATTTTAATTATCAATTTAGACACCAATTATAAATTTTTTTGAACTATTTTAGTTGCAAATAATTTTTAGTTTTTAAATTGGTACTTAAATTGGTCATTATATAATGACTTATATTTTTTGTCACTAAAATTTGTCATTATTCAAAGATTTTACTGTATTGTAATATGACTTTATAGATTAGATACTTCATTGATACATATCAATAAAGTATCATAAAATATCGAACGCAAACACATGACGGACACTAATACGTAACCTAAATTGAAATATAGGTGCATCATATATTTTTACTAATAGATATAATAAAAAATAGTCAATACATAATTAAAAAGATTTGAAATTAATGAGTGTTAATTCATTTAATAAATATAATGACATCTCCAAGTTAAAATTCAAGATTATGAACTTTTGAGTTTTTTTTTATATTATTCATTTTTACTCGACTCTTAATTTCATGTTTTAAATTTTCACAATATTAATATACATAATTCTATATGCGGAATTAATATTTGACCTGCAACTAATTTTGAGTTGAAAATTTACGTAATAGGGTTAGCCAATATAATTTATACCAAAATTTATTATTCAAAATAAAAAGCATTAAAGGTTTATTTGATTTAAAAATAAGTTAACAAATTCTCCCCAAAATGAATAATTATGTTATGTTCTTATCTGCTGCCACTCTATTATGGACATCTCTTAATTTCTATTTAATATTACAATTCTCTTCCTATATGGGAGTGGAGTTGGTGGGAAGATGCATTGTTTACACACATCTTTTGACTTAAAATAAAAAATTAATTTTATTCTTGCAGAAAAATGAATGATAATATTATTTATATGTAAAAAATAATTATACTTTGAACAAAATTATGATTGTGTTAATACATAAAAGAAAATGAAGAAAACGCAAACTCGTTTGGGTGGTGCCACGTACCAATGGGACCCACATGAAAATCTTCTCATGCTACGTGTACGTCAACCTGTTTGATGAAAACGGTAACCTTTTCAAACATACGTCATCGTTTTGTTCCATAGTTTTTTAACACTGCTGTTTCTCTGTTTTGTTTATTCGTAGTTTTTGTCTTTTGTTTGACGGAAAGGGTAAGAAAGACTAAGTCAAACATTTTTCATTCTCAATCACATTCACAGTAAGATCCTAACCGTTGGTTATTTTGTCGTACCACAATTTATTCATTGTCTTCTGCTAACAAGTGTTTTGGTTTGGTCCAATATTCTGTAAGAGAGAGAAATCAGAGTATAAATAAACAAAACAAACTGCTATGTGCTCATTGCTCACACACTAATTAACAACTCTCTCTGTTTTCGGTTATCACAAAGCACATTTTAACATCACTCACTTTCTCTCTTTATTTGCTTCCATTTATTCTCTGTTCTCACTCTCAGATTCTTCAACCATGTTCGTGAAGAAACTCGTGGAGAAAGCATCCATAAAGAAGGTAACTCAATTTCTATCACTCTACTTCATGCAGTCATCACTTTTTCTTTTCGTCTTAGTTTTCTTCTTCTTTTCCTCTGTCTCCGATTAGTTTCTCTGTTGAAATCTCGGGACAGTTGTTTGAACAAAATTATCAGAAACAGAGATTTGTTCAAACGAGGAACCAACCAACAACGATTTTGGTTTTTCTTAAATGATTGAAATTCACCATCGGTGTATTTTACTTCAGAATTGATTAAAATGAGTGTCCTCAATGTGTGCTCTGTTTCTTTGTAATGAAATTGTTTTTGGTTTTGTGGTATTGTTTGTGTGTATCTTTTCATTGATACAATGCAAGTATAGATAGTTTAAGATACTGTCCCATTTACCAACCCAAGGAAAAATGTTAATTTTAATACACATGTTAAAATTTTGCAAAAAAAAGAAGAAAAACTGTACACCAATAGTATAAAATAGTTTTACTAGATGACCCAATCACGAAATATTATGTGCAAGTTTATTGACTTTTACAGGAAATAATTTTAAAATTATATTAATAATGATTTGTATTAGACTTTCAAGTGCCCCCATAAAATGCAAGAAATAAGCCGGACATACTCACAAAAACAAAATAATAATTAGAGATAAGAATTTTCAATGCACAGGACAAATTTTTGCACACAATGTTCACTATTTTATTTTTCAAATTCTCTTTATAAATGTAAAAGCTCACTTTTTTTTTAATGATCAAATTATAAAAAGTGGGTTTTGGACTGGTGAAAGGAATGTAAAAAAGTATATTCCTAATCATAAATCTATTGTAAATGATAAATGGCTTTATAATTGGTTGCTTTTAACGAGAAAGGTGTTTGTGTGGAGCAATAATAGGCCGTTATGTTCGTTTAGATTAGACAGCAAGAATCCAAAGCCCGAGGGTAGAGGGAACCTCAGAATTCAGAAGTCAGAACAATTGTGGCAGTGAACACTATGCATGCAGTGCAAGTTTTTGCATGACCTAATTTAATGCTTCATCTTTTTATACCAAACAATTTCATTTTGAATTTGAAACACATCCAAGAGCCAAAGACAAACACAATTTTCATTTTTTCTTGCGTGTTCATCATAATCTCCACAAATCCCGCAGCAAATTCACGTAAAACTTAACATTTGCGCTTTTAATTTAATATTAAATGATAATATTTTGTCGTATAACGAACCTGTATCAACAAAGACACGAAACAAGAAAAATCTGTGAACTTCATGTACGAGGAAGAGTATGACATGCATGCAACAAGAAAACTGAAACTCCCAGTTGTAAATTTGCGTCGCAGGGTGTTGGAAATTCAGTGGATGGGTTAAAAGCTAGTGATGTAGAACCACGTTTGGTGTTTCATCAAGGGATTCCATCTGGTGGTACCAAGTTTGCCTATGACAACATTAAGAAGATTCTTGCTCTTTCCACCAAGTATGTTCATCCTTTCTCAGTTTTGTGATGTACGCTGTTTTTTCTGACATTTAATTAGCAGAGAAATATGTTACAACTGAAGTACTTTGCTGAATTTCTGCTTGAAACTGATTTTTTTTAAGGGATGGTCGGATTAAACTATTTGGAAAAGATAATGCCCAAGTCCTACTTGAATCTAGAGAGCCAGTGCCTAGTAAATTTTTACAGGTTATATTTCCTTTTTTTTTTCTTAACCAATTTTTTGGTCTTGCGGTGAAAGATTTTATTTTTCTATGACATTTACACTACTAATGTAATTAATATTTGTATGCAGTTCATTCAGAACCAAGGCATCCTTATAAATGTCTCTTTCAATAATCATATTGAGGTAAGTGTATTTGAACTTTCAAGTCACCTCTGCATTTCATTACAAAGCAGATTTCGACTATTAAGATTCACCGTGTCAATATTTCATTCAAATATGTTCAGAAAATATATTGCAATAAAGATATTTCCCATGTAGGTTTGGGACATAGACAAGAAACTGCTCGTTGACGTGTTCATTGTTAAAGAAGAAATCACCTGTTTTTCGGTTCTTCAACACAGCCTCTTCATGTAAGTTTTTCAGTGTCCTTGGAAATAAGCTGTCGATAAATTAAATTTTGTAGAAGCACCAGAAGTTATGAGCATGTGTGTGCATTGGCAGGTTCATTGGATTTTCTAATGGTAATATTGCAGTTTTAAGTCTTGATCAAGAACCATGGCATGTGGTAAGGATGAAATACTCCATACCCCTTTCAGCTTCCTATGGTGAGATTTGGTGTAATTTTTGGTCTTTGTCCTTGTTCGATGCAAAACTTCTTTATATTGTTGAACTTTCAAAAATGCAGTTCGATTGGAAAAACAAGTAAATAAATAATGAGTACCTTCTTCGACATAGCTTCTTGTCATTTTTTTTTTCAGGAAATTCAACAGAAGAATCTGATGATGCTGTTGTCACGCATGTACTGCCTCAACCAGCAGCCGAGAGTCAGAGGTGATTAGCAGAAAACAAACCTTCTTTTAGGACATTTATATATAACTAATTTGGTGCTAGCTTCAGTTATCAATTCTTTTTCTTTTTTCAGGTTAAATATGTTTTTAGTCCCTAAATTTTGATCTGAACTGAAATTTGTCTATGTCTCAAACATTAATATAGTTTGATCTCCAAACTTTAAAAATAAATAAATATGGTCTTTCTAATCTGATCGCATTATGTCTTCTATCGTGTCAAACAATGTTTCAAGCTAACAATTGAGCTATGTATCTGGTTTGACACTTTCCGGTTCAAATGTCGGTCTAGAATATCATTGAACACATAAAAATATCTTTATCGGGTTAAGACGACTATATTTGTTCATTTTTGAAGTTTAGAAACTAAAATATATTAATGTTTGAGACAAATTCTAATTTTGGGTCAAGTTTAAGAATTACAAATATATTTAACTCAATTTTTTTATCTAAAAACTTTCCAACTTTTGTCCTCTTGTGTGTTCAACGCAGAGTTCTCATAATCTTTAGAAATGGCCAAATAATATTGTGGGATATTCGAGAAAGCAGGTCCATTTTTAGAACCGGAGGAAGAATGTTACAAGCACGGTATAATGAAACAAAGAGAGTGTCTTGTGCATGTTGGGTATGTCCTTTCGGAAGTAAGGTGGTTGTAGGGTACAACAATGGAGAGCTCTTCATTTGGAGCATTCCTTCTCTAAACACAGGAAATAGTTTAACAGCTGATTATAGCAGTCAAAATACTCCAATGTTCAAGTTTAACTTAGGATATAAATCAGACAAAACTTCAATAAGATCAGTAAAATGGATTTATGCAGAAGGAAGAGCCAGTCGATTATACGTTATGGGAGGTTCTGATCATGCCCCTTCAAACTTGTTGCAGGTATTTGAATACTTTGCCTACATTATTGCAAGATATTTGTTGACTTCAGAAATCCCAAATTATTGTTCATCTGTTACAAGTTACAACAATTTTGAGATTTTGGATGGTTTACTTTGCATTTGATTTGGTGATTTAAATAACTACCAGCAATCTGCATTAAATGAAACAGGTAGTGTTGTTGAATGAGCATACAGAATCTCGCACAATTAAGATGGGGCTTCATTTGTCAGAAGGTTCTGTTGACATGGAGATCATATCAACCTCAAGCAAGCAGAGACAAAATTATTTCATTTTGCTTGGGAAATCAGGAAACGTATATCTGTATGATGATAATTTGATTGAAAAATATCTGTTGCAGAGTCAGTCTAAGTCCACTCTTTCACTGCCAAAGGAAGTGCTTGTGAAGTTACCACTGTCAGATTCAAGCATCACTGCAGCAAAATTCATCTCCAACAATCCCAATTTGTTTAGTTCTGAAGACGAGGTAATGGGATAATGAAACTGTTCTGTTACTGTTACTGTTACTATACCAAATATATTTTAATTATTTTTACAATATAATTATTCTATATAATTCTATTGATTTTACATTTTTTTTTGGTCACATAGTATTACAGCCAGCTGGTGAAGAATTATCCACCACTTATTCCCATTGAAACAAATCTCAAAGATGGGATTAACTTCAGTGCTGCCAATTTCACTGGATTTTCGAACTTAAGAAACTTGTACATAACTGGACACAGCAATGGAGCCATAACTTTTTGGGATGCGTCATGTCCCTTTTTTACCCCAATTTTGCAATTAAAGCAACAGGTACTAATTTTATCCAAAGCAATTAGCTTGTGTCCAAATGTTAGCTTTATTACATTTGAGTGGTAAAAAAGAATTGCGCAAAAATTAACATTATATTCTAATTTGTTTTTGGTAAAAAATCCTATAAAATGGACATTTTTTCCCTTTAATGAATAAGATAGCATCAGTAAGAGTTTATGTTTTACATTCAGAAAGGAGACAGTTTTCATAATTATTGTTTTATCTGTTTCCTTCATCTTAATACAGGCTGAAAATGATGTTTCTTTAAGTGGTGTACCCTTGACAGAATTATATTTTGATAGCAACTCTCCACTCCTTGTTTCTGGTGACCAAAGTGGGATGGTGAGTTTCATTCAATTTTGAATTTTGTGAAAGTGGTATTTTTTCCCTTTTCGATTCTAGTCACCCATACTTATTTTATTGTAAGTATGACATGATGATCTGCAGGTTCGTATCTACAGATTCAAACCTGAACCATATGCATCCAACAGCTTCATGTCTCTTACTGGTATTCTATAGAATGTTACTTAGTTTTCTACGAAATCCTTAGTTATTAGACAAGCACAGACTTCTCATTTTAGTTGATAGTGACTTGCATTTCCATTCCTCTTTTACAGGAAATACAAAGAAAGGGACTGATCATGTAATCCACAGTATGAAACTAGTAAAAACTAGTGGTGCTGTAATTTGCATGAACATGGATCATAACTCAAGGCACCTTGCTGTTGGTTCTGACCAAGGAAACGTGAGATGTTTTTCTAGTTTTTCTTTCTTGGCTTTTTAAATTTGGAGATGTGTTGTTCACACTGTTCCACAGAAACAAGTTTAGTTTGCCATTCAACACCAATCCTCCTTGCACAGTAGATTGTCCTTCAATGTGATGGAAGTTTTCCAAACGCACTTTTAATTATATGGAATGCATTGATTAATACTAGTAAACTATCTTAATGCTTAATGATCTATTGGAGTCAACAAGGATCAATTGACTACATTAGCTCTAAAATAGACAACACTCTTCGCTTTAAGCAACTTAGGAAACCTAAAATACCAATTTTATCGTAATTGAAAATCTAAGTATGAGTCTAAGTCCTATATTGAATAAAAATGAGAAAGTTGGGTAACTTACAATAAAGAAGACTCATAAACCTATTACTTTAAGGTTTTGAGTTGAAGGTGATGTCAATTCTTTATGTGTGTTTAACTTATGCCATTCTGGTATTAGAGCTGATGGTTTGTCTTCATAGGTTACATTAGCGTTGAATCATCTATTAGTGTGAAGCTTATCTATTTTAGGATCTTCAATTTGTGTGTACAGTTGTTTTAATATATTCACAGTGCTAATTTGTGTGATAATGAACCATTATGTTACAGGTTTCAGTCATTAACATAGATGATCCATCTTTGTTATACCGGAAAAACATTTCAAGTGAAATTTCCTCCAGTATCGTCTCATTGCAGTTTAAAACCTGCAGTTTGCGTGGTTTTGAGAAAAACATTTTACTAGTTGGAACAAAGGACTCCTCTGTTGTAGCACTAGATAGTGAAACTGGAAATCCATTGAACACTGAAGCTATTCACCCTAAGAAGCCCTCTAAAGCCATATTTATGCAAGTGTTGGGTAAGAGTTTTCACACTTGAAACAATGATCAGATGTCACAATACGTTTATTTAAATTATCAATGATATCAAAATAGCAGTGAATGATCTGATAAAGAAAAAGAGTAAAACTTTGTACTATGTAATGTAATACAGATGGAGTAGCAGAACCAATCACAGGATCTGTTACAAAAGATGGCTTAGACTCAAGAGAAGGGAATCGTACTGAAGATGCAACAGCAAAGCAATTGTACATTTTGCTGTGTTCTGAGAAGGCTTTGTATGTCTATTCTTTTGTGCATGCTGTACAGGTGACATGTTCTTTACTTCTGTCCTTACTCATGAGTTAGGAATGACCCAACTATTTGATGATGCTTGCAGTTACTCACTCTCATACGTTTCAGGGAGTTAAAAAGGTGCTTTACAAGAAGAAATTTCATTCCTCTTCCTGTTGCTGGGCATCAACAATTTACAACGTCTCTGATATCAGTCTTATTCTCCTTTTCACCAGTGGGAAAATGGAATTAAGGTGGTGGTTAAGTCTGAATATACTTTTATACAAAACCAACCCTTAATCCCCATAGGTGCACCAAGTGGGTTTGGCTTTGTGGATTCTATCATATTTTAATGCTGAATCTTTGACTAATGTTTTCGAGCAATCTCATACATATTAAATCTTCTTAATAGTCTCCCATCATGTCAACTTCATGTAACATTCTACTCTTATTAGTGAACTAACAAGACATATGCAACCATCTTAGGTCTCTGCCAGCGTTATCTCTGATAGTGGAGACTTCAATTAGAGGTTTCACTTATTCACCTCCAAAACTGAAGTCATATTCTGATAGCCATATATGTTGTTCACCCAAAGGAGATATTGTTTTGGTATGACTGTATCTTTGACTAGTACATCGGATTTTTATTTAAATACATTTGAGACATTTATTTAACTCAATGTCAGTGTACAGGTGAATGGTGATCAGGAAATTTTTGTTGTCTCATTGTTGGCCCAGAGGAATATTTTCAGGTATATATGGCATTGGAATGTTAAATATTTACCAATAACTACGTATAACTTCTGTCTGGCTATAGAACACATGAAAAGATATTATTCTCATAGTGCAAAATGCACGACTTTATTTTAGGCTTTTGGACTCTGTTAGCTGCATCTACCGAAAGGAAACAATGTCATCAGCAGAAGAGCTTGTTCCAGGCCCTGTAATCGACAAGGAAAAGAAAAAGGTAAAAATAACATTTTAATAACTAACACAACTGTGTTTATGACTGAAGGTATTTGGTACTTTTTTCCTGCATTCCAGGGTATACTCAGCTTCGTTATAAAAGATTTTACAAGTAGTAAACAAAAGCATGGGCCCCTCATGGGTAAAGAAGATCCCAAAGAAAACATACGAGAACTCTCAGCAGTATTCTCAAATGCGAACTTTGCATGTTATGATAATGATGATAAACCAACAGTGGATGAAAGTGAGCTTGAATTAAACATAGGTAAAACAATGTAACATATATGTGCTACTAAACATTTGCTCAAAAGAAAGATGAAACTCTTTTATGCCAATGAATTCACGTTGTCTTTTTTTATTGGTGGTCTGAATCTGCTTGCCTAAAAGCTGTATGTTACAAACATGACTAAATTACATTACTAGATTAATTTGATTCCTAAGAAGTACTGACCATTTTCTAAAATACGGATCCTCGAGTTTAAAGTAACCATTTTGAGGTGTCTGTTTTCTTCCCATGCAGATGACATTGACTTAGAGGATCATGGAGAAAAACACAAAGAACAAAGCATATTAGGAGCTCTTAATAAGAAGAAATTGGTTGGAAAATTTCAGTCTCTGAAAGGTTTGTGACAATGAGTTGCATTTTATGCATCTTGAAAGATTATTGCAACGTTTTCATTATCGCTAGCCAATTTAATGGAGCATTGAATATGCAGGAAGATTGCAAGAAATGAAAGGAAACTACCAGAAGGCATCAGATAAGGAAGGGCACCAGGGGGAAAAAGATGGTGCGCTGGATCAAATTAAGAAGAAATATGGATTTTCTTCTTCTTCCAATGTAAGAATATAATCATCATATGCATTCTAATTATGCTTGACTTTTCTGCCAAGACAATTCACAAGCATCGCATGATATGTGTGCTGATTTACTAGTAAAAGGAGTTTTGTCTAGCCCCTATTGTTAATTTCTTATTTGGAGGTGTTAAGTGCATTTATTAGTGTAAACGGTAGTTTGAGAATCAAGATTAACCATTACCAGAAGCTTTAATCTACATTTTATTACGTACCAATTAGAGATTTCTAATCAGTTGCAAATTTCAAGAATCAAAATGAATTAATATTCGCTATTCATTCTCATGGGCAGTATAGATTTTATGAAGTCTTCAACTTGATTGCTAAAAGTTGACAGAGTAGTTATCTTTCAGCACTTTTGTAACTTGAAATTCTGGGATTTGGGAAAAGTTTTGAATCTTCATTGTAAACTCTCGCACGCTAAACAATGTAAAAAGTTCTAAATAATCTCAAATTTGTCAGTGTTGCAGAGGTTTCTTGCATGACACATTCGTTTAAAATTTGAGACTATCTTTGGTTAGTATGAACATCGTATGATCCTGCACGCTTAATAAAAAAGATATCAATGAACTCATTGAATCTTTAAAGTTATATTTTATCAAAATTTTAGGGCCTAATGGCCTACAGACACAATATATTCTTTAGTTTCAAGAGAAAAGGTTACTCGATACATGCAATTTTGATCATTGCATAATTAGGCAGTTTCTTCGTATATTCTTAAAGCTTCGTTTTTCTTAATGGTCAAATATTAGTGCAAAATTAATCAAACATTAGTCTGGTGCTTCAGGAAACAACCGCTGCTAAACAGGCACAAATCAAGCTTCATGAAAACACATGGAAATTGCAGGTATCTTTTACCTTGACAAAAACCTATAAAACAGTTAAAATTTCTTAGTCCTATGCCAATGCACCCAAGAAAAATTGCGAAAAAGAATCTAAATCTTATTAAATGTTTACTCATCTTCTAAATTGGTGGCAGGGTACCAATCTTCGGGCCAGAGAGATGCAAGATACAGCAAAATCATTTTCATCATTGGCAAAACAAGTGCTCCGAACTGCTGAGCAGGACAGACAAAGTTGATAAGATCTATTAGTTATTCGATTATACTTAGGTCATACATTATTTATTTTTTAATTGCACATATATATATTTTTTCTAAAAATTTTATACGTCAGTTTGCTCAGAATTATGTTGAGTCCATGCTTCATTTTACAGTGACAACAGCACTTTTATGCTGTCTGAATACTTTTCTGTTGGATTGATCATGTATAAATGGATTTAGATTGAGTTTCACTACCTTTAGCCGCGAAAGAAATTTCCGCAATACAGAGAATGGGTGGGAAAAGTGAAGAATAAGTCATCTAATTTATTCATAATATAGTCACATACGTTTGAGTCATTACAAAAAATCATGAAGATAAGTCATACATGACTCTAGCAAATCTCAAACCACTAAATACCTCCTTCATGCCTTGGTTAGGGCTCAACTAACTCACCAACTTATTTAAGACTCAACTAAGAATTGCACTTTTTTTTCCTACACATTAATAGTGCTAAACCATCATAATTGGTTAAAAACTGTAAATCTACATGTTGAGTTCAGACCACAAACTTGCAATGACTAGTGTTTAATCAACAGATCTTCCAATAGCAATCGTATCTGTTCTCTGACAGCATCTCTGTTACCAACGTTCAATGTAAAACAAGTTGCCCCTGCATGATTCCTCAACCTTGCAACTTAAGAAATTGACAAAATCAGTCATTCACAAGTTCAGCCAAGAAAATTAGGCAGAGAATTGCAACAAAATCCTCGTCTATATCTTACAGATCTTTGAGCTTCATGCCTATAAGACCCAGTGACAGATTTTACCATATCTTGGTTATTTTAAGAATCAAACAAGGAAATTTGTTCCTAGCATTGTCCAGAAAGAAACAAGATACCATTTGAGAAATGGGGACTTGAAAATATGGAAAAAAGATTACCTTCTGGTATGTCTCTGCCAAATTTTGGAATTGGAATGGAAGCCAAAACTGGGATATTTGACTCCAAAACTCTTAGAACTGCAGGGAAAAATGACGAACTGAATAACTCCATCTTACCAACTTCGTCAATGATGAAGAGGCTGGTGTCTTCTCTAACCTAGTCATTGAATGTAAGTCTTCAAAGCTCAAAAACTATATAATACATGGGATATGGAGGAATAATACATTCAACACCAATAGTTAAAAATGTAAGAGAACAGTTGATGAGTGTAATACCACAATTGGAAGATGCACGTAACATAGTTGGAAAAATATGCAGTAACCTAATCTACTGCAAAGAAAAAAAATGCATACTGAAAAGATATTAAAGAAAGTAAGCAGACCTGTAACTCGGGCAGCGCTAGAGACTCGAAAGATGCTACATCAACTTTATACTTGCCAACACTAGGCCATCCGACAGACTCTGGGCTGCAAATCCAATGCGATCAAAGAAAACAATTGAATCATATAGACAGAATTGTGTTGTGACAAATACTGGACAATCTAGTCAAGGTTGTGTTATGTTATTTCAGATAGGATTAACAAAAACTTCTAATAACATACTCTCTAGACCATAATATTTGTTATCCCTTAAAATTTATTTCACGGATTCTTGCAGATGCTATAGTTTTCAACAAATTTTAAACATCAAGAGAGTTTGCTAGTAAAAAAGTGTACCAAGGATGTATTTATTGTTAGTCGTCCTCTTCACACGAAAACCTTTCCTTAAAAAATGAACGAAGACCCAGTAGCAGTGTGACCAAGAAACACAAATTTCGAAATAAAGGGTCTAAACAAAAACGAAATTTGGATGTTCATGTAGTGGAGCTGAGAAGAGGAAGAATAAAAACTGTACCTTGAAAAGTGGAGGGACGCAAGTGGGGCAGTGCGACCATCAAGAGTGACCACTTCGAAACCGACCCTTTGGCCTGCGCGCCTAACTTCCCCTACAAAAGCATCATATCATGTCATGTGTTACAGTGAAAGAAGAGGAAGATATCATATCAAATGCTTTCGTACGAGTGTAGAAGCCCTGAAGCTTGATGGAGGAATTGACTCTGAGGGACTCCAACACTCTCATAATCAGAGTGCTTTTTCCCACACCCTGATCAGATCAATCAACCAAATCAAAATCGATTAACAGAGAATGAAGAGAGGGAAAAATGGTGGAGTTGGGTTTCTCACCGGAGGACCCGTGACGAGGAAGCATTTTCCGGGACCAGCCATGGTTTCTTTCTGTTTCTGCCTATTCTATTTTCTATCTATCTGGGATGAGACATACATGTTTTTGTCACTCCAAATCATGGTCATGGTTAAAATTATCAAAAAGTAAACAATAATTCTATGTTCAAATTCTTTGTAAAATTTAAATATTGAAATCAACTCCAGTAATTGTTTACAATCTTAGATAAATTTAATGAAAATACAGTGAAAATTTCTTTGTTGTATAATAATTATTATTATTCAATCATACGTTAGTATACACAGAGAATTCAAAATGAAAAAAACGAAAGTGACTTTTTCACCCCCCGAATTTCTAACTATACCTTCTAATTTTTAAAATGATTGTTTTATTTGTTAGGCTTAAATACATTTTTCGTCCCCATTTTTGCAGTGTTTGTTGCAGATCGTTCTCATTTGTACAAAATGTTTTAAATGGTCCTCATCTTCGTAGTGTTTGTTGCGAATGATCATCATTTTTACCAAACGTTTAAAATGGTCCTCATTTTCGCAATTCGTGTTTAATTTAGTCCTTTTCTGTGACGCTGTTTAAATCAATAACGGAACATTGTACATGTGGCACTGTTTGTATTATACTGTACTGGGGTGTATTACACGTGTACTGTTCAAGTGTAGTAATTAAATATTTGGGAATAAATATGTGAGCTAGGATTTTGAAAATGAATTGTTGGGCAGTTGGTTAGTTGCTGCAATCTTCTTTCTCCATTCTCAATTTGTGTTGTTGCAATCTTCTTCTTCCTGCAATACCATGTCACAGTCCAAATCTTCTTCGTTTACCTCTGGTTGTAATCATTGGAGCAACAATGCTGTAGCAATTCGTGCAATGTTGGTGGTTTAACGAGAAATGGAGGATTAACCTCGATTTGTAACTGTTGAGAGAATATCACAACATTTCAACCACAAACAAACCCCAAAACAGAATTACGAAAACCCTAACCCTAACTGATTCAAATGTGCAAAATTTATCACAACCCCGGAAACCCTGAACCCACGAGCAAAGCACTTACCTTGTCGATGACGATTAACTGGAAAATTGAAATAATCAAACGAACAAATCGTCACGTCCAATTGTTGCTTCCTTGCAAATCGGAGATGAAGAGATCGCCTGTACTCGTCAATCCCTAATTGTAGCGTGACCTAATTGGAATATTTTTGACCCAAATTGAAGAGTTAACGTTAATAATCCACTTGTACAATACACGTAATATACCCCCAATATAATGTAATACATACAGTGCCACATGTACAGTGCTTTGTTATTGATTTAAACGGCGTCACAGAAAATGACTAAATTAACCCCAAATTGCAAAAATGAGGACCATTTCAAACATTTGGTAAAAATGAGGACCATCCACAATCATCACTACGAAAATGAGGACCATTTTAAATATTTGGTAAAAATGAGGAGCATCCGCATTAAACACTATGAAAATGAGGACCTAAAATGTATTTAAGTCTATTTTTTAAAAGTGACTTTAAGATTATTTGTCTTAGAAATCTTTGAGAGTAAAATTTTCTAAACATAATTTTCAAAAGAGAATTTTTAGAATAAAATTTCCATAATAAAAATTTTGGAATGCATTAAATACATTTTGGAATAGAATTTATAGAACAAGTTTTTCAGTGAGGGGTAGTCTAGTATTTTTCTCGAGAGTACAGTTAGTAATAATGGGGTTGCATAAAGAAAAAACCAATGAAGTTAATGGGTGAATGAATATAGGAAAAGCCTATATGTTGGCCCATTTTTCTATTCCCCGCGGGTGAACCAGAAAGCAGAAAAGAAACTATCACAAAACAGAAGACAGGCGTTGGAATCGAACCGAACGAGGGAAGCGAGTGAATTATGGAAGACGAAGGAAGCGATGAACGTGAAAGGTTGTTAGCAGCACCTTTCATATTTCTGATCGTTGCTGCTTTTCAATTTGCATACTATTGCCTCGATAAGGTTGCCAAGGTATCATTCTAAATTTTGTTATTTAATTGAAATTTGAAACAAAAACAATGTTATACCCATTCTCACGATTAAGCTTATAAATTCCAATGTCGCATACCGTTCATTCTCGTTATAAACTAATCAAAGGATGGATTGATGTTGAAGTTTCGTTCCTTTACCAAATAAGATACTGTATTGTTTATGAGAAACAAAACCCTGTAGCATTAACATCTGGGTGTATGATTTTCCAGCAGGGTGGATCTCATAGAGAAACAGAAGCTCGGTTGCGTGAAGAAATAAAACAACTTTCGAAGGAGGCAAGTTTAATGTCGCAGTAAGTAAGGCTTTGTAGCCAATGTTTCCTATGCTGAAAAGCAAGGGGGTCCTCTTTTGGAACCCTTTTTCTGTTTTGAGTTGGTTTTATCGTTTGCATTTGTAAAATATTATGCAATGTTTTTGGGGTTGATAATTTGAAATTAAAGGATGAATCTACAAATTTGTTTAAAGTCTATTTGCACGAGTGTTACAAATTTATGCCAGTAAAATTGCATGCTAAATAAAAGAGAATAAGGAATGAGAAAACTTGAAGTGATCTTCGACCGAGAAGTATCGATACTCACTAAAATTTTGAAGTTCATTTAAATTTTGAAAAAATCAAGTTAGTAAGAAATATTTGGCATTATTTAAACTAGTAGAACAAAGGAGGAAAGACAAATGCCAACTATGAAACTATAGGTAGATTCAAATAGAGAAATCAGGCGGATAGGAGGAAGAAAAATAAGTAGCATGCATGAGTACCAATCACTGACAAAGGAGATGACTGTAAGATATGATTGCAAAATTTATGGTGTGGTATGTGTCTCTCTTTATCCTCTCAGGCCATCAACATTTGCACAAGCAGCAAAACTCAAAAGGCTAGCAAATGCCAAGGAGAAGGAACTTTCTAAATGTGAGTTTATTTCTTGTTGCAAGTTTTTTACTTTTCCTTTTTTATCCCGTGCAACAGTGCCATGAAGTGCAATTAAGAAAAACCAATAATTGTACTCTCTTATTAATAAGAAATTCTCGACAGCACTGCGTAGCTGTTTAATATAGATGCAATTAAGAAGCAACTTTTATACCATCATTGCTCCATCTTTCCAATCCATGCCTCTCTTAGTTTACTTAGTCTAATGAGTTTTGTAATAGTTTAATTAGGAGAATTTGTTTATAAAAGCATATTGCTTGGTGTGTATCAATTGAATTCGAATCAATTCTAAAGTTTTCTTTCTACTTTCTGATATGAGTGTGTGACTAAAAGTGAAATATTTAGTTTACTGTTCCTACATTGCAAAGTTCAAATTTAAATTGACAAGAATGGTATGTGTATCAGTTTATGTGGACTTTACAAGCACCATATAAAACCAAAGTTGATGAACGGATCAACAATGCAAGGTTATCTCAATTTTAGTAGTAAATAGTAAATATACCTTCTGCTACATGAGTAAGAAAGAATCTCCTTAAAACTACAAAAATGGCGAAGAAAATTTAATCATGAAATTTGATGGTGATTGAAGAACAATTGTGATTAAAAGTATTATAGGAGTGTGTATTATGTACCTATAAAGAAAGTTTGAATCATATCCTTATATTTCCTACACGTTAGGCCATAAGTTTAGGCAGCCTGATTCTCATTCTTAATTGTACATTTTTTGTGCTAAAAATATTACTTCATGACATTCCCCGCCTACATGAATATGGTTTTTATCTACATTTTAAACCTTTATTCCTTAGTTAGTTTAAATTCATTTTCTTACCTTCGAGTTCGTTAAGTTATCGTTCAAGATATTATGCAGACCACAATTCAAGTCACAAAGATTATGCTGTATATTCAAAAGTGGTGCTCGTATTTAAGGTATCTTCAGATGTATGCGCATGTATATATGAATATAATTTTTGTTAACAGAATTTCTTGGTAAAGGTTTATAATACACTTCTTTTTGGCTTTGCCATGTAGTATTTAACATATGCATTGCTGCTTATCTGGTTTTGGCGTGTTCCTGTGGCTAGCGTACATCGGCAACTTGTGCAACCATTTGGTAATGCAATAATGATCGAATAATACTTTAACCCTTTCACTCATTTGAACAAGATCTGCAGACTTTCTAGCTTGCGATACAAAAATCAGCTTTTTTATTTTTAACTTCTGAATTTCTAATCCTTTCAAATGATGAACCTACAAATATCCATAAGCGTAATTGCTATTTCTTTTTTTAGAAAGAAGAATTAACGAGCTTTTGCTTTGACTTCTGAACATATTTTATACTCCTTGTAGGGAGCTTGTTATCTTGGAAGTCCGGAGGAGTTCAAAGTAACAGTGCCCCGGTAACTATTGCTTGTACCTTTTTTCCCTTTTTTGGTGATGTTTTTTTTTTTGTTTTTTTTTTTTAACTTTGAGGAATCTTTCAGTTGGGAAAGGTATCCCTTGGTAAGGTCTCTTCGTTGCCATCATTTTTGCAGTGCCGAGTTCGGTTACTATTTAATTTTAAGAAACTAGTTTTTAAAGCTTAAAATGGTGCTTTTTGTATTCATTACCCAAGGTTGCTTTTTGAAAATCTTGTTTAACTTTATCTTACGATTTAAATACGTATTTATATCTTTAGGATAATGCAGGGAAATATCTTAATATGATTATAGTTTGTTTCCTCTTATTTTACTAAAATTTCCAGAATAACCTGTAAGAGTTAGTTCAGAACTTATACTTTTTGTAAATATTACAATTTATATAAAATTTGTTTAAATTTATTTATTTTATATTATAAAATATATAAGTGATTACGTAATGAGCACTTATTCAATAATTATTGAATGAAGTTATTTCCCAGATAGTAAAAGAAAATAGTTATTTTTTAAATATAAACTCTTGTTAGCAGAAAAATGACTAAACTTTTTTGCAAAAATTCGAATATCATTTAAATTTAAGAACATTTTTGGGTCTATTAGTAGTAAAACCTGATAACTGTTCTATCTTAGTAATAGGGAATTAGTGGTTTGGTGTATTAATAAGATATGATTACGTTATTGTATTGTTTATTCTATTTTGTTGATTCAATATAGGGAGCAAAGTTACGAAAAAAATGTGATAAAACAGTCTCCTTGGGAACTAATTTTATTTAGTTTTTATATTTAGAAGATTATAAGATTTCACTCATTATAAGTATGTAGTGTAAAAAAAATTTAGATATATTAATAAAGTATAAAAAAATATCAAATTAATAATTGAAGTTATAAAAATTTATGTATTCTTTATGATTTTAATCATTAATTTTTCAATGTAAGTATTACCATATTCTATTCTCCAAAGCTTCTGCATATTAAAGGATTCAAGTGTAATACCCTAGTCACACACTCCACTAATTTTAACTCCATCTTTCTCCCGAATAAATTGGCAAGTTCAGCTAATTGTCTGCAGAGTTCATATATATATATATATATATATATATATATATATATATATATATATTTTTTGAATTTAGAGTTGTTTCTAATGGCCTCTTTTTATCATTGCAGATTGGGATAATATCGTGGTTAGTAGTATCCGCTAGAGTTTGCAGATTTGTCCGTCGAGCTTACAGCAAATAAATAACACTCTTTTCTATCCTTATAGTGTTTTCACTTAAAAGTAAAAAAAAAAAATCAAGAGCTGCTTCAAATCTTGGTTTTGAAATAGAATGAAGATGTCTGCGTTAAATAGATGTCACAATTGTAAGAAATTTGGTCTTGTATTTCTCTTCCAATCTGCTGGATCATTGACTCGGTTGTAAAGTAGCTTCTAGGTTTTTCAGTTTGTTTTAGTGTATAGATATGATAATGTGCTTGTAATGAGATACATAATACGTCGCCGTTATTCATACATATAATAATATTTTTGCATTATATCTTGAGTGATATAGTTTAACTAATTATGACCCTTGTTAAACATAAATTATAGTGTACCAATATATAAACATCATAGTTGGCGCTGTTAGAATATAAGCTCATTTTGGTTTAGTATAAAAAATGTTGTTTGAAGTAATAAAAAGCGCAAATATATCCTTAACAATTATATTTCATGTTCTCTGTTAACACTCGACAAGATACAAAACATTTCTATCTGAAGTCTATTTTCGATACAGTATTTTCTGGGTACAGTTTCTGAAATAATGTTTCAAAAATTGATTATTTAAATAGATTTTTTAGTTTCATTTCATACAAAAGAACCCGTAAGTATACAACAATAAGGTTATGTGCCTAAATTTTAAACCTTAAAAAGTTGCTCCTTAAACCTTAGCTATCTCAACCACAGTCAAACTAAAACCATTGTTGTACTAATCCAAAAGAGTAAACCACTTTTTTCTCGCACGACACAGAAGCAATTAATCTGCACGCGCCGTCGTAGTCGCTATGAGCGAATCTCAAGACCTATTATCCTACCCTCCCATAGACCCTGTCAACTTCGATCTCATCATCGTCGGCACCGGCCTATCTGAATCCATCGTCGCCGCGGCCGCTTCAGCCGCCGGCAAAACTATCCTCCACCTCGATCCCAACTCCTTTTACGGCAGCCACTTCGCCTCTCTCTCCTTCCTCGACTTCACTTCCTACCTCACTTCCCCAAACCCTCTTCCCGCCGCCGTTACAACCACCGATTCCGAAGACGTTGTTGTCGATCTCCTCCACCAACCCATCTGCTCCGACGCGGAAATCTCATGCTATGATGAATACTCGTTCCTCTGCGAAAATTCGAGAAAATTCAACATCGATTTGGGAGGTCCGAGGGCGCTGTTCAGCGCGGACAGGACGGTCGATCTGCTGTTGAAATCTGGTGCGGCGCAGTATTTGGAGTTCAAAGGAATCGATGAAAGCTTCGTGTACGAACCGAATGGGGGTTTGGCGAACGTGCCGGATTCTCGCGGAGCGATTTTCAGAGACAAGAAGCTTTCGCTGAAGGAGAAGAACCAGTTGATGAGGTTCTTCAAGCTGGTTCAGCAGCACTTGGATGATACTCAGGAGGAGAAAATTTCGGAGGAGGATATGGAGATTCCTTTTGTTAGTTTCTTGGAGAAAATGAAGTTGCCGCCTAAGATAAAATCGTATTCACCATTTCTGTTTGCTAGTGAGATTTGATTTTCATTCATTTCTGCACACATATTTCTTCAGCTTAGAAATTTATTTATTTAACCTTTCACTGTGTGTCTGTGTCGCGTCTAATTCAGAGCACAGAGCACTTTCAAGTTGCATTCTAGGCTATTGTTAAATGTATGTACATTATAAAATGTACGTGTTCAGACATGTAGATAAAGGTGTTTTATTAGACTATAAGTACCACCATTCTGCATTGCATTCTGCAGATGAAAGTTCTACACTGGTAGATTACACTCACCACCAGTTCTTTATCATTTTAATCCTAGTCAGGAAGAAAGTAGGAGAAACTATTGCTCTGCCAGCAGTGTTTTGCTTGTTAGTGAAATTTTTTGTTTTTAGTTTCCTATTTTATTGTGTACTTTTATTTTTCATGGTTATTCTTAGGCAGAAATAGGACTGGGAATTTCAGGTGTTGTGCTATATGGAAATCAATATCGATTCACAAGCGAAGTCTTTTACGTTTCCTTAGGAATTGATGCAGTGATGCTTTATTAGTGTCTGAATTATATTTATTGTCTCTCCCCATGAAGCTGTTGATTTTTATGCTCCATGTAAGTGAAATCTGGACATCGGATAATAACCCATGAAATCTTTAGTGCTCAGTTGGTTTGACTGCTTGAAGCCTTAAACCGTCTGATGGGGGCCACTAACCAAGTTATTTTACTTTTGGAAAACTGAAGTTGATCATCTTCTTCCGTGATGAAGAGAACTATTTATTTCATATTTCATTGATGCTTTTTAGTGTTGTGTGTCAACTCACGCATAAATAACCTTTTGACCTGCTTCAAGTACGCTAAGGAAAAGTCTTTTTGTCTTCCACAGGATTCTTTTGTATGCTATAGCCTTGGTAGATTATGATCAAGACAGTAACGAGGTTTGTAAAGATTTGCTTAAAACAAAAGATGGAATAGATTGTTTAGCTCAATACAGCTCATCTGTTGGAAGGTATTTTCATATTCTTGTACTTTCATATATTGCATTTGCCATTTTTTGTTTTCATTTAAGGGATGCAGTTTAACTTTTCTTTTTGAGATACTCGTACTTTTTCACTCAGGTTTCCTAATGCTCCTGGTGCTTTGCTTTATCCTATTTATGGTGAAGGAGAACTACCACAAGCCTTTTGTCGCCGTGCTGCTGTCAAAGGTTGCATTTATGTAAGTTACAATGGACGACTATTACAGAAATTTCTAGTTGCTGTGACTTCTCTAGAGGTTGCATTTAGTTTGAAAACTTGTTTAATAAACAGAAAATAAAACATTGTTTAATAAATTGATTCTAGATGCCAAGTGCATATTGCCTGTTTCTCTTTCTTCTGTGTTTGCCCTATTACATAAGTGCCATCATACCTTATGTATGGTAGAAGGAAACGTGGTTTGGCTATCATGTTGTAAAGGAATGTGGCATATACTTGGTTCAATTTTGCATGTTTTCAAAATTATTTTTGTTTATTGTTTTGTGTTGTGACCATATCTTCTTATTTACATTTTATACTTCTGTGATTCAGGTTCTAAGAATGCCAGTTGTTTCGCTGCTTATGGATAAGGTACTACTATATAAATATTTATTTGATCTTTGTTATCTAGCACATTTTTTGTGAGAAAAGATGAGGTTGAAACCAAGTGCAAAAGGAATTTCATCTTTTTAATTTTTAAACCAACATTGCAGGCTACTGGGCTTTATAAAGGTGTTAGGTTAGCTTCAGGTCAAGATTTATATAGCCAGCAATTGATTCTGGATCCATCCTTCACTATTCCATCACCGTTGTCTTTGTCACCGAGAGATTTTCCCTGTGAAAGGCTCCAAATGTGGAGTCAGAGAGATATTAAAGGAATGGTGGCTAGGGGAATATGCATCACAAGAAGTTCAATAAAACTAGCTGTAACTAATTGCTCAGTGGTGTATCCTCCTAGATGTAAGAGAAATCTAAACTATGCATTTATAATTAGAGGCATGTTAAAATATGAGAAAGAAATTAACTTTTTCTCCATTGCCTTGTAGCTTTGTATCCTGAACAGATGACATCAATCAAATCTCTTCAGATAGGACCAAATCTTGCTGTTTGTCCTGAGGGAACGTAAGTTTCTTGCCAAATAGAAATTGAAATGTTCATTTTAAATTTAATCTTTCATTTCTGCTTATCTTAACTTTCAACAAATCAGATTCTACGTATAAAATCTTTGAGTTAATTAACTTCTATCCATGTTTGAACCTCCCCAAAGCTCTGCAGGCCTGAATAAAAGAGAAACTCAATTTTGTTGTCAGTCCCCACATAAAAATCTTCATTGTAAATTTTGAAATTTCCTTTTGAAGTAGCTTTCATTTTATTCTATAAAAAGGATGCATCCAACACTTAAAAGAGGAAAATGCATTTTTCTTAAAAAAATGAAGGACCCAAAAAACCAGCATGGGCTCCACGCTTCTATTGGTTGGGTATTTCAAATTACGCGTATTCTTCAATGGAATTAAACTGCTAGCATTAAAAAATAAAGAAAAAGTGAACCATTTTTATTTTTTGGTTGGGTGTGGGAAGTTGATATTGTATATAAAAATATTTTTATAATTTAATTGCTCCCATTTAGAAACAATTTTACTGATAATTCGCAGGCTTCTTTCATAGTCATTGTATCTTTTACATTGTTTGCTGACCCCAGGATAGTGACTGTTACTCCCATAATTTACGTTTAAAGTTCTGCTCCGTGTTACCATATTCATATTCAACTACTAGTTATGATAATTATATTTCCCCTGTGTGAACTTTTGAATTTAAACTGACACGTTTTCGTATTCTTCTTCAGCTTCATTTTATATTTTTCCACTTTGTGCAATAATGCTGATGAAGGAAAGAATCTACTAAAAGCAGCCATGAATGCTCTTCTCACACTGCCTGTATCCGGAAACACTGAAAGTGTTTCGAGTGTTCAAAGTGACAGTGAAGATACTAAACCGATTGTGCTCTGGAGTGCATTGTATATTCAGAAATTAATTGTGGTGTGCTTCTAATCCATATTCACAGATTTATTTCTTCAATAGTTTTTTCTTTTACCTGCATGTGGTTGCATGTGCACTTGTTTCCTTTACTGTAATACTCATTAGTCATTTGAATTTCTTTTTATCATTATGGAGACTCTACCTCATAACCCTGTCTATTTTTTCTTAAAATATTTTTATTTTTTATACGTAGAAAGTATTAGGGCCCTAAGGATCACATATCTTATATTTTTCAAAGAACAAAACCTGAATGTGTTTCAAAATTGTAACGTGAGTAACATTGATATGGACATCATTTTCTGACTATGGATGGATATATGTGATCTCCTTTTCAGAGTAATTTTGAATTGATCAGCTCCTCTTCTACACCGGATGGAAATCTGAACTACAATGACCTTTTAGATGCAGCTGAGAAGGTTTGTCTGATTATTCTTCATTTTGAAAAAAATATTTTTTTCTCACTATCTCTGTCTGACTTCCTGTTGGCTAGCTACAAACCTTATTTTGGGCTTGTTGGCATGTCATTTTGGTTTGTCAATGAAAATTAAGGGAACAAAATGGAAATATTTATGCACATGTAAATTTACTTTGGCAAGTGATTGCGTTAAGACAACAAATTTACGAACCTTGATTAATAATTCATAGCACTGGAACTGAGCATACTAGTTTGGTGGTGGTATTCTCGCAGCTCTTTCGTCAGATGTTCCCCAATGAAGAATTCTTTCCAAAGGTAACAACATCACCCGAAGAACCTACAGATGAGGATGATAATGGGTTAACTCTGGATAGCTAAATAAGGTAAAAATCAGCTGATCATTTCATGTCAGAACAGTAGGAGAAAGGAAGTCGTGAAAGTACACACGCCCAAAAAATTGAGGATGGGGATTAAAATTTGTAATTATAGAGGTAAAAGGTTACATATCTTAATTTTTAGATGAACAAAATCAAAAGAAGTCCTCATCAAGGCTAGGAAAAATATTGGTCAATTATTCTGAGTTTTTTTTTTTTTTTTTTTTGTAAAGCATAGACATACTCATTTGATGCCAAATATCCACTTATGAGCACTTGTTATTGATGTGGAAAAGTGGTAGTTCCGTGGAGCTGAATTACAGCGGTATCGTTCCCATATCTTCATCTGCAATTTTGTATTTTAAAACAAATTTGATTGTATAATATTTGTATGAGCATTGGATTTGAATTTTCTTCAACTGTGACCGATATGAGTATCGCCATAGAGATTGACTTCATACAGAACAGAACAATCAAATGTCTTTTCACTTAATAACATTTCATGTTATAAATGTCTGATGTGTGTTCAGGTTACACAAAATAAACTACACATAGTTGGTGGGTCTGTCATTACAGTATAGTGGAAGAAGGTCTATGGTTAATAGATTATTGTAGCGACGTGTATTTCCGCATAAACTTGTATATTATTTCAGGCTTAAGATGTTTTTCCAAATTTCAATGATGTTTTTTTCCTTGTTCTCAATAAATTTTTTACTTTTTGTAATCTCTACCACTAACTGACATCAGTTTAGTGATGACATGCTTTTAAGTGATATCTCATTAATTAAGATTAACACATGTTTTTGTTTTCGGTCTTTAATAAAGCAATTTATATTTCGGTCTTTTGTTAATGTTTACATATCTTTCTTTCAATATTTTTTAATATTTCTTATTTAACGGTGAGATCTATAGAAAATGGAGAATTTAGAAGAAAAAAAATATATCTTGCACTACCAATCAATTACCCATCTTTATGCCCTTTTGTAATTTTTATCGTTAAACATAGAAGATTAAAAAACTTATTTTCATCGCATCATTTAACCTTTTTAAACAAAATTTTAAAATATACAAGTGTCTTCATAATTAATTACTGATATGATCATTTAATAAATAACTCATTATTTATCAGAGATTAATATATTAGGACAGAAAATAGAATGTGAAATATTATTAGAAATGGAAACTAAAATATAAAAAAAAAATACACATGTCAAACCTATAAAGGTTTGCATGAAAAGTAAAATTATCAGACCAATATATAAAAATGCATTAATTTATGAGAGCAAATAGTTATTTAGATTATTTTATTAACCTTTTTTTTTTAAATAATTGCACTGTCATTACTATAAATCACATCTAAGCGATCCTCAAATCAACCAACTACTGCCTGGGTCTTTCTTCAGACGAATTTTAGCCATTTTCTCCCTACATTTGAGAGCTTCTTCCCATTTTCCCTCTCCAGTGTAAATGTTTGACAGAAGAATGTACGAAGCATGATCACTGGGATTCAATTCTATCATCCTCATTGCAGATTTTTCTCCAATTTCTGTGTTATTATGATTCCTACAAGCACTCAGTAATGTTCTCCATGCTGATTCACTTCCATCCTTCTGCACTATTTGGTAAGCTTCCTCTAACCTTCCTGCTCGACCAAATGCATCTACCAAGCATGCATAATGCTCAGATTCTGGCTTAATTTTGTATTTGTCAAGCATCAATGTAAAGAAATGCAAAGTATCTTCCACATAACCTGAATGGCTACAAGCTGATAACACAGCTAAGAAAGTTACGTGATTGGGGGTCAAACCATTCTTCTCTAACTTATTGAATACTTCCATGGCTTCTTGTGCTTTTCCATGATGAGCATATCCACATATCACAGCATTATAAATTACTTCATTTGGCTCTACTTGTTCATCAAAAACCTTCTCTGACTCCTCCATGGTTCCACATTTTGCGTACATATCTATAATGGAACTTGCAACATACACATGACGGTTGTAACCAGATTTGATAGAGAAACCATGGAGTTGTTTACCCACTTGTATGATTGAAAGTTGTGAGCATGCTGAAATACACAATGGAAGGCTATAAATGGTGAACGTGATTCCATCAGCCAACATCTCTTTGCATAGCTCCAAAGCTTCTGATTCCAGGCCATTTTGTTTATAAGTTCCAATAATAGAACTCCAAGAACCATCATCTTTTCGGACAATGTCAATAAAAGCTTTAAATGCGTCGCCAATTTGTCCACACTCAGAGTACATGTGAACTAATGCATTGCCAACCAAAGTGTGATGGCTCACACTCGATTTTACTATAAGTGAATGAATTTGTCTACCTACAGGAAAATCTAGTTTATTCTCACAAGACTTTAAAACAACAACTAGGGTGGCAGCTTGAATTTGCAACGAGGTGGTTCTTCGAAGTTCTTGTAATAGTTTCATTGAGGGACCGGATCCTCGCCCTGGTTGAGCATGAGCCATGATCATTGAGTTCCATGCTACAATATCTTTGTCAACAATTCTTCTGAACAACTTGTCCACATCCACAAGTTCACCAAAACTGGCATAGAGAGTCAACAAAACACTTGCTACAAAACAATCGTTTTGATACCCAGCTTTTATCATCTGGCCATGCACTTGAACTCCAGTGTTTAAGTCCTCTAGTTCAACACAAGCTTTCAAAGTACTCGATAACACATGCTGATCTGGTCTAATCCTTTGTCTACACATGTCCTTGAAAAAGTGCACAGCTTCCTGGCCTCTACCATTCATGGTATGGCCTGAAATGATAGAACTCCATACAAAATTATCCTTCTCCTCCATGGAGTCAAAGACTTTCCTGCAAGAACTTACATCCCCACATTTGGCATACAAGTCAACCAGAGCACTGCCCACCACAACATCAGCTTCAGCACCAAACTTAGATGCAAGTCCATGGATTTGCTTTACCTGTTCTAAATAAGAACAGCATTTGAGTAAGCTAACGAAAGTACTATCATCGGGTTTCAATCCTTGGACCTCCCACATCTCAGAAAACAACCTATGAACCATGCTAAAGTCACCAACATGAGCAAACCCAGAAATCATAACATTCCATGCAACAAGGTCTTTCGTCAACAAGTCATGAAAAGCACGACATGCATCCCCGAGATTATTGCCACAGTTAAAGTACATATGCACGATAGAGCTCCCAGCAAACCTGTCTCTCTCAAGCCCAGATCGAACTAGCAGACCATGAATCTGCAAACCCACTCCACACAATGAAGGAGTGGCACAAGCTCGAAGCAGAACAGAAAATGTGTACTCATTGGGTCTCTCATTCGTTTCACGCATCTGATTGAACATCTCAAAGGCTTTTGGAAGTGACCCAGTTCGGAGATAAGAGGAAATTAAGGTTGTCCAGGTGACAACATTCTTGTAAGGCATATGGTCGAACAGGATATGGGCATGGCGAAGGTGACCAAATTTGGCATACAGATTCAAGAGAGTATTGGTTAAGTGGGTTTGTGAAATGCATTGGGAGAGAATGAGCTTTGCGTGGATTTGACTGCATTGTCTCAGCGTTACGGGGTTTGAAGACTTTGCCAGTGACAGCAAAAACGGCCCACCACATACTTTCTTTGCGAAATCTGAGTTCAACGCTATGTGCCGGATCATTCCAACTCCCCTATCATTAAAATTTACAATCTACTTCTATTGTAACTAAACTCAAACCCTACACTCTTTTTCCTTTTACACTCTTTTAATTCTTCAATTCTCCAAAACTCTTCTCTCTATATATATATAGCATCTGTTGCTACGCACGTGACGCGCTGTCAGCTGCGGTTGGCGAAACCGGCGGTTCTGGGAAGTTATACTTATGGTACCCGAACAAACATTACTGTTTGTTCCCTGTTTTTTAACAGTGCCGCTTTCCGATTTTTTTTTTTTTTATTATCCACAGTTGTTATTTTGATCATTAAGTTAATCTTATAATAATTTTTCATCCGAACATAAATTATAATTCGAGATATTTTGATATTGGTTCTGACAACTTAGAAAATAATATTTTTACATTTTGATAACTTTATTTTATGATTTAAAATAGTATTTTTTAAGTGATTTTAAAATATAAAAAATAAAAATTTAATTAAAAAATATTATATCAAATATCAGATTGTAATAGAAATTTATAAAAATTTAATTGTTAATAAATTATGAGGTGTTTTTACAGTTTTTCTGTCAAATTTAGAGATGTTTTGTTCACTCTGAAATAAATTTTGCATTGATTGGTTGAGGAAAAATCTTTTGATGTTAAGGATGAGACAAAGAAAATTCAATTAATGAAAATGAAATTTTCACTATGAATATTAATGAAAACAAGTACAACTGTACAGATGAGGGTAAAAAGATATGTGAATTGAAACGGACTTGACTTAATTACAGTGTATTACTACTTGTCACGGAAATGGTGTGACTTTAACGCATGCGTTAATCAAGTTAATGACCCTACTTTATTTTAATATAGTATTTTACTTATTAATATTTTTTACACTACATTCTTTAAGATAATCAAAATAATAAAGAAATATTTTATGCAAAAATCTCATACTATTCTTTTTATCTCTATGTTTATGAATAAACTTTGTAATGAAATAATTTTAAAAAATTAAACACAAAAAACTGATAAAATTTGAATAATTTTTATAGGATGTTAAAATAGGTTTTGAAATGGATTTAACTTGAGACTTTTTGTTTTAGTAAAAAACCGGAAAAAAGAGAAAACAGTTTATAAATAAAAAATTAAAATTTTATATATTTCATTTCAATATTTTGTTTTATTAAAGAAGATCATATAATTTTAAATCATTATTTTATTTAGATAATTGAATGTAATTAATATTTAGTTCAATTGAGGAGACTAATTTTTCCCGTTTAGTATTTAAATAATAAATTATGATAACTTTTATACAAGATATAATTATGGACAACTGATGAATTTAATTTTGAAGAAGAAACTTATATAATTATTGAATTATTGCATTCTCTTAATTAGTATTATTTTCTTAAGTTTGTTTTTGTTTGAAATACACTGTTCTGTTCTTATATTCATTTCAAATTTAATCCTTATCTTCATCAACTTGATTTCTTGTAAGTATAACATCACTAAGAACTGATATTCAGGTCAAGTACAAAACATAGGGATTAACGTTCAATAATTTTGAATTTATAAAGATTTAAGAAAAATTGAGTATAGTTATATTCAAAAGTTGATTTTATTATTAATAATAATTTAAAATAATAAATAATATATTTATTTTCCGTATATGGTACTTCAAGATACTGAGACAAACCTAAAACATTCATGCAGTCTCCGCTAAAATGTTGTTTTATTCTTTCTGTGGACACAAATTTTCTAAATTATTTTATGTTCTTTTGTTTATTTTTTTCTAAATTATGTAATATGATTAAAGAATTATATATGAATAATCACATTTAAAAAAATAGTTTTATTTAATTTATAATCATTTATTTATGTTTTTATATTATTATAATATAGTTGCAAAATAATTATTTTAATGCTGAAATTATTATTTTTTCTTATTTAAAATGAAAGAAACGGACTTATATTTAAAACAGTCCTCAACTTTAAACAAGTTGGACAGGTGGGACTCACAAAATACTGTTTTAATATTAAATAAACTATATTTTAGATTTTTCAATTTCTTTCATGAAAAATAGTCTCGATCTATTTATTTTATTTTATGAACACAATTGTATTCTTCATTCTAATTATGGTTAATGAATTTTATTTCTTATCTTATTTAATTCAATCTTTAAAAATAAATTTTTGAAGTAAGATTTATAAATAATGTGACTATGTATTTTTAATACATTTATTATGCAGGACACTATTAGACTTAATACACGTGTATTAGATATTCATTAATTCTTTTAACAACTTTAGAATAAATTATATTACAAATTTAGGAAAGAAATCTTAAAGTTAACTCTATCATATAAAAGTAACTTATGAAATTATATTTGTACCTGTTTTTATATTATAATTAGACTTAGTTTATGTGAAACTGTCAATGATAATAGTATTTTAGGATAAAAAAAGGAAAATTACTAATCATATAAAATATAAAAATAATATTTCTTTTCAAATATAAATAATGAGAATAATAATTGAAATTACTTGAAATATTTTATCCTTAAAATAAATATAAATTCTTCAATAAAAATCGTTTGGGACATACATTCTGAAAATCAAATCTTGATCTCTGTTCTTGAAAGAATGCACAGGTATTGAGATGGATTCAGAAGTAAAAAAAGATTTATTGATACAATTGAACGGTTACACAATAAATTTGCTTCTAAAACGAGTGAACCAAAAACGGTGAAGAAAAATAAATGAAGAGGAAAAGAAGAGTGAGGAAGTGACAAAAGAAAAAGACTAAAGAGAAAAAAAGTACCTTATTTTAGCTGGGCATGATTCTAAACTGATCCGAAACAAACGAAAAAAGCGGAAGATCATGCAACCTTGCACTTAAAAGCTGGTTTTTGCTTCCTTCTATCAGTCCACGTTTCATGCTTCTTCTTACCCATTACTCATTTCACATTCTCATGCCATCTTCCATCTCTTCATGGATTCCTCGCAGACCAACAATACCACTTTGCTCACCAACTTACTACTCTTCAACAACACCCTCCAACCAGGTGATGATATATCACAACCCAGATTTTCCTTTACTTGTTATTTTCATCACATATTTACTTTTTTAATCAAAGAAATGATTTTTCTTTGTGGGGTGCTGGAATTTCGTTATTGATTTGTCTATTTCCTTTGTGGGGGTGCGTGGATTGCAGAGTTGATCAGGAGCGTGCATGTGTACCGGCAAGGGGATGAAGAGGAAAGGGCAGTTGAGAGGGAGTTTCTGTTTTCAGAGTGTGGTTCCTATGGGGAAATGCAGGCTACCCCAATTCTTAAATTTGTCAAATCCCATGTTTCTCAAGTGTTCGAAGGGTACAAGAATGGAGTGTGGCTTTGTATCTTTGCCTTTCATGCTCATCAAACTCCTCAATTTTCCCGCATTCCTCCGTTTTTGTTGGTCTCAAGGTATATATATTCTTAGCCTATGTTTGTCCTTTGACGTTAGTGCTGAGGTTTCAGGAAAAGGTCTGCTGCAGAAATCAGCAAGTTTTGGAGTCAATGTGGTCGCAATTCGGGTTGCATGCCATGTTTGTCTGCAATTTCGCATTAATCCCTAGGTTTTGAGAAAGGGTGTGCAACAGAAATTGGCTGATTTTGGAGTCATTTCATCACAATTGTGATTTGACGTTAGTCCCAAGGTTTTCAAAAACCGTCTGTGGCAGGAATGGACAAGTTTTTGTTCCATTATGATCATAATTGTAGCTGGTGTGGCCGATTCCTGTCACATCAAGGATTCCCAGCAAAATTGTAACCCCTAATCCAGTTTAAAGCCTTGCATTAGTCCTACATAGTTAGTCTTGTTTGGTCCTTTGAATAATACAACGCCCCCATCTAGTGAATTGGAATCGGTCCCTTTGAATAGATGATCATGTAATAAGCTCTTAGAGGTCTCAAAAAAAATTTCTCCACCTTAAAACAATCACATTTGTAAATAGAGAATCAAAATTTTGTAATGTGTCAAATTGGATTGATGCATGCATTCTAACCAAAGGCTACTTTTGGGTTGTAAACTTTGGGTTGTAATGTGGATTCTCTGTTTTTCTTCACTAGATATTCTCTTCACTTGTTAGAATGAAAGGTATTAAACACTTTGGCATATAACTGGTAGACATCTTCACAAGAAATGTGGGTCAATCCTAATAACAGTTTTTTCCTTCTCATGACATACCCTTTCTTAGAAGATCTAATTTCATTTACAAGTTCAGTTTATTGGAGTAGAAAACTCTGGTGGTGTCCCAAAATTTCTTTATGTATGTATGTGGCAGTTAGTCACCAATTATTCTAGAACAGGAAAAGTTGAAATAGCAGGAAGTGGAATGACCATGGAATGATATTAAATTTAGAAAATATATTCCCCTAACTTTTTATAGTCCCAATGAGTGATGGTATTTTCACTTATAATTCTCACAACAAAAAGAGATACAGGGAAAGAAGATAGAGAAGTGAGACTTTGCGAATGATGTTGTAAAGTGTTGTGAAAGTTTTAAGTGGGAATGGCATTAATGCTATCTTGCTGGTTAGATGCATAACAAACAGAACAAATCTAATGCTTCAGACTAGAATAAGCAAAGTTTAGTAAGTGACAGCATCTTTGGATGAACCAACTGATGTTTGCTTTTGCTGAAAAAAAAAAAAGTAGATGTGTTTTAAAGGTGAAAACTAGGGACGCCCTTTCCTCTAACCACCCAAAAATTGGAGATGCATGCACAGATGTTCTTGTAGAATTTTTTTTTCCCTCTATTAGTATTTTGTTGTCTTCCTGTGGTAAGACAATGTAATATGTTCACTTAACCATTTTCTAATATGGCATTCAGATTTATCTTTCCTTTAGCAATATTATATTTATATAACTGGTTTACTGGGACAGAAAAGAATAACTAATACTGCCTTGTTTACACTTTGAGGAGGAAAGGGAATCAAGAATAAAGTTGATACTTTATGTATGAAGCTGAAATACTTGAATATATGCTTTGCATTTTATTTAAATTCCAAAGAAAAGGAATGGAATAGAGTAGACCAATTCCTCTCCAATCTCCATACCCCTCACAAAAGGTTTATTTTTTGTCCTCCAAATTAAAGAGGACAAGGTGATATCGAAAAACATGTACTGTATGTTCTAAGAAAAAGGGTATTTTTCATAATTTTTTCTATAATATCAATATGAGGGGAAGGTATCCCTTAGTACCTTTAATTTCTGGAAGCAGGTAACTTCTTATTTTAAATTTCCTTACCTTTCTCTTCTCCCTAAAATACTTTAAGACTTATCTCTTATTTTTCTACTACGAACTCCCAAATATCTATATTTTATACTGCTTGTTATCTTTTCTTTTCCCTTACTGGGTTTTAATCATCATTTATTCGTTGTCTTCATGTTCATAGTTGAGTAAAAAGCCTATTAGATTTTCTGGATTTCATTGAAATGCCACAGTCCAATTCTCTTGTCTGGAATGACATTATCTGCAAATTACATAATTATGCATGCATTCTGAGCACTGTGGTTGTGATTGATATGAAATGCCTATATTCTTAATAGCCTTATCTTGAAAGCACTATTTCACTGTATCATAAACATTGGGTGATTAAAACCTTGACAACTGTATGACTCCAAAATATCTCTCTACACAACTGTGACACCACATTTACAAATTTAAAATTTTCTAGGCTTCTCCATTTTGTTTTTGAGTACTTCTACTAAGTAACTTATCATTTATCTAACTCATTTATTATTCATTTTGAGTTTTCAGAAACCCAAAGCTTCAGATGATTCCAAACTTGCTCCATGATCTCCAGGTGATATATAAGTTGGATAGGAAGGAGGAAGACAAAGACACAGCTCTAGGCTCTACAAGGGAAGAATGTCAAGGAAACAGAAACAATTTCCAGCCATCAGAGAAAGTCTTTCCTGTTCTTGATCAGGATCTCAATTATCTTCCTTACGAAGAAGGCGAGTCCGAATTACTGGACAATGAGACAGATGTTGAAAGCTCACCAGGTTCAGTCAATACTCTTGCAGTTTTTATGCAACTTTGCTACTATATGGACACATTAAATCTTTAGATTCGCTTGGTGAAAGCTAAATGTTACGGTATCTTGAAGTTCAAGTGTTTACTGTCATGACTATATTGTTGTTGTAAGTTGTAACTTAAATCTACAGTTCTGAATTGCTAGTCAAATATGTGAATCCTCTCAGATAACTGCACTAATGGAGTGTGTAACATTTTAGATTCTAAAACTTTTTGTTGTTTCTCTCCTTTATAGGATTGATATTCTTAATTAACTTGAATCCTCCTATGCCAAACTTTCTAATGTTGAGTTAATAACACCATGCATAATTATTTATATCTAACAGATGAGGAGTGTGTTTGCAGGTTTGCTAGGGAAAAAGAAAAGGGCATCCAGTGACCTGGTAGCAAAGATTTCCTTATCAGATTTGGTCCAGTACTTTGGTATGCCAATCGTAGAAGCATCAAGAAATCTAAATGTTGGGCTTACTGTTCTCAAGAGAAAGTGCAGAGAATTTGGTATTCCTCGCTGGCCTCATAGAAAGATCAAGTCACTTGATAGTCTCATTCATGATCTTCAGGTCCTTCTTGCTTATTCATTTCAAGAAATTTTTTATTCGATTACAGTCACCACTTGAACTAAAATTTATTATTTTAACACAGTCACCACTTGAACTAAAATTTATTATTTTAACATCGGCGTAATTTCTTTGAAGTGCATGCAACCTACTTGTTCAACTAATCTTATTATTTGAGATATGGGAATGCTTGGTGACTTATCTGTTAGCTGTAGTCAACATGCGATCTTCTTTTTGAACTGATATTATTTAAGTATAATGAGGGAGTGAGTGGAGATTGGTAGCCGACATGATTGATCTTATTTGATTGAATATTTAGTTAATATCTTCTTTAAGGTTTAATCCACAATGTTGGTTTTCACATTTTGAAGACATGAAATGGGTGAAACTGAAAACATGCTGAAGTGCACTTTGAAGCATCATTCTGCACAATTTTGTTATAGTTTTGGTCAAATCTAGTAGTACATTCAATATATTGCGTTCATTTGAAATTAAGTATCATATGCATAGTCTTCGGTAGATAGGTGAACTTTGACATTAGGCCAGATTAGTTGTTATGTTCCCATTTGATCTATAAATCTTTGCATTCTATTATATCTCTTTTTGTGCCTTCCCTTTTGAGTAAAATACTTATATTTTGCCAAATTTGTAATCTAATCTCGAGTTCTATTCAATTTTGAACTCCTCCTCCAACACCCACATATTAAAAAATGATTTTTATTTAGGCAACATTGACTGATTCACAAAGATGGAACACATGCAGGAAGAAGCAAAGAACCAAGAATTGGAGAACATGGATGCAGCAATGGCAGTGGCAAAGAGACAAAGGATGTTGGAGTGTGAAAAGGAAAACATAGAGAAGAAGCCTTTCATGGACATTCAAACCGAGACCAAGAGGTTTAGGCAAGATGTTTTCAAGAGAAGACACAGAGCAAGAGCGGTTGGAAAACATAATTCTACAGTATCCAACACATAGCACCCTTTAAATAGTAATAGTCAAAGAGCAACACAAACCATAGTTTTCACGTTGTAGAATGAGATGAAAGTTGAAACCTATACACCCCTTCTAACAGGGCATTTTGACCCTCATAGATTTACTTTTGACTTATATATGGATTGCAATATCCAAAGGAAGTGCTCAATTCCCTCTTTTTTTCCCTCTTAATCATTGCTTATACAGTTCTAATTGTACAATAATCATATTTATTACTCTAACATTGACCCGGAAAGGATTAAGATTTGATGGACGTGGATCATACTTAAGCAGTTTTGGAAAACAAGCAACTAAGAGTTGTTTTGGGTTGAAAGCACTTTGTTTAAGCCAATCTCATTGCTTCAGGTGTTAGGTGGTGTATAAAGCAAAAAACTCTTGAAAGATTCCATTTGATTGAGTTGGGTCTAATACATGAATGATGATACTCTTAATTTCCTCGAAGCTATGTCATAGGTACGTGCGCTTGCTTATGTTCATTGCATCAAAAAGTGATAGCCACTTAAATTGGTTAAATTCAAAGTTAAGGATAATGTTGTGGGGGATGTGTCGTATTTGATGTGTCTCTGTCCACTAACTTGATTTGTTTTTGGTTACATAATTATACAGCACTTGTTTCCGCCACGCTGACTTGAATCTACGATTAAACAAATATAGTGAGACAAGAGACAAAACACGTTGTTTGGAGTCCATGTTTTGTTCCGCGGAAGACCACATTTCTAGTTAACTTCCTCCTTCGACGAAAAAAAAGGCCACTGATGTTAACGTTTTCCGTTTCCGCTGCTTGTAGTGTGTGCGGTGCAGCTGTTTTTTTTTTTTTTTCCTTATAGACTTCAATATTTTTTACTCTATTTTAGCATGTTTTGGCTTTTAATTAAATAGTTTAATTACTTTTAGTCTTAATTTTATTTAAAAATATTAAGTTAATCCACTAAATTTTTTAAGTTTCAATTTGGTCTAGATTTAAAAATATTGATGTAATTTAGTTTTTTTAAAATCTCTTAAAGTTTCTATCAATATTAGTAATATAGTTATGTTAGTTACATCAATAAAATAAATCATCTCTATTAGCAACTTTAAATTTAATTAAATTTCTTAGATCCATTGTATCAATTTTTCATCCCAATTTTTCAAAAATCAACTAAATTAAAACTAAAAAAAGTAAGAACCAATTTGACATTTAAAAAAAGTAATAATTAAACCTAATTAAAAACATGTTTTTCTTTTTCTATAATATTTTTCGGTTGAAATTCTCCTTCTCCGTCTCCTTTATTAAAATAAAATAAGACAAGTATTTTAATGCTTAAACCATATTTTGTTTTACTAATTTAAATTTAAAATATTTTACTTTTTATCAACGTATATTTTTTTTCTTATAAAATATTATTAGTGCGGCTTGATAACATTATGATATCGCATCGTTACTATGTGATATGATATCACTCCGAATCTTCTTGAAAGATAATAACATATAACACCTATTATGATATTTAAGATTATGTACAAACAAACTTCATCATGATACCGTCAAAGAAAATATGTGATAAGTAGGTTATTGTCGATGATGTATGGTTAAAAAGTTATCCGTTTAAAATTTACGACAATGAAAGTACAGTTTTTTTATGCAAACTAAAAAAACAACACTAAATTGTAAAGACAAGAATTATATTTAAGTCTTTCTTTTATCATTTTTTTAATGAATTTAATTTGAACAGGAGATTCACTCTCATTAAATAAGTTACATGTATAACACATATAAACTATTTTATTTGTGTAAAATATATATTACACTATATTAGAACATCAAAGTTCTTAAAATAATGTTTACATAAAAATAAAACAATATATTTATATTTCTGAGGGATACCCTCAATTATTATCTGCAACATTGTCATAATTAATTCACACAAATATCATCTAACATTTCGCAATAATTCACACAACACAAATATAATGGTGAGTTTATTTAAAAATAAAATGTAACATGATATACATAGCATATTACTGTTATAAATTCTCATATTACATTAGACTTTTCTTAAAAATTTGTTAAAAGAATTTGTAAGAAAATACTTTTTTATGCCATTTTTTCTAAAATTTTTAATTAATAGGTAATTTCTTCGTGGGTAATCATTTTCTATAAAATTATAAAATTTATAAATATTTCCTATTTCCTGCAAAATTTGTTGTGAAAAGTGTTTTATACAAAATATTTTGCAAGAAAATTGTTAGTAATTTCTTACAAATATTTTTTCATAACAAAATTTGTAAATATTTTCTAAAAAAAAATTTTAAAACAAAATTATACATGTCAATCATCGTCATAAAGCATGCACACACACTCAACAAATTACAATTCAATTACAAATTTTTAGTCACATCTCAATCGAGTAATATAGTTCGTCATATTCAATTTCGTTTTTCTGAAAAATTCATATTAAATATGTTTCACCAAAGAATAATTCTTAACAACATTGGTAAATATAAAAAATCAACCTCTTTTTTTTTATACTCTAATGATACATTTAGGTAATTAAGAGTCACGGGGAATTAACTAGTTCAGAAGAACCATATTCTGACAAGAAATAGAGCAAAATTCAATGGGTATTTCTTTAACAGTTAGATAAATTAAGAGTTGTCGTAAATACACATTAAATTTCTTTCTCATTTCTCTATCCCCAAGTGAATTTAGTCCCCTCAAGAAGGAGAACAAAATGTTTATGGAATATTATAACTAATTAAGAACACCAAAAGTTGAGACCACATAATGATGCTATAAATATCTTAGAAATTTGTGGTTGTGTTGTTTTGTGGTCCCAATGAAATACACATTTTGGAAATAAGATAGTTTCATGATTACATGTTCTTGATTTTTTAGGCAAAACGGGGTTTCTGAAAATAAGACTACAAATCCAAGTCAGAGACACTTGTTGTCAAATTTTCTATGTAAACTATATACCATCACCGTCTACAGATTCAAGATAATAGAATTTGTCTCAGTAATTAAAAAATAATAGAAAGTCATTTAAAAAAGGGAATTAAATATTTTTATTATTTAACATATCAAACGATTCTTATCCTTTCATAAAACAAATATTTTAACTTTGTATATTTTTTTACTTCTACTTTTTCTCTAGTAAAATTTTTTCAGATAATATATTAAAGTCCCATTAAAAAAAATGAAAGTTAAATTTAATCTGACCAAAAAAAGAGAGTAGGAAATCACAGTAATAACGAAATAAAACACAAAATTATATTAAAGTATTAAACATGATAAAAATGAAGGTCTTGCGTTGCGTGTATTGTTGTATTGGGACACATAAATGCCTCCGAAAACGCAGACTTTGCAAAGTGTGTGTAAAAGGTTGAGTTAACGCGTGCTCAACACGGCAAACGTGAATATAAATTTGTCAACTCACTATTATCTTCGATGTCAAAATTACGTAACTGTTGCTGCTTCTTCTTCTTCCTTCTTCTCTCTTCTAATCTTCTTTTCTAATTCAATAAACATGGGTGTCTGTTTTTCTTCCCCCGCTGGCCACCGATCACTCAACTCCACATTCCCTCAAGGTTCTCAATTTTCCTTTGTTCTCATTACATAAAACACTATCTATAGTATAATTTATAAATACTCTTTATTTTTTGACATGATTCAGGTTCAGCGCGTGGAAGTAGGGACTTGACAGTGTCCACGGGGAGCGTGGAAGGAAAGCGTGAAGTTGAAGTTGAAGTTTCGGAGGAGTCTGGGGTTGTCGGAAGCAGCAGTGACAGTAACAGTAACGGTAACAATAATAAGAGTGATGGTAGCATTGTTTTTCGGAGTTTGGAAATGAGGAAGCTGAAGGAGTTTAGTTTCGCGGAGCTGAAAGCAGCTACGAGGAGTTTCAAGTCAGATGCGTTGCTCGGAGAAGGAGGTTTTGGGAAAGTTTACAAAGGATGGTTGCATGAGAAAACTCTGACACCGACCAAAGCTGGTTCTGGAATCATGGTAGCTATCAAAAAGTTGAATCCCGAAAGTATGCAGGGCCTTCAGGAGTGGCAGGTTCCTTTCTCTTCCACCTTTTCCATTCTCTCATCATTGCTTTTTCATTATCTTCAACAAAGTTTGGCATCATTTCACTTAAACACAAACCTCGGTAAATTATAATAACATTAGTTTTTACAAAGTTGTCTTATTTATAAGATTAGATGAAAACTTGGTCTTGGTCTTGGTCTTGGCGTGAATGAAGGGCTCATAAAGTCCTCAACCCTCATTGTTTTCCGACAGCGATAACATACCCAAGAGTCAACCCTCATACACTTCTCTTTCAACCACTTGAAATTGATAATTACTTTTATGCTATATTCTTTAATAAAACTAATTTTTTAAATGATAACATTTTCTATCTTATTTTCTGTTATTATTATAAATTAAGTAAATAAGAAGAATCTAAGCACTGTCGTAATTCTTGTAAGATTCCAATATCTGACATTGCAGCATCTTGGTGTGGTTATATGACAACGCAGTCAGAAATAACGTTTTTGGGAACAGTTTCTCACCCAAACCTGGTGAAGCTTTTGGGTTACTGCTGTGACGATGTGGAGTTTCTCCTTGTGTACGAATTCATGCCAAAGGGAAGCTTGGAGACTCATCTATTTTGGAGTATGAACTTTAGACAACAATTCAAATATGTTTGCCATGGATTTTGTTTGAGTTTACCTCTTTTTTTTTTCTTTTTTCCAAAATAGGAAATAATAACACAGAACCTTTGTCTTGGGACACTCGACTGAAAATAGCTATCGGTGCAGCTCGGGGTTTGGCTTATTTGCACACCTCGGATAAGCAAATCATATACAGAGATTTCAAAGCCTCTAATATACTACTTGATGAGGTTTGCTATATATAATTCTGAACCCCATAATTAGGTTAATTTAATCTGTAATAAAATGTTATTAATACTGATAGTTGTGGGCTACTTTTTAATACTGACAAATATTTCTCCTGCATGTACCTCAGAACAATCACTGTCATCTTTCCTTATATATTCATTCACTTTAGTTTCTTCCTATGTTTCCTTTTATCGACTTAGATACCGTTCTTTAAAGTAAACTCTTTGTTACGTGCATAGGAAAACTCTATCTCTAATGAAAAACACACACATTTAAAACCGACATCTATGTTTATGTTCTTTATAATTTATATTATAATTATTTCTACACACATAACTTCTTTAACTACAAAAAAATTAAGGAATAATGTATTTAATTAACAACGTTAAATTTATCCACAACTTATATTATGTCTAATGACTTTTGTGGTTGCAGGAGTTCAACGCGAAAATATCAGATTTTGGTTTGGCGAAACTAGGCCCTCCTGCGGGAGATTCACACGTGACGACGAGAATCATAGGAACATATGGTTATGCTGCTCCAGAATACATTGCAACAGGTGATTATACATATATTTTTTCTGCATAGTTTAAAGAGATTTTTCTTTTATCGACAATATTAATCGAGAAAGTTGAATCTACGACCTCTCTTATCTTGGTTCTAGAATGTTATGTTGGGATTGTGTTATGATTGAACAGGTCACCTATATGTGAAAAGTGATGTTTATGGATTTGGTGTGGTGCTGCTTGAAATGCTGAAAGGGATGAGAGCACTTGATCAAAACCGGCCTTCAGGGCAGCAGAATCTGGTTGAATGGATTAAGCCTTATCTGTCTGATAAAACTAAGTTGAAAACTGATATTATGGATGAGAAGATCGAGGGTCAGTATTCAAGCAATGCAGCACTCAAAGCAGCACAACTTACTCTAAAATGTCTTGAAACTGACCCTAAACAACGTCCTTCCATGCAACAAGTTCTTCACACCTTAGAAACCATCCAAGCTATCAAACTTAGAAGGAGGAAAAGAACCAAACATTGCTCTAATAAGTTCGCAACTATCAACAATTTTCACTAGCTCATTTTCATATACCAACGTCCCTGTACTTTTAATATTCCACCCGAGGCCAAAGGGTCGGTCGGTGACAATTTTGAAAAGTTGGAAAACTCTGATGTGTTATAGGGCCTAGGTTGTATAGACTTCGGTTGGTTAGTAATCCGAGATAGAAAAGTTCAAAAAAAACTTCAAAATTACTACTTCGTCCTTATAAACTTTGGTTTTTCAATAACTGAGACCTATAAAATAAATGATGTAAAAATGCAAACCTGCACCAGTGAAGCTCAGATTTTTCATATGTTCTGCAACTGTTGTTAAGGTATATGAAACGTAAATTACTAACACTTAGGTTATTGAATTTGTCTGATCTTATTTTTATTGAATTAGTCGCATTGGGAAAGGGGGAATTTTCTGTTTTGTGAAAGGATAGCTAGGTTAGATGCTTGTACAAACAGTTACCAAATACTGAGGAAAGAAGAACACTATTTTTCAGAATATTTTTAGTGTTTTATGGATTATAAGGAAGAAATATGTAGTTTTGCCCTCGATTCTTTTTAATTATTTGCATCTATGTTATTAAGAAAAGGAGTTTTCTCTTTAGTGTATATATACAACTTTTT
Source organism: Vigna unguiculata (assembly GCF_037176805.1). Lineage (NCBI taxonomy): Eukaryota > Viridiplantae > Streptophyta > Magnoliopsida > Fabales > Fabaceae > Vigna > Vigna unguiculata. Next base: position 30,262,288 of record NC_140793.1, read on the forward strand.
TTTTTCTGTTTTATCTTTTTAATAATTGTTTTCTTAATTAATTAATGTTCCAATCACATCTTAATTAATGTTGATGAAATAACTATAACCTAACATTGCCAACCAAATAATCTTGAAATATAAGTCAAACATAATCTACTTTAGTCAAAGAAACTTTCCAGAACATTTATCAAAAAATAGTGTTGAGATTACGACAATTAAACTTTGACCGAGTCAAGAATGTCCTGGTAACGATGTTTTGATCAAAATTAAGTTGAAAAGAAAATAAACAAAAAGAAAAGACATACGTTTAACTTAAATTTCAATAATTTCAAATTTTTTACTTTTCTTTAATACACTTTGAAACTCTTTAATTTCAAGTTATTCAATTATTCTCGTAACATTATAAAATTTTAAATTGTTTCAAAATTTCTTGCTTAAAACATATCTTATCCTAAGGCATTTCCAATCTTCTATAAAATGAATTATCCTCTTAAAATTTTCTACGCAAGCATAAAGGATTTTTACAATTGAAAAATAAAAATTGTAAGTTTCTTAATAAATTAAAATTAGCATAGGTACAATATTAACTAATAGAAACTCTTTCTATAATTCTTTTAGTTTACTTAAAGTTTATTTTAATTTATATGAGAAATCATTTTATTATTTAAGATTCTAAAAAAATTCTAAATTAATGATAATATTGTTTCTTTTATCCAATGGGATGACATAGTCAATTATGTTAAATTATTGATTGCGGATGGTAAGAGGTTGAGGTGCAAATTTCTATGTCTTTATTTCATGTCTTATATATATATATATATATATATATATATATATATATATATATATATATATATATATATATATATATATATATACTAAGAACATTATGCATTTACACCCAACACTACAATAAAATGTTTAATTAGTAATCAAATTTAGTGACCAAAAGTTTTTAGTCACTATAGTGACCAATTTAAATACTAATTTACAAAATTAAAAATTATTGGTTATTAAAATAGTCACTATTATAAATAAAAATTATAATTGGTCACTAAATTGGTCATTAATTCATTATAGACTAAATTAGTAACTAAGTCATTTTGGTAGCCAAAACCTTGGTGGTTAAGTTTTAGTGATCAATTTTCTTTGGTAATCAAAACCATGGTAGCTAATTTTAAAATCAATTTAGTGACCAATTATAATTTTTTATTCATAATAGTAATTATTTTAGTAATCAATAATTTTTTACTTTGTAAATTGGTATCTAAATTAGTCATTGTAGTGGCTAACAACTTTTGATCACTCAAGTTGATTACTAATGAAATATTTTCTTAATGAAAAACATCTATTTTCAATTAAAATAGACTTTAAATGATACAAATGATAAAATGAATTCAATTCAATTTTATTAAATTGACTTAATAAAAAGATATTTGTTCACATTTATATATTATAATTTTGTAATATCTTTATATAATCTATGATCTCCAAGATATCAAATAATGAAAATAATTCCTGCTCACTCTCTTTTATTTTAAATATTAATGAAATAATTTAAAAAAATAAAAATCACAATAAAATAAAGATACACCCGTAAATCTTTAATACTAGCACAACCCTTTAAATATAATCATCACTCCTATTGCTAGCAAATAGGAATAATAATATTAAGTATTTTAATTTCAACAACGCCAATGACACCAATATCAATAGTGGAGTAAGAATTCAACTGCATTAAATACTCATAACAAACAATAATCATAAATATCAATTCTCTTTATGAATAAGAATGACTAAAAATAGAGAAAGGTGAACCGCGGTTGAAAAAGTTATTAGATATTTCAAAGAAAATTTTGTTTAAAATAGGAGAATTTTAATACAATAATTAATGAACACAAAAACTAAAGACAATAAATAAAAATAAAACTGAAGAACACATAATAATTTTAATAATTTTTATACTAGCTTTATTCTTCTTAAATTTACACCCAGTTAATTAAGAGAACTCAAACTGAAAATTTTACTACAATATTGAGTAATAATCATCTATCCACTCTTTATAAATAATTATATATAAAAAAACATTTTAATTTAACAAATAATTCACTTGATAATTTGTTATATATTAAACTGTATAAAATTCAAGTTTAATCTAGTTTAAAATAATTGATTTTAAACAAAAATAATCTCACTTTTCTTCTAATCCGTAAATTCGAAAAAACAAAACAAAGACAATGACTTCGACAATGACTTTCGACAACGATAAAACTACACAATATAAAACTTGAACTCGAACTTAAATTTTCAACTACACCTATAATCTTTTAACAGTGTAAACAGAATTGCTCTTCTCGCGTGGATTTCACACCATAAAAAAAAACAATAAATAAAGAGCAGATACGCCAAAAGTTTAAAAAATAGTGAACGAAAGGATGGAGCTTCTTCTCTAATAATTCTACCATCTATAATAATATATATATATATATATATATATATATATATATATTAAGAGATTTTATTTTTTATTTATACTTTAAATATTAATTTTATATGTTAAAATATAATTATTTATTAAATTTTTAAAAATAAACGATTACTTTTAAATTTTTTATTATAAAATTAATTTTTTTCTTCTTTTACTTTTATTTATTCAGTTATTCTTCCATCTTTCTTTGTATATTTTATTTTATTTTTAATAAATACAATTCTATATATTAATTTAATAATATTATATTATCATCACTTATTTACGTAATATCACTTATTTAAAAAAAATGCGTAGATATAATAATAATACAGATGCAACCGCGTCAATGGTCAAACTTTGTTACAACGTGTTCTCATCCTCGTCTCCAAGAGCGTACCTTTATAAACTATTAACCTTACTTTGTGCCAATTAAAGATAAAAATACGTATCACAGATACTTTAATATATTTTATTTAATTATTTCCTTCAATCCACTGCCTTAAATATTTGGAGAGAAGGCTTTGATTAATTCTTACGGATAACTTTTAATTATTTAATACAAAAATTGCTTTCACTTTTTAATCTATGTCTTAAACATAATTATACGCAAAAAGCTAAACTCTGAGCTAATTAATTGTTTAAGTTTAAATACACCGTTTCATGTATCAGATCTCCAAATAAAATACTTGTGATTTTTTTTTTTACTAGAACGGTAAGAGCTAACTAACATTACAAATCAATAATAAAAATGATACAAATTCAGAATTTGTTAAAATATAAATTATTAACAAAGTTAGTAAATATTCCATATGATAAAAAAAATAATTTGAGTTGTATATATTCCAAGTAAAAAGATGAGGTTTAAATATAAAATGTTATGTAGTGCTATTTATATCGTAAAAATACTGTTATTGAATATAGGGTGATTTTCTAACTGAGTACCATAAAAAATTATGTAATCCTCTAATCTTATGACCCCAACTTACAATCTTATTGTTTCCATGCTTGCCCAATAAAACTAATTAGTTTATTACAAATTGAATACATAAAATACCAGAAAATTGTGATATATATATATATATATATATATATATATATATATATATAAAAACAATATAATTATATTTTGTCATGGAGTTAACATTACTTTTTATGACAATTATATCTACCAGAATTTACAAGTGCTGTGTGAGATTGAATCAAACTCCTTCATTCTATCCTTTACATGCAAACACTTTGATTAAAAAGTTTCTACTATATATTTTATATTGTCTATGAAGATTATTATATCTTCAATTCTCCTCCACATCACCAATAAAGATAAATTGATGATATTTGTTAATTTTTTTTCTATCGTACTATCACACATTAATTATTAATTTCATGTTTAATATGTATATACATTAACATGAGGAGATATGTCTCGATCCTACGTATAAATGGATGCAAATATTATTTTATAACTTGATGTATTAAAACTTTTACGTATGTCATATTATTCACAATATTTATTTATAATATATTATGTGGAAATTTTTTTTTCAAAATCGCACATATATTTGTTGGGAATCCAAATGCAAATTTAAGTAATTGACAAAATTTGAAAGGTCCTAAATCTTGAAAGAACAACACTTAATAATAATAATAAATAATAAATAATAAAAACCTATTCAACCTAACAATAATAAATTTGGAGAAAATTATTTTGACAGTCCATATTTGTTCTTACCTCCATTTGAGAACTCTATATAATGTTAAATTAAGTTATTTAATTAAAGTACAAATTAAATTGCTAAATAAAAATGAATAAAAGTAGTGGTACGATAATAATATAAGTTTTTAAGGGTATCTATGTAAGTTTTGAAGGGTATTAAACAGTGTGTCGAATCGATAGCGATCGTTTTCCTATTGCTTTATGAAAGCGAAGAGTATTCTAACTTCTAACCAAAAACGTGAGTGTAGTATAAAAAGGTTTTAATATTTAAAAGGAATTAGGAGTGAAGCTAAACGCGAAACCAACACGCCAAACACGGCATTATAAATACCACACAATTCAACAACGTCGATTCATTACTAACGAAAACGACCCATCTTATGTACTCATAAGTTCTTGTTTGGTTTTTCAATTAATTCATTCTCCATTTCACTAATTAACACTCAAAATGGGTCTCTGCTTTGCTTCCCTCGCTCCTCGCCAAACACCTTCTAATTCTCTTCACGGTTCTGGCAAGTCACCAAAACTGCTTCATATTTCTATACTTTCATACAAAAACTGAGAGAGAATCAGAGATTTGATGAAATTTGTTGGCACATGCAGGTTCAGAACGTGAAGGCGAAGGTGTTAGTGGAGGAAGCAGTAACAGTAACAGTGGAAACAACGTTGTGTTTCCGAGTGTGGAAACGAGGAACTTGAAGCAGTTCAATTTTGCAGAACTGAAAGCTGCAACGAAGAGTTTCAGATCTGATGCATTGCTTGGAGAAGGGGGTTTTGGGAAAGTTTACAAAGGATGGTTGCATGAGAAGACACTGACACCAACCAAAGCTGGATCTGGAATGGTGGTTGCGGTTAAGAAATTGAACTCCGAGAGTGTGCAGGGATTTCGAGAATGGCAGGTTAGTTTAATTTTCCACTTTGCTGGTTTTTCAAACTATTCACATGTTCTGTGTTCTGTGATTCTTGTGCAGACTATGTTAAGTTTTGATTAATATAATGTTGCATTGTGGTAATGGAGTTGCACCTAATGTTTGTGACAGCAAATAACCCTTTGTTGATTAATGAAACTTTAGACATCAAAAAAGTTAGTATAAAGGTCAACTCTGATTCAACAACATGATTTTTTAATGACACCATTATTTGTTATTCATCTTTTTATAATCTAACCAACTCATGTTTCTGATCTAATCATTTTAATAACTTTGTTCAAGGAATCTCGTGTTGTTTGAATTAAAAAAGAGAGGCTAAAACATGGTCCAGAAATAGGGAAAAGGCACTGCTGCCTAATAAGAAAGCAATAGACACATCTTGTTAAATACTGTTTTTGAAACATTTTTATTTATTATTGTCAGATAATGATTAAAGAATAAAAAATAGAATTTTTTACTCTTTATTTTTATCTGTCCACTTAGCAAGATGACACGTATTAAATAACGAAATTAAGATATTTATTTATATTAATATTATTTTGAGCTGATTTATATTATTTATATTTGTTATTTCTCTTTGCTTTATAATTGATGTGTAAAATACTTCAGAATTTCATATAGATAACTTTGAATTAAAAATTAAAGTTGAAAAATAAAAATAGCCGTTTTAAATTAAATTAGAAGTTATTTACTCAGTTTTAATTTCTCATTTTAATTAATTCAGATTAAGAAGAAAAAAAAGGTTATAATCTATGTCTTATTTTCAAAAGTTACTTCAGCTATTTTTTTTTTTTTTTAACATTTTCCCCTTTTTCTTTCCATAAAATTTAACATCCTTGTATACACAATGTGATACAGATATATGAAATAAGTAAGTGAATTAAAATTATTAAAAGTTTTTATTATATAAGCAACATTAATCTATTAAAAAATAATAACCATTTTTATCATGTTTTTTATTGGTTTATGATTTATCTTTTATGTTTGATTGGATATTTTTTAAATTCTCACTTATCTTCAAAAGCTTAATTTTTTTTTTTTTTGAGTTTGCACAAATTCCATTCCGACCAGGCTATCTCTGATTTTGTAACATGTTGCTTTACATGACAATGCAGTCAGAAATCAATTTCTTAGGAAGAGTTTCTCACCGAAACCTGGTGAAGCTTTTGGGTTACTGTTGTGACGATGTGGAATTTCTACTTGTGTACGAGTTCATGCCAAAGGGAAGCTTGGAGAATCATCTCTTTAGAAGTATGAGCTTAAGACCATTAACATAATAAAAATTGTTGGTCATAGATTTGTTTTGAGTTTAGCTCATAATGTTTGTGTTTTTATGTCCAATCAGGAAATACTAGCACAGAACCACTGTCTTGGGACACCAGACTCAAAATAGCTATTGGTGCAGCTAGAGGCTTGGCTTTCTTACACACTTCAGAAAAGCAAATCATATACAGAGATTTCAAAGCCTCAAATATATTACTTGATGAGGTTTCTTATTTTTACCTCTCTTGCATTTCTCTTATATATATATATTCTACCTTTTTTTTTCATTACCATGAGAAATGGAAGCCAAAAATCTGACTTCTGGATGCATGCCAGGTTTATGAGTTTATGCCATAGTGGAATAAATTTCTGTAAAAAGACTTGTAAAGAAACATAGAAATCCACAAATCTAATTTATAACCAAATGTGTGTTCATCTTTTGTAGGATTTCAATGCAAAGATTTCAGATTTTGGCTTGGCCAAATTAGGGCCTTCTGGGGGAGTTTCACATGTGACTACCAGGATCATGGGCACATATGGCTATGCTGCTCCAGAATACATTGCAACAGGTGATTATCATATCTACACACACAGCTAAATGGTTGGTTTGTGAAGATACTTGTTTGTTGAAACATAAGAAAATCCTATGTTTCTGATATGTGGTGTTGTGATGGAACAGGACACTTGTATGTGAAGAGTGATGTTTATGGTTTTGGTGTAGTGCTGCTTGAAATTCTGACAGGGTTGCGGGCACTTGATAGAAACAGGCCCTTGGAGCAGCAGAATCTAATTGAATGGGCTAAGCCTTCTCTGTCTGATAAAAGAAAGTTGAAAAGCATAATGGATGAGAGAATAGAGGGTCAGTATTCAAGCAAGGCAGCAATGAAAGCAGCACAATTAACTCTAAAATGCCTTGAACGTGACCGTAAAAAACGTCCTCCCATGAAAGATGTTCTGGAAACATTGGAACGCATACAAGTTATAAAGGATAAAAGGAAATAACCAAAGAAACATTGTACTATGCTTCAAACTTTGTTCAATTCTCATTACCCAATTTATCATCCTTCTGTTTAGCCCTTCATCGGAAAGATATTGCATCAACATGTGTACTCAGCATGTAGTTAGATAGCAATTCTTGTGTAGTTAACTTTGTTTAAGTTAGTGTAGGTGGTAGACCTGTAGGTGCATGAGTGTTTGTTGATGTAGAGCTTTGTCCACTGCTCTGTAAATGTATCTAGTTTCTACTTATGTATTATCATCATTTCGTTTAAATATGTTAGGAAGTCAACTTAACTTATAAAGGAGAGCATGCAATTAGATATTTTATAAAAGTTGAAAATCATGAGACTTTTTTAAGGGTGGGTCGAGAGTTACCCATGATTCACACTCAATTATAGTAGTGTCATGTTTCACTTACCATTATGAACTAATAATGTGTGTTTGCAGTATTTTGATAGACAAGTTGTACCTAAGTTCCCTTTATCAATCATATGCTCTTAATTGTACAAACATTGGGAAAATCAAGATGAGACAGATCAAGTAATTTGACTCTTTCTACATTGTTTCTAGACACAACAACTAAAAGGTCTTCCATCATTCACACAAATTTTAAGGTACTGCAAACCTAGTTCTCTTGAGTCATGCACTTAGCATATATATTACAAACCCAGTTTTCTTCTTTCATAAAAAAACAACCTAACGATGACATTCGCTTTCCATAACTATGCTCTTCCCGTTTTCCTTTCACTTTTGGCCGTGACCGGTGGCTCTCATCTCAACCACCGCAACCACCGTCGTGAGCGTGGCAACCCTGCTCCAAAATCCCTTCACTTCACCTTGTTCCAACACGAAACCATAAACAAAACAGGTTTTGTGACAGTGAACGGCGTGGAAGGAGGTGAAGGAAAGAGTGAAAACTCAACCCCGTTTGGCACTGTTTTGGTGTTTCAAGACCCTTTGACTGCGAAACCAAACAGATCCTCCAAACAACTGGGAACTGCAGAAGGAACTTCCATCACCTCTGGTCTTGATGGACTCAGCAGCATTTCTGTTGCAAAGTTAACTCTTCGACTGAACAATCACAAGGGCTCCATTTCCATTGTTGGAGGCACTAACACCCTCGAGCGTTCGGATTATCCAGTCGTAGGAGGCACTGAAGATTTCTTGTTCGTGCATGGCTATGTTACCTCTTCTCCACTTCATGTAAACCCTCCTACACTTGTCTTCAAGATTGGTTTTCATCTTTACTGGCCTCCGTATCCATCTCAACCCTCTTATTAGAACTTCCATTCATCGAATCTCTTTCTTATTATATCATTGCTTTTTAACCAACCTAATCACATGCTGTGTGATTCATGTAACACTCTTTGTTGCTGTTGTTTACTGTTTTTTGTTTTGTTTCTGAAAATTTTCCTGTGTGACTTTCTTGTAGTCATAACATAATGTGTTCATTTCTGGGGTGTTGTAATTATTAAAACATGTTCTGGGTTGAATGATAATGTATTACAATGCTCTGCTAATAAAAGTGTTTTCTTTCAGTCTTATTTTTGTGTTTTCTTTCAGTCTTATTCTGTGTTTATTTGCACAAATACTGTTAAAAATCCAACACTTTTTTTTTTCTGATATATTTTTCTGTACGGATGAGGGTAATCCCAAACTTTGAACATGTCACCAGATTGATTGATATATAGGTTGAAAGATTACCTTATTTTATGGTCAAAAGTCAAGACATGTTACGAGATTCATTGTATAAGAAAGGTTTAATTAGGTGATATGAAAATTAGCTTATACTGTCAGAGTTAAGAACCAAGACATTGACGATGTTACATCCTATGAATCTCACCAACTAGCTATAATATACCATATTTGAAAACAACATCATAGCAAAATTTAAGGTCATGTTTGAGGTGGTCATAGCACTTTTTGATTTTTTTTGTATTTTAAAATCTAATTTAAATATAGTGTATAGTGTTTTACTAAAACTAGAGTTAATAATGTTTTTTTCTTTTGTTACTTCAAATCGTCACATCGGCTTTCTAAACAAAAAAATATGTTTCTGTAATTACAGTTTTAGTTTAAAAATACATTTACTGTCCTTGAATGAGAGGAGATGTTCGAAATGGGTAGACCAGATAAAATTCTAATGCATTAGATAATAATTCAATTTAATATATACATACAAATAATATATCTTATAAATTTAGAGATATACATTTTAAATTTTTTTAAAAAAATAATGTAAATCATTTAAAAAAAATCAAAATTTTTGTAATTACCAACGAACTTTTATCGATAGAAATAAATTCATCAGTAAACTAAATTTTTTGATGACTTTTATTAATAAATTTTATCGACGAATTTCAAATTTAAATTATTAAAAAATATTTTGTTATAATTAATTTATTGATAAAATTCATTGTTTTGATGTATTAATAAATTAAAATTTGCATTACAAAAATATTTGTCAGTAGTGTATCCAATAGTCAAATCTAGTAAAACCTTTTATATATTAGAAAGAACTGAGTGAGAAGAAGAAAAGAAAAAAAGAATGCAGAAGAGGAAAATGAGGAAGAGGAGAAGTCGTGGCGGCAACACGGTGGCCAAAGTTGGAGGAGGAAGAGGAAGAAGAAAAAAAAGAAGAAGAGAAAGAGAAAGAGATGGACATGACAACGGTAGAGGGAAAGGATGAAGAGGAGGAGAGGGGAAAGAAGAAGAGGATAACGAAGAAAAGAAAAGGAAAAAAAAAAAGAGAAAGAGAAGGAGGAAGAAGATCAAATCGTAAATTTACTGACAAATTTTTTTAGGATCAAAATTCATCAATAATTAGCGATTGATATTATCAACATATTTGCAATCATAGATAATTTTTAACAAATTTTACGATATATCAATAAAATTTATCAACAACTATTTGTTAGTAGATATTTATTCGTTGTTAATTCTTCGGTAAACTCAAATTATTAACAAATTTTTGCTATTAATGATGAACTATATTTGTCAATGCATTAATTTGTTATAGTAAAAAAAAAACTTATTAGATTAATTTTAATTCACTAAATATCGGTAAAAACATTTATTTAAAATTTGAATGATAATGGATCAGTTGATAATAATTTATGAAGTTAAAAGAACAAATTTCATATGAACCATTTTTCTAACAATATTGTAATAAAAAAAGTACTTGTAGATGGACTCAGAATAATGGATAAATGAATTGCTTTGTGACTTTTACATTTTATCATATCGTTATATTATCGGTCATGTATTCACTTGGAAGTCAACATCATCATCTCACTTTAGATAAGGCTATAGTAATTGAACATAGTATATATTGTTATAGTAAAAAGTGAAAAATTCATTTAGAAATCACTTTCGATATGGTTTTTAAAACAATTCCTAAAAGAACTAGTTTGATGAGTAAGTATAAACATGCTATCATATAGTAAATTTTGAATATAATTTATTTATCTTATTATTATATTACTACTTATCATAGAGTTAGTTTAATTCAATGCATTTCTTATAACAATGAGAGGGTCAAATTAAAAATAATAATAAATACATTTTGTTCTTCTTTACTTTATCACCACTTTATTGTTTTACTATTATTATCGCCAGTGTTATCATGCCATTATTTTATTTACCTTAATTATAGTTACCATTTTCATCATTTGTTGACATCAAAACTACCATTATCATTAACATTGTGATCATCATGTTATTATATTATTTTTGTAATTGTATGAAACAGTCATTCCCACATAACTATATGAAGGTGAAGGTGAAGGTGGAGTGTGTTTTGTGAGTGTAGTAGATATGAAAAAATGGAAAAGGACTGGTTTGTGCAGATGGAATGTGAAAACGGAAAACATGATAGTGGAGGTGCTCTCAATAGACGAAGCCATTACAGCTCCACGTTTTACAAAATCAAAATCAAATTTTCGAGAAAGAACCAATTGCAATTGACAACACTCTCATTTAAGACTTACTATTTATTTTCATTTATTATAAATTTGTTTCATCTTCTAAGTTTTTCCATATTATAATTGAATTCTTCTCTTAAAATTTTCATGTTATTAGAAAGTCTCTACAATGGTGAACTAACAAATAAATAATAAACAATTGGAATATCAAAATAGTAAAAAAAAAAAGTCAAGAAATTTATACGTTAGATAAATGAAAAATAATAAAATTAGGTAACAAGTTAACAAACAAAAAAAAAGTAAATATATGAATGAACATTAGTTATTCCTTTTTTTAAGGATACAAATGATAATATCTTTGGAGGTTTACCATTTGATTCCATTCTCCTTTCCTTTATCAATCCTAACGAAGCAACATGTTCAGCTGCTTGAAGATCCTTCTGATGGACATTGCACATACAACTGCTAACGTTATTTTACGGACTTTCTCCCCTTCTTTTTATCAATTTTATAAATATTCTAGAAAAAAACCTGGTCTAGTATGGACTGCAGCAAACATGCAAGAACCTTGATTTTTGAAATAAAAATATAAAATTACTGCAGAAATCAAGAATTTGGTTAAAATAATAGTAGATAATCAAATCAGTGTGTTTCCTAAGAACCTTAAACTGTCTCCATAATCTTATAAAGAAGGCACAAATACAAACTTAAATATACAGGGAGGAGCCGGTGCATAAGAAAACACCGATAAAGTAGCAATCACTCAAATGGGAGATGAATGGACTATGATATGAATATATATATCTGGAAGCTACAATGATTACAAATTAGCAAGAATAAATATAATAAGCTGCAAGAAGGAGCCTCACATAAATATTGATCTAGATGTAGAACTAAGTCTTCTGCCAGTGATTCCTGTTGCAGAAGCTGGACCTTCACATAAAAAGTTAAATTGTTCAAACTGATCTGTATAGAAGTTATCACCGGGGATTGTGTAGGCGAGGTCTGTTGCAGAAAACACGGCCGTTGGCCCTCACAAATGCTGCTATACCCACACTAATGCCCGCCCACATTAGCGAAAAGAAGAAGTGCCGAAAATCGTATCGCACTGTTGAAACAATGAACAAAAGATTATCTCTTTTAAAGTCCATATATCACACACATGCAGAACAAAGTGAATTAATCCGGCACTTGTGAGACTCCTTAACCTTAACCTAGGCTAGTAAAGTCAACGTATAGAAGTATCTGGTACAGAAACAATGGACAAAACTTCCTTGTATGCCAACCAAACTTCAAAACAACGTAAAAATAATGTATCAAGTACAGGCATATGCCATTCTTTTTACAATATCTCAACAAAAAGCTAAGCACATAAATTCTAACAAATTTCATGTCACGTTTTTGTTCAAATATCTAGAAACCCTAGGCTACAAAATTTCGCAGCATCAGGTGCAAGACATCTGACCACTTTAATGGAAGTATGTTTATCTTGAGGAAAAAATAGTATGGAATAGGAGAAGTTATAACGAAAAATGCTAAATTGTACAAAATTGGATCACACGAAAATTGTATGGTATTACTCATCATGCTTTCTGATTAAGACTCGGTCTCCTTTATTTTTAAATTTTTACCAAACTACAGAAAAGTTACATGTTTCATTAAATGTTCGGAATGTTGTTTCTTGTATCATACAACACGATATATATATATATATATATATATATATATATATATATATATATATATATATATATATATATATATATATATATATATATATATATATATATATATATATATATATATATATATATATATATATATATATATATATATATATATATATATATATATATATATATATATATATAAAAGACAATGAGTGTCACCAAGGGTTTGTTATTTTGTATGTATTAACTACGTGTCTTTTTTTTTTTACAATTATCAACTAATTAGTCATTAGCCTCTCTGCAGTCATCCCTCCTATTTTCATATTCTTTTATCTAAACACCATCCCGGCCCCCCCCTTCCCTCAGCTAATAAGCCTTCAAATATATTTGTATCTTCAACTTAAACTAAAGTAAACTCACCTTGTCTCAAAGACATGGTTGCAAAGAGGAATCCAGTCAAAACCAGAGCAAAAGCCAAGGGAAATGACTGCAAAGATAAAAAATGGAATAACATTAATATCAATTGGCATTTAATGCATATTGACTACCTTGAAGCATTTTATATTAATGAACTGCACACAGCAAAAAATGCAAAAAAAAAAAAAGAAGAAATCATTGTTACTTAAATCCAGCAACTTAATCACTCAAATATTTCCTTCACTGAATAATCCGGTCGTTCATCTGAGCATAGAAGGCCTTTTTTGAGAAAATAAATAAAACATGGGTGACATGTAGCATAGACGCTGCAACATTTATAATCTCCAAAATGTGTGTATATATATATATATATATATATATATATATATATATATATATATATATATATATATATATATTATGAATTATTTTAATTGATAATCAAGATTTACATATTTAAAATCATATATAAAAAAATTAATCAAATATAATTATCTATTTGTAAAAAAAAAAAATCTGATTCATTTAAGATATTTTATCTCCTTGTTGATCGTTATAATTATTGAAAAAAACATTCTAGTTGAGATTCATTAAAAGATAAATTAACAAGTTAAAAAAATTTCGCATTACTAAACAAAATCACTAAGTATGTTTATATTAATATTGTGTCCGAGCCTATCCGAACGGTCTCAAAGATCCTAAAAAGCATTTTTTTTTTTTAAATTAAACACTGCACAGAATGTGTCGTCAAAATTCATACATATGTCGTGTCCTACATTTGTTGAACACAAAGACGCATTACTACAGAGGGGTGTCAGAGTTTCAGGGGACTTGGTTTCATGTATTTTGTGCCCGTGGCTCATTGCAACCCACCACTTTCATGTAGTAGAGTACCAACTTTCCTAAGCCTTGAAAACAAAACATGTTTAACCAAACACTAAATAAATAAATGAGGAGAACATACAAGTACTTATTTAATTATATTTTCCTACACAGACACATACACCATATCCATAAAAATTATTTTTCATCTAATTTAAGTATAACCATTATGAATTTAGACATGCCTAAGTTAAAATATATTTATAAAATTGTAAGGTTTCTAAAAACTGTTCTTAGACCAAAATAGATGTCTCAAGCTTATTCAGGACAAGACTTAGAAATGTACTTACAGCTATAGCTTCAAGGCCTCCTTTCTGAGAACTGGCAGCTGTATCTCGGCTGACAGAAACTATATAATGTCCTTGTATGAGATCAATTGCATCCTTCGCATGATAAAAAGACATCAAAGTCATAAATCAATTACTAATATATCAATAAATTCTTTAAACTAACTTTTAAAAAGAATAAGTTACACAAGATCTATTCAGCTGGTGCTAAAGCATATGAACAAACAATATTATAAGATAATAATCCACATTGAAACATTACATGAAAACTCAATATCTCCAAAAGCATAAGCGCTAATCATTACTGAGTAGAAAAACCTTAGCAATCAAATATACAAAGGACAAAACTCTAGATATGACAATAAGCAATGATCAGTGGACAACCTAAATATTCTACATAATTGCTATACTGCTGGAGTACCCAGTAAATAATGACAAATTCGCCTCACAGACCTGCTTTGTTCCATCACGAAAGTTATTGTAATAATATCGTAGAAGAGCATTACAGCCATCTTGTACTATCCCTTGAACTGTGCGGTGCCCAAACCTGAATCCCAACACAATTTAATTAGAGAAGACACAGTGGTTAAACTAAAAATCATAACAGCAACCTAAAAATCATAACATTAGGCACAAAACTTACAGAATTCCCACAATCGGGAAATGGTGAAACCGTGAAGCGACAAAATCAATTCCTACCTTATTATTAGTTAAAAGAGTCTACACTGCTACTGCTTTAGACAATACAGTAATAGCCGGCAGTATATAATACAAGACACTCTCGTGATGGTTTCAAATTATCCTATGTTAATTTGACTTCAACATAGAACTTCACCAAAAAGAAATCAGTATAGGAGAACCTTCACGGGATCATAATTTCTCAATATTCTTTTTATTTGAGGAAAATGAAATGCTTTAGAAAAGTTCATCAATAAATACCTGACGAAGTCTCCTTTAAGGGCAGGAGTTCCTGAGTATTGAATGCTTATATCATCCCCATGATTAGCCCACACTGACCAAAGAGAATCAGTCAGAAATCTAGTTTCAAGTGCCATGAAACAATGAAATTTGAAAGTATTAAATGAAGATAACAAAATACAACATATATCTATATTTTAAATCACATAATCTGAAAATTAATAATCACTTACAGATCTTAAAGCTTTCATCCAGATTTGGATGTGAACTAATGGTTTCTTCAGCACCAAAGACACCCAGCCTTCTAAGTTGATATTCCAACATATTTCGACCTATCATGCTCTGCATAGATATTTCAACATAAGTAAGCAGGAAAATCATGTCATAAGCACAGATACATACATTTAGCTAAGTGAATCAGCCAACCTGAGTTACATTTGTACGGTCTAGACAATCAATACAATTGGTCCTAACAACTCCAAGCTGTTCCTTCATTTTCTCTCCCTTTTCATTCAGCAGAAGATATCTATAATTCCAAAATAAAAATTCAACCCAGGGTCAGATTTTTATTTCTAAATATCTCGGTTAGAACTAAACACAAAAAGGAGCTTCATATATTTGTTAGACAGCTCATGACATTATGCTTATAAGTGTCCAAGTGTCCAAGTTATTACAGCAGACAATACAAATTAAGCAGCACAACATACATAGTAATATAAACTGTTGGTATTTTTTCAAATATAAGTAGTTCACAAAAGGTTCCCTGCACGAAACCAGTCAATGTAAAAGCATGAATCAAAGATAAATAAAATAAACTATGGTATTTTTTCAAAGATAAGTAGTTCATAAATGCTCCCTGCATGAAACCAATCAATATAAAAACATGAATCAAATTGTAACTAATCCTCAAGAAAGTCAATATCTAATAGCTTAACCAATAAAAATGACCATACCCGTTTCTTTCCAGAAAATCTGAAATTTGTTCATAAAGGATTGAGAGACGATCGAAATGAACATGCCCACAGATATGGTGAAAATCAAAGTGCAGATATCTACACAAAAAAGAAAAATCAAATTTACATGGGTAATGCAGACGAGCCATAAGAATTCATAAATGTTAGCCTAAAAGTTAACTGAAAGAGACTTCTACCTTACATCATTGCTAGCCACATGCTGCATTGTTTCACCAAATTTTTCACATAGTCGCCCTTCTCCTCCGTGCTGAAAAATACCAAGGGAAAAGAAGAAGGCTCAAATCTATGCATGCTGATACATAAAAATTTCATACTCATTATAACACATTCTCGCACACATTCTTTACAGTGATATAAAAAATTTACAATGCAATTACATACACAAACAGGTGAAATTGTCAACCTCAACTCATTAAGCAAGTGAAAGAATAATTACCGTGTTAACAAGATCAACAACCAATACAGCCCCGTATTTTTTCCTTAAATCTAAGAAATGCCTCTCTAGGACTCGTGGCTGTGTATTAAGCAAAGAAATATAAGTTAAAGACACATAGAATAATATATGTAGACCTTAGAAATACAAACACTTACAGCCTCCTCAAGTTTCAACAACTCAAACTTTGGTTTATAAGTTAAATCAACAATTTGCTGCCAGAGGAGTGGAATTGAACCACGCACCTGCAAAAGCTCAACCAAAATGACTCTGATATGAAATGAAGAACATGTTTAATTGACATAATGTTGGTGGTACACCAGCAGTTAGCATTTATCTCACAAAACTGAAAGCAAACATCCAAGCTCTTCTTGCTTTGCTTTTATCACAGTCATGTAATTTTGGATCATACAATGGCATAAATCACCCATTCTAATATAACATAGTTGCAGAGATCTCCATGACAAACCTGCTAATACTATTAGAATACCAGCACATCTTGAAACTAGAAAATAAATTTGCAACAAATGAGCTTCTAAAAAATGTACATGAACATGGAATTCTAAGCAAAACTATGGCTTTATATAAAAAGAAACAATTATCATGTTTGGTAGATTGTGTCAAGGTGAATATGGAACAATAAATACAATAGGAAAGAGAACAGTACGAAAGTTATTTTAGGCCTAGTTTAGGTTTGCTTGTAGCTTATAGGAGCTTTTTCAATAGTAAACCCTATTGTTGAACTTCGTTAAGATAAGAATCTTGAGCTCTATTAATTTGTGGAGAAGATACCAGATAAAACTTCTAAAGAAGTGCATAAGTTAATTTTAGCTTATGCGAAAACTTTGATTCATCTTACCTCCTTGAAACATTTCATTTAATTCTCCTGTGTAAGGGTTTGTTGAGAAATTTATCTAAAATGACTCTTAGAATCTTAGAATAGATAGAACCAAAACTACGATTCTCCACTGGAAAACTCTAGTGAAAGAAAAACACATGTCTTTTGCTCATTATTCAGAAACCTGCTCCAAGTATCCTTGGGGACAAAAACAGAGATGTAATTCAATGAGCTTCTTTGGTATCACTAGCTTTACGAAACTAAAAGTTACTTATAAGCACCAACTACCCAAGAAGCTGGCTTCTTGAAAGTTCGACACCATTAATTTGAAGGGAAAATAAATACAAAATACTAATTTGGATAGACAATAAAGAATTTTTCAAATATAATGAACATGAAAAAAAAGAGAGTATAAGATATAAATTGTTTACTAATTATGTTGCTGTTAACTTGCCTATAACTGGAAAAGGGTTGTGCTCAACTTATTTCAAAACAACGAAAATACTTTAAGAATAGGATCACTAATCCGAATTATGTCATCAACACATTCATATCTTGAATGTCAAACCCACCATATAACTGGTTCACTTCATAGTCATAGAAAACAATACCTGAACAAAAGAGGCAGTATACCCATTAAACTGCATAATCTGTTCTGTTTCCACAAAATTGGCAACATAGCCATCAGGATCAGCTCCTCTTCTCCACATCCGAGTTCCTTTCAAGAAACAAAATTATATATTTACTATCAGTTAACCACCAATAAATGATGATGACATCCATCTTAAAGTGTTAAAACAGCCTTGTATTTGTTTCCCATACAAAATATTTCAAGATGCCTAAAATAATTCTGGATTATAGTATTAAATTAATATCTTCAATACATAACTTTCATGAGGATCTTCATCTTGAATGAAATGCTTTTTGTTTCCCCATATAATTGTGATTAGGAATTCATCCAAAGCAGAAGACCTATTGTTTCAGCTATATAAATTTTAACTAATTGATATACTATTTGCTCTCTATTGCTCATTACTGGTACCACTAAAACATTGCTTTCATGGCCTAGTTAATATAATCAGTGTAATGTGGGGGCGTCTTTTTATTGTATCAATACTCTACTCTATGGTCAAATATCAAAATAGTTGTAATGTTATTGAGAGATGGAATAGCAGAAAAATCTCTAATATTGTGCATGGCCTGTCGTCGTTAAATCCCAGCCTAAACTGTTGGTAATTAAAACATATTATTTACCATCTACCATCCATTTAGTTCAACCAAAAGGAGAAAATAAGGAAGTGCAACCGCCAACAAATCTCATAATTGCTTTCAATATCACCAACACATTAACTGTTAAACTTATTTTACGGCCTCAGATTTTGATTTTATAAACTGTCAGGAACAACATACATATGATATTTTAAGTGCAAAGACTATCTAGAAACAACAGAATTTTTATTTTGTCTTGGTGCATGAAAATAAATAGAAATGTATATAAAAGATTTAAATACCATTTCTTCTTGTGCATCTCCTAGCAATCAAAGTGACATCAATAATATCTTTCCCAATGGCTGCTTGATAGTGATGAAAGCCTATTTACTTGTTAAGGATAACCTTGAAAAGAAATAGTTACATATGATCGCAATAGCATTGCAAACAGTTAATCAAGGATACTGCCTTGGACTACAGGGAGCAAGTATGGTTCAAGCTGAAAAGCACAGGATTGCACACTTGTTGGTTAGTAATATAAAGAACGCATGAGTACTGAAAACATGGAAAGGTAAAAATAAAATTGCCACAAACCTACCTTGTTATCAATGAGCACTTCTAACATATAATTGTTCCATAGGAATCGAGGCTCTGCCTGTGATCAATAATTTAATATCATAAGCACAAAAGTAGGGAAAACCAATAGCTGTGGAAAAAATTCAGTTCAGAGAGAACATTTTGCATAGACACTAAGAGTGTCAATCACACCATATCACATATGAATAATATTGAGAATAAAGTATACTCGGCCCGGGAGGATTCTACCATGGTATCAACACCGTTTTCAAAAGATAAATAAATATCTCTAATACTATCATGCTTGTGACAAAGAAAAAAATAAATAAATACCTGTCTCCAAAGTGGAAGCAATCTAGACTCGTCACCCAAGTCATTCAATCGCTGTGCACTGCAGAACATAATATAATAAAGTTTCATATATTTCAACTGGGATAATAATCTTTTTACTAAGATTAATATTATTAAAGCAACACAAAACATTGTTTAAATAACATCAAAATGACTTAAATCTTTAAAAAAATTAGCAATACCAATTCTTTTACGTTTATTTATCAGAAAATTTTCTAGAACTAGGTAGTCCATGATTTCAAGACTCATTAGATAAGTCAAGTAATTATACACCATAAATATGTTATTCACAAAGAAGGGAATTCTATTGGATAATCATTTTTGGATTGAGCCAAAATTGTACTTTCTTATCAAACTGGAATGTGCACTCAATTTTATTTCAAGATTAAAAGTACTTGCCCACCTTCATAACGTAGAAGTAACACAGTATTCCCTCTAAAACTTTAATCAAGATTGTAATGACTAACAGCTTTAATATTAAAATAAGTACCTACCCCTAAAATACATGCTCTAGAGGTTTATAATCAATATGGCCATACATATTTTCATTAAATCTTTTCAGATCCACACTTCCACTGTAATGATATCTTTCAAATTGCACTATGGAATGCAACTACACAATTAGAAGTCTTCATCTTGAACATGACTGAACTAATACCATGCAAAAAACTTGTACATATTTCATACGAGAGAAGGGCATTTTCTATAGGTTTAGATGTTGCATGGTTGCGCCTACTTATCAAAAGAAGAATGTATGGTTACTTTCATTTTTGTTGATATTTATACATGTGTAAGACAGCACATGCTAGAATCAAAATAAATCCATATCATATTTCAGCCATAAATACGATCGCAAGACTGCTACAGAAATATTCAAAGATACCTCAGAGTTAAATTGGTCTCGTATGAGAAGAACAGACCAGAGCTCCTCTCAGCAACATTAAGCAGTGAAGAAAACTCCGTCTCTATTTTCTTCTGCAAAATGTATACAGCAGTTATTAGTTTCAAACTGGTAGTTGACGTACAATTGAAATAAGAAATAAGTGAATCTGTAGCAAACATACCTGTTCAGCAGGGGTGTTTCTAAGAGAGTTGTCACATGGGAAAACCTTCAATGAAGAAATTTTGAAAATTGGATGCCCCAAGTAAGATCCAACAGACTCACGCTCAGTTATAACCAGCAAATATGATCCTAATTGAACAGTTAAATTTAGTACCAAAATGATTGCTCAAACTGAAGTCTAGCATTTAATATTACGAGTTTTGAAGAGAAGTCAGGTATGTAAACCAGTTCAACAAAATCAGATACCATATCAATATCAAAATCACAAGTACAAGCACTGAATAAGGAGAGCGGCAGGGAGTAGGAACTTGCAAGGCAGGGAGTAGGAACTTGCTTGTTGCATAAGCCACATTGATAAATAACTAAAACGAACTCATACAGTGGAAGACTGTAAAGCTACCATGATTTCTAAACCCATAGTTTTTGTCAAAACGATAAATATGAAAATATGCATAATTTACTTTTTTGGTGGCGTTGCATTCAAATATTGCTTTCACTTGTGTTCCAAAACCAATTATCATAAATCATTAGTCAAATATCCCAATTTCCCAGTCATAATCTGTCTCCCAAAAGAACTCCCTAGTCTAATTACTTGATTTACTTCGCTTTAATGCAGAAGCAAACAGATAAGGATGAACACCAACAAGAAATCCTTTCAACACACAAGGAAATAAAAACTTAAGCAACATACAATACTCAATTATATCTATATTATCCATCATCAAATATGGCAAGTTATTGCTAACCAGCCAATAGCCTCAACATCCCTACAACACCAAAAACTGTATATATCTTAGGAACACGAAGCGAGCTGCATTCCGGAACCTCATCTGTCAAAGCAATACAATAAAAGAGTAAAACGCATTAAAAAGCATCGATCAGTAACGAATAACTGAAAATCACCAAAGCAAGACCAATACGATAACAAAAGCTCGAAGAGAAGTAACAAAAGAACCTACCGATGAGCTTCATGGAGCCATCGGCTCGACTAACAGCCAAAGAAGAACCAGAAGAACCATCCGTAGGCTCAATCACATACTGATCCGGAAATGCCCAGAGCCGCATGCGCGAATACAGCTTCTGCACAGAATCTGCCTTCTCCATCATTATTGAAACTCGAACTCGCTGAAAACAACACATTCGAATAAGCAACTAACTACTACATTCACGAGGAATCATCAATTATCAGCGATTCAAATCTTAATTTACAGTTTGCGGTTCCCACGGCTTGACGGATCAATCGGAGCGGGAAAAATCAAATAAAATAAAACTATGCTCGAACCACTCAGAACAGAGAACTAGTTGAGTTCGATCCAATCTAAATCAAAAAACTAGTTTCCCGCTAAGAGTAGATAGCTTGATTTGGTTTCTCGGTGAAGAAAATGAAGAAAGGATTGATGAATAAGTTTACCTGGTTGGCAAGATCGAAGAACGAAGTGAAGATTAAGACCCAAATTCGAATTAGCGTTGGGCTCTTAATACGTGAAGTGCGGGACTGCAACGAAAAAGGAATGATGCTCCAACGTGCAATATTCCTTTTTTTCTTTTAAAAGCTAACGGCGTGTTTGGAAGCTTCGGAACGGGACAGAATTGCGATGGGCAAAATCCTTGTTGGAATTGGTGATGTCCAAATGCGGCTTTAGGACTGAAACTTGGACTGGTTCCGCGGAAACGGAGCCAGGGGAAGTGTGTGCTCCTTACACGTGGTGGTTGATTAGAGGTCTGTGAGAGTGTCGCCTAATACAGCGGAGAACCCTATGACGTGGTCAATAGACTAGCGAGCGTGAATGGCTATGTGATGAGATCATAATCGTCGTTGGATCTGATGAATACTTAACTCTGACTCAATGGTTGACTTTTGCATATATATGGTTATTATTCAACTCACTTTTTTCTTTTCTTAATACATTTTTCGGGAGAAATCAAAATCAAAAGAAAGGACATAGTTCCTTTAAAAGGAGAAAATATACTTTACGGAATAAAGTGCATCACAATGTTGATTAAAAGATTGTCAGTTATTAATTAATTTGTTGATACAAAAATTGATTATGAATATATTTTACCGGTTTTTGTTATTTATATATTATTTATAGGAATATAGATTAAAGTTTCTTGAAAACATTAATCTATAATAATATAATATATAAAGAGATTTTTTTTTGTCTTAATATTTTTATTTTATCTTTAATTATTATTTTTAAATTTTATATTATTTTAAAATATTTTTTATCTTTAATCGTTATGTTTAAATTCTTTTTATATATATTTGTTTTTTAAATTTACATTTAAAAAATACTTTAATAATTAATTATATATTTTTTATTCATTTTAATTTAATTTTTTATTAAAATTAGGAAAATGTGCACACATAGACGTTATAGACGTTATATGTGTTCGCTAATTAATTTTAAAGTTTTTATTTATCAATAGTCCATATATTGTAGTTTTTTTTTATTTGAAATATGATTTGCTTTATAGGTATCTCATAAAAATCCACCGACTTTATACTCACGTTACTAACTTAGATGTATTTTTTTTCTAATGACTACTAGTTTTTACATCATATCATAACCAACTTATCACAAACATTTAAATACAATAAATCAATGAAAGAATATATCATTCATTGAAAACGTTGACATACACAATAAATATATAGATAATCTAAAAATCATTGAAAAATAATTAAAAAATTCCTCGTTATTGAAACATATTATTTGAGTGGTATTCTTTAGTACGAGATAATTAATATAAAATATATTTAAATGTTAATCTCTTGTAATCGTTTTATTTATAAGAAATCTATTTTTATGAAAAAAATAATAAGTTAAGGATAACAACCTTTAATCAACGACTTAAACTAACACAGGTTCATTATTTTTCTAATCAAATCATACATGTGTCAACTCCAATACCACATCCACGAAGACCAAAAGGAGGAAAAACTTGAAAACTAAAAAAATTTAAAACTGATCAAAATTATAATTCTGTTTAATTCAGTTAAGCTTATTTTTATATCTTATTGGGGTTAAGTTAAACGGATGGATATGAATTTTAAATACTAAGTTCGGATTATACAATATTTATAATATTGAATCCAAAACTTATCTCTGTTCTAGTACTCATAAAAAATAAAAAGTAGTTATATAGGAAAAAAATTTAATATGATGTGACGTATAAGTACATGAAATACACAGCACAAAATAAATTGAAAAAAAAAATTAAATGAAAATTTAAAAGTGGATGCATGAAAAAAAAAATAGTATTGTAAAGTTATTAAATATTAGTACTAAAATTAACTAGACAGATTTTGATATAATGGAGTGAAGAAAGAGTACCGTAGGAATTTAATTTTTAGGAATGTGAATTTAAAATCACAATACAAGTGGGTACATAATAAAAACTATTTGTAAAAATACAAAATAAAATAATAATAAAAATAGATACACAAGTTTAGAGTCCTAAAATTTAAAAGGTAAGTATAATATTTAAATAATGTAATTACATTTACAAATACATTAAACAAAAATATTTAAGTTGATTGTAGCATTAAATAATAAAATTTATTACATAATAGCTTGAAATAATAACACTAGTGACATAATAGCATTAAATGATATAACTAGTATTAAACTCTACGTTTTTTTCATAATTATTATATTTAAATAATTAAGTTTATATATTATGTTATGTGTCAGTAAATTTTATTTTAATCTTATTATTATAAAGATACTCTTATCTATAAACATAAATATCCTTTTCAATTTATGAAAACCAAAAATACTAAAAAAAAAAGTTAATTACAGTTAAAGTAATTAATGGTACTTCTGAAGTAGAGATGACAAATAAACTCGTGCCCGTGGGTATCATCCGAACCCGTCCCCGTTTTGACGGGGAATCCCCGCTTTGACTGGGTATGGGTATGGGTATGGGTAATACCCGAAATTTTCAACTGGGGATGAGGATGGGGATGGGATATATATATACCCGCCCAAATACCCGTCCCCACTTAAATTACTAAACTATTTATAATTTATTAAATAATCTAAAAAATATATATAAATAAATAATATATTTACACATAAAATATAATATAATATAATATAATATAGTATATATACATATAAATAAAATATACTTTTATATATATATATATATATATATATATATATATATATTTACACATATACATGTAATATAATATAATATAATATAATATAATATAATATAATATACATATAATATATATACATAATAATATAATATAATATATATAATATATACGTATAAAACAAATTAATCATTTAACTAGTGAGATCTTTTATAAACAAATTTATAACATTACAAATTTATAAAAATTTA
Source organism: Vigna unguiculata (assembly GCF_037176805.1). Classification (NCBI taxonomy): domain Eukaryota; kingdom Viridiplantae; phylum Streptophyta; class Magnoliopsida; order Fabales; family Fabaceae; genus Vigna; species Vigna unguiculata. The sequence continues at coordinate 30,287,548 of NC_140793.1, forward strand.
AAAGAAATATATATATATATATATATATATATATATATATATATATATATATATATATATATATATATATATATATATATATATATATATATATATATATATATATATATATATATATATATATATATATATATATATATATATATATATATATATATATATATATATATATATACATACGCATAAAATATCTACACATATATATATAATATATATACATATTAATATAATATATATTATTATATTTATATTATTATATAATATAATATAATATATACTTAAAATAAATATATATCTATAAATATATATATATATATATATATAAACATAAGATATCCACACATATAATATATATATATACATAGTAATAATAATATAATATATAATATAATATAATATATATAAATAATTATATATATATATATATATAAACATAAGATATCCACACATATAATATATATATATACATAGTAATATAATATATAATATAATATAATATAATATATATATATATATATATATATAACATATTTCTCATTCTCTTTGTTTTTTGTTATACACTTTGTTTACTCTCTCAATTGTCTGGTTTGTTTTTCAAGATTTAATTTTGAAGGTAATTTTTCTTCTTCTTATTACATAATTTTTACTCTCTGTACATGGTTATGTTCAAATAGGTGTTCCTCAATTTCATTCTATGAAATAATTTTTAGGTTACACATTTGATTATCTTTATTTATTTATTTATTTTCATGAAAATGTTTGACTCTTATTTTGTAGCTCTTCTTTTTGTTACTTTGGTTATACACTTTTTTACTCTCTTTTAATTGTTTGGCTTGTTCTTTAAGGTTTAAGCAGATCTTCAAGGTACTTTTCCTTTTATCATAATCTTAATTATACATCTTTTTTTCCGTTATGTTATGTTCAAATGGATATTCTCAAATTTGGGTCACACATTTAATTATCTTTACTCCTTTATGATAATTTTATTTATTATTTATTTTTTGTTTCATGATAATGTTTAATTCTCAATTTTAAGTGCTCAATTGCATAAATCCTTAATTTAATTCAAGATCAAAAGATGAAGAATCTATGTTTAAATTTGAATTATTATTAATTTAATTTTGTTATTTGTGCTATTTCGTTTAAGTGGTATAATATAAATTTTTAATAGTATAAAAAATATTTGAAATATTTTTAAACTTGATTATTGGTTTTCCTTTTATATTTTGTTAAAAAAGAAATTAACCTTTTTACTTTGTTTGATTTTTTTTTGTTACGTATGTTAGTTTCTAGAGAAAATGAGCACAGGAGATCAAGATTTACAGGTACCAAGTCCACCACAGTGTTCACAACAACCAACTCCCTTTCAAAGTTCCAATAATGACAGTCAATCTCCATTGAATCCATCTACGCAAACACCTTCAGAAGTTCATGATGAAATACATTCAACAACACAAGTAGAGCCTGAGAAAGGGAAATTGAAAAGTGTTGTGTGGGAACACTTTGAAAAGATAAAAGTTGATGGAAAATACAAAGCTAAATGTAACTATTGCAAGAAACTGCTTGGTGGAGAAACAAAGAATGGAACAAAGCACTTGCACCATCATACAAACATATGTATTCAAAAGAAGGCTTTAGCAAAAGGAAAAGGGGGACAAAAAACACTTTTTTCTAAGATTTCAAGTGGCAAAAAGGAATTGGCTTGTGGAGCTTATAATGAAGAAAATGCCAAGAGGGAACTTGCAACAATGATTATATTGCATGAATATCCATTGTCAATAGTGGACCATATTGGTTTTATTAGATTCGTGACAACAATTAAGGATAAGTTGAAGTTGGACACACTCATTAAGAAAGGGTCTTTGCTTCATATGCGTTGTTCAGCACATATCTTTAATTTGATTGTGAAAGAAGGGTTAGCCGTCCTAAAAGAAGGGGTGGAAAAAATTCGAGAAAGTGTAGCATATTGGACAGCAACTCCTAAAAGAATGGAAAAATTTGAGGAAACAGCTAGACAATTGCGAATTTCTTTCACTAAAAAGTTAAGTTTGGATTGCCCAACTAGATGGAATTCTACTTACAAGATGCTTGATATTGCCATATGTTATAAGGATGTGTTTTTTAGGTTAAAGCAACGTGAAGCTCAATACACTTCTTTGCCAACTGATATGCAGTGGGAATTTGCAAAGGATGTTTGTCGAAGGCTAAAATTATTTAATGACATCACAGAAATCATTTCTGGCTCCAAATACCCAACTGCCAACATCTTTTTCCCAAAGATTTGTGAGATCAAGATTGCAATAAATGATTGGGTTAAATCTCCTGAGATAACCATTCAAAATATGGCAATACAAATGTTAAAGAAATTTGAAAGTTACTGGAGTGTTATTCATGATATATTGGCAATTGCTTCAGTTTTAGATCCAAGGTACAAGATGGACATGTTAGAATATTATTTTTATAAATTGTATGGTAATGATTTTGATCTGAAACTTAGTAGGATTCGTCAAATGTGCTATGATTTGGTTTTGGAATATCAATCAAAAAAGAATGAAACTTCTTCTTATAGAGCTACATCATTGGAGTTGGGAAAGGATGTTGATAATGATGCGAATGAATTTTTAGAGTTTATGGCAAAAAAGAAAAAATCTAGAACTACAGTTATGAAAACAAAGTTGGATTATTACTTGGAAGAAGATAATTTGCCGGTTACACAAGAATTTGATATCCTATCATAGTGGAAAACAAATGGGTTAAAGTTTCCAACCCTTCAAGCAATTGCAAGGGATGTTTTACCTATTCCAATAACAACTGTAGCTTCTGAATTTGCTTTTAGTACTGGTGGTCAGATATTAACTTCTCACCGTAGTCGACTTCATCATATTACTATAGAGGCTTTGATGTGTACAAGAAGTTGGATATGGAACTCAAACCATCTAGGTAAGTTACTCAAATTTATTAATATTTTTTGTTAGTATTTTTTGTGAATTCTCATCTAATATTCTACATTTGGTGTTTGTAGGTGTTAAAAAATTAAAAGGAAAAGATGTTCTCACGAGTGAAAATGAATCTGATGAAGAAGGTACATTATATTCTAGTAATTAAAATTTTCAATTTCAATTATTATATCATATCTAATTTTTAATTTTTTTTCTATGTGTAGGTGGATCGAATGCAAATGAAACCACTGATCATTTGTAAAATTAATAAATATTTTGGTTATTATAAAATTTTAGTAATGTGTAATTTTTTAGCTTTTATATAATTATTTGAATTTTATTTAGTTGTTATTTGATACTTTAATTTGAGATTTATACTATTATAATATTTTTCTTAATATTTGACATCATGAAAATCAAAAAGAGTATGTTATTTTAATATTGAATATTTTGATAGTATCATGATTCCGTTGTTGTGATTTTTAAATTTTTTTTATAAAAAATATTTAATTGATATATGGAACAATAAAAAAATGGGTATGGGTATGGGTATAAGAAAATACCCGTTACCCGGTGGGGATGGGGATGGGTCAAAAGTTGTATACCCGTTGGATTTGGAGATGGGGATGGAGATAAATTTTTATTATGGGGATGGGGATGAGATCATGATACCCGTACCCGCCCCGCCCCGTTGCCATCCTTATTCTGAAGACAATATTGAGAAAGGGATGGATAGCATGTGTAAACTTGGTTAATAAAATATACCTATGCTAATATAATATTATTTGGTATATTTATAAACGTAATGATGTTGCAAATGATCTGCGGGGATAGCTCAGTTGGGAGAGCGTCAGACTGAAGATCTGAAGGTCACGTGTTCGATCCACGTTCACTGCATTTTTTCAAATTTGGTTTTTTTGTTCCTTTATTTGGAAGGGATTGGGCTTATGAATAATTCATTACGTTAGCCCAGTAAGAACTAGGGTCACTTATTCTGAAGCGTGTAACTAACAACTTTAAAATATTAATTACTTTGTAATTTTATTGTAAAAGTGGTAGAATTTCTTCTGTAAAGTTATTTATTATTTATTAATTACTTATAGATGAAGTAATACGTAGAAAAAATATGAAGAAACACGATAAACAAATCATAGTATGAAGACTAATAAGTTGAACCGATGCTTCAAATCAATTTGAAGATGGACAAACACGATAAACACACATTAATACATTTGAAACACACATTAACGCAAATGACATTTATTAATGCAATATACTTATATGGAATACATGATGTCCTTCAGCCATATATTGCAAATCGGACGTGTAGTAAAAATAATATTGTTGTATATGATTAAAATTTATAATTAAAATTTTGAGTTATATTTAATATTAAAATAAAATAAATATTTCCAAATTAATTGTTAAAATAAAATGTAAGTACATGCTGTATTATATCTTATATAAAATAAATATAAAACAAAAGTTGATATTAAGATTTATTAAGTATTAACATAAAAATTTAAATCAATATTTAAAATGAATTGGTGATATGAAATCATAGCATCAATAATAACAAAAATAATAGTAATTATAATAATATTACCCATTACCAATCAAAAACCTTCATTCAAAATAAATAAATTAAAAATAATTAAAAAATCAACTCATTGATAAACAATTTTAGAAATTAATCATATAATTATTAATTATAACTATATAAATTTAGAAGATTTCAAAGTATATGAATAAAAAACAATTCATCCATTATTATAGAAAATTAAAAACAATTGATGAAATTAATTGGTCAAGAAACATTTTTAGAAACAAATCATATAATTATTGATTATAAAAATAAATGTTTTAATCCTTTAAAGATTTTCTCAATCTCATAAAATAAATGCAAACTGAAGTTAATGTTAAAATTTATTAACATAGATATAAAAACTTGAACCAGTGTTTAGAATAAATCGGTAATATGGTGTTGTTATTGATTATTGGTTAATTAAATAATAATAATAAGATTATTATATTTAAATAAATAATTTGTTGATATAGTTATATTTAAGTGTTATAAATATAATTATTTTATATTTAGTGCTTAAAATTTTGAATTAGAATTTTTAATTAAATGTTATATTAAATGAAATGTTTGAACTTTTTTGTTGTTGGAATTGTTCGTAAATTTATGATATAAGAATTAGTTATTAATAATTATAATAACAACTGTAAAAAGAACAGGAACAATTGATCATAATTATAATAACAAATAATAATAGTAAAATTAATATTAGTAATTGAAAAAAAAAGTATAATTATTAAATAAAATTATAATATTAATAATAGTAATGAAAATATATTGTAAATTAAAGAAGAGAATGCGAATTGATAGTAGAAATAAATATTTTAATCTTTAAAGTTATTCACAATCATCATGAATTTCTTATAAAAAAAAAAAAACGAAATTGATGGTAAATTTTTTTAACACAAGCGTGTATATATATATACATATATATATATATATATATATATACATATATATATACATATATATATATGTATATATATATATATATATATATATATATACATATATATATATATGTATATATATATGTATATATATATATATATATATATAACTTAAATCAATATTTAAATCAATAACAATATATATAAATAATAATATTAATATCAATAATAATAATAATAATAAAATATATGTGAATTTATTTTAATAAAAAAGATAAACAAAATATAAAAACATAAGAAAAAAAAAATCTTTGTCGTGTATTTATGGGAGTTTCGGTTTATAGAATTTGGAGTGTTTTGCAGGAAGGGGAAAGAAAAGAGTTGAACAAAAGCAGAAGTTTCCTAAGAAAGGAGAAGAAAACAAGTTTAGGAGAAGCAAAAATAGAAATTTTAGAAGAAGATAAAAGAATATGAAAAGTTATTATATTTTTTATTGAATAATGTATTAATTTCAACATTAAAGAAAGATGAAAAGTTCCGAAAAAACTATTATTTTTAATAAATGCCCGGTTTATAATTCTAATACACGTATACTATTTTTATTTTTAAAGTACAAATATAAAATTATAAATTTTATATCTTAGTCCACCTTTTTGCAATAATAAATTAAAGTCTTATCATTCACAAAAATTAAACTTTATAATAACTTAAATATACTAATAATATTTTGAATATGAATGTGTGTTAAATTATAAAATTGACATAATATTCAATGAGTGATGCATAATATAATACAGGGTTAAATATATTTTTTGTCCCTCAAATTTCAGTGAATTATAGAATTAGTCAATCTTCAAAACTTTATACCAATTTTGTCTTTCATATTTAGAAATGCATGAATTTAGTTCTTCTTATTAATTTTTTTAAAGTTTATTTGACATTTTAAAAGTATTTTATGATAATAGTTGAGTTAACATTGAAGCAAAATATGTGAAAGGGTGTAAACAATTCAAATACTATTATGAAATGCACTTGAAACGTCAAATAAACTTAATCAAATTTGGTTAAAAGAAATTCATGCATTTTTAAAGATGAATGACTAAATTGGTTAAAAGTTTTAAATATGGATTAATTCCAATTTTTACTTAAATTTGAAGGACCAAAAATAATACCACAAGTTACAAAATAATCGGAGAGAACCCATAAAATAAAAAGATTCAAACTTCATTACAAGAAAGGGAAAATATCAGAACAAAAAAAACACCTTTAAGCATCTAAAAACGGTTAACAAAGAAACATAGAAACAAAATAGTAACAATAAACAAAAAAAATTCATCAGCCAACACAGCAAAATCATGAAAACAATACATAATACACAACTTATAAACATCTCCACACTTATACGTAACAAAAAAAGGATATAATAAGAACAAAATGGAGAAATAAGATTAGTTTAGTGGATTTTAGAAGGGAGGGTGAGAGAAGTTGTGAGTTCAACTTCTCCCATTAACAAAAATTAATAACTAACAATTGCTGATAAAAAAAAAATAGAACAATACTTGAAAAGATGGAGAGAAAGGTTGAAAGAAAAAAAACATAGAACACTCTTTTCCTGTTTTTCTTCTTGTACCCTATAATTTTTTTAATTTTTAAAATACTCTACAATTAATTTAATCTTGTGAAAAAAGAAAAACAATTGAAATCATGCCAACATTCTAATACATTTGAATTTCTAAAAATTACTACATCATCATTGTACATGCATATTAACTTATAACCTAAATAAACAAAAGTTGTCATTCCATTTGTCAAATGAATTTATATTTGGTACTTAGTTTTTAAAATACATTTAATTAATTTAAAAAAGTAAAATTGAAACCATATCATGAGTCTAATCCAATACCACTTTTGATTACCGTGCACATTTGAACTTTTAAAAATTACAACTAATATACTCTATATTATTATCTTATAACTTGAATGCTACGACCTCCACAAACCGAGTAATTATGTCAAAAAAGCAATGAAGAAGCTTTAGACATAGAAATGGAGAAAGAATTTAAAAATATATTTTGATCATTTATAAAAATGGAGAATAGTAGAAAATTTTCAGTCTACAAAACAACAAAAATAATAGCCAATATTAATCACATTAAAAAATCAGCAAAAACAAAACATAATATTGAAGCTTATGACCAAGCTTGAATGCAGTGAAAACCTTCAAATAAATACATAAGTATTTTTACGATACGACCTCATGAGACATCTATTACACATAAATATTTGGCCTCCAAAAAAAGATAAGCAATAATCCAAAGAAGCACTGAATCAAATACAAATAGAGTCAAACATGATTAGGGAGTAAGGACAACATTTACACATGCTCAAGTTTTATGAAGAAAAAGTCTAAATCAATCCCCGAAAAGAATATAAGATGAAAACTGATTTGTATGTCTAATAATCCCACATTATTTAAGAATCGAAGTAAAACGTATTTTAAATATTTTTTTCATCTTTTAAAATGTCTCTTAAAAATAAAACTGTAACATAATTTCATGTTCTAAAACGAATAATACTTTAAAAAATACAGTAATCATTTCTAACGATGCTACCAAATAGAGTTAAATAAGATCGGACCGGAAACTAATATACAAGATAAGTTGTCAGATATAGTAACCCTAACCAGCCTTATGTTTTGACGTGGTTGTAGCAAATCTGAGGACAACACTAACATTTTAGACATGAAGATACTAAAGTGCTATTCTTGTCTGTACATCACAAGAACACTATTGTTTCTTATTAGGATTGGGTAATTAATATGCATATTAATTTACTCAGTTTGATAGATGTGACGGCGGGCACTTATATGCATTAAAGATCTTCCTACATAGCAATAATAAAAGAAAATATATCCTCAGCTCTTAAAATCTATTTTATCAGAAATGAGATTCTGGCCTTGCAGACATGAAAATCTTCCAGAACCTCATCAGGACTTAGCTGCTAGGGAATAGATAGGCTACAGTGAGAATAGGTCATAACGGGTTTCATAGGTTGAAGGTAGGGGAAAGAGGACCGGTAACCTAACAGTCGGAGGTAGAGTTGACAGTGTCGGATTGCACTAACCGATGTAGTTTGTGGCACTTTTGTTTTTATTATGCAGAATACAATTTCTTAGACTTTTTGTTGTATTAGTACAAATTTTAAGATATATTATGTATTTGAATAATTTTGTAATTACGTGTGTACAAGGATATTACGTATTTGAATAATCTTGTAATCTTTTGTATTTGAATAATTTTGTAATTACGTGTGTATAAAGATTTGGAATAACGGTAGTAGTTACTTATTATATATGTATACATATTTTTTTGACAAAAAAACAAATCTATAAAGTTCGGACACATATCATAAAAAAGTGTTTAGTGTCCGATATATATATATATATTATTTATTTATTTTGGATACGAACACATAAGTGATATATATGACATATATGGATAAAGTGTCCAATTTAAAAGATATGACTCAAGACAATATTAATAACTATGAATTAAATAATTTTCTAAAATACCCATAAATTTATAAATTTATTAAATAAGTTTCTATATTATGATTATAAAAGTAAAAAATCTTATATAATCACTTTTTTTTCTTTTTGAATATTACATAGATATATTATTAAGATTATTATGTTAGTTGATAACGTGAAACTAATATCAATAATGTGTTGGGTAATAGTTTAAAACTAATTTATATATATATATATATATATTGTTTTGCGTCTTATATATATATATATATTTTTTTTTAAATTTAATAATTTTTCTGTATTTGTATCCATATTGTATGCATGTTGATATTTGTATCGAACATCATAAACACAATGAGAAGAAAACCTAACTTGGAGAAAGTACGGAGCAGTGTGTTTGCACCAATAAGAAAGGCCTTCTCCCTTTCTATTGCCACCGTGGAATCAAAATAAAAAAGTAATAATTTTCGGCCACTTAGTAGCCACCTAGACGTTTGTCAAAAGATGTCAACTTAATTTGTGTCAAAATATCAATTTCTAATTAAAAAACCGCACTTTTATTTGTTCATACACATAATTACGGTCAGAACGTAACATAGTAAAATAGTGGAAGAGAGGAGAATGTGTGCTCAAATTCATCTCATCACGCAATTGCAGAAGGGTGTGTTGGAAGAGGCAACCTAACCGGTTTGATGTCTATAATCTTTGTACTCTCTATATGATCATCTTCATGTACAACTGGGTTTGGACAAGATGTATTTGGATTGTTCATTTGAGTTGGAGTATTTCATCAATATATCCAAAAAAAAGAAACAGCAAACTCTATTTTCTTTCTAAAACATAACATTTCAACAAAAGGGTACTATATTATTTTGTATACATGTATAACATATCCGGTTGCAAGGTATATGAAGCTGAACCAACAGCATTCAACTACATGTATCCCAAACTTGTAATTAGGGCATAATTTTTTTCTCAAAACCCTACGAAAACAACTACAACTGAAACAAGAATACTAACCAGCAGCATTTTATTGAAATAGCCCAACATTTTTTAGGTATTACATAGATAACTATCGATCTTGATCCATCATTCTTCAGCCAAGGGCATCTCGTTCAAGTCAAACCCAAAAACATTTCCCTCAGCATTCAAGTCAAATCCAAAAATCTTTCCATTCTCAGCACTCTTTTCTGTAACAGCCCCACCAGCATTATTCTCCACTGCACTTGGTGGTTCATTCAGATCAAACATCAACATTTGAATAGGCACCGATGCTGACCCTTTCTCTCCACCAGTTCTCTTGCTTTCACCATCACCACCTGCCATTTAAGAACCACATCAAAATCATTCAAACATCGTTGTTGGAGTCTCATAAAAAAAAAAAAAAACCTTATTTTTCTTACTCTCTGAGGTGTTGCCCTTGTTCAGGGGATGATGGTGTTGGGTTGAGGATGTGGATCCAAACACAGGAGGTTTGAAGAAACCACGATAATCACGATCAGGGTGTGCCCTCATGTGACCAAACGCACCCTTCCATGTCGGAAACTCTTTGAGACAAAGAGGACAAGTAGGTTTCCCAGTGGGAGGATCCCTCACTACCGAAGTCTTTCTCTTTTTCCCCATCACTCCCTCCCTCACACCACCACTCTCCACCACAGCCACCGGAGGAACCCCACCACCACCACTAACATCACCACCATTACCATTCTCACCACCACTTCCACCACCAACACCATTCTTCCCTCTTCTGTGATTACCACTCCCTCCACCAACGTCATTTTCACCGTCATCACTACTTTCACCACGCAGTTCATCCAACACTTGCCAAGGGGTTTTCATGGTGCTTTCACCCTGCACGTTCTTCTTCATCGGATTCATCATTACAGTGAGGGTGTCACCAAAAGGGTTCTGCTTTTCCATGTCTGCGTGGTTAAATATGAAAACCTGAGAATGATCAAGTTTCAGATAAGTTTTTACGTTGCTTCATTATGCCATGCTTAGAATTAAAGGGTTTCGAGTGAAGGGTAACCTATAGTGGTTTCGTTGACGCTGTTTATGCACCCATTTCTGAAAAGATGCAACTTTTCCAGAATAATGACTCTTCACGAACAAATTTGCTACGGGGAATGTATGTATCTGTACATCTCAGTTCGCCTGAAAAAAAAAAACATTTAATGAAACAATCAATCGAACTATTTCTAAAGAGTCACTTTAATCATTTTCAAGAATTTATTACAGTGATAATCCTTCATTACAACAGTGAACAAATATTACATTAGTTATAAATAAATAAAAAAATCTATTGCTAGATTTATTTAGCAAAAGGGAATAATCCTTCATTACAGTGAACAAATATTACAATAGTTATAAGTAAAAATATGTGTATTTAGTGCAGCAGTATGTTGAACAAGATTATGTTTGAAAAGAATATCTATAGAAAAAAAAAACAACAACAAAATTGGTCTAATAAGATGCAGACATTAAAATACAAAGACAAAGATTAAATAAATACAAATACATGTTGAGATGAGACAAAGACAAATACAAATTTATGTAAATATTACTTCAATTCAACTGCTTTGGACTTGAGAAATTTCACTTTAAAATATTCATTTTGTATAAAAATAATTACAACTAAGATTAAATAATAAATATTAGGGTTTCTCATTCATTTGTTTTTAAAGTAAAAGAATCACTCTGAACAAAGATCCATATTAAATCCAAGAGCTTAATAAAACATAGGTGTTACTAGATTTGAATAAATATGATCGATATGAGAATTTAAACAAAATCAATCAATTGGATTTAGATTTTAATTGTATTAAATTTAACTCGAACTAAATCAATCAAACTAAAATAATTCGTTTCCATTTTGAATTTATGATTTACAGTTAATCATATGAAAGTATGTTGTTTGCCCCTTTTCATAACAATATTATTTCAAATTGTCTTGATATTTTTTGTTTTTTACAAATTCTTTTTGCACATTTACATGACGGTTAACCCAATTCATTTGAGTCGAATAATTTTAGAGTTTTGCAAGAACTAAAACAATCTAAAAAAACATTGTAAATTCATTTTCCTCAAAATTCAACCCGAAACCATCAACAGCCATAATAAAAATCAAAGGAATCGGGTCTGAAAATAATAGAATTTCTCGATCACATTCTTGTACTCTAATTTGATGCATTTTATATGTAGTCACGGAAAAATTGAAAAATCTTAAACTATAAAATAGATTATTTTTGTGTTTTCTTCATTATTTTATATAAATAATTACCAATCTTCATCCAAATACGATTAGACGCATGAGAGTTCAGGCAAGTTCAATTTTGCTTGAATGATAAAATTAACATAAAATAATACAATTACATTCATCTATTTGCACGATTTAAAAAAATAAAGAAAAGAAATGGTGAACACCATAGGAACAACCACACGATTAAGCAAAAGTGAAAGATATAACCACACTTGAAGATTTAACTTTCGAGAGTGTCAAAATATTAATGCTTTCAGAAATTGAATTTCAAAAGTGTCTAAGATATTGTCACCTTTGATATATATGAAAACATGTTTTTAAAAAGTGAGTTCCAAAAAATAGTTTTCAGAAAATAGTTTGTAACATAATTTATAATCTAACTTATAGGTTAATCTATGAAATTGAAGAAAAAAATATATTAAAAGATTGAAACTAACCGATGAATAGGGTATAAGGTGGTGCTGCAAAACTAGGGCAACAGAGAGGGCGAAACCAGAAAAGGACAAATCTTTTCTGGTTTTTTGTGTGAGTGAAGAAGGTGGAAGAAGAGAGAAAGAGATGAGTGAGGGATGCAAAGTGAAGGGTTAGAGGTACCTATTAAATAACACTGTGAAAAAAAAAATCAGGGGGTGTGGTGAGAGAAAAGTGGTGCAAATAGAATTGTCCTAAAATGAAATATAAAATATCTTTTAAATTAAACAACTTGGTTTATTTAAATAAATACAAATATAATTAGTATTCTTTTATTAATATTCATTTGGTATTTCAAATTATTAATATGCGTTAAAAAAACGCATATTTATTGTCATAGTTAAATGTATATTAAATGTGTGATTGACATGAAGATTCAAACCAATAAATTAGATGTGGTTTTTTGTTTTCTTTTTTAAATGTTTAAGAATGTTAATTTATATAAAGAGTTAAATTTACTTAAGACTAAAGCTATATGCTCTATTTCAAAGTCTCACTACAAGATAGATTTTAAATAAATTACGGTAAATGTTGGATTATATATATTTTAAATTATATTAGATAAAAATGTTACACTGTCTCCTATAAAATCTAGTTTTCCTTTTTTTTTTGTGCTTTTAATTTTGTAAAGATTTAATTTTTATAAATTGTAGTTTGCATAAAATTCTATTGTCTTAAGAGCCAGTTAGAATAAGTACCCTATATAAAAGTTTTAATTTAAAATATTAGACCTTTAACTTGGCTAACTGAAGAAGTGAGAGTTACAATTAAGTTAAGTCAAACCTAAAAAATTAAGTAACGCCAAACTCAAACTTCAAAATTTTGAAAATAAATGTGGTCTAGTCTAAATAAAGTTTTATTCGAAGTGGATTTTTTTCCATTAAAATTAATTTAAACATAAGCTAGTTTGTTAATATATATATATATATATATATATATATATATATATATATATATATATATATATATATATATATATATGTGTGTGTGTGTGTGTGTGTGTGTAATTTTTTAAAATAACTTAGGTCTGTCTAAATAAAATTTTATTTGAAATGAGTTTTTTCCTAGAATTTCAAAGAAAATCAATAAATAAATAAGTTTTTCATAGATTAAAGTTAATTTATACATAAGTTAGTTTGTTAAAAATATATATAATTTTTTTTAAAATTTTAATTTTTAACTTATACATTAATTAATTTAAATTTATAAGAAAGCATTTTTTTATTATTTTAAAATGTTTAGGGAAAAAATTTACCAAACATGTATCGTTCAACTTATTTTCATTACTTAAAATTTGGTTTTTACTACAAAATATGCACCCTTGTCTTTATAATTTAAAAATTAAAATATAATAAAGACATGAAATGAAAATATTTTACCTCTCTTTAAAGGGCATTAGTTATTTAACATTTAAATAGCTAAAATAAATAAATAAATAAATAATAAACATTTAATAATTAAATTAATGTTCAATTTAAAATATTGAAGTCAATAAGATCTTGAATAGGCAGTAATAATTTTATATTAATTTTATTTATATATTTAAGGTATTATTCTAAATATTTACCTAACATTATTTCTTATCCCTTGCAACATTCATCCTTATCAAGCTAAATTAGAAGAGTCTAGAAAAAATGAGGTGGACCACAATTAGGACCCACCAAGATTCATCCCAATACATGCACACTTTTCGTGGCTAAATAAATATAGCATATCCTAAATAATTTTACAATAATTACGAACACTTTATTACTTATTTTTTTCATAACTCCAATTTAATATTTTTCACATAAATTAATTACAATAATGAATGTATCATTTATATAATAAAAATAATGCATTACCTCAATAGATGTATTACTTTAAGGTATTTTTGCTCATTTATATTAATTTTCAATTCAATCCATTTAAAATTAATTGGTTTTGGTTAAATTTGTTTTTTAGTTAAACAACTCAGCCTTATCATGATTAGATTAATTTAGGTTATTATGTGAAATGAAGGAATAAATTTGATTTCATGATAAAAGTTGATGAATAAAAAAAAAGAAAAAGGTTTGCTTTAAATTCTCATGCTAACAAAAATCAATATAATAAATGATAAAATTTATATTTATCGATAAAAAAGAGCTATTAAAGTAAGTAATTTGAAAATTTAAAACCTTCAATAATAAAAAAACAAAATCAATAATTTTTGTGCATTTTAAGGCTTACCCATTACCAACAACATTATCAATAATTCTCAAAATATTGAAAATTTAAAAAATATTTATGAATATGTTTTATAACTTAATCAATGAAACCGTAATACTGCAGGTTAGATAATAAACCATTATTGTTTAGCTGTAAGTACGTGTGATATAAAATATTTACTCGTAGAATAATATTTACCTGATAAAATAATTTTTATTTTAATAATAAGATTAAATATTTATTATTTTTACGATATATTTATATTTAATTAATTTGTATTAGGCGTACTGAATTTGAAACTAAAAAAATATATCATTTAACTTAATTTTAATTATATTTACTCTAATATTTCATTGGTTCCAATTAGTTCATATACATACTATTAAATAAATAAATAAATATATATATATATATATATATTAATGCATTTTTATATTATAAATAATTTTTAGTATGTAAAATATTGTTTAATAGTGAAACTATTAAATAAAGAAGACAAATAAAATTCACACATTAATGGAATAGACTATACAGTTATCAAAAAGAATTATAACTATATAAATATAAGAAGAAACTTAAAGTTTTAATCATTAGGTGTTTATGCCAAAAGTCTAAATATATCTTAACCAACTATCACAAGCCTCACACTGAAGGCTCCTCAACATCCACTAATACATCAATGCATGCATCATCTTCTACTCACATCTTACATTGGTGATTGTAACAAAAAAAAAAAAAAAACATAACACAAGACAAACAAGAAAACATACAAGGTAAGTTAGCTGAATAAATAATACATGAATAAATAATACATATACGTCTTTAACATTTTCACATATATATAAGCTTCATGTAGCATATAAAACACAATCACTCAACATGCCATATTATCAAGCAAACTCTTCTAAATTTGATATTATCCGAATACTTGCATTTGAGTTAGACCTGTGAACTTGAGCACTTGTGGAGATACAAGTTTCTCTATCGAGCTAGCACACACAAGGTTAATCCATTACAATCATAAAAATAATCGAACCACCCTTATGAAAATACCTTGTGCTACTCTCACCACCTAACCATTCTCTTCTATATGAGTATGAATAGCTAGTAGAGTTTAAGATAGCTTTACAAAATGGAACAATCCTAACCTCAAGGTACATCCTAGTGAATACACATCATCAATGGGTTTCCTCTCTGGGAAATACCTTACAACAGTTCACCACATTCCTTTGTTTCATAATATAAATCAATCATATACTTTATTTTCACAATTACACAACAATTAAAGAAAGCAAACAACCAAACAGTAGAAATAAGCAAAACAAGGCATTTGACGCTCAACATCATTTGCCTTGCAAAAACTGGCGCTCAGCGCTAAAGTCTGGTGCTCAACGCCTTTGAGTTATATCACTTTCAGACCTGTTATGAACACTAGCGCTTAGCGCCACCTGTATGCCACTCAACGCTGATCAATTTGCAAAAATGTGGTGCTCAACGGTAGAGAATGTCGCTCAACGGTAAAGAATGTCGCTCAACGCCATATCAGAAAACAACATATACAGTTTTTGGTTTTAAAGTGATCTGGACCTGTTTCATAATTCAAATTGGTACTCCTTGTTTAGATATTGATCCTTAACAATTTTTAAAACATAAATATTGGTATCAATTTGACCAATGTCTCAGATTCAATTTATTCCCAAATACCACAAGATCAAACAACCACATACAACAAGAATTATAAATCTAAATCAACCAGATTAACCAACCAAAATCATACTAGTTTATACTTTATCAATCCAAGCACATGCACAAATCTGAAACACTCATTTATACATAAGTTTAAGGCTAGCTTGTCTTACTTGGTAAAATTCTTCAACCGACTCTAACAACGCCAAAACATTTTCTAAGTTATCGGCAGAGACAGACCTTTTTAGTGACACAAGGGAGCCTTGGGGCTCCCAATATTTTTATATTTATATAAATTTATATATAATTTAAATTATTTAAAAAAATTTAATATATTTTAAATGTATTTAATTTACGTGGTATCCCCGATATTTTTTATACATTTATATAAAGATTTTGGCACCTCTGAAATATTTGTTGAAGATCTGTCACTGGTTACAAAGTACTTTATCTATACATCAAATTACCATAGAAACGATTAGATCATACCCTCATGAACCGAAAAGAGTACTGGAATGACAAATGTGAGCTCAAAGAGAGACGCATGCAAAAAAGAACAGAGTTCAACCGAAAGAAGGGTTGAAAATCAACCTACTTAAACGGAGAAATTGATCAGTTAGACTTGAAGATCTCATCTTGAACATCACACATGCAGTCTCCGATTTTCAAACAGATGATCACACAATTAGAATTTCTAGATAAAAGAAAAAGGGTTACAGAAAACTAATTTGTAGAAAAATAAAATATTTTAAAATAATAGAACTCGTTTATAAATTTTATATTCATAATTAAGTATTTTATTATTAAAATAATCAAATTTCATTATTTTAAACCGAATACTAATTCAAAACAATCATATTATATTTCATCGTACCATTTTTTTTACTTAACCAACATTAAACTAAATCATTGGCGTATAAATGTTATCTAAACAAACACGATTTTATATATGCTCAACCCAAAGGCTTTCAAAAGCAATAGTTTGTAAGATGTTGATACTTTATGTATGTTATCTAGATGTTTCTTTTGGAATGTGTATGCTAAAGAATTACAACGTGTCCTAAAATACACTTAAACGAACAAGTTATCTTTGTGAAAAAATTTTCTTATCCCCTTCCTTCCATTATTGGAAAAATTTAGAAAAAATATAATTTTCCCTCTCCTAAAAACTGTTCTTCTCCTCCTAACAAATACTCCCCTCGCCTCTAAACAACTATCCCTCCACTTATCTTATGTTTGAACAGAGGATTATTCTAAAAGTTAAACCTAAATGATGCTATGTAAATCTAAGAAAATGTGACATATTGTTTTATTATTCAACTAATTATATGCAATGGAAACATTGATAACGAGTTTTTTCAATTTGGTAAAAAATCTTAGGTTTGGTCTAGATATAAATGAAATGAATCTATTTGATAGATTAAATACCAAACACAATTCACAACCTGTTTACTAGGTCTTTTTATAAATAATAAAGAACCTTATATATATATATATATATATATATATATATATATATATATATATATATATATATATATATATATAATATGGAAGTGTTCCGGTGCATATTTTATAAGATAATGATATTTTAATCCAATTTTTTTACTTAATTTTATCTCATCATTTCAATCATCTTTAGATCATCACATCACACCACTAAAAAAAATTAAAATAAATAATTGAAGGATAATTGGAATGATGAGTCAAAATATCATTATCTTTTTATAATATATAAGTACAAAATATTACAAGCAACATGAAGAGCCCCTCCAACATGAGTCAATTGCCATTACATCTTTAATCTTAGATTCTTATGATTTCGTGAACATTTCTTTTATCAGCAAAAGAAATTAAATAAATATAACAGGGATACCCTAATTTTACAAGATTACAAAACATTATATAATTAAGTACTATTTTTGTTCAAAATAGTCTCTTATGTTAAAGTCATCATGTCTTGTATGCACAATGACAACAACTTGTGTTATTATTTTCAAGTGTAAGACATGATAATGTAACGGAGACGAGTTTTGCTATCACATACCTATTTTCAGATAAAAAAATTCATCTTCATTCCTATATCTAAATTCAATGAGTATCAAATTTGTGTTTCACCTCCATCCCCACCAGATGTATACTCGTACTCATTTTCTTACCGTTCCACCATTAACCAATTAATTTTTATAAAATAATACAAAAATTACAGTAAATGAAAGATATATTATCACATATTCAATATTAAAAAGAGATTTATTTCTTCTATATCAAATATTTATAAAAAAATTATAATTGTATATTTTTCAATTGTATACATTTCAAATTAGAATACCAAATAAAATTTCATGAGAACAAAAATATTTATGAAATTTGCAAACACTAATGAAATCTAGTTGATAAAACTTAAAATTATTTTTACAAAATATAAAAGGGAAACAAATATTCAAATTAAAAAATGTTTTAAATGTATATTTACTTTAATTTTTTAAATTATAATGAAATCTCTTATTTTATACATTAATAAATATTATAATACATCATTTGATCAAAATCATACAAAGAACAAAAATTAAGCTAATAATAATAGAATTTTAACATATATATCTCATCTTTTGAACTTCAATATATGTTATGGTGGAAAAAAAAATTCAAGGCAATTACATTAAATAATTATATTATAGCAAATAAAATTTATTTATAGTGATAAAATTACACATATGATAATGAGTTAATAAAAAATTTCAAAATAGTATTCTACATAATAAAAATAAACAACAAATAAAAATATTAAAAAAATAATCAAATGTGTATCTTAGAAACAAATTAAGAGATAACAAAAATTGTTTTAACGAAGTGAAAGGGTTATTTAGATAAAATAAAAATTAATAATAGTAAAATAAAAAAAATATTTTTGTATGCAACCTAGTAAAAGAAAGGTTGATGTTATTAAACACTTAAATTAAGAGGATTAAACATTCTTATGTAATTCACATACATCATTTGAGCATAATTACATAAAGGTTGTGATAAGACAAAAAATATCTTGGAGATGCGAATGAATTTCATTATAAGTTAAACAATTAGAAGAAATAGGAAATAAGAAATGTGTAGTGTATGTATATATAAATATATATCAGGTTACTTGATAGACTATGAATATTTTAATAATTTAAACTGCAGCAATTATTATGGTGAGTGTAGAAAACAAGGATGAGACGAATATTTCATCCTCATATCCAATAGAAAAAATCGAATATTTTTCATACTTATACTCATACCATATCCAGTCAATGCAATACAGAGATTTTTCGTCAAAACAGGGACAAGTTTAGACAATATCCACAAGACGAGTTTATTTGTCATACCCACAAGACGAATTTATTTGTCATCTCTGAGTGTGAGTGAATTGATGATAAAAATGATGTGAAAATTAATGAAAATTGTGTTAATTGTGATAGTTATTTGAATTTTTTTTAAACGTTATTTTAAAATATGCTACTTTACTTTTTTAACATAAATATGATTGATACGAAACATAGGATATGACTTCAACAAAATTTGTCTGAAAATCTACTGGATTGAGGTCCTTCTCAAATATTTTGGTGATAACAAGATATTAAAAACAATTAACATATAAAAGGATGACTAAATTCATGCAAATATTCCTTTCATAATATATTTTACTTATTTAAAAAAAAATACTTTTAAAGTATCTCATTTTTTAGATAGGATAATCTACATGTTTCCACCTTTTTCCCTTTTACAAAATAATTATATGATTTCAGTCAACTTGAAGGGTAGGGCGTGAATTTTTAAATCTCATATATAAGAAAATAGATATGATTTCAAATTCAATGTATTTTATGGAATACATTTAGATTGGTTTTAAAGATTAATTTATATTTGGTTTTAAATCTAGTTGTTTTAATTATTAGATTGATTTTAAATTCAATTTTAAATCATAAACAGAATTTAAAGTCTGAAACTATAGTCAATTTAAAAAATATGGTGGTCGAAGTTATACAGATAATATTGTGATCAATGAGTCATTAACCGAAAGTCGATGCTTAAAATTAACTGGATAACATTTGGTTACAAGATTAAGAATAAAATGTTTAAGTCAAAACCAACCCAATACAAAAATAAATTCTTAAATAAATATATCTCATGATGAATTACTTTGAATTATTTAAAATCCAAAACTATATTCAATAAATTAGATTAATTTAAAATCTAAAAAATAAATCTTGACCCATTTAAATGCACTTAAAACAGTTTGATATTAGAATAAAATTCAATAGTTGGATTTTTTTTTTCTTTTGCACCTTAATACTTAGCCTAAACCGATATGGATACACTCATTCGCACACAATAAATTATCTAATAATTAATCAAGGACCATTTACATAGAAAAATCTCTTCAACCTCATAAATCATACCCTCTTTTATTTTTAAAAAAACACATTTACTTAGATTTGAGCATGCGCAAATAATTATTTTTCTTATTTAGTTGACTGAAATATATATCTAATGTACAAGAATTTAAGATTTGAGAGCAATATATAACCAATTAATTAGACTCCAGTTTGTACCATGATGTAAAATTGTACAATCTTATCCTTGATTTTGACGAAAATATCTCTCATTAAGTATATATAGATAGATAAAACAAAAGTTGACAGTTCTACGATCTTCTCTTTGCCAAATTTATAATTTACAAAGACTGTGTTTTCTCTCCATTAATATGTCTAACTATAGCAAATTAGCAAAACCTAATTAAAAAGAATAGTTGAAGGATTTGAAACAACTCAAGTATTTCATATATATAATATATACTTGTTCCTGATAAAAAAAAAACGATAAAAACACTATTTTTTTTCTCATTTTAAATTCTAAAAGCAACCATTTTATGAACTCTGAGACATATTTTAACCTAAAAATAATTATAATCGTACTTGGCAAGAACATTCTCAGTATCTCAATAAAGCATATACGTATAATGTCCCCAAAAACAAACTATATACCGATATGTTTGGTCATACACTAGCAGAACTAGTTAAGTATTAATATATATACTACTTCTTATTGCTTATAAAGAAAATAACACAAACCCAAAGGGTTCACTGTGCTTTGTTAAAACAAAACTACTTTGAAAATGAACTGTTTTTTTTTTTTTTAATTAAAAACACAAAACCACCTAGAATTATTGTTTCTCACTACATGTCTCTCTCTATAAGCTAGCTTTTAGAAAGTAGTAAAATACAAAAAACTCAATGAAGTTCAGCAATGGTTGATTTCTCTGGTCTATTTTTTAATCGTCCTCCATGGAAGGAACTTGATTCAGGTCAAGATCAAAATCCAGTGGGCCACGCAATAACCCTTCCTTCACCGGAGAAGATGTCTCCACATCATTTTCTTCATTGTTCATCTTCTCCTTCTCCTTCTCCTCATCCACAACTTCAACTTTCTCTGCAACATCTTCGTTCTTCTCCTCCGCAGCCTCATCATAAGGCTCAACTTCCATTTTCTCAGCATCATTATCAGAAAAAGGCTCGCACTCTTTGTTCAATTCACAAGGAAGCTCCATTTGATGATAAATTCCATCAATCAAGGAACCAGGCTCCTCTTGTTTATTCTCAGAAGCAGGAACTGCTTCTTCTGTGTTCTCAACCACGTTTTCTGCAACTTCTTCGCTTTCTACAGAATCATTCACTGTTTCTTCCCCTTTCTCTGTCTCCATCTTCGAAAGCCCCTCATGAGCTATCTCCTTGTCTTCTTCAGCCTTCACATCACCATCATTGCTTGAGTCAACCACTCCTCCCTCTTTGTTTAGGTCAAAATCCGAAAGTTCTCCCTTTTCAGGCTTCACTTCAATGTTCTCCTCAGCAACAGTTTCCACTTTTTCTTTGAACACATCGTCATGAATATACGCATCCATTTCTTCTGGGCCTTGGTTCAGGTCTATCAAAACCCCTCTCTGAGACATGTTCTTGTCATCATCTTCCACTTTCTCATTCTCTCCACCTTCTCAAAACACAGCACATAATCATCTATGTAAAGAAAAAGTGCTAACAACACACTCACTCACAGTTTATCACTCTATATCATTCAATAACCAAGATTTACTATAGTTTCTGTAGAAATTCAATTCGAAACATTGCGCTTCGGAATGTATTACCAGCATTTATCTCTACTACATAGATCCGACTCATTGAATAATAACAAGTGAGATCTACAGAATTTAATACCCTCCAACAAAATTCAGCAAAGATTAACTAGTATTGAAAACAGTTCACTCTGGAGTGTGGATATTATTAGCATTTATATATCAGAAAACCAACTATGGTATTAGATCAAGAAATTCATATATGAAAACTGGATTTTGTCTATACCTTGAGGAGGCACCATTTCAGCATGCTGTTCAACAGCTGGGGATGAAAGAGGATCAGAAGAGTTGGCACGATGAGGATCGATCTCTGATGAAGCCTTCCTCTTGTGACCCGCCAAAGCCAAGGGATCCGGATCCACTGAATCCACTTCAGTGACGTCATCAGCACCACCCTTAAGCTCCATTGTTTCCGAGGAGCAAGCAATTCCCTTTTCTCCGTCTCCCTGAGATCCTTCTCTACCTTGAATTGGAGTAGCAGCAGCAGCGTTCATGGTGGTGGTGGTGGTGGCCTCCATTTTCACTGATTCTGAGTTCTGCATTAAGGAACTGAAACTGAGAGCAACGTTAAACTGCGAAAACACGGAGAAAACGAACACAGAATAATAATGATAATAATAGCTTAATGTTGTGGGTAGGGTTCTTGCACTGGAAAAAGGTTCTTATATATATATAAGCTACGTAAGTTGACATAATGTTTAGGTGGCGAAGACTTATATGAACAAAACGGCGCCGTATTGTACTCTTTATATATATTTTTTTATTTCACACGTTTTTCAATTTTATAATTTTTGAAAATATTTTGAGGAGACAAAAATTTGGAAATCCTCGTGAAATTTACTTAAAATGAATCTCTATCTGTTGTTCTGATCTAAAGTGTATTGCGAAATTTACCTAAGACCGTGTTTGGTTGTTCAGTTTGCAAAACACCAAACTTACCTTCACAAAAAAAAACTATATAATATTACTCATTTTAACTCAATTTTTTTTTCTTAAACGCACTTCAACTTTTAAGCGAAACGCAGCGGAACGTACTTTTAACGGTGTTTTTTTTTTTTTTTTTTTTTTCCTTTAACGTAAGTTTTTTCCTCTTTGTATATGCTCACTGCCAACTAAGAATAAACGCACTGCATACACAAATATGTATATATATTAATTCATATAATATATATATTTTTTATTTCTATCTTTTTTTTTGTTCGTCATTTATTAAATTTTTAACTTAATCTCTTTTCCCTTTTTCTCACTCTCTGTTGTAGAACTAGTATTTGTCATAAAAAGTATTTATGATGTCTTTAATGACATAATTAAAGATAATCATTTTAAATATGTGGAAGAAATTAATGTTTATGTCTTTTTCTGGTTTTGTAATAACAATTGTTAGAAGTCAAATGTTTTTTTGTGAAATTCAAATTTCAAAGACGCGCTCAAAGATATCTCTCGAAAAATATTGAAATATTTTTCATTTTTAATCGATGTGTAATAAATTAAATTATAAATGCAACGCTCACTCTCCCACGTTAAGTGGAATTTTAGTCTTTTATAATAAATTTCAAACTGATTAGTGCTCTTAATTTTCAATAAAAGTATCATTTTTGTCTATTTAATTTATTCTTAAATTAATCACTTTAGTTTTCTCAATTAAAGGAATGTATTTATTAAGAAAATAAAGTTAATTTACTAAACTAGTTTTAAAATGCAGCTTATTTATTATTTTCCACAGATATCCCAAATGACCTTAAATCACGGTTATAGTGAGGGACACATTATTTTGTATTAGAAAATGAAAAGTCTTCAATAATATTGATTACCTTTGTGTTATAATTGTACCTTAAGGTAAGAACAAATAGGTGCTAATTTTTTAATCTACAATTGCATTATTTTTATTCAGAAAATAATTTATTTGGAAATAAAAGATAATAATATTTCTTCGAAAATTGAAAAGTGTAAATTCGAAATTATATTAAAATAATATAATTTTGGGAAGGAATGAGTGGTTTAAAGTCTTTAGTTTCTAGAAAAAAAAAATCACTTGTGTTTATAATTTGATTTAGCTTTAAATATGTTTTAATTGATCAAATTTTCTTTTAATCTCCTGTAAACCAAAAATATTTTTTATTTCTCAAACATTAGAAATTGTTCTTGTCCTCTCATTACTAACAACTTGCCACTTCTTGTTAATGCAACTAATAACATTCATAATAATGACATGTATAATTATAATAATAATATAAAAAAAATCAATTTCTTTCTTGTTTAAATATCTTTCAAGTTCTTAAATTTATGTAGAAGTTACTTTTAGCTTCTTAAATAAAAAATTATTGTTTCCCTTAATTTTTAAATTACTTTTTTAGTCTCTTAAATTTAAAAATATTTTTCATAGTCCTAAAATTAAAATGTGTTGTTTTAGCGATTATAATTTCAAAGGGATGTTTTAATCACGTCAAATTTCAATATGAATTTTCAGTCTTTCAATTTGAAAATGACCTATTACAGTTGACAAAGTTTTCGTTGCTAAAAGTTCAAGTTACTTCACTGGCAACATATTTTCTAACAATTTTAGAAATAATATTAATACAATTTTAAACTTCAAAAATTTAGATATTAGCAAGTAATGTTTTAAGATAAGTTAATAATCCGTGATTTTAAAGAAACAAAAACTAGTAAAATGAAATGAAATAGTGTGTTTACATATTGTATATCTATAAGACAATGTATATTTTAATATCAAAAATCAAATTTAGGTAAAACAAAATCATTGCATGACACGTGGAAAAGAAAAGAAAACTGAGCATGAGGAAGATGTAAAACGACATCGTTGTGGTAAAGAGTGCCGGTTGCCCTAGCTACTATAAAAGAGGAAAAGAAGAGAAAAGCGACAGAAAAAGAAAACCATATGCTAATAATATCGCATTTTTTAGGAAGTCTCACGTCGATTCGAGATATATAAGGTTAATTCACAATATATAAATGAGGTGCAAACTTCATCTTAAAAGTCAGTTTTATGGAGTTGAATTAGGCTTAAACTTCATTTCTAACATGATATCAAAGTCAGGTTAGAGTCTATTCTAGCAAGTTTTCTTGGACATTCTATTCCCCCCGATATTGGACTGCTAACGGACCACCCATTAATTTCTAGTCCCACACACGAGATGAATATACATCGACGTGAGGAGGTGTGTTGGAAGTCTCATGTTGGAAGTCTCACATCGACTAGAGATAAAGCCAATTCACCTTAAAAGCCGATTTTGTGAGATTGAGTTAGGCTTAAACTCCACTTCTAACATATACTAATTAGGTCAACAAACTTTTCAATCACATTCATCTTGAATTAAAAGAGGTCAAAGTGAGTAAATTTGACTTACACACATTAGTTTATTAAGGATTGAATTAAAGATGAGTTAGTTCGATCCTGTTCATAAACAAAAATTTTGTAATTTCACTCAACCCACCACAGGTTGGCGAGATAATCCACTTAAAGGATGTTTTATTTTTCTAAATTATTTTATATATTTATTATAGTACAATCATACAATCAAAGTGAATTGACTCGACTCACTGATTTACAATATTATTTTATGACAGCACAATCAAAGTGTTCACCTATTTTACTAAAACATTATTTAAAGACAATAGTTAAAAGTTAAAGTGTCAGCTTAACAAACCAATAAATTAAACATCGACACTATTCAAATATTATTGAACATCGTATTAACGTATTTAAAAATATCAAATTATCAACCTATATAATTCAAAATAATAAATAATTATAATAAAACTTGTGAAAAAATGAAATAAAAAAGACTAATAAATGATTTTGTTAGTGGGTTGTGGATCAATAGATGTTCTTACTAATCAAGTTCTTGTTTCATATGTGTGTGTATCGGGGGATGTTCTTGTGCAATGAGAAAAATCATACAGTAATGTGTTCAATAAGGGAAACCATAAATAGTTGTCCATGAATTAAAAATAATCATTATTAAAACTGAAAATGATAGATTATAATTAGAATACAATAAATTGTAATTATTCATGAATATAAAAGATGAAATATATTTACTTCTTGTGTTCCAAACAAAAGGTGATTTAAAGAGAAAGTTAACATCTTACAATTCTTTCTTAAACTTGTCATGAGTTATCAAATGTATAAGAACTCAATTATCTTATATGGGTTTCTTTCATTTTTCATGACGAGTTGGGAGTGAAGGAGGTTGAACAACACTAGTATCATCTTTTGAAGGTTGATACCTTGATTTCTCCTTTTTCTTCATCATTGTATCCTCAAGTTTTCTATACCTATTACGAGACAATATGTGTGGGAGTTTATTTGAGCAATGATGAACATGATTTTCACTCCAAGAAAATGTCTCATTAACAACCAATTTTAGTAACAAACAATTGTTAATCATTTTAATGATTAATTTCAATATCAATTTACAAAATAAAAATACTGGTTACTAAAATAGATATTGTTATGAATAAAAAATTATAATTAGTCGCTAAATTGATTTACGGTTATACTGTACCGCAAATCAAGCTTGTATTTTCTATACTTGCTACCCTATTCACATCCTAACAAAACAAATGTCCTACGCTCTGAATGTCCATTGATGGTGTCAGATATTACAATAATAACAATAAAAACAAGAAGAAAAGCTATACATCAAACCCACTTAAGTAGGTCATCCCGTGTTTTAAAAATCTCATCAGTTGTGAACGATCCACTATAATCTCCTTCCATCATTTCATTTTCACTCATAAACAATTCACAGTCTTTCATATACAAACTCTGGTTAACTTCATCTTATATATCTCATACATTACTCTAAAAGTAGTCCATCTATGGCATCAAATATCCAACACCAAAAGCATTTAGAAAATTAATTATGTGAACACTATGCATAATTGTAAGATAAATTGAGTAAATTACTTTGAACAACTGTTTCTATATTTTTTGTGAATTTTATTTGAAATATTAGACTCGTCGCTTTCTTAAATTAAATTGAATTTTTTTTGCTCTATATAATTGAAGAGTATTATTCCATAGTATCAATTTTTTTTTCTATATTAATTTTGTAACGTCCCATTTAATCAATAAACATAATTAAAGGAAGCGTCACACAAGATAATATAGCAGTGCGCAGTTCTGGAGTTTTAAACTTAACTCCTTACAACCCAAGGCATACCACGATGTCCAAAAAGAAACAGGTTATACAGTTTAATGGAAACATATAGAAATCTAAAAGACGGACAAGTACATGGGCCATAGCCCTAAAGAAAAGCCCAAGAATGACATGAAGTCCAGTCCAAGTAGACTATGCAACGGAATCATCTCTCCACTGTTGACCACGAGTACCTCTCACATCTGCTCCCATCAATAAATTGATGATCATCGCAAAGGTAGAAGAACAACATACAAATAATCAAACAAGCAAAGGGTAAGCTAGAGCCAAAAAGATTTCATCATGCAATCAGATATACTCCACAGTCCAATATACACACATCATCCAAGCATGTTATGACCTTCCAAATCAATACACTAAGACTCGACTCGACTCATCCGAATACATATAATCTGGTCGGATTCAGTGAATGCTTGCACTTGTGGTGGATACTTCTACTCACCCACGAGCTGCTCACCCCCGAGCTATGTGTTACAAGTGTTACAATAATTCAATCCCCCACACACAAGGTTAGCCCTTAATGAGTTTCAAGCCTCCTGCTACTCTCACCACAAGAGTCAGTCCGCTCTAAGTGAGACTAACTGACTCCTTAGAGTGTCAGGATGCAATCCTTACCTTGAATCCTTACCAAATTATATAGATGGGGCACCACCATGGACACCCAGTAACAGGGACCATGAAATTATGTCCCGACCACTGAAGCACGACCCTGAAACCTCACCTAGAGATTCCAAGGAATTACGCACTGACACATACCAAATATATTCAAACAACCAAATAACAATAATCATGCATTCAAACCTCATGTCAACATTTGTAACCACTTTCCATTCGTATTCCATGTTGAACCCATGCCATCTCATTCTTCCAATTTCATGAATATAGAGTCTCATCTCATACCAATATCATTCCCATTTTAATATCATCCATCTCATTCACTTTACATGCTAAGGTCACACCAATATATCAATTCAATTCGTAACTACATATATTCCATACCATTTCTCATACTTCATACTTAAAACATACCAATCAATCAACCAAACAATTTATAGTACCCAGGTGAAGAAAACAGCGAGGCCTACAACGCATCTCGCTCAAGCCAGAAGCCATCGCTCAGGCGAGAGGGGTTCCCTCGCTTAGGCGAGATCGCGACAGAGGCCCTGGGAGATTTTTCGCGAACTCGCTTAGGCGAGCCCTCCCTCACCTGAGCGAGCCCACTCCTCGCCCAAAAGTGAGGTCCCTCGCCTAGACTGCAACTGTAGCAACACACCTCGAGCTCCCACGCGTTCTCGCTTAGGCGAGCATCTCTCGCCTGAGCAAGATAGTACCTCGCTCAAAACTAAGACCCTTCACCTGAGCGAGAGCTCGAGTGCGAGCTAGGGTTTGTTCTCTGCAAGTCTCGCCTAGGCGAGACCGGGTCGCTTGGGCGAGAATAACAGGTCTCGCCACTGTTCATCCTGCAACAGCTATATTTTCATACTCAAACAATAGTATCAACCAGCACATGCATCCACAGTAGCATACAAGCTCAGAAATCACGGAACAAAGGCAAAACAAACATCAATCACATCAAATAGAAAGGTTTCTAGCTTCCCTTACCTGGAAAGGAGCTAATCTCGGCTTCAACTCTTAAACCAACGGGACCGACAGCTCCAAGAGCAGATATAAGAACTAGAACCAGTAGCACAGAACAGGAGCGAGGTTACTAAAGTGGACCTCTAACGGGAAAAGAACAACAGAACCTTGAAGGAAAATAGTAGGGGTTGAGGTTTAGCTTACGTGAAGACGAGCTGAGCTTAGAGCTAGCTTGACCAAGAGCAGCCGTAAGTAACCCTATCAGAGCGTTCTCAAAAGAAGTGGGGCAGCGTTTTAGGTTCTGTTTTGCAAGAATGAGACTGAAAGAAAAACCCTAGCAGCTTTAGTGGCCTTAACACCCTATGGGCCAGCCCTTAGGTCCAACAGATTAAGGCCAGCCCTTAAACATTAGGGCAGAAAATAAAACTGAGCATACAAATTTTCAGTTTCAAATTAACTATGAATTCAATTATGTTCCAACAAGTTCATGACATCTAATAACATATTTTAGATAAAATATTCAACATATTTCAAAATTATTAATTTGTTTCTATTGAATCCAAACACTATATCTTTAAGGTTTCAAATCTAACATTTATTCCTCTAAAACTTCTCACGAAATCATTGGAATTCTGAATTGATATTATGTTTGAGATGTGAGTGAATGTTTTACTCATATGCACCAGATAGATAAGAATGGGAGAGAGAATGATAATACATGATATGGTAAATTATTATCAAGATTAAATTCGTAATCCATATTTTAAATTTTTAAGTGCAAACAACTTTTTCTAAAATAATCAGTCAACAAATGTGTTTAATTTATTTTTAAAAAAAATAGATAAATAATAAGTTTTTCTTAACTTTTATAGTACCTTGTGATGAGTTAAGTTATCCATAGATTTGAAGCATGACAAATGAGACTACTTCAATGCTAAATGATATGTGACAGGTTAAACAAATTTTGAGAAAACTCATGTTGCTACCAAATGTGACTAGTCTAGGGCCAAACAAACACATAATGAATAATGAATTAGATACCTTCTAAATTTTCACCTTGTGAAAACATTTTTTAGGTAAAAGCTTTATTAGATCTTTTCTTATTATGTTTTATTTTATTTAAATAAATTTCCTCAAGTTACATTATTTTTTTAAGATATTACAAGTTTGATTTTAAGTTGTTAGATTTTATAAAATTCATATTTTTTTTATCTCTTATACCATTTAAAATGTAATTTAATTATAGTTAAACACTTGTTTATGCTTAAAACCAGTCTTATATAAGACCCATTATAATTACAGTGTGCATGACATCATTTAAATATTGAAGATGCTTTAAAGTCTTATAGGATTCACAATTTATTTCATTTTTTTGCAATTTAAAAATTAATTTAATTATATAATTGAATACTTTTCTAAGACCATAGCTTTATATAAGGTCTTAAATTTAATCTTTATATGTTACATCATCATATTTTAATGATATTCTTACAAAACTAATGTGTTAATTTAAGATTCTTACTAAAATCTTCCATTTAAAGTGTTGTAAAGTTTTTTAAACAACAATAATTAAATTAGTAGACAAGAATACCATTCAAATAATTTTTTCTTTACTGTAATTCTTCTTGCATATAAAATAGCTAATGAAGAAAATAAGTAACAGGAACCAAAAATAATCTTTTAATAAAATTCAAAATTTTCCAGAAAGAAAAAATAATAGTCGACCCATCATTTTAAATATAATTATTGTTGCTTTACATTTGGATCAAAGAATCCTGTCAATTTAAGAAATTGAAATAGCCTGCCATAAAATTCTTAACAAGTATCAACATTTTTTAACTATAAAGATTTTCCTCGAATCAACCTACAGGTCCTATTGAGCCAGTGACTTAAAACTAAGGTTGAACAAATCTGAAGAGCATTTTAAAATTCACCAGTGATTGCGCAGTAATTACAACTATAAATAATAAAACTCCAAAGAACATATTATAAAGCTTTCTTTTCATTCTAGAAAACCAAGGCATATTACACTAGCTCATAAAAATTGTACTTCTAAAATTTTCAAAATGTTATGGTTGTTTATGTAGAAACTATATGATGAAATTATATTTTGAAATAAAGATTGATCTCTAAGAACTCTTTTGCCACTTTGTCATTAATATCGTTGTGGGATTTACAGCAGGATTAACAACTAAAATAACAAACAGAAGTTCATAATTATATATGTAAATTTCATGTTCCAACGTAAATCCCTTCATTGGAGAATACCTATGAACCCAACCCTTGCTTGCAAACAGGCAAGTTAGAATTACATGTATATGGTACAAAATGCCTTGTACTTTCTTGTAGCCGAAGGTATAATTAATAATTGGACATTGTAATATTGGATTTAATACTAAATTCTGGATATCATGTAAACGAAAAAAATCAACAGATTTGTTTAAACACAATTCCATGACGAAAATCGAAGCTAAATGGATAAATATCTCACACCAGATTCTAGCGTTTGAGATTTAATTGCTAGTCCTGTGTCCCTTACCACCTGCCAAATCAGTAGCTATAAGTTATTAAAGTGTGAGAGAAAAAACTACACTAACATTGTAAAATAATTTTATACTATCACTCAAAAGCATAAATCACCATATATATCAACATTAACAGAAATTGCCTTCAAAGTCACACCAATGATGATTTATGATTTAATGATAACGTAAAAATTGTATTACATAGTCAACCTTAAACTGTTCCAGATAGTATAACCAAAAGAATATTAATACAATACATCAACAGTTTTGAAATAAATTCAGTTGAAAATATTTAAGCAATGCTGCCAAGTGTCTGACACTTGTTTTGATATATGTACATAAGAAAATAACTGCCATTAGAACTTGAAAGGAGGGAATTGATGATCAGAGTTGGTCGAACGAATAACCTACATCACCATGTCAGTTCGGAGTTCAGACCATTTTAATTTGGATATATTTCTGATTTTACTTAAATACCAAACAAGACGCTCTAAACAACAGAATTCGAAGGGACCAAACTCAGTAGTACACACATAAGAACCTCCATGAAAGGAAAATCAACCACCATTACCTGCTACTGTCCAGAGTTCCCCAAAAGCCGCTCAACTGCTGCATGAACGTTCCCTGATGTGGCAATAAGAGCCCTTATGTTCTCTTGTGTATCAAAGAATCCCATCTCTTGAAGCTGAGAAAGTTGGGTGGCATACAATTGCTCTGGTGGCTCTGGTTAACAAAAAAGTCACACAAGTTAGGGAGAACGTATAGAAACCATTTGGGCAGAAAGACAACAACAATGTCAATCTATTCAGAAAATTACGAAACTATGCCTAACCATTTGATCTGTTAGGAACAGCAAGGCTACCAGCTCCAAGTCCACCGAACATGCTCGATAACATCTCCAGTCCCATGTTGTTCAACGGTGCTACCATTAAAACAATTCAATAGCAATTACTTAAAATAAACAATTAATTTATGCATGCAATCAAATGGCAATTGCATCATCCAGCAGCCACCTTAGAACCTAAAAGCTCCCCCTTCGCTACTCTATAGATGCATGGGGCCCTTAAAGAGTTCGCAAAGAATAAGTACAAAGGGAACACCTGATGACATATTCCACATTCCACCGATTCAAAAAATTATAATCCAAACTAAATCAAGTACTAGCAGGTCGCATATGATCTTAATGATAGCCGAGCGATTTGAATTTCCAATGCAAAACCACAGCCACAACAAATTCCAAAAACCTACTACCAGAGCATAGTTTCTAGAACTAAACAGAAACAAAGAAAAAACAGAGTTCTCTTGCATACCAGTGCCTCCTCCTGTTTGACCTGGTTCCCTGCAAACGCATCCAGTTTAGAAGATTAGGCTAGCAACAACCATGAAATAATAAAGTAAATAAAATTCAAGCCATAACTACTTATTTTGCCTCCAAGAAAACTTTCCTTTCAAGGGCATTGTGCACACTAAGAGAAAGTTTAAGTTGAAGGAAGGCTCTCCACAACTCAAATCACCAACCTCAGCAATGATTTTTTTCATGGGGATTCAAATTATATTTGGCACCCTGGACTCAAACCCAAGTCATGCAATTGTTATGAACAAAAGGTCAACCATGTAGGCTTAAACCCCAACTGGCTGTGTTGAATGCAGGTTTTGTTAGATACTTGTAGCATGAAAATGAATGAGTGTTTAGAAAGAGAAATTGCGTCTATTAATGGAAATTAAGCAAATGGTTTGGAGAAGTTAATTGAATAAATGATTAGCTTAAGTTAGAGAGAAGATGATTCATTCCATTTTGCTATGAGAACTGAGCATTTAGCTCTGTTGTAAGACAGGGAAAACTTTTCATGACGGGGAACTACTTGAAAGGAGGATTCTCTCCTTAGATCCTTCATAATGCAATGAACGTTATCAAAGCCCTACAGGGCACTTGCTATGGTACAGAAAGTTTAGAGTAGGAGAAGGTTGTCCCATTCTCAGGAGCGTTTTGATAGAAATCTCAATCTTATATTTCAAGTGTAGGATCAGAGAATAACAACTAGAAAAAGTAAAAACAAACACATTAAAATTTTCCTCTTTAAAAGATTGCAGTTAGACAAATGCTAGCATGGGAGACAAACAAAAGTTTCAAACCATGAGAAAGACATTTCATCCATGGAACATTAATTTTAATATAAGTGGGTGAGATTTTTTTTTTTTCTTATTCTTTTCAAATGTGTCCCTCGTTATTCCCTTCCTCTCTCAGGGTCAAACTGCACAACACAATGGTGGGATGGAAGCTTCCACATGCCTCCAACTACAACACTAAAGCCACAATCACCCTCATTTACAATCTTTCTTGTCTCTGGCGTACACAAATATTCCAAAACTCCTCTATTTGTTTTAATGTCTCAAAACCCAAATCTGTGTGCCAGATTCTAGAGGGAATGAACGCATCACGCTTACAGAAATTGACAAATTATTTTAACACGCCTACAAATCAGTATTCATATCCAGCCTTCTAGTTTGAACGTGTGCAACAATGGAAAGAACAAAAGTAGTGGTGATGCCGTGAAAAAAAGCAAGGAAAATCTGGTAGCAGAGTTCGCCTGACCACTACAACAGTGGTTCTGCGCTGTGGTATTCTACCCTTCCTCTTCCTCTATCTTTCTCCCTCAACCATCTTCTCTCACCATTGTCTCAAACTCCTAAATCATTAACTGAGACAACCTCTCAAAGCTTCTCCGACATTCCACATTTGTTGTTGATGAAGGAGGAAATGGTACCATCAGATGGGGCTCAAAGAGGGAGGTGACATCACAGGATTTGGGCATGTGGGGAAACAGGAGGAGCCGAGGGACAAATTGGGAAAGTGAACCAAAAAACAAACAAATAGTATATCTACTGGACTACAACTGTTTCCCATGGTGGATACATCTCTGTTTTCCTACCCTAGGCATCTTGTTACTGGACAGGAATCCAAAAACCTGGTATTTGAAGCATAGTTTCTGCCAATAATAATCAGCAAAAGTAAAAAAGCAACAACAATGACTACATATCCAAAATGATAAGACAATTATGCGAACAGCATCTGCCAATAATGATCATCAAAAATATAAAAAAAAAAAGTAACAACGAGAAAATGATAGGACAGTCTATGAGAAGTATGGCAGTTATGTGTGTTTAGTAATTCATAGGGCAGTTATGTGTGTTTAGTAATTCATAGGGCAGTTTTGTTGTTTTAGAAACCCTTCTACAGTCATGCATGTCTCTCTCATACGCATATGATGTGTGTCAGGTACATTGTATTTTGAGAGTACTTGAAGGAGCAAGACTCTCTTCTAAGGCTAGGCCTGTGTATTGTGTACTAAAAGAGGTTACTGTGAGAAACTCTTTCCTTTTATTCTTTTGCTGTCTTTTTTCTGGTTAAATTCACAAAATATATAAATAACATTACTAGAATTGTGTGTAATTCTCAAGTCAGATTCTGTTGAGGAGGCCTAAGCTAAGTTGCAACAGGTGTACTAGGGATAAATAATACTTCACCAAGCTAAAGGATTGAAGCATTGGCACATTATAGTACAAATCCAGTTACCAATACTAAAAGGATTCAGAGTAAAAAACAGAAGGTATTTAAAAATAGAAATACAATGATTGCTTCTTTTCTTACTGTGTTGATTGTTGCTGACCAATCTGAGACAGAAGAGCTTGCTGGAAAGACAAGAGTTGCTGCCATTGCAAATAGGACCACGTCATTGTGAGAAAATTACTTAAAATAAGTATCAATTATATCGGCAAATATAATAATAAAACCTCTTTTTCATATTAAAACACGTTTTATGTGACATAATTTTTCAATGCAAAATATATACACACACACACACTTAATCGTGGATGTAAAACTCAATTTTTTCCTCAAATCCTTAGCTAGGAGGCCATTATGCAACTCTCAGTCAAGTTAGATCATATGCTCGTTATTAGAAATTTCCACAGACGAGACAAAAACAAAATAGCTGTAGAAAACAATCATAATTACCATTCTACATGCAGTGTATATAAGCATGGCTAAAAGTTCTAAAATTTAAACACATAAAGCACACAAAGACATGTATACAACTGTACAATTGAGAATATTGAATCAATAAAAATTTATTAACAGACTCAATTTTGAATCTGTCTACCTGCAGTGTCTCGGGTGAGGAAAACAGTCGTAAAAACTCTGGGTTTTGCATAACCTCCCTTAGAGAATTTATATCAGGCATGCCACGCTGCTCAGAATTGACCCCAAGAATCTAAGAGTAAAAAATGTCAGAAATAAGTTCAAAACAGGAGCTCATTGGAACAGGCAACAAATAATTACCTGATTCATAGTCTGTGGATTGGAAAGGATACTTTGCATCATTTGTGAAATAGCTGGATTTTGCATTAACTGGGTCAACATAGCAGCATCCGGCATTCCACCCATCATGCCTTCAAGATCAGGCAGTCCAAGCCCTCCTAAGCCAGTGGGTGGCTGCTGTCGAGCATCCCCACCAGCAGTAGTTGACCTTCTGGTGTTATTTTGGCCACCTCCAGCTGCAAATATTACATCAAACAGACCAGAAAAATTCACAATCCAGTGAACAACATAGCTACCAGCTAGAAAATAGACCATAATATCAGAAGTAAAAATAATTTAAAAGAGGCATTCAGTCACTATCTGAGGAGAAAATTGTGGTAAGAAAACTTACTTCCAGGAGCTGACCATGGATTAGGAAGTGGGTTCGTATTGGGTACAGGGGAAGTTGCTTCAGAATTAGCAGTTGAGGGATTAGTTGCTTGGTTCCTAGCCGCTGCACCATCATTTCCGGCATTACCAGCCATTGTGGTGGCATTTAAAAATGGTTCTTGAACATTTTCATACATGCGTCTCAGCATGTTAAATCCCTCAGGAGAAGATTCGATGTTGCTCATTGCTCTGTCTGTATTCCTCATCATTTCGCGCATGATCTCAGGGTTCCTTGTAGCTTCAAGTGTCTGACGAAGAGTGCTGGGATCATTAAGTATGTGCGCCAGCTCAGGGTTTCTATCCATTAACTCTTGCATCTGAGGATTATTCATTATAAGATTCCGCACTATCTCCGGATTATTTATTAAATTCTGCATAGCAGGTGTGTTCATTATATCTCTCACTAAATTGGGGTTTGACAAAAACGGTTGCTGCATTTGTTCAAGGTCTGGAAAGCCCGCTCCAAATAAGCCATTGAGGCCACTGCCTCCCATCGCATTGTTACCACCAAGTCCAGGAAAGAGTGAAGCCCCAAATCCTGGCCCTCCTAAACCCCCACCCTCATTAGCACCAGCACCTCTCGTGGTATTTGCTGTTGTGGTATTGGCACCGCCACTATTAGTCCCACCAGTGTTGTTGTTAGGAGCAAAGCCACGAACCAAATGTACAGTGTGATCAGCCTCCAAACCTATAAATAGATATGGAAAGTGAGTCACATTCAATCAATAAAAAGAACTACTCTCCAAAATATCAGTGTCTTCAACTAAAGAAATTTTGACTGCATTAAAAATTATTTTCCATTCCCAACTACATGTAATATTCTCACTGGAGGATTTTCATTCCCAACTACATGTAATATTCTCACCCGAGGAAATCATGCCATATAGCATATAAAATTCATATAACGCCTTTCACAAGCACCATTTTCATTCCCAACTACATGTCATATTGAGGAAATCATGCCATATAGCATTAAAAATTCATGTAACGCCTTTCACAAGCACCAGCCGAACCTGTACACAACTCGACAAATTTCTCAACAAATTAACCCCACATTACGACTAACATTAAGCCACAGAAAAAAAGAGTTTCCCGTCCATTACTATATCAACAATATCTGCGAGCAAAATACACAAACTACAAACCACAATATCCTTAATATACTTGAGTACATGAAATCAATAAAATCATAGATCACATAATACATATATTTAACAGCAAGAAAATCAGGATCCACAACTTGCCGAAAAAAAAAAGTCAATACCAAAGAAAAACACACGTATAGTAACAAGATCAAACAAACAAGATACCGTAGCTTTGGAGGGTTTGATCATCCTTGAGGATCCGACCCTTGTAAATCAGCCGTTGTTGATCGGCGGGGATGTCACAGCTGCCAGCCACAACGTCCTTGAAAGATCTGACCACGGAATCCAGACTAATCTGAACAGAAAACTTTGAGCCATTGGAGCAACGAATGTTGATGTTGACCTCGGCGGCGTTCGACTCCGATGTGGCACTCTCAGCTGTTGTTGCTGCGTCACCTCCCATGGTGTCCTGCGTCCAAAGCACGACGGGAGGGAATCAGAGGTGCCGCAATCCTTGATAAAAATTAAATCAGAGGGAGAAAGGATCGAAACCCTAACCCTAGAACGATTGAAGCGAAATCCAAATTAGGGAGAAGAAATAGGAAGATGAGGATTGGAGAGATAACAGGAGAAATCGTGGAGAAAAAAATAATTAGCAAAAAAGATTGAAAATAGGAGAGTGTTGTTGGGCTATGAAAACGGAAAATTAAAATTAAAATTAAATCAAAATCAAATTTAAAAAATAAATAAATAAAAAAAGTAAACAAATAGAAAGGAGAGAGAAGCGAGAGACCCCACACTTCTTAACCCACCTAAGCCGGGAAAGAATTGATGTTCTTCTTTTTTGGAAACTTGAATCCACTGCTCTGCCTGCGCGTGACTAAAGATGGCAACCGCCTCCATTCAGTGTTATCCTTTCCCAGCTCTGGAAAAGTCTATTTAAACAAACACTCTCC
Organism: Vigna unguiculata; assembly: GCF_037176805.1. Lineage (NCBI taxonomy): Eukaryota > Viridiplantae > Streptophyta > Magnoliopsida > Fabales > Fabaceae > Vigna > Vigna unguiculata. Next base: position 30,326,334 of record NC_140793.1, read on the forward strand.
TTAACAAGCGCGTGAAAAGATTTTTAAATAAGGACTAATAGCCAGGTCATCAATTTTTTTCCAAAATTTTAATGAAATTTGTAAATTACGCTAAAAGAATACCACACTGTCCTTAATTAATTCGAGGTATACTTCTTGATATAGTTTTAATCCATTTCTATTAATATTAGTAAACTAAATTTTAATCATGCCAGAAGAATATCTCATTCCATTGTCCTCATGTTCTTGCAAAGAAGTGCTTCTCATTCTGGAAGATCCTCATGCTAATTTAAGTCTTTTATATTAAGGAATGAGTAATAGACATAGTTTAATTTGTGTGTGGTTTTGTTTTTCTTTCTTTGTTTTGTCTCTTTTGCTTTTGCATCCTTTCTCTACCAAAGTATATTTAGAACTAGTTTTAATTGTACCATTTAATATCATTGATACATTACTTATAAAATATAATAAATACAATTAAGTATATTTCATAATGTATTTTGAATTTTTCATATAAGTTAAGTCAAAGTATAATATATAATTTAAGTGATTCTCATCTTCAAATTATAGCTATGTTTATAACATGGGATTCATCCACATTGTCATTGAAAACCAAACTATTACACTCTTTCTACATATAAGTAAGAATGATGTTGAATTAATCAAATTTATCCACGATTTCTTTAATTTAAATAATGTCTTGTATATAAAGAAACTTTGTTTATCATCAACCAGTTAATTTGTTATAATCGAATTTGCATATCAATTTACTGAGAGAATTTTTGTTTTTCAACTTAACAAAAATCATTAAGTTTGAATTTAGAAATGCAGTTATACTAACTTTTAGGAACAGTGAATGTGTTGAATGGTAGTCGAGTGTATCACTTTCTATCATAATTATTAAAAAAATTATATAGAAAATATATAATTTTTATTTGAAACAAAACATTAGGTGCAAACAAAACATGAGAATGTAATTTATTTGTAGTGACCAATAAAAGAAGACAAATCTTTTATAAATGTAGATTAATTTATTTTTGACATTCTAGATTTAGAATCTATTTAAAAATAATTATGGACAGACCGAAAGATAAAACTTTGTTTTATAAAAATTGTGAAACAAAGTCATCTAAAGGTTTGATGATGTTTATTAAAAGATTTATTTCATTGAAGTAGTTTTACTAAAAAAACTATTTTTTTACGGATAAAATCTATATGTAATGCTTAAAACTGGTATGTAATCGAATATTATATACGGATTAGATATTATGAAAAACAATTTGTACGTAAAAATAGATGTCAAAATCAAAAACTTTACGTACGAAAAAAAATTGTATGTAATTTTCCATACAAAATTTTTCGTAAATAATAAAATTTATACAAAACTTACATAGGAATGATTTCATATGTAATTATGAATGATTTACATACGGAATAATTCATATATAATTTATATACAAAATAATTTATATGTAATTTACATAATACGTAATAATCCATAGATAATGTGAATAAATTACATACCGATTATTATATATATATATATATATAATATAATATAATATGTATTTTTCAAAATAAAAAGTATAAAATTTATTTTCAATTTTCTTGTACATTTCCAATCAATTGTAATAAAATTTAAATTAAACAAAATAAATTTTACCAACACATCATTCACAATAAAAATTATGAATAACATAAAATCGAAAACCAAGATAATATTATTTTAAATCCAAACTACAAACAAAATAAGTTCCAACAATTTGATCCAATTGAAATCTAATAAAACATAATCTAAAAGTGATGACGTATGTAAAATTTTAAATGCTTAATATTTAGAGTTGCCCGTCAACTCTCATTGCTCCATACCTTCTAACAATACAAAATCATACACATGAATAAAAACAGTATTGAAAAGGATAATTAAACCATTTTCTCTCATCACTCCTTAAAACAACATAAAAAATCACATATTAGTTCCTTTTTCATAGAACCCCAAAAGGGCGTGCATGTGTGCTTGTTATAAAATAAACCCAAAAAGAGATCCACCAGCACAAACAAAATTATAAAAATATAATCCTATGCAGCATATAGAAGTGAACTGAACTAGTATATAAAAGAGAACTATTAATATACTAAAATCGATTGCAATGAAACAGTGGCTACAACTACAATTAAACCTTGCTTCTAATTATTCATAATTTAAACTTATCAATTCGCACAACATCATTAACAAATATTAATGAGAAATTGACACTCACACTTATATGCAAACACTTAAGATGAATTTTACAGGGTTAACTAATCGAGAGTTTTAATCAATATCATTAATCTTTTTTCAGATATATATTAAATTGAAACAAATAGATATATGTAAGAACTAAATTGGAATAAAGACAATGATACTTGGAAAGTACCTTGTCACGTAATGTCACATGTCACAAGCTGTCAACGGCATTAATCATTCTTTTTATTCTGTAAAAGACTTAATTAAAACACTTTCTAAAAATTAAGATGAAATTGAAATTTTTTAAAAAATGGATAACTGAAATTTCGGAATGAAAACAAACATTATTCGACTAATTAAACCTTTTATTTTTAAATTACGTGATATGTAGTTATTTTTAAGAGAAGATGATATGATTATCTATTTTATTACCTAATAAAATTATTTTAATTTAATAGAAAATATAAAATTATATAATGCTATAGATGCATTGTAGCGATATTAAATAAAGTGATACAAAGGCACTGTTGAAAAATGTAGTAAGGTATAAAAAGGCGGGCGGCGATCCTCGGAAGAAACTTAAAGATCTTTTGGCGCTTGAAATGAAGTAAGACGAGATTCAGTGAGCGGTGAAGTGGTTGATTCATGCTCTAATGGCGGTTCCTTTCAGAATGAACCATAACAAACATGGCATGCTTGCTCGTTTGAAGACTCTCGTCAACTCTCAGGTGCACAAACACCACACCACTCTTTTACTTTGGTTGAGACATTTTCTCAAACACATTGCGATACGTGACATCTCTCTAATTTTTGTTGGATTCTTTGGTTTAGAACTTTCACTCACCTGCTCCCAAACCGGGCAAACAATCAAAGCAAGACAGACCGTCTCCAAAACAAGACTTGGACTACTCTATTTGCCGAGGTAAAATTACTTAATTGTTTTTTACTTTTCAGCTTAGCACGGTTATTCGAAAATTTGTGACCTACTGCTGCTGTCGCTTTCATGTTATCTGAATTTATTTTTCTAATCGAGTCACTATGATACTATCAAACAGAATGCACATAAAACCATAGCTAAGTCTCTGATACTGAGTGCAAGTGGTTACCTAAAGTCAGTTTCAGACCTTGTATACGTAGAAACCCATGTTAAGCCATTGATTGTATGCATTTTGAGACATAGTTACAATTTGAAGTTATTATTCAGATCGCATAGGCATATCAGAATCGAAGACTTTGGATGCAGAGGAGCTTGGTGTAACTAGTTCTATGATTTCACACTCATCTATGTTTGTCCTGAAACTTCTTCGGAGCAAAGGTGAGAATATCCCTATACATCGACTGTTGTGTGCCACGTAAAAGGCTGGTAAAATTTTGGTATTGACAAATAATGATAAAAAATTAGTATTGCCTTCCTTTCCAGTTTATTTTTTGTATCTTGATTTTGAAAGTCTGGTCTTAGTATTTAGTTATTGAGTATCCTTTCTGGTTAATCCTAATAATGTAGACACCTCAAAGGATAATTTACAGGGGAGCATTCTTGCAGCTTTGAGCTGGTGGAATTGCTAGTCAACAAGGTTAAAGTATAATTCTATTGAATTACAGTGCATTGGTAAGGACTAGAAAGAAAGAATAATTACTATGAGAAGTATATATTGATGTGTTATGTAAAATGATACATAATACTGACATAGTGGTTCCATTTATGCTAGTAATTAGGTACTATAGTTGTCCTACCAGTATAACCACAAGCCATCAGTACAACAAGAAGACTAACCGTATTTATGCAAAGGTATGGAGGAGGTTCATTTATGTAGTCTCGCCCTTGCAATGCAAAGAAGTATTCAGATGTGAATCCATGACCCACAAGTTACCAAGGCACAACTTTACCGTTGTGCCATTGTAGCAACCTTTGCACATGCAAGAGGCTGTTTTGGATTCAAACTCATGATCAACGGACCATCATGACACAACTGTATCAGCGCTATGACTCGCTCTCGAAAAAGAGAACAAAGCATAAAATAATAAATAGGAAGCTAATAAAGACATTATGAGATATTAAGAATATAACGTTGCGAAGATGTGCTAATTCATTTTAAAACACTCTCAAGACAATTTGAGATATACTCCGTGGTTTATGTGATCTTTCCGCCTTTTTTTGAAAAGGATGCTCAGTTGTATGACACCTTGTTTGTTAGCGTAGGAATGAAGTGGAAAGAAATAGGACAGAAATACTAAATTTCTATTGTTTACCAGAAAACATTCCCTCCCCTGAGTAAAATTGGCGTAGAATGGGAGGGAAGCGATCTCTCCCTTGTTCATTTTTTTTTTTAATATCTTAAAAATTAAACATTTTTTTATAACACTATTTTAAATAATAGATAAGATTATGTTAAGAAAAAATTATGGTGAAAAAATATTTTTTAATTAGTGTGAGGATATTTTTCATACAATTTGTTTGTTTCTTTGAATTCTATTTTTCACTCATCCAAACAAAAACAGAGAAATTGTTGTACTTTTTTCTTTCTTATTTCTATCCATGCAAGCAACACATATTTTCCACTCTATTTCTATCATTCCTAATTCTTTCCTTTATATTTCATTCATAATCCAAATAAAATGTTTAGGCATTTGTACTATACCTGTTTATATATTGGTACAAAATTTCATTTACCTTGAACTTTTTTGTATTTCGTTATACCCACATTTTCTTTTATAATGACTACGTTCTTTCACCTTTTATGAATTGCAGGATTTGAGTCCTACTTAGTAGGTGGGTGCGTGAGAGATCTAATACTCAATAGAACTCCAAAAGATTTTGATGTTATCACCACAGCAAAGCTTATGCAGGTTTTATGACAATGGCTCAATTTGTGAACTATATTGGAAGCATATGATACTATCACTTTTAATACACTTTTTTTCTTCAACGAAATCTAACAGGTGAGAAATCATTTTCGTCATTCAGTTCATGCTGAAATTGTTGGCCGTCGTTTTCCAATATGCTTGGTTCATATTAAAGGTTCTGTAGTTGAGGTTTGTCCATTAAGTAGTTATACAAGATTACCTTTGCTTTTATTTTTATCTACAAACTACATGTATTATTAGTCTGCACTCATTTGCAGGTTCTGCTTTCAATAATGTAATGTCAAAATATTGATCAACCTATACATTTATATTGTATCAGGTAACTAGTTTTGAGACAGTGGCACGAACTTCCAATGTGAAGGAACAATTTTTGTACTCTCAGTTGCCCAAATGCAGTAATAAAAAAGACCTATTTCGCTGCAAAAACTCCTTGCGTAGAGACTTCACAATTAATAGGTATCAATGGAGTTTATTTTTTTCCTTTAAATTTTCTATAGCTTGTATGCAATCTATTTGTTTTTGTGCATAGTTTCTGTTTTTAGTTGCTCTTTAAAACGGATTTTTGGATTATATGTTGCAATGTAGGAAGTTGAAGTAACAGTATCTGTTTTAATATTGAATATATAATTTTTATTTCTGTATTATTAATCCGTTTCTGATTGTGGTATCAGTTTATTTTATGACCCCTTTGCCAATAAAATCTACGATTATACCAATGGAATGGCAGATTTGAGGACTTTAAAGGTAACTCTCTATTCAATGTGTTAATGCATTTTTACAACCCCAAGTATGAGTGCAACTTGTAATTATGATTGGTGATGTGGATTCAGCTAGAAACTGTTATCCCTGCTCAGCTGTCCTTCAAAGAGGATCCAGGTAGGTAGCATCATACTCTCATCAGCATCTTTAAATAACGCATTCTTAATCACATTGATTTGCATGTACTATGAAAATGAAGTCACACGTAAGAATTTGTCTGTAGGAAGAATTTTGCGTGGCTTCAGACTTGCAGCTCGGCTAGGTTTATCATTATCAAGGGACATTGAGGCTGCATTCTGGGCGTATTCTTCACTAGTTATGAACTTGGACAAGGTACATCAATTGAAATTTTATGATGGTGGTGTGCTGCCCTGATTTTGGCATAAATGATAATTCTGCTCGTGATATCTGTTGTCCATGGGTTGTATAGAAATGCTCATTTTTTGTTGCACTTTATTATTGACATCTGTAAAAAGTAAATTGGTTCATTGCACTGAATACTGATAAGGTTTTATTTTTGGATATCAAATTAATTACAGTTGAAGTCTCACTACTCATCTTGCTTTTTCTATATATATATTTCAGAATAAAATTATGATTGAATTGAACTATATGCTGTCTTATGGAGCTGCTGAACCATCTCTGCGTCTACTTTGGAAATTCAAATTGCTTAAATTTTTACTTCCTTTACATGTAAGTGAATTCAAGTTACCGATTTTAGTCTTTTAATAATATGCCTGTCAACCAAATACAGTGTTTACAAATTGATTGGTTACAGGGAGCATATCTAGATGAAAAGGCTATTGAAGAAGATGATCAAGCTTCCAATATGTTGTTAGTAAGTTAGCTTTGCAAATAATTGGTTACAGGCAGCATCTTTCTTATGATATTATTTTGCTTTAATGAATGCAAATGCTAAAGTCATTACAAGCTGAAGGGATTTATTTCAATAAGTTTTAGTTCACTGTTAACTGGATCATTATTTGAATGCTTTGATGTGTATAGTCAAATATTGCTTGCTATTAATATAAGATTTGTTGTCACTCAAAATTGATCAACGAACTTGATTGAGTAATCCTAAATTATTTGCACACTTATCTAACTGAAATTCCATGTAGAACCATGAATCCTAAGGACAGAAGAATATTATTACCACTCTTCTGATGATAAGATTTTTATTTTTGTAAGGTCACAATTATGTCTATAAAAAAGGTCAAGGTATGAGGTCTTAGCGTCCAAATACTGATTACCTTTTGCCTTCTCATCTCCACCTACTTGAACGAGTGTGGCCTTATAGTCGGAATCACACTCATAAAAGTATACATTTGTTATACAATTTGCATGCTTTCACTTATGGTTCTGATTTTACTTTTGCAGAAGTTATTCTTTCATCTGGATAAGTCGCTTGCTTGCGATCGACCTTGTGATTGTACTCTGTGGTGAGTGATTGTAAGTTTCGTTTATCACAATAGTCCCCTCTCCAATAAAGAAAAAAAATGTTATTAACCTGAAGAATTTAGGCTTAGTTTGTCTATCAACCAGGTTTTGGGAACAATTTTAGGGTTTAGGTTTGAATGCGAACAAATATCCCATTGAACATTTACGCGTGTATAAAAAAGTAGAGCTATCTTCTGAAACCTTACTCCCAGATTGAAGGAGTTGAAAAATTATTATTGAATCTAAGTTTCAAATATTAGATGCTCGTAACTTAGTTTTGAGTGTTTAAGACCCATATATTGTAGACAATTTTACCTTCTTAAAACTATTTGTGTTACAGAAATCATGCCATTTTTAGTCAACTATTTAGCCGAGCTGACCTGGTTCCTGATATGGCAAATCAACATCCATATCAATAATTACTTTTATAGTAAAGCTATCTACTTTGACAAATAAAAACCAGCATAATGGTGGACTTAATTTTCAAGGTTTTACGGACGGAAGTGGAGAGGGAGAAGAACTGGTTTATAAAGGAACCTTATTTTCTACTGTAGCTGGAGTTTACTTGGCTAAGGCTTGGATGGATGTTGTTTGTGAATTTGTTTCTGTCTAAGTGATGGGTGTTTGTGTTTGACACCATTGTATATTTGTATATGTTACAGGATTGGATTGCTTGCATTTCACCTGGCATTAGTAAATGATCCTCAAGATCCCCTAGTGGTGTGGGCTTTTGCATCTGTTCTATATCATGGAGAGTGGAAAAAAGGTGTTAAATTTGCTAAAGAACAGGCCGGAATGAGTGTTAATTTTGTACCTGAAATAAGAAAGTGTAATATATACAAATCAGATGAAGAAATTGCAATGGCAGTTACTAAATTGGCATCTTTGGTGATGCGCTCGACACATGCATTGGTTGAAAAAACTAGTCTTCATCACTTCATGTGCATGCCTAGATACTCATCTTCTCCACAATCTGACATGGTAAGTAAATCTATATCATGAAGTTGCAATGGGATCAGATTCTATTCTAATTGGTTAGGCTATTCAAACATGCACTAGTTAGGGCTTATGGTACTTCCTTGTTTCCTACATAGACCTTGTCAACTATTATAAACATTTTTGGCTCTCAAATTGAAGTATCTCTGCTGTCTTGTAAAGAAATTGTTTCTAATTAGGTTTTTAGAATTTGGACTTGAAGCCTAATAAAATCCCACAAAACTCTAATAAAATCCCACAAAACTGATCATGAAGTTATTGGCCTGGAGCGTGGCAAATAGGAGGCTCAGTAATGGATTTAGGATTGACTCTAATACCATTTTAAAATTTGCGTTTAACTGCCAAAAGTAGCTTAAAAGGTGAGTGTTACCCCACTTATTTTGACTTTATTACTAATCATTGTTCTAACATCCCATTTCTGCAAATGTCCACATATTTTGACAGTATTATACATGCATACGTGCACTTTTAATCATTCAACCAGTTATCCATTGCCCGGGACTCCTTCTAAGATGAACACCAATCCGAATTTTAAATCATTGATCAATAGACTTAACGTAGCTTACTGGAAATTGGTACATGTCAGTAGATCATTTTGTATTTTTTACTGGGATATTTATCCTTTCTGCCCTTGTGCCAAACTGGTAGTATAGTTCTTGATTACAAAGTTATCCCACAGAGTCAAGCTATCTTTTACCCCTTGTAATTTGTAAATGGATCATTGTGTCCATTTGAAGATCTTATTGTGTGTTAATTCATAAGGCTCCGATCCAACTGAATCATTGTGGATTTCAGGTATTTGTATCCAGGAAAGCAGGGCAGCGTGCTCAGACAATTTTCAAAAGGCTGGCCAATGATGGTAAATTTTACACGAGTGGAAGAAGAAAAAATTTGAAGATAAATTATGACATGCTTGGGAAGGGTGAACTTTCAGAGACTGGATTTGTTTTGGGCAAAATTGTACTTGAAACTATGAGTAGTGGAATTGTTGGGGATGGGGAGGATTCTGAAGCTGGACAATGTCACCTAAAGACTAAGGGCACTGAAGAAATTGGTCTATCGCCACATCCAGATCTGGTAAACCATCAAGTGGCGTCAATGGATGGTGAAGGACAACTTTTATCAATACCAAATTCAGAATGCGGGCAAGGAAAAAACAAGAAACGGAAACTGGTTAAGGATAGTTGTATTGCAAGGAAGAAAATGGGCTCGGGGAACCATAAATTGTCTGTGGAATATGAATGCAAGGAAAATAAAAAAGAGCAGCAGAAGGTAGTTAAGTTAAGCCAGAAGGCTGATCCATCCTTGACGAAGGACTCCACAGAAAACAATATTTATCTCAGAAAACAGCTGACAAATAATAGGAAGAAAATAACCAGTGCCAATACATTTCTAGACCAAGCTATGCAAATGAAGACGGATGAATACAGCACATGTACGGCGTCACAATCTGCAGAATCTGATAATCATCAGGTGATAGCTCACAACTTGGACATGGATGCAAAAACAACAGATAACAACCTGGACGTGGATGCAAAAACACCAAATGAGTCGGACTTGAAGAAGAAAATAATGAGATTATCAATGATTGAACTCTTTAAAGTGAAGTAACACTGAAACAGCACTCTACACAAGCTAACAAGCGATGAATGAAAATTTTTGGTGGCAGTAGATGTTTGATTTCCTCCTGCCTGACCAGCATAGTTGAGAGGCAAAAAACGAAGCAGATAATTCTAGCTATGCTTTTTGCCATAAAGAGTTTAGCTTCCTACTTCCCTTTCCCCTCAAAGCTTGGTGATTTAAAACTGCGTCCAGTTCCTCTATTTTGTTCTTATGCTTATATTTTTAAGGCTATCCTGGGTCTGTACCATTGAGAGATATCTCTTTCCTCCACTTTTTAATGTGGCAAAGAACTGAGGGAAGCTTGGTCTGTTAGGTATCTGTATGAGATACAAAGCCCTAGGATGAGAGTTTAACAAAACAAAACTGTATGGTTGATCATATGATTCATTAGTAACTTAACAGGATATTAACCTAAGCAAATCAAACTGGCGTACTAATCTATCATCACTCGAGCAAGGACGAATACTAGCACTTACAATTAGGTATCAGCTATTTAATTATTTTAGGATCAAAACTTCGTGCCCAAGCAAATATTATTCAAGTAAAATTCCCTAAAGTTTTGTAACACAACGAGCTTGAGTTCTTGTTGAGCTTAATAATTAACTTGATATGAAGTATTTATAATATGTGTGTGGTATAATATATGTATGTGTGTTGTAATTTTTCTTAATGAATTTGTAGTACCTAAAATCGAATAAGAAACATTTTATGGAAAATATAATATATTACGAATTCAGCTCTAATTTATACGTGTAATATATCGATTTAAAATGAAGCAATTAATAGTTTTATTTAACTAGGTTGGTTTTGAAAGAATTACAATTTGCTTACTAAATACTTCATTTCAATTTTAAGCTTTTTAGTATCCTTACTTATTTCAGTAGTAGAAAACAACCCCTGCATATGCCCTAAACCATAATAGGAATAGAATTAAAAATAATGCAAAAAGTTTCAAACGTACAGTTTAATTCAAATGAAATGAAAAAACACAATGTGCTGTGGTCAAACTACATGTTCTATAGCTACTACAAAAAAATCAGATTGTTTTTTCTACATGCCATATCCTGGGAATTTGGTCTTGGTACCCCATGTTTCCTTCCTGCACCCCCATAATGAAAAGCTAAAATTTTCCCTCATCTTCTCTCCAATTCCCCGTCCCACTTCCATACTTTCCTCTACATTAAGTAAATGATATGGATGTGAAATTTCTCATGGTCACAATTTTTATGCAGTGATTGTGTTGTTTGAATAGAAATGTTTAAGTTTGAGACAAAATAGTTTGATTTAAATGAATGAATCCAAAAGGTGAGGTTTGTTGTATGGTGAGTAATGAAAAATTATGATTAAGTCAAATTGTTTAGAACAAAACAAAACATGTTATGTTAGACATGAAAAATGAAGAAAATATCAATTTGAACTAATTGGATCCTTGTCATATGTGTAAGTTTTCTTAATCATGCAAAGTCGCTGTGTGAGAAAAATTGAAATTTAATTAATTAGAAATCTAAAATCTTTAATAGTTGGACAAGCTGTTTGAATACAAACTCAAAAGTTTGGTCATCGGACAAATCAATTATTGTTGGATAAAATTCAATTAATTGAAAATATCAAAGTTTTGGTAGTTGGGTGAGCAAAATTTTCACTAGGCAATTAAAATTCACTACGTGTGCTAGCACCTTTGACCAGACAATTTGCAACATTTACTTAATTCATTAAGTAAATCAAGTGTTGGCTGAAGGAAAATTATTTTCAAAAAAAAAATGTTAAATGTTTCAAAATGCTAAAATTTGTTTATTATTCACCATATGATATTTGATTAATATTTTGTATTTGAATATTATTTTATTATTTTTGTGTAAAGAAAAATTAATTATAATTTATTAGTAATTAAGTTGTGGCTTGTTTAGATGAGTTATAATGTATGCCAATATTTAGTGAGATCAATGAAATTTGTATAAATTTGGAATCATACATCTAGTCTTGTTGTTTCAGAAAGTGGATTTGATTGAATTTAAGAGAAAATAGGGGTGAAAGTTGAGTTTTTTGAATTAGGAAAAAAATGATAAGATTAGAAGAGAAATGAAAGAAAGATGATGAGAATTACCAAACGATGTTATTAATATGATAAGTAAAAAATAAAAATTTAATTGATAAGAATATAAAGTTACTAGTTTACCTTTGTATATAAAAGTAATTTAAATTAAATTGCAAATAGTGTAAATTATATTACAATAAAATGTAAGTTAATATTTAAACTGGCAAAAAAATATTTTGTGATTTTTAGAAATTAAAATGGAATCATTTAAAAAAATTTAAATAATAATTTAAAATTATAAAATTATTTTAAATTGACATGTGCTAGTTTAAAAATAATATAAATTTACTTCTACCATAATTATCTAATAGAATTTCTAAATTACAAATTTATAATATATTAACAAAAAGTGTTTAATTCTATTCATTTATAATTAATATTATTTTTTTGTATCCAATCAAAAATTTAATCTAAATAAGATATTAATTAATTTAATCTAAACATAAATATAATTTTTAACTAATTAAAATTGACTAATCTACAACACTTCAAAATAAAGCTCTAATTAATTACGTTTTAAATAATTGGACATTTCTATGATAAATATCATTTTTCTGTAATGGCCTAAAAAATTAAAAATTACAATTTAATTAATTACAATCTTTTATAGTGAATACTATTTAAGCTAACGACGTAAAAAAATTGAAACTTTTCTTAAATTGGACTTAACAAAAGAATTAAATTAAACTTTTTACTCTAGTTACATAAAAAAATTTAAAAATATTATTTTACCATAAAAGATACATTTGTAAATTTTTTTACCATAAAAAACACCATAATATTTATTAAATAAAAACATATTAACAAAAACACATTTTTCTACTTAAAAAAAAATAATATATTATACAATGAAAAGTCATAATAGAAGTATGAAGATGGAATAATAATTGTATAAGTTTACCTAATTTTTTACTCAAATCTTTCATCACTCTCTTTTCACTCCTTCAAATACGTCAATCATCACAAAAGTCACTTACAAATTCATTCTCTATTACAATAAATAAGTACAAACAAATACAGACTTAAGATGATATGTAAACAATTATTTTTTAGTTGTGTATTAATTAAGTATCGACACTTATATGTAACAAATATATTTTTTCTTCACCAATAATTTCAATCACATTAATAAAGAGAAAATGTCTAAGTGATGAAAAGTTGAAAATATGGGTATTTGTTTTTCGAAGAGTCTATGTTTTTAGAAGATGGTACAATAAATTGAGTATTTGTTTTATAATAGAAAATTCGATTTTATGTTTTTAGGGTGTTAATGAGTACTGGTTTCATATGGAAATAATAAAATGTAATATTAAAATTCATTAATAATAAATTTAACTTAATGCTTTAGTAATATATTTTTTGAAAGATTCAACTAAATTTGTATGTGAATAATTATGTTAGAAATGTTATATATATATATATATATATATATATATATATATATATATATATATATATCATTTCGCGCTTTATTGGTAGTCCACTTTGATTCTCTATTTATCAAAAATTTTGGACTATTATCATGGTTAAAAAGAGTTTGAAGTCTATACGCAGTGTAGTACTCTTTCTACCGCTATATTAATACAGAAAGGAAACGGTTTCAAAAAAATTATTCGATGGATGACCTATGTATAAATTCAAAAGAAGTCTTTGGATTTGAATAAAAAAACAACTTTGTTGACATATATTTATTTGGTCAAAAGAGTTCTCCGAATATTCTAGTCTTATATTGGTAATTGTTTTCACTTTGAATAGAGAAGAGAGGATAGGCTCATTACATAAAAAATTGGTAAATTTCCGATAAGTAATTGAGTGTGAGAGCCAAATGAATCGAAAGATTCATGTTTGGTTCGGGAAGAGATCATAGACATTTTGAAATGGATGGAAAGATAGTCTACTTTCATTACGTGATTTATTAGATAATCGAAAACAGAAAATCTGGAGAACTATTCGAAACTCAGAAGAATTACAGGAAAACGCCATTGAACAGCTCGAAAAAGCCCAGGCCCGCTTAAGGAAAGTTGAAACAGAAGCAGATCTGTTTCGGGTGAATGGCTATTCTGAGATCAAACGAGAAAAATTGAATTTAATTAATTCAATTTATACGACTTTGGAACAATTAGAAAATTACAAAAACGAAGCTATTGATTTTGAACAACAAAGAGTTATTAATCAAGTTCGACAGCGGGTTTTACAACAAGCCTTACAGGGAGCTTTAGGAACTCTAAATAGTTGCTCGAACAACGAGTTACATTTACATACTGTTAGTGCTAATATTGGCATGTTTGGGATGATGAAATAAAAAAACAACTGATTAGGCTTTCTATTATAAAATAGAGTATAGGCATCATTTTTTTCTTATAAAAAATAAATTTAAGATATTTTCATGGTAACCATTCGTGCAGATGAAATTAGTAAAATTATCCGTGAACGCATTGAGCAATATAATACAGAAGTAAAAATTGTAAATACTAGTATCGTACTTCAAGTAGGCGATGGTATTGCTCGTATTTATGGTCTTGATGAAGTAATGGCGGGTGAATTGGTGGAATTTGAAGAAGGTACTATAGGCATTGCTTTGAATTTGGAATCAAAAAATGTTGGTGTTGTATTAATGGGTGATGGTTTGCTGATACAAGAGGGAAGTTCAGTAAAAGCAACAGGAAGAATTGCTCAGATACCTGTAAGTGAAGCTTATTTGAGTCGTGTTATAAATGCCCTGGCTAAACCAATTGACGGTCGAGGAGAAATTTCAGCTTCGGAATCTCGATTAATAGAATCTCCCGCTCCCGGTATTATTTCAAGACGTTCGGTATATGAGCCTCTCCAAACAGGACTTATTGCTATTGATTCGATGATCCCCATAGGACGGGGCCAGCGAGAATTAATTATTAGAGATAGACAAACAGGTAAAACAGCAGTAGCCACAGATACAATTCTCAATCAACAGGGACAAAATGTAATATGTGTTTATGTAGCTGTTGGTCAAAAAGCATCTTCTGTGGCTCAAGTGGTGACTACCTTACAAGAAAGAGGAGCAATGGAATACACTATTGTAGTAGCTGAAACAGCGGATTCTCCAGCTACATTACAATACCTCGCGCCTTATACAGGAGCAGCTCTGGCTGAATATTTTATGTACCGTGAACGTCACACTTTAATCATTTATGACGATCTCTCCAAACAAGCACAGGCTTATCGGCAAATGTCTCTTCTATTACGAAGACCACCAGGTCGCGAAGCTTATCCAGGGGATGTTTTTTATTTACATTCGCGTCTTTTGGAAAGAGCCGCTAAATTAAGTTCTCAGTTAGGCGAAGGAAGTATGACTGCTTTACCAATAGTTGAAACTCAATCGGGAGATGTTTCAGCTTATATTCCTACGAATGTAATTTCCATTACAGATGGCCAAATATTCTTATCGGTCGATCTATTCAATGCTGGAATAAGACCCGCTATTAATGTTGGTATTTCAGTTTCCAGAGTTGGATCGGCGGCTCAAATCAAAGCCATGAAACAAGTAGCTGGTAAATTAAAATTGGAATTAGCACAATTCGTAGAATTAGAAGCTTTTGCACAATTCGCTTCTGATCTAGATAAAGCTACTCAAAATCAATTAGCAAGAGGTCAACGATTGCGCGAGTTGCTTAAACAATCCCAATCAACTCCTCTTACTGTGGAAGAACAGATAGTAACTATTTATACCGGAACGAATGGTTATCTTGATTCATTAGAAATTGGACAGGTAAGGAAATTTCTTGTTGAGTTACGTGCTTACTTAAAGACCAATAAACCTCAATTCAAAGAAATCATATCTTCTACCAAGACATTCACTGGGGAAGCAGAAGCCCTTTTAAAGGACGCTATTAAAGAACAGATGGAACTCTTTTTATTCCAGGAACAAGTAGAAAAAAATTGATGAATCATTAAATAATTTTGTAATTCAATTTTCCAATTTTTATAATTAGTATCTTTTAATATGTTTTTATTTCATTTGAATATTATATATAATGAATTCGAATCAAAATGTAATAAATCAAAAAAAATAGAAGGACAAGGTTGAAATTAGATATGCAAACAACTTGCGTCCAATAGGATTTGAACCTATACCTAAGGTTTAGAAGACCTTTGTCCTATCCATTAGACAATGGACGCTTCTATTTTATATTTGATTCTTTAACCTTTTTAACTAAACCTTATTAAAAAGATTAAAGAATCAAACAAATATAAAGAATTCTAGAAATTATAAAAATAAAATAAATAAAATATTTAGAATAAAAGAAAAAAAAATAAAAAAGAAAAATCAATTGAATATAATTGAATATATATAACTAAAACTAAATTAAGAAATGAAAATGAAGAATTGACAAATTCTTTAAGAATTCTAGATTCATTCTCGAAGAAAAAAGATAGATTTAAATAGAATAAAATAGAAGCGGGTAGCGGGAATTGAACCCGCATCGTTAGCTTGGAAGGCTAAGGGTTATAGTCGACGTTGATTCATCATTTTGATTTAACGTCTCTAATTCAAAACTGAACGTGAAACTTTTGTTTCATTCGACTCCTTTACGGAATGAAGAGATGGACAATAAAAAAAATTGACCCATAACATCTATGTCAGCCTTTTTGTATGAATAGGTTTCAAATATCTTGCTTTTTAGATGATCCCTCTAGAAGAGCAATATTCTAACAATCTATGTTTTTTTTCTAGTTACTTCGTTCTCTATTTCTATTTCAGAAAATCTTTAGGAAAAGAAGAAAAGTTCCGTCGAGCTAAAAAAATGTCGATGTCTCTAGTAAACTAAAAGAATCGTTTAATAGCTATTTTGCTTCAATTTTTACTATGCAAAAAAATGGAAGATTTAGTTACGATTAGAAAGAAACTTTGTATATTTCTCTCCATAGATCCTTTAGTAATACTCAAAAAATTTGGATTATAGATCCAATTCCAAAAACTTATGTTTCATAATTTTAAAACTCAATTTGTCAAATTCGATTTGATTCTTCTTGTATACAAATTACAATACTGTATATTATATCGCAAATAATTCATCGAGGGGTATAAAGGAGTCCCTTTAAGTAAAAAATAAAGTTTTTGATCGGCATATGAATCAAATGGGGGATCCCTTAACTTTTGGGGGGTCCTTGAAACGAATCGCACTTTTACCACTAAACTATACCCGCTACAATATCATTATTGTATCTTTTGTTGAACAAAGCAATCAGACAAAATAAAGAAATGGGGGGCATAATATTCTAATAAGTCGAGTATTGACAAGTTTCATTAGAGAATCTTCTAATGAAATTTGAAAAACGGGATAATTTTCATTTTTTTATTTTGCTGAAGGTTATATATATACAATTTACGTTACCAGAAAAAAAAAGAAAGGGAGTAAGAAAAGAGAACATTTTTATATTATCTTATTTTGGTTTTATCTCATAGGAATCTATCTGTATCTCTTATTTTTTTTTAATTACAAATATTTTTTTTTTCGAATAAAATATATTCAAATAAAGAATTTTTCTTCAATATTCATGGGAATAAAAGAAAAAGAGCCCGACTAGGTACTAGCCGGGCTCATTGGCTGTATAAAAAGAAAAAAAGAAAACTAAAATATATAGAATAATAAAAAAAAGATAGATAAGATAAAAAAGAATAAAAAAAAAGCAAGTCTCTTTTTTTTTTAAGCTCCCTTTTTGTTCTTCTTGTTTATGTGATATAACATAAACAAAGTAATTCTTTTTTTTTTCAATTGGGGAGAGATGGCTGAGTGGACTATAGCGTCGGATTGCTAATC
Source organism: Vigna unguiculata (assembly GCF_037176805.1). Taxonomy (NCBI): domain Eukaryota; kingdom Viridiplantae; phylum Streptophyta; class Magnoliopsida; order Fabales; family Fabaceae; genus Vigna; species Vigna unguiculata. The sequence continues at coordinate 30,344,110 of NC_140793.1, forward strand.
CGTTGTACAAATTCTTGTACCGAGGGTTCGAATCCCTCTCTTTCCGTTGATAATTTGGTATTTTTTTTTGAACTTGTTTTTTTTTATTTACTAGTTAAAGATGTTAAAATAGAGAAAATCCTAAAAATATTTCAAAATTCCGCACAAGCAAGAAAATACAGAATCCACTTTTTTCTTATTCTATTCTTCACGTATATATATATATATATATATATATATATATATATATATATATATATATATAACTCATATATATATATATATATAATATATTTGAATAAAATTAATTAAATACTATCTTAATATTAGCATCATGACCACTCACTTTAAAATCTGAGTTTACAAAATTAATTTTAATTTTTTCACAATTGAAATATACAAACGTTCATTTTTACCTAAATTTAATTCAGTCAATTAAGAATAATGAAATAAATTATTATGTATCATGCTAATACAAATTTCATATATTCTACTTTAAATATATTTGATAAATTAAACTTCAATAAATAGTAAGACAAATATTTAATGTGTATACATAAGTATGCATTAAATTTGTTGTAATTATTTTAATTTAAAAATAATAATAATAATGATATTTTACTTTAAATTAAAAACATATATTTAATACACATCCATTATCATTACATTTAAATTTAATAAATATATCATATTTAGTAATAAATAATATTATATAAGAAAAATTTTATACCAATATTCAATAAATACAATTTATTAAAATGATATTTTAATATTTGTGTTGTCACAGAAGACGTTAAAGCTAAAAGTCAATTTATAAGGATAGTTTTGTCCTTTAATCTTTTATATAACAATCCTAACATAAAAATTATAATATTTTGAATTGTCAAATAAAAATAAATTATTATTATTATTATTATTATTATTATATAACAAAGAGTGATAAAATCTCTGACAATAATTTTAAGAATTATTTTTACTTTTTTATATTTTGAATTAAATTTAATTCAGTCAAATAAAAACATAATAATAATAATAATAATTTATAATAATATATAAAGAAGATTATCTGTCCACATTTCATAATATTAATTATGTCTTTTACAGTATAATTATTTATTATTTTTTTTAAAATTAAAGGTTATTTTTACCTATTTTATATAAAACTGTTTTTTTTTATTCATCAACAATTGATTTCTCTATTTATTTCATTTTATTTTTAATAAATATAAACTTATTTTATATATTAACTTAATAACATTATACTATTATCACCTATTAACATACTATCATTTATATTTAAAAATGCGTATATACATTACTTTTATGTGTACACTAGTGATAATAATAATAATAATAGTATATGATGGTTATATAATAATTATAATAATAATAATAATAATAATAATAATAATAATAATAATAATAATAGTAGTAGTAATAGTAATAGTGTATAATGGTTATATAATTAAGAGGGAAAAAGTGTAAGCAACTCCTTTCATAAATAAAAAAGAAAAGAAAAGAAAATTTAAGTTAAATGTTTAAAATGTTTTAAAGTTGTATATAATATTAAATTATTTTATTTTTGTACTTTAAAAAAAAATATTTCTATAAAGTATAAAAAATATGACTTTTTATATTATTTCTTATTTTTCTTTTCTATTAAAACATACAATAATTTTTTTAAACCTTTTTATATTACAATATAACATCTTACTTATCGTCCTCACGCGTTTTTTATTTAATGTTATAAACAATAATTTAAATAATTCAACCATTCATATATCTCATGAACGTCTACATATGTAAGGAAATTATTAACAAATTAATATAATCAACATTTTAATTAAATTTGAATTCTAAAAAACATATAAACAAATTTGAATCAGAAAATAAATACAAAGCTTCGACGATAATAAGTGCATGAAAGTTTCACGTGAGAGACATCTAAATTTGATTTTAATAAATATGAAATCATCAAAATCATAAATCATATTCATAAGTTGTTTGACTGATTTTCAAAGATAGTAGATAAATAAAAATCACTTAGTAACTCTTCTATTTGATTAATTCACGTTCAATTTTTCAAACACATGTCCAAACATGTCTTAATTTGAATTTCGGACACACCGTTAATGTTTTCATTTTTAACATAAATTAAACCAATACAATGTAAATTTCGTTTATATATCTTAAAAAATGACATTTGATAATGAGTTTCGAAATAGATAAACATCATTCTAAATTTCCAAATGTTTATATTATAAATATAGATGTTAATGCTGATGAGGACGTTACTGTTTTTATCTCTAACATACAAATAAGATGTAAAATTTGTTTTATATATTAATAAAACATAATTTGATAATGAGTTACAGATGAACATCATTCAAAATGTTTAGATTATAAATATAGATAATAAATAGTAGGGAAGAAGATGGACAGTCTACTCTTTCATAATTTGAGTTTTTCAAGATTTATAAAAGGATAAAATAAATTAAAATAAACATTTAAGAAAAATAAAATTAAATATGTTTTTTATTTTTATTTTTAATATAAGATTACAAATTATTTTTTATGTTAAATTCTGATACAGTTTGATATTCAAATTTTAGAAATTAACAGGTATAATTTTTTTAACTTAATTCGTTTTAATTTATAAAAATTGTATATGTGAGATAATTTTGTGTGGTTTGAACGGTTTACTTTATTCTGTAAGGAAAAAATTCTTTAATATTAATTTAACCATCTTTATAAAGATGAAATAGTTTTAACCAAAATTAGTTTGACAATCTTTATAAAAAAAAATTTTTAACAAAAATTAATTTTTATATTTTAAGAAAAGATAAAAGTAATTAATAAGGAAGAATAATATCAAATAGGACCAAAATATATATTATGTAAGTAGAGACTATTTTTATAAAAAAACAATTAGTATTAAATTCACCTTCTAATATAATATTAAATTCTATCCAAATTAAGATGTACCGTGTTATGTTGCTGGTTATCAAACTATTTAAACATATCTGAACTTTATGTAATATTTAATCATGAGATGAGTGTGTTCAAAATCAACTATAATGCAGTGTTTAATCATGCATACACTATGTCTATATGAGGCAGTTAGATTGAAGATCTTACTTCAAGTGCTAATTTATATTACATAAATGAAACATTATGAAAATTTTATAAATTTGACAGTGTTATCAGAAAATACATATATTTATTTATTTGTTTTTGTTCACATTTTAAAAAATAAAGAAGAGAAAAACTGAATTCTAAATTAGAAGTGCGGTAGAGCGCAGGAAGGAGCGCACAATGACCGTTATAAGAGATAGGGAAGAGAGAAACGCAGCAAAGAAAATGCCAAATTCAACACCCAATCATTGGTTTCACATTCATAGTTTTTTTTGTCTTCTTATCACCTAAGTTAAATTGAAAAAGATTAAATACTATCATTTTATATTTTAATAATTAAAATAATATTTAGTATCAGATAAATAAATAATCTTATAAGATTTCAACACAACATTACTATTCCAAATATATCAATTATTTCTCACGACTTACCTTCTTCCATTCTTGTCGGAATATTAAGAAAAGAGAAAGATAAATTTTATTGAAAAATCATAGTAATAAACTATAACTTATCTCTTACTAAATTTCCAAAGTTAAAATAAATTGCAAGCAAACACTAACAAAAAAATCCACAAGATTAAACACTCTATATATATATAAATAAAAACGTCACAATTATTATTTAGTATGAAAATATATGCATATGAAATATACATATACGACTAAAATTTGGAAATGTACTATAACTTTTAATAAATTGTCTCCTATAAATTTTAAATTCTTGTTCATTCACCGTCATTAAAAATATTTCGTACCTTATCATCCGTATTCCAACTCAACCAAATATGAGAGTCATAATTTTTGAAATGTATAAACTAAATCTAATTTCAACTAAATCTCGAAAGATTTAGAATAATTTTTATTCAAACGTTTAATATATTAAACTATAAAAATATCATATTTTCAAGCTAATTAAAATATTTACTAAAATACCTAAAATGTAATTTTGTTTTCTAACACAGCTATAATCTTCGTATGGAAGTTCTTTAATGTTATCTTAAATTGGAAACAATTAGATAAAGAAAAACTGTTAATCAGCCATAATTATTATGCAATGAAAAACATAAACATGTACAAAATTAATCATCTATGCTAATCATAATTATTACATTTTTAATATAAATAAAATTGTTTACCTTAGAGTAAAAGACCAAAAAAAGGTAGAATAGTAAAGTGTAATGGTAACTGTGGTTTAAAAAAAAAAAAAAAAAAGAGATGGAGGGTTGGCTACGGCTACACGCTTCTCCACATGGGAGGCATTTTATTACCGTTATTAGAATTTAGGACAGAGAGACAACTTAGAAAAAATAGAAAAAAAAAATAAAGTAATGGTGGTGCCAGCCCAAGGATCCAACGGTCATTAGTGACTAGCCGTTGAGTTTTGAAAAGTGTTCTCACCAGACAAATACCCCATGGTTTCAGTCATTCAGTGTGGTGCTTGTAGTGTCACTGTTAATTAGTGTAGAAGAGTACCTACCCACTTCCATTTCCTCCTCCATTACATGCCCTTCTCCCTCTGATCGTAGTCTAGTGGTGGTTCTTTGTTTCTGTGTGTTCATCCACAATGGTTATATCAGATGAGAACAGATCTAAACCAGTGAACCCCACTAGTTTTCAAGGTATTAAGTGAAGGTTTCGGTTTCAATGTTGAGGAAAGATTCAAGATTTAATGATAAAAACAACATGGGTATTGAGGGATTTTTGTTTATTAATTTTTTTTTGGATGTTGTGATAGGAGGGATGAATCATGGGGGAAACAGAAAGGTGGGGCAGAACAGAAGGGCGTTGAGCGTGATCAATCAGGATCTGGTGGCGGAAGGAAGACCTTACCCTTGTGTTGTTAACAAGAGAACATTGGCAGAGTAATTTTTTTTTATTTCATCTTTTTCGATTGATTCATGCTGTTCTTTTTTGTTTGTCTTGTGATTTTTTCAGTTTTTTTTTTTTTTGGGTCTGTGATGTTGATGGTGTGGTTTTCACTTTCAGAAAACAAGATATGTGTGAGAAGAAGCAGGCGGATCCGGGGCATCGACCCATCACAAGGTTAGAGAATACAATAAAACCCTTTAGTGTGATCTGGAGTTTTATTTGGGCGGATGAAAAAAGTGAAAACAAGTGTTTGAATTTTGAAATTGAACTGCGTTTCAATGAGTGTTAGTATATATAAGCCTCTTTCTGTTTCTCACTAGAGGGAAGAAAGAAAAGAAATCGATTAATGAGACTTTTATTTATGATCTTTAATTTTAGACACAAGTTTCAATGTAACGGATTGTTGATGTTGGTTTGCTTTTAGGAGGTTTGCTGCACAGATTGCTAGCACACAGCAAAATCGTGTTGAGGTACTTTTATGGTGAAATTTTGATGCTTTGCACAAATGCACATAAATTTGAAAGTTGAAACTGAGTGGTGGGGTCAATTTGAATGAATGAACAGGTAACCAAGAAGTCAAACTTGGGAAATTCAAATTCAAATGGATTTGGAGAGGTTATATTTGTTGATGATGAACTCAAGCCAACGGATGACCAACCAGTGCCAATGTCTTTAGAACAGACAGAGCCGGTGCATAATGAAGTAGATCAGATGGAGGAAGTTGAGATGGAGGATATAATTGATGAGACAGTTTTGGACATTGATATATGTGACGCAAATAATCCCCTTGCAGTGGTGGATTATATTGAAGATCTTTACACCTACTACAGAAAAATGGAGGTAAATTGGGAATTGAATAGTTTGAATTCAGTGCACTTTTCTGACTCTTTCAAAACATTTTAACTTTAACTGGGGATACTGTCTGGATTCTGATTTGTCAATTGAACTTTTTTTAGTACTGCATTCAAAAGTTGCATTTTCTATTGAATTTTGATAACTAAACAACATTGCTACAATGCAGGGTTCTAGTTGTGTCTCACCCAATTACATGACACAGCAATTTGACATTAATGAAAGGATGAGGGCTATACTCATTGACTGGCTTATTGAGGTAAACGATCTGTGCTGCAATAATAATCCTTATGGATTTTGTTTTGTTTTCTGTCAATTTTGAATTCCCTGACATGTTTGTTTTGATCTTTCAGGTGCACGACAAATTTGACCTCATGCACGAGACATTGTTTCTAACTGTTAATCTTATAGACAGATTTCTGGCAAAGCAGACAGTGGTAAGAAAGAAACTTCAGTTGGTTGGACTAGTTGCAATGCTTCTGGCATGCAAGTATGAAGAAGTTTCAGTTCCTGTGCTGGGGGATCTAATTCTCATATCAGACAAAGCATACACAAGAAAGGAAGTTCTGGATATGGTAGATTTTTTTGCCTCATTGACACATTGCAGATAAACTGTTTGATAGAATTGTGTAGCTGAACTAATTGAGTTTGTTCATTGTAAACTATGCAGGAGAAGTTGATGGTCAACACATTGCAGTTTAACATGTCTGTGCCAACAGCATATGTTTTTATGAAAAGATTCCTAAAGGCTGCTCAAGCAGACAGAAAGGTGAGAAGTAGTAAGAACTTCATCATGTAGTTCTGCTGCCAAAGATTATCTGAGTTTGGAATCATGCACTAATTTTTTTTCACTCTATTATTATTCCTCAACAGCTTGAGCTACTTGCTTTCTTCCTGGTAGAGCTATCTCTAGTGGAATATGAGATGCTGAAGTTCCCTCCATCATTGTTAGCAGCAGCTGCTGTTTACACAGCACAATGCTCCATTTATGGCTTCAAACAATGGAGTAAAACATGTGAATGGCACTCCAATTACTCAGAAGATCAGCTATTGTAAGTGGTGTATAATTTTATGTTCCTATTACCCAATATGGTGTTGTGTTGATTATACTAATGTGTGATTAATTGTGACTCACAGAGAGTGCTCTACATCAATGGTTGATTTTCATCAGAAGGCTGGGAATGGGAAACTTACTGGGGTACATAGAAAGTACTGTTCATCTAAATTTAACTACACTGCAAAATGTGAACCCGCACGTTTTCTTGTGGAGAACTCGTTGTAGCAGGCCATGTATAGCCACTAACAAAACACCATCATCATGATATGATACACTTGACTATGATAATTGGGGGGCCATTTGGTTGATGCATGCATGCACATGAATGTGAGCAACTTAGGTTGCACTTATTATATGTTGTGTCTCAAGTGTCGGGTTTGTCTTAAGTATTTTGTTGTTCTATCTAAACTACTCATGTTATTTTTACTTTCTGTTATGTTCTAAATGAACAGAACATACTTGAGTCGTGTATTTCTCTTGTTCCCATTGAACAAAATAATGAAAACCATGACATACAAACAACTTCATTCATTCAACAAGTATTTGGTGACTTGTTTTTATTTACTTTTGCTGAGTGATTATTATATCTGTGAATTGGATATTTATAACAACAGCTGAATAGATTTTGATATGTGTTGTTGTTTGACTCAAAAAAACAAGAAGTAGTTATTGTATGTGTTGTTTTTTAACTCAAAAACAAATAACTAAGTGGTTCATAGTAATTTTTGTACATAAATATTTTATGATATAGAACCATGTTGTGTTGTGAGTCTGAGTAGATATAAAACATATTGACATAAATATTTTATGATATTGACATTTCTAAAACATATTATATAGGTAAAACTTCAAATTACTATTCAATAATATAACAATAGTTACGGATATTAGAACAAAAAATAAAAATAAACAAATGAAAATAAACTTTAGAAGTATATATTGTAATATTGTTTGACTATAAATAAATAGGTGAAAGAAGATCTAGGATAACAGAGTAAAATATACAATAATAACTTTACAAAAATTGTAATATTATTAGACTCTAAATAAATAGGTTAAAGAATGTAGGATAGGAGAGTAAAAAAGTTTCAGCAAATCATTATACAAAATTTGTAATGTAATACTTTAATTATAATTTTAGTGTGTTAATACAATGCCTAATAGAAGATATTTATAGTTTTTATAGTTTTGTGTGTTAATACTTTAATTAAAATTTTTGTTTTATAACTATAATTAATTGGTAGGATTTCTCTAATTTGATATTGTTTGATTATTTTATGTTATTTATAACTATAATAGTGAGATGTCTCTAATTTAATTTTGTTCGGTTATATTATGTTATTTATGATTATAATTATTTGGTGGAATGTCTTTAACATCAGTTTATTTAATAATTTTATGTTAATTGTAACTATAACTGTATAGTTACTTGTCCATAATCTTATTTTATCCAATTATATTATGTTATTTATGATTATTTAATAATTTTTGCGTGTTTTTGTGTGAGGTATCTTATTTATGTTTATTTAATAATTTTTGTGCGTTTTTACCTTATTTTATGTAGTTTATAATTGTTTAATGATAGTATGTTATTGAATTAATAATAATATAACATTTGATTTTTTTTATTATACATATTTTAAATTTAATTTAAAATATAATATTTTTGTTGGTAAAATAAATATAAACTACGTGCATAATATACTTATAAATGTAATAAACATTATTAAGAATGTTGTAATCATAATTAATCTCTTATGATGGTGACACTCTGAAGAAAAAATAATAAATAAGAACTGAATGAATAAAATAAAGATCTAAACTTTTTTTTTATAATTTAAGTAGGTAAATTCAAGTTAGATAAGATGATTTTGTATATTTTTATTTATAATAAAACTTATTTATATTACTAGAAGTTAATTTTTTACTATATATGCTGCAACTTTCATCACCTTGGTTTGTGCAAACTGACCCTGAAATAAATGTTTTCTTTAATGTTTCGTTGACCCCTGTGCTCTTCACAAGGCTACATTCTTCGACCAATCCTTTCTTAAAACAATTTTTAAATTTAGAGTACCAAGATAAACCAAAAAGGATAGTATTATATTTTAATATTTATTGTGTGTATATTATTCACGTTAAAATTTACGTAAATAATATTTTTATTTATATAACTGGGTGGCAAAATGGATTTAGTTCGTGGATTGTAGTAGTTTGTGGATTTGTGGTTTGTTTTAGTTTGGTTTGTTTAACACATCAAATTGATAGGTTAAAATTAATTTGTTTCGATCCGTTGATTATTTTTTAATTAAAATTTAAAATAAAAATAATTTTAAAAGTTAAATTTTTTATATTACATTTTATAAGAACCTAAATATATAATATTTTTTAATTTGAACATTAGTATTTATAAATTATATTTTAATTAGTAATTATAACATATAAATGAAATAATTATTTTAATTTATTTAATTAAAATATTAATTAATCAATAGAAAAACTTGAAAAATATTTGTATATTAAATAAGTTTTTAATATTTATTTATAATATATATATATATAAACAAATTTTAAAAATAAAATTTTCATTTACATGATAATTATTTAATTTTAAAAAAATAAAAATGGTATAGGTTGAAGTAATTTTATTTAATTAAATTTTTTATAAAGTTTATAGATTTGATCTGACCAGGAAAGATCAGGAAAGTAAAACGTAAATAAATAATCATTTTTAAAATAACATTATGTCTTCAAATAACATTTTTAACTACTACAATTATGATATCAGTATGATTTGATACAATTATTTTTATTAATCACGAGCCCAGATTTTAATATTTGTTAAGTAAAATCAAATTTAGATGTTCCTTTACAAATCTAACATATGAGAGAGAAAGTGAAAACTGACACATTTTGTCTAAAAATAATTATTATTCATTTAAGTTTTTTCTCAAATAATAACTTCATTCAAGTATATTTGAAATATTAAACTTTCATTATTTTATCTTTAAATTAATATTTTTAAGTTCAAATATGTTTTTTATTTTTTTTTCGTAAAAATTTAAATTAATTTTTTGAAATCTTAATCTAATTTAATCCTTTTTACTCTAGAAATACAATATATAGATTTAATTATTTTAATCAAATTTTGTTAAAATTATTTTTCGTTTTAAATGTTTTATCATAAGATTTGAGTTATTTGACATATTTTCACTTAAATGTTAATTGAACACACGTTTTAAACATTAAATAAATTTAAACAAAATTTTGGTTAAAAAAACTAAATTTGTACAATTATAAAAATGTTGGACAAAATGATTTAAAATTTTGAAAATTGACTAATCTTAATTTTTATTTAAAGTTAAACACTAAAAACATAATTAATCCACATTTTTATTAGAACTTATAAATTAATTTAGACATTTTTTATTTTCTTTTAATTGTTTTATCATTATTTATTATCTATCAATGGGCATAAAATATGTATTTGATTGGATAAAGGATTTGAGAAAGAGTGACCAAAATTGTGGTGATGTTTGTTTCGAGAGATAGATAAAAATATTTTAATAAAAAATTGATCAAATTTTGTAAATGATAAATGATTTGAAGAGTGTGATAAAATAAAATTAAAATATAAGATTAAAATATAAGATTACTTATTTGTCTTTATAATTAAAATGAATAAAAAACAAAAATGTATTTAGTTAAATTAATTTAAAATTAATAAAAATATAATTTTAAAAAAATACCGATTAAAAAATTTGTAAAATTGTTCTGCTTTTTTCTAGTCACCTTTAATAACCTTTAAAACTACTTTTCCCTCTTTATTTTATACTGTCAACATACCTTTATTATAAACATCAAAAGAAATACCAAAAACCAAAATAATCATTAACCTAATACCTATCATAAATTACACCACTTTCATAGTCAATTTTAAATAACTCTTTTTGAGAATAAGTTAGAAAAAAAAATGTTATTTGATAGCTTTAATTTAAAAATAAGAACGTGACAAATCAATAAAAACTTAAGAGAAGAAACAGTTCTGTGTGAAAGAGATGTGTGTACGAAGTCGTCTTTGCTTCTAAATCTGTAAATTATAAATACAATATTTTCTTATTAATACCAAATGTTTTATCAATTTTATTATTTAGTTTTTTAAAATTACTTTTTTTTAATAAAGGTAGTTATTAATCAAGTTTTTTTGTAGTCTGTAGTTTGAGCGACATACTAATCATACAAATTAATTTATTTCTCACTTGATCTAACACAAGTTTTCATTTTACTTGTAAATAATTATTTTTCTATACAAATCAAAATATCATTATCTCTATTAAATTTCCTTCAAACAATCAATTATTCAACAACAAAATATACATTATTATATAATAACCATAACTTTAAATTCAAGCAGTTATACAAACCTTATAACCCACATATACAATTCTATCTCGCACTTAATTCCCAGTTTTAAAATTTCAACTTTCACAATTTAACAATAATAAAAAAATAAAATTAAAGTTTTATAGATACATGCATATTCATCAAAATTCAAAATCCTAAAGAAAGTATTTGCTATCACAATAAACCACTGAAATGCCTAACCGAAGGTTTTCAAATTTTCATTCCAATATTAGTTTGGTTAACCGTATTTAACTTACCTTAATATTTTAATATTTTAGAGATTTACGTTGAATAAAACTAAATTGTAATATAAATTATACAAATCTTATTTTCCAAGCTAATTTCATAAAATTTAATTAAATTTGAAGTTTTTTTTTAATAATATTAAAATTATCAAATTTGTCTTATCATTTAATTGTTGAACCTATTTTGATGTAAATTACTGAAAGATAAAAAGGTGTTTGAAAAGTTGTAGCTTAATTTTGTAAAAGTTTACTAAAAAATAACTGCATTATTATGAAACCTCAAATTATCATATATTTTTTTTTTCATTATATTACTCGCAGAAGAGCAAACCTCGACCTATACACAAAAACAACAAATATTTGAGATCCAGCAAAAAAAAAAAAAGACTCACTTAATAGAAAGTACGTTCACGTAATCTTAACTTAAAAATTGATTATCTTATACATAGATAAGTCACATCTAGAAAAAAAAAATAGTAGTTTTCTTAGAATTTAAGATAGAAGTCAAAGATAACGAGTTTCAAATATTTTTAAGAAATAATATAAATAATTAGTTAACTAATATATACTACAAGAAAAATTATTAATTATTAATAACTAAAATAGTTAAAAAATATATTATTGATCTCTAAATTGATAATTATAATAGTTTATTTTATGAATTTGTTTCTACAAATTGGTCATTAACTATCAAAGTTTTAGTCACTAAATAAATTGATCTCTAAACTTATTTTTAATTAGAAAATAAATCTTTAAATTAGTCTTTAAATATTGATTATTATTTAAAAAAATTTATATAGGGATTCTCATTCTTCAAATTTTTTAAATCTTTCTTTCTAAAAGTTTAAAATTTGTTCCTCACTTAAAAGTATTTAATATAATTAATTTAACATTTAACAGTTTAAATAATAAATTTTTCTGAGTCGTTATTACATAAAACATTTTATTTTACATTTATTTTTAACAATATGATCAAACCATTGTTGTAACTATTGGATAGAGAATAATAAAGACCAAACTTCTTATATTTGGAAAGGCCAGAAAATCGAAAGTATGAAAATATATTATTATTAAATACAGTGATAATTTTTCATGATTCCTAACGTAGTTTCTAACAATATATTTCTTATTTATTAATTTTTTAACTAACTGTATTTTGATGGAAAACAACGACACAACAACTAAAAATATTAAAATATGTTATGAAATAATTATCTTCAAACTCGTAATTAAAATATTAATCACAAATTGACGATCTCATCAATTAGAATGAAGAATCATATATTCCTAAACCTACTAATAACATATCAACTTAAACAAATGATAAATAAAATAAAAATAACAATTTTATACCAACAAATTTTTTCTTTCAAAAATTGAAAAAAATAACCTTTTCTTGTGAGGAAGAAAATTCCTCTCCACTTAATTTCAAATAAGACAAAGTAATTTCAACTTAATTTGACTTTTTAAAGACATACTTAAAAATCCAACCTAACATATTTAATGATAAAATGTTATATTTAAAACTATTTTTCTTGTGACTAAAACAATGCTTTGAGTGAGATGTTTGGGTAGTGACCCGTGAACCAATCATCTTGCATATGCACACGCCTACTGAAGAATACAAATTTGAATTGAATTGCAAAAAGTCAACAAAAAGTAGAAAAATTAAGTTATGAACTGAAAATAAAATATCTAGGAGAGTTAATTGGATGGATTAGTACAAAATTTTGATTACATCAATTTAACTAAGCTTAATCTAAAAAGATGCAAAGATAAGATTTATTTATTTAATTTATTAATACTTAATGTTATGGCTAAATGTCACCTATTTTTGTTTTTTTTACCATATTAAGTTTTAAAAATTTACTGTGATGCTTCATATTTTTAAAAACCTTTATTGGTCTTTTTAATAAAAAAATGTTAAATAGGTTATCAAGGCTGACTTATACATGTTATTAGTCTATTTAACAGTTTAATTAAAAATAAAATAAAATATATATTTTTCAAAACATAAAATGCCAAATTAAAATATACAAAATAAATCTTTTTAAAAACATAGTACTTCATTGAAAGTACAGTGTGCCTTAAAAGTAATAAGAAGCATATATAAATTTTATTAAGTTTTTACATGTAACAAATATAATGACAATATTTTCAAACAATAGAAGAATGATAAATTATTAAACACAAAATAATTATACATAAATAAATATCATAAACTGATTACATGTAAATCTATACCTATCTATATATAAAGAAAATATTTATTTTTTCCATATATTTATTTTTTAATTTTATCTTTTAATTATTTTATTTAAATTTAAATTATTATTTTATTAATTTTACCTATTTTTTAATTTAACTATTTTTCTTAATTTGATAATCTTTTAAAATTTAATAACTATTTAATTAAAAAATTATCTACAATAATAATAATATTTTATAATTATAATAACAAATATTTTTATTAATTTTATTATTTTTTATTCTTGTAAAAAAAATAATACACATGCGCGTAAGCACATATTTTTTCGCTATGACTATAAAAAAACAGACAATCGATCATTTAGTATGAATTCATATTTTAATTATAGATCTGGTATCAGAAACTACCATTTGATAAGTTTAAGATTTTAATCTATAAATGGATTGCAAAGAATTAAAGTAACTTTAAAACATCCAAATCTTTTATATATATATATATATATATATATATATATATATATATATATATATATATATATATATATATATTTAAATTATATAATATTTATTAATAATTTTTTAATCGTGGTATAATTCATATACTTTTTAATATAAAGTAATCGCCATATAAAAATGTGTCATATACTTTAAATTTTTTAAAATAAGACGAATCGTCAAATGGGATAAACATCCTATCCATACATCATATTTCATTTTAATACATAACTAACTACAAATCATATATCATCCTAAATACATAACTTCAAGCTAATTCATACATATTTTGAAATCTGAATACTTTAATAATTTAAACAAAAATAAAAATGACGACAAAAATGAATATTACGAGAAATATAAAAGTGAAATAATAATAAATATATACATACAAATCTTAATAATAATAAATATATACATAAAAATACTTTAATAATTCTTATACTCAATTAAAAATATCAAATATCAGCGTAAAAATTTCCTATTAAAACAAAAAACAAGTTAAAACAATAAAAAAAAAAATTGCATTTATCATCCTAGTTATTAACACAAATGATTTACCTCTCACCCTCTTTCCTTGTCTCCAATTACATAATCACACCAACTTTTCGTCACCAACCAAAAGCATCTTACGCAAATTGCATTTGCACTCGTAGATACGATTGTGACATTTTCTTTATCACCGATGTTATAAGCAATAAACTTACTTATATTAATAATTTTTTATTATTAAAAAAATAGAGAGTAAAAACAAAATACTAAAAATAGTAAGATAAACGTTAAAAGAGATGAAAAGATTATTATAAATAAATATTATAAAAAAGAAGATAACGTATGCATTAACAGTGACATGGATTTTTACACTGTATTTACCCAAAGTCGTATGCATTAAAAAAAAATACACTTAATAACATAATAATGTATTCATGATATTTTGTGTTTTTATAAAAAGTAATTTTTTAAATTATTTATTTTAGTCTTTTAACTCTTAAATTTAATTTATTCTTGTCTTTTTGAAACAGTACTTATTTTCATTTTGGAGCATTAAATTTTAAGAAACCACACTAATATTGAATATGAATGACCAAAAAGATAGTATGTATAATGTCAAACGTAGACATACAAACACTACAAAATAAAAATATGCATTGAAATTTTGTAAGGTTTTAGATTGTCTGTGGAATTCATTTTTCATCATATTTAGGACTTCTTATTTAAATATTAACCGAGTTATATAATTATCTTACAAGCAATATAATTAACTAACCTTTATATCTGAAACTAATGAAAAAAATAATAATAATCCTATCTCAACATCGAAAAATACCAAAATTTATCTTAACACATGTTTTACTCTTAATAATAAAATCTAATACGTAATTTAAAACTAATAAACACACAAGAACATGAATCAAAAGAGGTCTTAGACAAGTAATTTAAAACATATCTAATGCAATAAATTCAGTGTGTTCTCAATTCTATGATAAATTCAAAACATAAGAAATTAAAATATGAATATACACTTGCATCTTACATATTTTTCACATTGCATTTATATATCTGAAAATAAAATCAACGATGAGAAAAAAAAATGAATATTTTTTTATAAAAAAACAAAATAAATTAATGTTATACACTTTTTTGTCAAGATAAAAACGAAAAAGAAAATCAAATACTGAATGAAATCCAACAACTACATGCCCAATGTGGGACTCACTATAAATGCTCGCTCTTTCTCCTTCAGATCTTTGCCTCAAACACCAAACTCAAAACACTCTTCGTCTTCTTCTTCTTCTCCGTTATCAGCGTAACCATGTCAATGGCAACTTCTCCTCACACCGCTCTCTTCCAAAACCGCACCACCCCTTTCCGCCTCTCCTCCCCTCGCCCCACCTTCTTCAAACCCACATCAATCAAATGCGCCACCCAACTCCACACCCAACCCCCACCCCTCACCCACGCCCAAGATCGCGTCTTCAACTTCGCCGCCGGCCCCGCCACCCTCCCGGAAAAGGTTCTCCTCCGTGCCCAATCCGAGCTCTACAACTGGGGCGGATCCGGCATGAGCGTCATGGAAATGAGCCACCGCGGCAAGGAGTTTCTCTCCATAATCCAAAAGGCCGAATCGGATCTCCGCACCCTCCTCCAGATCCCGCCGGAGTATTCCGTCCTCTTCCTCCAGGGCGGCGCCACAACCCAGTTCGCCGCCGTGCCGCTCAACCTCTGCTCCCCTGACGACGCCGTCGACTTCATCGTCACCGGCTCCTGGGGCGACAAGGCCGCCAAGGAGGCGCAGAAATACTGCAAACCCAACGTGATCTGGTCTGGGAAATCCGAAAAGTACACAAAGGTCCCGTCTTTTGGCGACTTGAAGCAGAATCCGGGTGCCAGGTATTTGCATATATGTGCCAATGAGACTATTCACGGGGTTGAGTATAAGGAGTACCCTGTTTCTCAGAGTGGTGTTCTGGTTGCTGATATGTCTTCAAATTTCTGCTCCAAGCCCGTGGATGTGTCAAAGTTCGGAGTTATCTATGCCGGCGTGCAGAAAAATGTGGGGCCCTCTGGTGTCACCATTGTGATCATCAAGAAGGACCTCATTGGGAATGCTCAGGGTCTCACTCCGGTGATGCTTGATTACAAGATCCAAGATGATAACAATTCACTCTACAACACCCCTCCCTGTTACGGGATCTACATGTGTGGGTTGGTGTTTGAGCATTTGTTGGAGCTAGGGGGGTTGGTGGAGGTTGAGAAGAACAATAAGAAGAAGGCTGAGATTCTGTATAACACAATCGATGAGAGCAAAGGGTTCTATAGGTGCCCTGTTGAGAAATCTGTGAGATCATTGATGAATGTGCCATTCACTTTGGAGAAATCAGAGTTGGAAGCTGTGTTCGTCAAGGAGGCTGCAAAGGAGAAGATGGTTGAGCTGAAGGGACACAGATCAGTGGGAGGAATAAGGGCTTCCATTTACAACGCCATGCCCTTGGCTGGTGTTGAGAAGTTGGTAGCTTTCATGAAGGATTTTCAGGCCAGGCATGCTTGAAGGAATTGCTTAATCCTACAAACTATTGCATCCAAGTTTTGGGTGTGTTGCTCTGAATTTTAGTTTTTGTGCACTAGCTATTATGCTAAGTATTTGTCTGGTATACGCAGAAAGGGTCGAATATGTTGTCAGGTTTTTGCTCTCTGTAGGTAGGTACCTTAGTTGTCTCTTCTTTCACTTTCTTCTGCCATGTTTGATATTCAAATTTGTGTCGGCTAAGTAGTGTTTTCATTGCAGTTTATCGTTGTTTACTTCTTAATAAAATCAAAGAGGTGAATGAAAATTGAAACCTGTATTGAACTGATAAGGTAAATCCCATGATTTAGTGCTACAAAGGTTGATGGAAGGAAAAGTTGTTGTCTGGATGTAGTGTTTGTAACTTGTATTGCAGGCATTGAATTTGAATGAATCAGAATTTTCAATAGGCTTTTTTAAATTCTATTCTGTAATAAGTTTTGAATTGTGTTTGTTGTTTGATTTTATCGTTTTAGTGAAAAGATTCGAATTCCCAACTTTTGAAGTGTGTTTTTGCTGCTACTTCACGCAATCAAGTGAGGGAACCGAAGTTCTATATTTATTAAAATGAAAGATCTAAAAATGGAAAAGCTTAAAAGAACACTACTTTTTGTGGTAAAAATCAAGGGTCTGAGAAAAACCGGACCGGATTTGACTCTTCAAACTCATGAAATTATACCGAATCAGTGAAAAACTGGTTTATCTAAATATATGATTTAAAAACTTTACTTATAGAATTATTTAAGTCGTCTTTGTTAGGTTTTATTTTACTTTTAGCATCATAAAATCAGTTTTTATCTTATATACTTTTCAATTATTAAAGTAATTTTTCATTTATCGAAAATAACTCCGGTTTGAGCCATTGATGGACATAAGATTATAAAATATTGGGAAAAACACAATTGTAGCGAAGATACTTCAATCACCTATGCAAATTATTTAAATCAAATCCTAAGTTAAATTAAAAATAATACTAAAGAAAATAATACCAGAAATAAGCCCGCAATGTTTGGTGTAATATCTCACTGTTTCATTTCTTCTCGCTCTTAATTATAAGCACCTAAACATTTATCCTTTGTTCCCATGCCTCTAACCATCCAGAAGGATGGAAAATGAAATTAAAGGAAGAAAAATATTAAATAATAATCAATTACTTCAAACAATTATTTCTACTAAGTATATTTTTAGTTTTTATATTTATATATGAAATTAAAATTCGTTTATTTTTTCTCAAAATTCATATAAACAACTATTTTTATCAAGAATATCTCTAGTTCTTATATTTAATATGAAATTAGAATTTGTTCTTTATTCTCAAAATTCATATAAGATTTATTTTTATATTTATTAATGCATAGAATACGTTTTTCAGCATCGAGAGAACAAAAAATATAAAAAATTTAAATTACATATATAAGTCACGTGATGTTTTAACATGTCAATCCATTAATCATGATCGTCAGTTACGTCAACTAGAGGTTAATAATGTCTATTATAGAAGACGAATCGAATTTCATATATTACTAAAATTAAGAGACACATTTTATATCAATTTTGAAAGATGGACAAATTCTAATTTCTCATATAAGTATACAGACAAAAAATATATTTAACTTTATTAATTAATATTAAAATTTTAATATTTTTCTAAAATTAATATAAGTGGGTTGAATCAAGTATTTACTGAAAGATCACCTATTCTCTAAATTTAAAAAAAATAAAATTTATTTTAAATTAATATCTTACTATATAATTAATATATCACAAAATCTATGTGATAAATTCACTAATTTTCTATTAGTGTAGATTAAAATAAAAATAATATATATCAAAGTAAAATCAAGTAGTTATTAAATTATTTAGATAATTTATAATTAAATTATAAATAAAAGTTAATTAACATGAATCAAAGACACTATCAATATTTGTCATCTAATTTTGTGACAAAATAGAAAAATAAAACAAAATGAATAAATAATATAGTAATTTAAATTTGGGTTAAATATGTTTAATTTTAAAATTAATTTAAATTACTATAAAATTAAATTAAATTAAAAATAATAAATAATTCAAACAACTATTTTTGCTAATTATATTTTTAGTTTTTGTATTTATATATGAAATTGAAATCCGTCTCTCTTTCTCAACGTTCATATAAAATTCGTCGATATACTTTAGTAGTATATGGAATACGTCTTCCAAAACCAAAATAATTTTTTATTTTTTTTAAATTACATATGTCAGCTACATGGCAATCACATGTTCTAACATGTTAATCCAAACAATAAAGTCGTCTAATTTGAAAGACGACTTTCATACATTACTAGAATATAAAGACAAATTTTATTTGAACTTTTAAATAGATAAATTCCAATTTCACATATAAATTCAAAAGCTAAAAACATACTTAACCCTATTAATAATCTACTTTTCACATGCTTTCATACGTCCTCTCAAAACCTACAAATTTCACAAGTATGTCATTTAACAAGATCTCTCAAAACCATGTACATTAACAACTTCACAACAATGATTTTTAATTAAGATTTTCAGCTAACAACAATTTTCATTTGTAATAAATACAGTAAACTCATTAAACAATTTCAACTTTCATAAACTCTATATGATTTTGAATATACTCATTTATTAACTTATGCATAGTTCTCAACCCAAAACATCACATATACTACAATTAAATTATAAAATAAAACTAATTTATCTTACCTTGATCTTCTTGATGTTCTAAGTAACTAACTCTAAAGGAAGAATGAGTTAAAAGGATCAAATAATCTTAACTTCGAACTCCAATAACTAACATTTAAAAACTCAATTTCTTCAAATTTCCAACAAAACTCTTCAACAATACATGACATAAAGAGAAACAAGAGCAAAATAGAAAAAAAAAAAAAGGAAGAAGTTTATAAATTTAGTTTTTTTTTAGGCATTTTCTTCCTCTATATTTATAAATTTGATCCTACATTACTCTAAACAAAATTAAATTGACTTTTGCCCTTTTAAAATTATGTAATTTGGAATTAAAATTTTTAACTTCCTAATCGTATATTCTAAAAGCAATCTTTTTTACAACAAATATTGGATTCACAATAAGAAAATAAATAACTTCTCAATTATGTATTGAATTGTAAAATCTAAAATTCATTTTTTACAATTATATGTCCTCCCATTTTGTTTTATTTATTAACTTTTTTCTATTCTCAAACCAACTTAAGCCTAAAATGTTTACTTCTTTTTATTCTCAAACTAACCAAAGCATGAAACAAGTCCAACTATTCAAAGTATGAAACTATATACTATTTTATACCACCCATGTCACACATACACTTCATAGAATATTAAAAGTTATGCATAATATATATTTAATTGTCATCTTTGAATCATTTACACACACTTAATTAAGACACCAAAATTACAAGTCCTTATAATAAACACAAATTTGTTATTTTATAAAAAAATTATAATACAATTTACAATCAATTAATAATATCAAAAATATATTTTAAGGTTAAATCATTAAGCGACTTATAAATACTTATCATATATATATATATATATATATATATATATATATATATATATATATATATATATTTCAATTACTGTAATTAAATTTAACAAAAAAGTATTATTAAAAAGAACGGAGAAAAAACGATATAATAATATTAGGTCACATAAGACAAAAAGCTTTTATATAATTTATAATAAATAAATAATAGATAATATATTAGTCCAACCCGACTTTTATATCTATAATTTATAAATTTATGACAATACAGTAAGCTTTCATATTTTTATTTTATCTTTAATTATATTTTAAAATCAATAAAAGAACATACAAATTACTTACATATATAAATATTCTTATTTTATCTTTAAATATTTTATAAAATAAAAAATTACAAACTACTTATGTAATAAAAAAGGAACTGAAAATATATTTACAGCACAACCTATTCCAAATCTTCTTTCAACTACATAACACAATCCAAATCATACATTATCTTTTATATAACATTATAACAAAACTTTTAAATAATAATTAATTTTAGTAACTAAAATTTGTAGTCACGCACCAATTTTAATACTAATTTATAAAATAAAAAATTATTAATTATTAAATAGTCACTATTATAAATAAAAAATTAAAATTTGTCACTAATTAATTAAAAACTGATTTAAAAATCAATTCTTTTGGTAACAAAAGTCGTTTAGTAACCAATTATCTTCTGTAGTTAATTGCAATTTAAAGACTAATTATAATTTATAATTTTTTATTCTTAATAGTTATTACTTTTAATAATCAATATTTTTTTTTTAAATTGATATCTAAATTTATAAATTGGTTGTTAAACGGAGATATTTTTGCAGTGAAAACATAGATTATAAAATAAATGACTTAAAATCATAAAAATCTTCGATATATTTCATTTAAAAGAATTTTAATATTTTAAACAACTTATAATAAAATATATGTACCTAAAAAACTTTTATAAGATAATATTTTAATTTAAAAGATAAAAAGATGTTAAGATAAACCATAAAGATAACAGATTATAAAATAAATGACTTAAAATAAAAATCTTCAATATATATATTTCATTTAAAAGAATTTTAATATTTTAAACAACTTATAATAAAATATATGTACCTAAAAAACTTTAATAAGATAACATTTTAATCAAAAAGATAAAAGATGTTAAGATAAACCATAAAGATAACATAGATTATAAAATAAATGACTTAAAATCATAAAAATCTTCAATATATATATATATATATATATATATATTTCATTTAAAAGAATTTTAATATTTTAAACAACTTATAATAAAATATACGTACCTAAAAAAATTTAATAAGATAACATTTTAATCAAAAGATAAAAAAGATGTTAAGATAAACCATAAAGATAACATAGATTATAAAATAAATGACTTAAAATCATAAAAATCTTCAATATATTTCATTTAAAAGAATTTTAATATTTTAAACAACTTATAATAAAATATATGTACCTAAAAAACTTTAAAGATAACATTTTAATCAAAAAGATAAAAGATGTTAAGATAAACCTATAAAGATAACATTTAAATAAAAAAAAAGATAAAAGATATATAGAATAAACAATAAATTTTCCTTTATTTCCTAATCCCATTGCAATCTACAAACAAATAAATCTCCTTTTCATTATTATTATATAAAGAGAATGAGGTAGTGTGTGGAGAATATACACTGAGAAGAGAAAAGATCATATAATTTTTTGTCTTCTTTCTTCTGTTATCATGAGCGAAATCAGAAGGAGCTTACCCCCATCACAAACACCAGGTAAGTTTCAGAAGTTCATGTTCATGTATCGTGATTTTCAATAATCTCATAATCTAACAGATTTCATGATATTTTGAACAGTATATTCAGGAACACCTCACTGCTACAGCATGAGATCGTTCGAGATGCATCAACGTTCCTATGACATATCCTTGTGGGGTTTCACTGAGATCACTACTCTCATGGCTCAATCTAATTTCAGATTCACCATTAGAACTTTTCATCAAAATACTTTACTTCCAGGACTACCTCGCTCTTCTGCTCTTTTCCCAACACAAACCTTCTTCCAACAGGCTCCGCATTTCATTCGGATACTGTTATCGCCACTGTCAGAGTGGAGAACGTTATCACTGTTATCGCCACAGTCATCGCAGGCACTCTTCGACACTCACACTATTGAAACAATAGCAAACGTGGCTGCTGATCAAGTTCAAGAAACCTTCCAAGTTCACGATGCTGCTGCTGCTTCTGCTTCATCTTCTTCGGAATCTCAATCCCCAGAAGTTTCTCTCTCGATGGTGATCAACGTTACTGATAACAGAATGCGTGCAGCAACACAAAATTCTTTGGGAACTGTTCCAGCAGCAGCAGCATCATCCGAAGAAGCCGCCATTGACAGGGTGTTGAAGAAATCTAGGGTTGTGCAGAGTGAGTGTTGCTGTTGCGTATGCTTGGATGAATTCGAAGTCAATGCTGAGTGCTACACACTTCCATGTCAACACTTCTTTCATCATAAATGTATTTTTCAATGGCTACGCACCAGTCGCACCTGTCCCATGTGTCGCTACCCTCTGCTAACCTAAAAGACTAGTAGCAAGAAAAGAGTTTCATGATTAGGGTTTGTTTTTGTTTTGTATACTACTTAAAGAATTTAAAATACAGAACATTTTCTTCAATTTTTGAGGATTATTTGTTTGGTGTGTGAATGTGTATTTGCAGAAGAATCAAGAGTGTTTTTGAATGAAGAGTCGTTTATGCTTATTATTCATACCAGCGAAAATACGTAGTCTCGCGTGTTCGCATTTTTTTTTTAATTTTCATTAAAAGTTTGAAAAAATTAATAAAAAATATATAATTAATTTTTAAAGTAATTATTAAATATAAATTAAAAAAATAAAATATGTATAAAAAATATTTTTTTAAAATAAATGATAAAGATAAAAAAATTTAAAATAACGATTAAAGATAAATTATTTATAAAATAATCAAATTTTAAAATAATAATTAAATGAACACAAAAAGAATATTTTTTTTTATATTTTTTTATATTGTTATAGATGAAATTAATTATATTTTCAGTTATTTATCTTTTCACTTATGTTTAAATTTGATCTTTTATTCTTTAAGGATTTCAATTTAGTTTTTGTGTTTTAGAAGAAAATATAAGTTTAGAGGTTGTCTCTGTTAATAATTCAAACACAACGATTATTTGAATTCGTTACAAAATATAAAGTTTTTGTGAAATATTTTCATTATATATAGTAATGGCATTTTAAAATCGATCTTATATTAACATTTTTAATTATTTTCATTATATATACTGAGATTGTGACCTTTCCTCATCACGCTTATATTAACATTTTTAATTATTAAAAAATAAAGCTAAAACAAGAAAAAAGAAAAAAGTAAACTTCGATAAATATTTAAGAAGTTTATAATTCTATAACTTTATAATTCTATACTATAACTCTACAATTTCATAAAATTAAAAAGTTATAAAATCGTAAAAATCATAAAATTTTAATATTATAATTTTATGTGTGATAATATTTATGTAAGCTGAAAGGAGAAGAGAACACTAATATCTCACCTAATTAATGCTCACATTCTAGAGTTAATAAAAAAAATACCATGATTCAATTGAAAAATATAGTTTATTAGAGATTTAATGGAAGATTTTCAAATTTATTAAAAACTCAAAATCTAATTAAACCTAAATAATATATATATATATATATATATATATATATATATATATATATATATAATAAAAGTTTGACCCATATTTTATATTTATAATCTATGATACACGGATATGATATGTATATCGGATATGACACGTATCAGATACGTCGATACTTTTATTTTAAAATAATTGGATATTGTACGTAATATATG
This sequence comes from Vigna unguiculata, assembly GCF_037176805.1. NCBI lineage: Eukaryota > Viridiplantae > Streptophyta > Magnoliopsida > Fabales > Fabaceae > Vigna > Vigna unguiculata. The sequence goes on from NC_140793.1 coordinate 30,368,879, forward strand.
AATATTGAAAAATGTACAATAATTCTTAAACACATAATAAATATATGATTGTTATTGTGTGAATCCAAATTAAAACCTTAGTAGCTAATATTAGTGACCAATTTACAATTGAAACTATTTTAGTTACCAATTTAAAGATCAGTTGTAATTTTTTGAATTATTTTAGTTGTCAATAATGTTTAGTTTATAAATTGATACTTAAATTTGTCACTATAGTAATTAATTATTTTGTCATTAAAATTTATTATTATTCAAATATTTTTTTGTAGTCTACAAGAACTTCATAATTTAGATACTTCATCGATAAAGTATCCTAAAATATTGGACATGGATAAATGTCAAACACGAATACGTAACTCAAATTAAAGTATCTGTGCATCATAGTTTATAACAATTTGTCGTAAACATTCATACTTTTGTTTTATCTTCAATTATATTTTAAATTAAAAAAAATACAAATTAAACATTTAAATATTCTTATTTAATCTTTAACTCTATTTTGAAATAAAATAAAAATATAAACTACTAATATAATAAAAAAGTAACTGCAAATATATTTACATCACACCCTACTATAAATCTCCATTCAACCGCATATACACTACAAATCATATATATTATCTTCTATATAACCACTAATATATAAAGTAAACTGGATTCAAATAAATTCAAAACATATAAAATAATTACTTAAAATCATAAAAAAATCTTCAATATATTTGATTTAAGAGAATTTTAATATTTTAAATAACTTATAATAAAATATTTGTATAAAAAACTTTCAAGATAACATTTTAATAAAAAAGATAAAAGGTATATATAATAACAAACTATAAAGATAACATTTAAAAAAAAAAAAAGATAAAAGATATATAGAATAAACAATCAAACTTCCTTTATTTGATTTAAGATAAAAAATTTTAAATAAATTACTCAAAATCATAAAAAAAATCTTCAATATATTTGATTTAAGCGAATTTTAATATTTTAAATAACTTATAATAATAAAATATCTGTACCTATAAAAATTCTGAAGAGAACATTTTAATAAAAAGATAAAAGATATATAAAATAAACAACCAAATTTCCTCACCTCTTCATTTTATAAAGACAATGGGTTAGCTTGTGGAGAATACTGAGAAGAGAAAAGATCATAAAGTTGTTTTTTCCTGTGCAGTAAGAGAGGATCAGTGAAGTTCTTATTAGAAAACGTAATCATGAGCCGATTACCACCATTCCCAGAAATGCCAAGTAAGTTTCAAAAGTAGGATTTTATATATTCATGTATCTGTGAATTTTAGTAATATCATAATTCAAGATTTGATATTTTTATTGGTATATTCAGGATACTGCTACAGCATAACAACCATAGGGAGTCATCAACGTTTTTCCTACTACGCATCCATGTTGGGTGCCACTGAGACCACTACTCTGAGGCCTGCAGCTATTTTTCGATTCACCATTTTTGTTTCTTCTGAATATGATCGAATTTCAGAACTAAATACTCCTTCTACTCTTATACCGGCCGAAACCTTCTTCCGAGAGGGTTCAAATTTCTTGCAGACACTGTTATCACCACTCTCATCGCACAGACTCTTCGGCACTCACATTTTTGAAACAATAGTGAACGCGGTTGCTCATGAAGTTCGACAAATCTTTCGCGTCGATGAGGCTGCTCCTTCTTCTTTGGAATCTGAACCCCCCGAAGTTCCTGTGTGGGTTGTGGTCGGTGTTAATGATAACACCTTGTTTGAGTCGACAAACCTGGTTCCAGCATCCCAAGAAGCCATTGACACGTTGTTGAAGAAATCTAGGGTTGTGCAGGGTGAGAGTTGTTGTTGCATATGCTTGGATGAATTCGATGTCAATGCTGAGTGCTACACACTCCCATGCCAACACTTCTTTCATCATAAATGTATTCTGCGCTGGCTACAAACCGATCACACCTGCCCCATGTGCCGCCACCCTCTGCTAACCCTAAAAGACTAGACTAGCCACAAAAGTTTCATCATCAGGTTTGTTTTTGTTTAGTATCTATAATTATAACTACGTACAAAGATATTTTCTTTTTTTCCACATTTTATAATTTCAATTTTATTTATTCATCAATCAACTATTAAAGTCCGCAATATTCTTGGTTGTTTTATTGAATGTGTATTTGATTAAATTTTGGCAGAAAAACTCAAGATCTAATCAAAGTTTTTTCGTTTTTATCAACGATCATTTATGGCAATCAGTTGTTAATAATTATGATTATTTGAATTCGTTATATAATAACTTCTTTTTTAATATTTTTATTATATATACCGGGGTGTAAACACACACGTTATAAACATTTTTTAAATATACATATTATTAAATTAATATATAAAATAAAATTATATTTATTAAAAATAAAATAAAATATATCAAAAAGATGAGAGAATAACTTTTGATAAATAAAAAAAAAGAAAAAAAAGATAAAAAAATAACTCTTGATAAATAAGAAAAAAGAAAAAAAAATGAGAAAATAACTCATGATAAATAAGAAAAAAAAGAAGAAACATAAACGATTTCATAAAAAGTTAAAGTTAATGAAAATAACAAACAATTTTCAAAAATTTTATAAATAATTATATTTTAGAAGATAAAATTAAAATTTTAAAATATCGACACAAAAGATAAAATCTTCTTTATATATATATATATATATATATATATAGATGACTTTTTAATATGAGATTCAATCGTTGACTTATATATAGAATTCACCATCATATACGTGATGGACAAAACCAGTCACCACTGTACTCTTATATGCTTTTCCATAAAGATCTCATTTAGCTGTTAATATCTCTTCTGTTTCTTTTTCTTTCTTTCTCAACAGAGCTCTTCGAGCTTTATTTGTTTTATGAATAAAATGCACGATTTCATTTTATTTTTTCAAAATAAGAAAGAAAAAATGAATAAGTTACTCCACAAACATAAACTAACTTGTTGAAACTTTTTGCACTTAAGTTATCTAAATTCTTATTTTAAATGTGCAAAAAATAATTTTAATTTCATTTGTTTCTTATTTTTCTCTCTTCTAAAAATACTTGTGAAAAAACTTAGCATGAACACAGAAGGATACTTCTCATTCCTTTGGCATTGCAAATTAAAAAATCATACAAAGACATGATACAGTTATCTAGTGATACTTTTAATAACATTTAATGGTAAAAAAGGACTACGTGGTTGCACCTTGAGCCAAATAAGAGGCAGAACATACGAGAGTTCTCCCACCCTGTTGTGATATATATGTATACTACCCTTGATGTCAGCCTCCAAACACCTGAATGGAACAGTTGCTGTTGTAACCATGTTTCCCCTTCTTCTTTAATTTACAGATACAAAACCTGCTTGGTCAGTAAGAATGAGTAAATAAACATTTTCCTAGAACTGGATGGTAGACGCAGACAATCTAACGCCAGCAAAAATAATTCTCCAGCACTCCATTTACACCTTAAGAAAATGTGAATCTTGAGAAAAGTGATAGGCCAGATCCTGAAGTATCACTTGCAGGAGTTGGTGGAACTTCTGTTGAGGTGCGATATGCCTGTTGACACTTCTGAATCTGCACCCATCATTAGATGCAGAAAATTGTTTCATTTTCAGTAACTAAAACGACAAAACTTTCGATTTAAAAAAAAAAAAATACTTATATTCTGTTAGCCATTAAAAGAAATTGCTGTAACATAAAAAAATTAATAAAAATAACTTTTGACTTCTCTAAGAGAGGTCATTTTGGATTATATCGAAAATTTATAAGTTTAATATATGGATCAGCCTTTGTTTCAGTGGAGCATGTTCAATCTTATCGTAAAAAGAATTTGGAAATTATTTCAGAGCGATTTCCAATGAGAAAACCCTTAATTTTAATTTTTGATATGTAATAACACTGTACAGACTACACCTCTTTACTTGGCGCAAGTTCATTCCCAGTACCCATGAAGACTTATCCTAAGATGTAAAGTAGAAGATGACAAAATTACCTCTTCTGGACTAAACTGAAGCAGCATTCCAATAACCGGAAGCAATACCTCAACTTCACCTGGTAAAATAAAATAGTCACATTAATAGCTTCTCAATCTAGTTAATAAATATAAAGGAGATAAAAGAAGGATCACTTTAATTTTTTTTTCAAAATTAATACCAGTCTCAAGCAGCTTTAAGATGACATTCTTTAAATATGTCATATCTACACCTTCCCTTTTCTTTGATCTTTCCATGTCGCGAAGCTCAGTCTTTAACATTGCCTCCTACAGTTAGAATATATAGAAATTCATAAGTCTAGATCTTTATAAACAAAAACAACAAAAGTGTTATCCTACTTGGAGGGGTCGACTGCATGGATCATTCAACACCATTCGACTGGGTTTCCATAAAGGTATAATTAAAATAAAATAGTTCTAACGAATGCTCATTTATCTGTTTATTTTTCAAGTCACAAACTTAAAAATAACAGTATTTGTTTGTTCTAATATTAGACCATAATCCTTAAGAAATCTGAAAACAAAACCTATGAGTTAGTCTAAGATACTCTAAATTATTCTTATGACATAAGCAAGATATTAAATTATATTTTTTTGTAGAAAAGGATACCCTCTTACTTTAACTATAATTTTTTGCCTAGTATTTGATCCAACAATTAATATCAAAGCTAAGATCATAAATTAAATTCTAAGTGGACAATTATTAGGGGGGCACTATTACATTTTACATCAAGTGTCCCGTGATGAAGACAAAGTTGACCAAGTCACAATCAAAGAGTTCACTTCCTAACAACAGAGTTGTTAAGGGAAAGATTTTTGCAGAATACATGAATTGTCCTACTGCAAAGACTAGGTAAGCTAAGTCACGATTGAATCGTAGTGTTTGGATTGTTACACTTTTCAATATAAAAATTGCACCATGACTATTAGATATAATATTTAGCCTAGTAGTAAGCATTCAATTTAACAGAGACAAGGTCCGCACTGCGAAAAGTAAGGCAAAACAGTGAGTGGATGCATCGTTACATACGGCAAATAGTGACAACGCACATGGAAATTATTTTGGAGTAATTGAATGAGCATATGAGCACATGGAAATTATTTTGTTGCTGATCTTGTGGTCAGCAACCTGAACTGGTGATGGCCAGTGGAAGAGCTGGAAAAGCAGCAGAAGGTGATCAGAAATGTGTGACAGACAACAAAAAAGTTCAGCATGATATAAGCAAAACAGGGCCATAAATGATGGCAGTTTTGGCGATACAATACTGGCAGTGACAAAATGGGAGGTTCCGAAATGAGGCCTGATAGGAAATATCACTAATTTGAAGAATCATGAAATAAAGGCCTCAGAATTTTAGGAAACTCAACAGTGGAGTAGTGATAAAATAACTCATGGAGGATGCTATTGCTCTAATACCATGTAAAAATTAACAGATTTAAGGTACAAGGGGAGGAAAAAGATAGGGACAATACCAAGGAATGTTTTTGATTTCTATTTCCAAAATCTGTTATAATTTTTAAAAACTAAAAATATGACAACTTGTTTGGTGTTTTGCTTTTGAAAAAACAGGGACACAACGTATGATGCCACTTCAAAAATTTACAGGCAATAATGTTTACAGGCAATAATACAGGAAGGATGTATGATGCACTTCAAAAAGCCAATCCAGTCTATGAGTCGTACATTTTAAATTGGGTTTATTTTTAAGTTTCATGGATTATAAAAAATTTGTGTTGACACAGTATTGGATCTGACCTTGCTGAGAATTTGCTCAGAGACTGCATGGATAATGAGAAAACAGAGGAAGAGGAAGATAAGAAAACATATCCCAGATGTTCTGTTTTTTTAGTTTTTAAAACACCTGTTTTGGAAACAAGTTTGAAAACTTAATAGACTTAATGAGAAAAATGTGTTGAGAAGAATACAATTGTTTTAGAAATAATTTATAAAACCACAAAGTGATAGGAGAATCAAAAGGCCATACATATTCTGAGATTGGTATTGACTTGATATGATGCTGTAACGTATTACAATATGGTACAAAAACAAAATGTATGTACCAACCCTTACATACAGTAATATTATATTATAATCCTAACTAAACAAGGAAATAAATTATGAGATAATAAGCAAATACAGAAACCAAGCTTAGGCAATAATAAGTAAATATGGAAACTATACTGACATAACCTAAGATGCTCTAAATCATCCTTAACAAATAATCAAGATATTATAAGACATTTTTCTTATGTTATAGCAAACAATTGCAAACAGCAAAACTTTCTATGAAAGGCTACAAGTTTTTCAGTGCTAAAGTGCCTAGGATTGTTGGATCAGTTGCAGAAAACTGAATTCCGTAAATGAACAATTCAGTCTCTCCCACTTATCAACCTTACGTTTTTTATTATAAAACAGTGATACCTTAACTTGCTTAACGTATCTATATTCAATACCAGAAATAGTGAATACTTCGATACATATATGTGAAGTATCAAGTGTCCATGCCTTTAAAAGAAGTTACGTAAAGCAAATACAATTACATAGGAGATACATAAGCATGTTTAATATAGAAGTATATCTCTCGACGAACCAAAAAGGGTAATTGTTTTTGTGAATGATTACAAGACAGTAATGAGGTTGATATCATTCCCATTTTTAAGACATAAAAAAGTGATATATGATGACAGTGATTTATAACTGTAATTTTGATTTTAGTAATGTCCAAGAAGTATATTCTTAATATGAATTTGTAGAATTGGAATTATATATTTATCTCTTTACGGATACACACATGCATATGTATAGACGTGTACCATACATGTATTGTGTCATACATATTTTTAGAATAATTGTATAGGCATATGTGATACGCATAACACACTCATCCATAGTAAAGCATGTCATTAGCAGCATCACTTGCTTGCCCTTTAGCACACTCTAAAAGGTAAACTTTTCCTTTTTCAAGTCTCTAGGGAATATATGATGTAAAATCAAAAATAGAACTTCAGTTTTAAATAAACCTAGAAAACTAGTCCAGCAATTAAAGAACAATCACTGACCTCTTAAGAGACATTTATGAAATATTTTCATATGGAAATACATTTACAAAACTTTGGCACATATAAATACCTGTTGGTTGTGGAGACGATTCTCACGTTCAAGCTCTTCAATTTCTTCCTAAAACACCAACATTAGATTATATAGTTACAAATGAAAGAGAGATGACCAGATGGGTGATGAGATAGATGTTCTAAAAATGTCAAGACATACTTGAAGAGCTAAAATATGACGCTGTGACTGTGCTAACTCCTCCTCTCTTTGCGCTTGTTGTCTAGCCAAAACCTGTAATTATGACAGAATATTTATTGAAAAACGGATGAAATGATAGAATCTAAAAAAAAATGGAAAACATGCAATAGAGTCTGAAAGAAATAGTATTGTATATTTTGAATAAAAAAACCTCTCAACTTCCAGAACATCCCCCCCTCCAAAAAAACTAACAGAGAGATGGTGAGATCACTAAAACAGTTGTTTTCTCTCTCAAATCTGACCAACCTGCTATGCACTACTTCCAAAATAGGGAAAAAAACAACAAAACATTACAGATAAATGATTTAAACTGAAAAGTTTGAATGAAAAGAGCTATACCAGAATTTGCTGTTCTGCAGCAGAGGGGCTTAAATTTGTTGAATCGAATTTATTTGAGGCTGTACATAACAGTTGAAGAAAGAAATGTCACTACCATTCCTAAATGTTTGATTTGTGAAAGAATTTAACAACAGTGTGATAAAATATCCGTAACATTGAAGAGATGCTTAAAAGAAACTTTGCAAGTGGAAAGACTTTGGCCATAAAAAAATAATTTAATACCTGTTGTGTAAGAATCATTTTGATCGACCTGACATCATTTGACAGCATTGTGAAAGCAGTAAAGTGAAAATACCAGACCATGTAAATGAGTACAGGATCAATCTATTAAATCTCATGATATTGAAAAAGCTGATAAAGAAACATACTAGTGGTCTTGATTGAAGAGACTGGCGAAGATTTTTATTTTCATCTAAAAGTCTGGATATTTCATAATCTTTCTCCTCAATCATTCTATCAGCAAGATCATGAAATGAAGTATGCTCTTCCTAAAAGTAATAGATTCAATTAGCACAACAGACAGGAATTGGGGAGTCCAAGCACAGGTTTAATGATATGCAGATTACCTTCAGTTTTTTAAATCGTTGTTTGAGCTCTTCCAATTCCTTTTGCTTATCTTTTGTGGCAGTTGCTTCATTTTCAGCCTTGATTGCCTCACATTTGACTGCAAAGTTTGATCTCAGTTAACATCTTATACAAAATCATACAGACAGGAGAATCAAAGAAGGTATAAGCAACTATTTAACAAAGTAGCAGAGTGCACTACTTCTCCATGTTTCTTCTACATTTTGAAGACTTAGTCCCCATTCCTCTTTCTCTTTTAGTTGCTGAGCATTAACTGAGTCAAGCTTTATTTCTAAGCTCCTTATCTGTTGCTTGACATTTTCAAGGGTTGAATCTCTGAAAATCATAAAATGAGAGGTTGTGACTGCTCCATACTCAACAGCAAGAAGGGAATTACTATAGTGTATCCAACTTTTTACCCAAACCATAAGCACAAATCAATGAAATATGCAAGTTTTTCACAAAATCAGTTGCTTGTGAGTCATCATTTCCTTCCAACTATATGCTCGTAATTATCTAGTATTCAAAATCAGGCGAACAAACCATAAAGATTTGTCAATATATATGACACCTTTCTGCAAGTTCTTTCTCATGATTAGCCATAGCAGATTGAAGATCTTGAAGAACTTTATCCCTTTCTTCTGTTATTGATAATACTTCATTTTCAACTTCCTGAAGAAAATTAAGAATGTAATTGGTGATTAATTTACACATGTTACTTAAACAATGTCTTCTACAAAAGACTGATAAAATGTACTTTCAGAGTTTCCTCTAGGGCTCTGAGTTGTTCCGAGTCTTTAGCAGCAGCCAGTTCAGCATCTTTCTTTTGAAGAAGTGCATGTGCACGAACTTTGTATGAAGAAAATTCCTTTTCTAGAGAGCGGATCTGCAGAGACACAAAAACCCACGTCAAACATCAGACATGTAGTTTTGTAAATGATTTGTCTTGTCTCTGTATGTCTGCTGCCAAGGGACTAATCAGCAGCCATTCAAGGGATAACACTATCTTGTCAATTATAGGCTGCATTAAAGTAATAACTATCTTGCCATCTTATTAGTGTCGATTCTATGACAAAGCATTCAACAAAAAACTCAAATTGCACCAATTTACTATTACTCAACAATGCCAGATACAACTTAGAAACAGGATTGTCTCCTAGAACAAGGATTCTATATGACAACAAATTATTACATAACATACTTTCTAATTTACGTAAGAAAATATGCTAAAGCTCAAGCTATAGATCAACATTGATTTTATTTGTTTAATTTACTCCAGTTTATTACTAATGGAAGTTTAAGTAGAACCTCTTCTTTGGCAGCCAACAATTCCACATCTCTCATATTGAGGATCCTTCTTTGTGCGGATACCTCTGATTCTAGCTGACCTGACAATTGTCAAAAGCATAAATAAGCATATTAAAATGAATGAGAAATCTTTTAGAAATAGAAGGATAAAAATGTACTTTTTATTTTGGCTACTTCAACTTCTGCATGTATGCAGTTGCTCTCTGCAATGTCGAGTTTTGCTTTGAGTGCTCGCGAAGCAGTCTCCCAGCTTTCCCTTTCTTTGTCCTGAACACACCACAAATAAAGATTAAAGCAGCCAAAATACAAAAACAGTTAAGCATTAAGTTTGGAAACAAAAAGAACTCCAAATTTCAAAACATTCCTATTTCTCTTCAAACACTCCTCCTATATGCCTATGCAAAAACGAATTCCAGTAAAAGGCACCCCATATGGTTAAAACCACAATGTTCTTCCACTTGTGAAGGGAAAGAACATTTATGACAATTAAATTAACATATGTAAAAATTGAAGATCATTCTCAGAAAGATAAATCATAGAGGAATTTAATTAAGTGATTAAACATCTAAACTAAGTGTTTCAGTTAACTAACTTCTAAGAAGTCAATGCACTATGGTCAACTTCATTCCTGATCGTACAAGCATAATTTTAGGGGAAAGCTCAACCCAAATAATTAGTTAAGGAAATCATTTATCGATTTCAACAAATGTACCTAGAAATAAATGCATCGTTTAAATTTGCATAAAAATTATGTGATCAATAAATTACAATTCTAGATGCTTCCATGTCTGAGACACAAAAATTGATGAGTAGAAAAAGTGACAAAATGCTCCTACATAGTTATTTAGTCAGTTCCTCAGAGGATGCAAGTTGTCTATAGTGACATACACAATAGTTAATGAGACATTACACACAATGATGTAACTTCACATGTTTTATTTTCTATTAATTTTACAATTGAATTTATGCGTTATTGAACTGATTTTGTATGTTGCTTAAATGTAAATATTAAAAAAAGGCCAGATATATGCAAATATCATAACAAACACTCTTGTTTAAGGAAAACGGAGAAAAATAAGAGAAATCAACACAAAGTGGAACACTAATTTACTCATTCAGAAGTCAGGAGGATCATACATGCTCCTCTTTTAGGTGAGAAAGCTCCCCTTTCACACTTTCCACCACTGCTCTGAGTCGTGCTGCTTCCCCGGTTGATGCTGCTTCCATCTCTGCAATTCTGGATTCTTTTTCTGCAACTAGAACCTGGAGGCATTAGTGAATGGAGCAAGGTCAGGTCATCAGCTAGAAACTTCTGGCATGTTTAGGAGCACACTTACTTCTATATGAACCGAGTGGCACCACTTACTTAATCAATGCAGAAAATAAATTTTATTCGTCTATTACGACTCTTTTAATTGTCTATAAAACTAGCCCATAACTTAATATTCCTAAGATAATTTAACTTGTTAAATATGTAAGACACTATCTGCTACAAATGCACACAATTTTATATGTATTGTTGAATTTAAATTTAAGTTAAATATTCAAGAAAAGAATACATGCTAGAGAATAACAAAATTGTATGAAATGCCCAAGAATAAGAAACCTATCAGCTGATGCAGCTCATCCTCAAATGTGTCCAATTCAGATTAATTCAAGGCCTAGTAATAGCTCAAAGGAAAGCTTGAACCTAAACAAAATTAGATTGGTTGGTGGTTTCTGATCCCAAAACTCACCTATAACCTTGAGCCCTAGCAGGCATTTATTTAAAAGAAGCTGCTAAGTAAAATAGCCAACCATAAACAGCTATATATAAATAAATCATCAAAATTTGGAAATCAACAATCCTTCAACCAGCTCATGGAACACAATTTTCAACTCAGAAAAAGCGTCTTTTTTCCCCATCTTGAAACACATCAAGTATGGAACAAGCTCATGATCATCGAACTAACCTGGAGTGAAGAAATAGACTCAGCTGCCTTACTTCTGTCAGACAATGCATCATTAAGTTGAGCCTCCAAACTCTCTATATTCTGCACAAGTAAACATTGAGTTGAAGCCAAAGCACAACTAGATCTAAATATAAAGAACATATTATAGAATTTAACCTTTTATTCAGTAAAAGAAGAATTTTGGCGAGGGGTAAAAGAATGTATAAGGATATGGTGTCCTCCTAAAAGATAAAGTATGAAAACAGTCAGCCAAAAATGCTAGAACACATGTACCTTTTGGTGCTTAGCAGAGAGCTCAACTAGTGCAGCTTGCCTTTTTTCTTCAGCAGCCTGAAGCAACCCTCTCATATCCTCCAACATCTGAGTTATTAATTTTATTCAGCGAACATAGTTATATGTAACCACTTTTAAATGATGTGGTACCAAATGAACATACACAAAAGTTTCATGACAGTTATTACTGCAGACAATAATGGCAAAAATAGGACTCAGTCCAGAACACTGCTCAAAGTAACGGGGTAGACACATGATCCAATGAAAAGGCAAATATGAATATATTTTGGCCTAAATGTAATTTTGTACTTGAGAAACGATTTGGGTATCAAATTCAGTTTGCTAAGTTTGAACAAGTCAAATGCAAATCATTTTGTTTACAACCATAAATAGATAATGCAGTTAAGTTACATACACAAACATCCACATGAGACAGTTGTAATAATCAGACATCATCAAGAAAGAGCACGAATAAATGTACAGGAGATCTTATATAGAATTGTGTTTATATATATACATATCAAGATCCAAAAGAAATAAACCACTTCAAGAATGAAAATGAAAAAAAGAGTGTACCTGTTCCTTTTCTGCAAGTGATTGTTGCAATACTTCAAGAGCACTCTCTTTAGGTTGCAATGAACGCTTTAAATCTTCAATGGTATCTCGAAGACTGTGCAACATACATTTTTACATCAATAATTACAAATGGGTGTAAGAGTGAGTATATACATAGGGTCTGATTGGAAAAGTTTCTCTATAAGGATTTCTGAGAGAAAAATACGAAGAAAAAAAAAATTATTTTCTCTGTAAGTTAAAATCAGTTATGCACAAACTAATTTGTAGAAGCTCTCTTATATAACTTCTCCAAATTTTTATTTTAACTTGTGCATAAACTAATTTTAACTAATGGAAAAGTCAATTTTATTTTTCCTTTATATTTTTCTCTCTGGGAAATTCTTATGTAGAAACTCAACCAAACAGGTCCATAGTCTATAGTGGAGTCTAGTCACATACATTAGTTATGACATATTATAGTATATTTATAACAAACATTCTTAGGAAATCACTAATCAATAAGGAACAATGAACCCAACACATGACAAAAAACACTACCTCCCATGCATGTGTGCCTTTCTTTGCAAGTCATAATTAAAATTTAAAATGAAAAGAAGTAAAACCAGCAATGCATGAATAAAAAATGGGTTGAAGTGAAAGCTGGTAGAAGTTATCGCGATTAGAGCACTGCAGCACAAATAACCTTTAAATGAGGCATGGATGAACTTTTACAAGCACCACTTCATATCAGTCTTACATAGAAAGATAATTGAGAAAATAACTTCTCATGAAACACAACTAAAGATGTGCAAGTTTCCAACAAATGGATGTACTCACTAATCATCATGGTCAAAAGCAAATTGGTTTCCTTACTTGTTGTTTGCACTTCTTAGTTGTTGTCTATCACCATCCATGGCTTTCAATGCCTCATTTGCTTGCTTCCTAGTACGCTCTAATTCTTGTTGCATTGCTAACTGTTGGGATGATGCTCGCTCTGCAATTTCATTCACCTCAGAGAAACGGGCCTCAATATCATCTTTTTCCTGTGAATGAAATTTCAAAAGTAAGACTAAACACATAAATTAATTCATTGACGTGGTTGTTTCAATGGATTTTGCTGAAGCACTAAACAAGAACTTCCTGACTTATTGTGCTTACATAAGAATTCCAGGGTCCAGAGTTCATCATTAAAAGACAGCCAATGTACTCTCTTTACAAAATTTCTATCATAAGACAGTAATACCATTTACACAGACTATTAATTAGGCTACACTGCACAAATTTTAGAGGGAGGGATGAGGGAACTTAAGTATGGCCACCAGATCAGCAGTTTGTGAAAAAAGATTGTATAAGTAGTACCGCTTATAGAAAATATACACAATATCAGCATAAAAAAATTAAAAGGAAGAAAATAGTAGAATCACCTTTTGAATTTCTCAGAAAATATACACAATATCAGCATAAAAAAATTAAAAGGAAGAAAATAATGTAGAATCACCTTTTGAATTTCTTGAATACGCTGTTTTGCTCGCTTGTGAAGCCTATTGAACTTGGAGTCAAGTTCAGAATACTTCTCATCGCGCTCTTTTATTTCTTGGTCCAACTTTGTTTGAGCTACACAAGAAAAGATAATGCAATGCATTCATTCCTTCTACGGAAAATAAAGCCGTTTAGAGCAATGTTAATTCTCTTTAGCCTGTATGATATCAGGAGCCACTACACATGTTGTTTATATTTATATCATTCTTAAACTGCAAGAGGAAAAGTAATTCAATCTGTAGGTGAAGGAATTGGTCTTAGAGGCAAAACTGGCTTCCAGAGCAAGTAATAATACAAACAGTAATATTTAATTTAAGTCAAGTTTGTTCATTTATAATTGATTAATCACTCCCACTGTTTAACACAAATATAACATACCTTCTACAAGGTTTTCAGAGAGCTCTTGGGCCTTTGCTTCTGCCTCTGAGTATGCCAATTGAAGATGCTTCAAAGCCTCCTCTGATGCAATTCTTGTTTGCTTTTCTTCCAGAAATTCTTTATTTAACAATAGTATTTTTTCCTTTAGTTCTTTCACAATGTCAGAATCCCCATCTTCTAAGCCACCAACTCCTTTCTGTATACTAGAATCACTATGTACACTGTTTACAATTTTTAATCCCGCAAAATGGGACTTTAAGTAGTCATTCTGAAACCTGAGGTCCATAACCATTTCTAGAAGCTGATCGTCAGTATCAGCAGGACCTTGATTAACATCAGACAATCCATTTTCCAATACAATATTTCCATTGCTTCCATCTCCGTAATGATGATCCTCATCAGGAAAATGCTCCTCAGGTCTAACAGAATCTTCCGCGTGAGTGTCCATCATTCCACCAGTATCCCCTTCACCCGATGCAATCAACCTCTTGCAGCACAAGTCTTACCAGCATAAGCTGCAATTGGACAGTCAATAACCATTATGAACCTACTGTGTTACGAAATACAGACACAAACTTACGCCCCCGCATTGATTCATAATCACTTAAAGATTTGCATATTAAAGAGCATAACATCCACATGCACGTATTATTTAAAAATTCAATCACAAATCCCAAAGGCAAATGGAGCATTAAAATATTTCAATTACTTCCACTTGAACATTGAAATGCTCCACACATGAAAACCCGTAAAATTGAATCAATCACGATTTTTTACCATAAGAAATAAGCAGGTTACCAAATCAGCTAGAGATAACGTAAAACAGAGCTAATTCTGGTGGCATTTGATTCTCCTCCTAATATATTGTGTGATGCGTTCAACGGAATTGGAATTCAATGAGAAACAAGTAACGTCATTGAATTAGAACAAATATCCAAGAGTGAAGGTTCCACAATTGAATGTACCTGAGTGTAGGGAACTTGTGTGACAGAATGAATGATAGACAGAATTTGGCAAATAAACGACGTTGAATCGATTTGAACGCGAGAAGCGCCGGTGGAGGTGAGATCGCCGGTGG
Source organism: Vigna unguiculata (assembly GCF_037176805.1). Classification (NCBI taxonomy): domain Eukaryota; kingdom Viridiplantae; phylum Streptophyta; class Magnoliopsida; order Fabales; family Fabaceae; genus Vigna; species Vigna unguiculata. Next base: position 30,384,188 of record NC_140793.1, read on the forward strand.
CAGAACGGATCTCACGCCGGCGTGCAAGCGAGGGAGAGCAGAAAACGTTGCCGTTTCAGAATGCCCTGACACTGATTATTACAAACTTGGGAAGAGGATTTGGATCCAGAATAATGATGTAATATTTTTATTCGACGAGGGTATTTGAGTAATCTTGCTCATATTGATTTTCGGCTTTTAGAATTTTAAAATTTAGATTAAAATGTATTTGTCACACTTTCATATTTGTAATTAAATAAATATTTAATAAAAAAAATTACACTAACTACTCAAAAGCATTTACAAGGAAAGACTAGGACAAAAGAAAAGGTTAATAATGGGAGGGAGTATAATTTCAATACTATGAGTTTATTTTTTTAAAATGTGCTGAATTGAAAAAAATATAAAATGAAAAATACACAAAAAATAGAATAATTATAATACTTTATTTGTGTTTGCGCTTATTTTTTTAGTTAAAAGAACTAGATTTTATCCTTGTATTACAGTGAATAAATATTCTTCATGACTAAAAATTATAATAAATACTACTTTTAAATATCTAAATTACATTATAATTAAAACATGTATGACAAAAAATATCAAATCATTATAGTTATAATAAATAATTTATATTTTTATTTTTAATAAGTGATGTTTTCTTAAAAAATATTAAAAATGATAAATTAAAAAAATTTACATTAAATTATTCGTATAACGTTGGTTATACTAAACAAATCATATGCATGTTAAAGGAATATTTGGATTTTGATGAAATATATATATATATATATATATATATATATATATATATATATATATATATATATATATTGATATTAAGTTGCATATTGCTAAATCATTCTATTGATATGAAAAATATATTCAGGGCATAGTTACATCACTTATTAAATTATTTATTTGGTGTTAAAAAACAAGAAGATATATTATATGTGAAATTCTCCTACGCCATAATATTTTGTTGGCGTTGAATGTGTGAGAGTGAAGAAATGCAAGATGTGAGAAATAAATAATTTTATAACTTACATACAGGTTTAATAGTATATATTTCTGTTTTGTGTTCATTTTTGTCTCACTAATTCCAATTTTTTTAGTTTAGCTCTATTTAAAAAAAAGAAAAAAGAAATGAAAGTGTAGTATATTTTTATCAAATTCATAATGAAGTGTTACGAAAATAATATCGTATTTGTTGTTTTATTACATGTCACTCTTGTCAATGATGCCAAATTATTTAGATAATGAAATGCCATTTGTTATTCGTACATATTACTGTTAATTTAATAGAAGAATATACTAACTCAAATTTCAAAAGAATGACCAGATAAAAAAAAAAAACATTCAAAATATTAAATGAATTTGAGAAGAATATCATAATAGTGAAACAAAACAATTATTAAATTTGTTATATATGACATAATGAAGGGTTCTTTTATATTTGTTGTCACATTAAAATCGTTCTAAGTGATCTCAATTTAAAATTTTAGGTGTTTAGTTGAATACTACATTGAATTGGCAGATTCCATGTCTATTACAAATGATGAGTTACAGAATATATTCTTGGGCATTGAATTTTTGTGACAAATCAAACTTATGTCCGATTTGTGAGATTATTTAATATTTATCTTAACTTATAATTGTCACGGTAATGTGAAACGTAAAAACATATAAAAAAACCATTGAATTTGTGATCACTGTACTTGAAGAACAACTAATTTATTTTTAGCAAACTGGTATAATTTACTTTTAAAATTACTAAAAATATACATAATACATTTTTTTTAACTGTTTGTAGAAGTCATTTTTGTTTCAATGGCTTGAATAAACATCCATAATATTTTCAAGTCATAATGTATAATCTATAATATCTATAATAATATATAATGAATATGTTTTCGCTCAGTGCCCATAAATTATTTTCTATTTTATCTTTAATAATAGTTTAAAATTATAACACAAATCCATGATAATATAGAATTCGCAACGCATAAAACTGAAAAAAAAAAGCATAATTTAGAATGTTTCATTCTATATAATATTTTTTTATAATAACATAATTTTAATACAATTTAAAATAAACAATATATTTAATTATATTATTTTCATATAATAAAAAACACCATAGAAAACAAAAAATAACAATACATATATTTTTATTTATAAAAGTTAACAAAGAATAAGGATACATTTCTATAGTAATGAATAATTTTGCTATAAGCTTATTTTAATAGTCTTTTCTTAAAATTAATTTTAGTTAAAATTAAATGAGTAACTCATAATCATTGCCAAATTATATAATACATGAAAATTGATTTTTTTTTTCTTGAGTGCAGGGAAAAAATACAAATAAAACATCTTCTACATTAACAAAGAGTTTGATTTTTAACTGCATGGAAAAATCTAATTAACTATATATTTGAAGAGCTAAATAGTAGATGGAACAGAACAAAAGAAGTGAAGTTAAAAGGCAGAAACTTAGATTAAATACTGCTTTGTCTATAGATATTTGTTATACTGGTGCAACAACTACGGCACTCAGCATCACAAACTGACATTATGAAAAGTAAAAAGTACTATTGATACACGAATTTCACGTTATCATTTTGAACCTGATCCTGATTCTAATATTATTTTTTATAATATAATCCCTCCTTTGAAGGTAATCAATGTCAAATGAGATCTACGCTGCTGAACCTCTCAATTGTTCACTTCATTTCTATCTGGATTTTGAGCTCCTGGAACAGTTTATGATATTCAGATTTTAGATAGAAAAAGGGGGGAACTGAAAAAGCTTGGTAAACAACATAAACGATGTAACAAGTACGCCAACAAGTGGAATTTGAATCATTCAAATTTTTTAGTCTAGTGGAGTTTTGTTCTCATATTCAAACAGGATTATAAGACAAGAAAGCTAACCATTGGGCTTTTCATCTCTGAAGTTAGTAGCTACTTGTGTGAAAAAATCTTTAGTAGCATCTGCAGAATCACAAATTATGCCAAATAAGGATCACTTGACATGCACATTGAAATATTGTGATGGCAATAACAATTTTGATACAAAAATCGGCTAGATCATAAGAAACAAGTTAAAAGGGCAGTAGAAACCAAAGCAGAATATTCAACAAGAGTTATGTATGGTTCGGCATTTAGAGCTCCAGATCCACGTTTTGGACGTAAAAAATTAAAAACTATTCAAAGTGATTTTAGTTTGGATTTGGATCATGAATCCACATTTGACTCGATTCAACGTGAAACCAAACATACACTAAAATAAGGACAAAGGGGTTCTTTATTGGTAAATGTAATATGAATGAAAAAGTTGTTTCAAATATATTTTCAATCTATAAGCATAATAAGCCAACAACTTTAGGCCCACTAATTATAATGGAAATGGTCCTAGTAGAGTGATAGATTAAATCACATGACGAAAGAGATGGAAGACTTTGAGCCGAAGCCTCTTATCTTTAACGAGAGAGAAAGAGAGAGAGAGAGAGAGAAGTAATAATCAAGGGTGAGTCCTGCTCCAAGTGTTTCTTACCATGCTTCATGGTTAAAGATGGATCATGGTCCTCTAGACCACTAATAACTTTAGCTGGTATTCCTGCCGCAATGCTACAAAATAAAGCAAATGAATCTCTTAGATGTTCCCCATTCAGTATATCATATTTCTATTATTAAAGCTACTAGATGTAACAGGCTTAGACGCATCCCATTGTGTTTTCCTATTTATAAATACATAACTCTATGTGTTCCATGCACATTAGGGATTCAAACTACGCCTCTTTCTTTCTTATCTCCACAAAAACAATAAAAGAAACATCTTTCGTTACATAAAAGAATCCAGGTAGAAGCTGCAAGTACTAAGCACTGTGTGAAAGATAGATTCATTGGTACCTGTGGGGAGGAACATTTTTTAACACGAGAGAACCTGCGGCTATCATCGCACCTTCACCAATCTTTATATTCCCAAGTATGGTTGCACTAGCTCCAATTAGTGCCCCTTCACCTACTTTGGGATGACGATCACCAATTTCCTTTCCTGTGCCTCCTAACGTTACACCCTGTCAAAATGAGATATATCATACAAAGATCATAATAAATAGACGTGTAAAAAAACTATGGTTTAAAAAAAAAGTCTTATTTTAAAATAATAATAAATATTATAAATCAATTTTAAAACTTCCCTCTTCTTAGAAAAGTAGAATAAGATTAACTTTTCAGAATCTGTTTTAAGGATAGTTGTATTCTATCAGTGGAGGGTTGAACAGGGAACATAAAAAAAGCTGTTAACTATTTATTGCCAGTCTCTTTTATAGAAAATATGAAGCTGTTAAGAACATGTATATTAAAATAACTCATAACCTTTTCCTCTTATGCAAGAATCAATATGTTAAAATGACATCATTTAGGAAATAGTAGAAAAACTAATTAATTTGGGATGATTAAAATTTGTATAATAGCTACCAAAACATAATCATAAAAGAAATTAATGAAGAATCACAACTCACATGCATCAATGAAACTCTGTTTCCAACAATAGCAGTTTCACCAATAACCACACCTGTCCCATGATCTAATAAAATTCCCTCCCCAATTTTCGCAGCTATGTAAAAAAACAATAGAAACACAAAGTTCAATAATAATATTCAAAACCAAAGGGCTTTCAATATCTTCAATAGAGAAGCAAACATCCTTCAAGACAAGAATCAAATTATTATCTTGTAAAAAATGAAAAGTAAACAAATCAACTATGTAAGTGCCACAAGATTTAAAGATTGAACCCTCATGGATACATTCTGCTTTCATAATCTCTTTTTCCTTATTCAGAAAATAAGTTGGCCAGCATAACATTAATCTATCTGCTACATTACATTTTTTCTTCTAATAGAAATTTATAACTGTTAATTAATTGCTTTCCTGACATTTCCTGAAGCAAAATTATGCATACAAACATAAAGAAAGCAAACTTCTTTCGTAATTGTCATACATTATATGCATGCAAAAACTAAACAAGTATACCTGGATGAATGTCCACTCCAAAAACCTGTGGTAAAAGACAAGGGAATGGATGATCAGCAAATGAAACATCCTTGTATTTATGAGATTCAATATTGTTAACCAACTAGAAAACTACCTCACTAACGCGGCTTTGCAAAGCCAGGGCCAATACTTTGCGTCCCTGGTGCCACAAAGCATGGGCTACTCGATGTACTTGCAGAGCATGATAACCCTGGGGGCATAGCACAGCATTTAACGTCAAAAAGAGTTCTATAAATGTCATAGCAGTATTTTTTAACTTAAAAAGCGATTCTGAAGTTAGTCAAACTTTAATATCACGCTTAATTATATAAATAGTGCATTACGACAGCAGCAATGGATCAGGACTGGAAACTGGAAGAGAACAGAGACTTGCCTTCATGTACAAAAGTGCGGAGCAATAGGACAAACATGCAGGGTCCCGATCTTTAAATGCCTGTTCAGAAAACGGCCGCAGCATAAAATTCAAATAGCTCCAGCACACACCATCCAAAACACTTTAAACAACATGCGTTTATCAAAGACTTAATTTCATTTTTATTTTGGATTTAGTTAACCAATGTCTAAAAGAAACTTAAAATAAATAAATAAAATTATGGGAGAACTAATCTATTAAAAATTCATTAGGAAGTTAATATTTATGCTTTCCAATTAAAAAAAAAACAAAACAAAACACTTTTAATTTCTTAATCAGTATCTGGCATTGAGTAGCGTTGATCTTTAATTTTTAGTCAGTCTGATAGTAATGATGTGTGATTTAGATTTCTAATTTTAATAGTGGTAATTGAATCTTTCAAGATGGTCAAGTCCCTCTATCTAAATTATATCCAATATTTAATGAAGTTAGCAGCAGCACACTGAGCATACCATGAAGGTGAGGAGGTACGTAAGTACAGTGCACTAGGTAAAAAACATATAACATTTGAACGAACAACAGTGACCAAAACTTTACATAACCACAACATAACATGAATTGAAAAACAAGATTGTCCAATGTCATGTCATGCTCAGTATTCTGATAGCTTTGTTAAAAATGGTATAAAACAAGTTCAATTGATTTAATAAGGGAGACTAAAAATGTAAGTAATAAAGGTAAGAGAGAGAGAGAGAGACCTGAACATCAAGGCGAATGGATCGTTGGATAGGTTTGTCATGCAGAATGACATTGCAGAAAATATCCATGAGCTGAGTGGCCAAGAGAGTGGCGTTTTGGAGACGGTTGGCGACGACAAAGGCCAATGCTTGTTCGAAGCAATCATGCGCCAAAATACTAGCGTACAAGAAGCTACTCAAAATCGGCTCCTTCTCCGCCTGCACGTCCATACACGGCGCTTACACAATTTCACAAACACAATAAATGCAATTGAAACAAAAAATGAAAGAGTGAGTTAATTGAATTCACCTCGAGCTTGGCCTCCTCTCTGACAGCGTGCCAAATGGGGTCGGGTCCGTCCAATTCGGGTTCGGGCGTGGGGTCGCGGGCGCCCATGGCGTAGACGGGGAAGAGACGGTAGGCGGAGGAGAGAGAGGGGACGTAAATGCGGTTTGAGTCGGCGTCGTCGTGGAGACGGCGGTGGTGAGCGGAGAGAGGGCATCGTTGGAGCATGTCTTGGGTGGTGAGCCAAGCGCGGTGGTGGTGGCGGCTCAGACAAGCCATGGCTAGGGTTGAAATAGGAGAAAAAGAAAGAGAGATAGATAAACCGTCGTGTCCTCGTGTTCTGCTTTAGATTGTGGCGTTTGCGCTGCGTTTGCACCTCTACCCGCCCTAACTGTTCTTACATACAGAAAAGGTGATGCTTCGGAAATTAAATTTAATTATTGTGATCGTTAATTATTTATTTAGTAACATACTAAGATTTCCATGGTCCTCAAAACAATATTATAATAATAATAATAATGATGATGTTGGAAACAGTATAGTGAGTGTGTGTGATGATGAAAAAGGAGAGGTGGTGATGAAAAAAAAATTGAAGCAACTACCGAACAAAATGTGGCACTGTGAATGGCTGAGGATGTTCAACATGCGCAGACAGACAACTTTCCAAATCCCACCCATGAATGAAAAAGGTAAGGTTGCCTCATGCTCTGTCCCTACCCTTTTCAGTCTCATTCTTTTCCACAAAGAATAAAGTACTACAGTATTATTTTTTTGTATGAATAGTGTTAAACTATACTGTATTATTCTTTTACTATTAATGTTTCCATAGCTATTGGTAGTACCTTACTTATGATCGTTCGGATATTCTTTGCATGTGATATTTGTATATTTTTTTAATATTTATGGGTATCTGTAAAATTTTGTAAAAAACAATAATATTTAATAATACATTTTAATCATAAAATTAAATTAAAATATAATGTATAATATTTATAAATAAAAAATATAAATAATTTATTTAAGGTTAAATTATTCATTTGGTTTCAATTTTTGTATGTAAATTTGAATTTGGTCCCTAAATTTTAAAAAATGTTAACTAGGTCCCTAATTTTGATAATTTGTTTCAATGAAGCCCTTCCGTTAAGATGGCAGAAACGAAATGTTAGACGGGACTGAACAGTAAAGTGGCACATTTGTGGTACACATTAAATGCCAATCATTAAGATGTGAAGAAAAGATTGTATTGATGTGAGTGAAAATTGAACGAGTAAAAATAGAACAAAAAAATCGACGGTAGGATTTGGAATGAGAAGAAAAGAGCCAACGGGCTGGGGAACGACTAGAAACAGATGAAATTCGAAGTGGTTGGCCGGGGAAGGCAATTTCAGAGTGAATGAATATCGTTGAGGAGTCTCATACACACTTTAGGATGGTGCTTGGACTCGGAACCATTTAGCGTGTGAGGGGGATTAAGCACAAACATGGTGGCTACTGCGTCCGCGAAGTCAAATCCCATTTAGCTGAATGTCGAACCACTCCTTCCTCCGATTTCGCCCACGAACGCACACCCTAAAATAATCTCCAATTTGAAGCCCTAGTTTGAAAAACCCTAAAATAATCCCCAATTTGAAGCTTAAAACACACGCCCTTTCTGTTTTATTACATCTTAATTACAACATTAAATAACATCCAGCGTTTTTTCCAAATTAATTATTTATTACAGCATTTCAAAATTTCATGTGTACCACATCTAATGTGCCACTTCACTGTTCAGTTTCGTCTAAGATCTCCACGTCACTGTGCTCTTAAGTTGTTTCTATCATTTGAACGGGAGGGGTTTCATTGAAACAAATTATCAAAATTAGGGACCTAGTTAACACTTTTTAAAATTAAGGGACCAAATTCAAATTTACATACGAAAATTGGGACCAAATGAATAATTTAACCTTTATTTAAATAGTATTGAATGACAATTTATAAATATAGATTTTTTAAAACAAATCAATAAAAAATAATTCATTTAAAATCAATGTGTGATAATGTTTTAATTATTATTTTTATTTAAATTAAAGTATAACGGGTATAGGTAGGGATGTCAAAAAAATCCATACCCGCGGGTATCCGTGGATAAAACCCGCAACGGGTAAGAAACGAATATTAAAAATGGATACCCGCTATCCGTGGGTACGGATATTTTTGATACCCGCATGTTAACGGCGCGGGTATGGGTATCATAGTATCCATACCCGTGAATACCCATACCCGGTAAACTTTAATTTAGAAAAATACCCTTATATACATATATATATATATATATATATATATATATATATATATATATTAGTAAAAAACATTATGAGTCTTCATTCAATAATGGTGGTCAGATTCTTACCCATAATCGAGTAAATTACTTTCAGATACTGTGGAGGCATTGATGTGTCTCCAAGATTGATTATGGACCAACATGGAAGGTAATGAAATTAACACTTTTACTTAGATATTTTAATTAATTAAGTGATTGTTAGAAATTTGTAATGAACTTCTTATGTTTTCAGGCTCTTCTAGATTAAAATTGGACAACATGAAACTTTATAAAATGTTGCAAGAGGTGTACATTGATGAAGTTAGTAATTTCTTTAATATTTTATTCAAAAATAAACTACAATATAAATTGGTCGTGATTTTTTATTTGTTTGTTTTTCAAGAATCAATAGGAGAAAAGAGACTTCTTGATCAAAGCACTAATTATGGTTAAATATTTATTTTTTTAAATATTTTTGTAAATATCCGCGGGTGGATACCCGCGGATATGAAAAAATAGACGGGTACCCACATAACGGATACCTGACGGATATGGGTACGGGTACGGGGTAAATATTTATTCAGCGGGTAAGGTACGGGGGAGCTACTACCCGTACTCTACCCACCCCGTTGACATCCCTAGGTATAGGTACTATGATATCTGTACTTGCTCCGTTAACATGCGGATATAAAAAATATACGTATCCGTTATTCGTGGGTATTCATTTTTAATATCATTTTCTACCCGTTGCAGGTTTTATCCACATATATCCGCGGGTACGGATTTTTTTTACATCCCTTATTACTTAATTAACCATATAATCATCATCACTAGCAAAATATTAATCTCTAACCTATTTGAAATAATGTGAATTTTTTATATTTGAATTAAATTCATGTTTGCTTAATATTATATCATTCCCGTAATATGTGAGAACCGTAATATGTGAGAAGACTCATCACTTATTACCTCTAATTTTGGCTAAGATGATTAGAAAACACAACAAATGAAAATTAACATGGCATTAATAAAATTGATAGTGAGAGTGCCAATGAATATATGAAAAGAAAGTAAAATATAAAACACATGATTGAGTTGATGGTGGAGAAACCCATGATGCCAAAAAACGAGAAAGAAACCAACGTGAGTTGAACTTTAAGCTCGGCAAAAACAGAGAATGATTGAGCACAGAATAAAATATTATATGATATGACAAAGCAATTATTAAGAAATGAAGTTGTGTTGTCCTCTAGCTGGGTCAAGTAGTGGAAGAGGCACCGTCAATTTTCCACAACTCTATAACTTTTCTGTGATGCAAATGTTGATGAAGTGGATCCTTTTTATTGTTTATGTCACAGTAAAAGCTGAACATGAATTGCTTCTGTTGTATGTGGTCTTGTAAACGTCTAGACACATTTTCTCCCACTCAGCTCACGGTCCCGCCTCTGCAACGGACTCATTACTACCATAAATATTAATCATAATTTAAATAACTAAATTAATCTATATAACGCCATTACTTAATTTAGCTCCTGGTATCGTACCTAATATATAATTAGGAGTTTAAAAGAAATCCGTGCTGCATATTTCTACGTAAAATTCATAATAAATACTAAATACATATTATATATATATATATATATATATATATAATAAATGAGCGTTTAATTTAATTATCCTGGTGATAGAATGGAATGAATACAAATATCACTAGTGCAGGAAGGGTTCTTGACAGCGGTTATTTTTGTCATTTTGTCCCGGTTCTAGAATCAAGGTATATTAGGACGAGGCCAAAAAGATTAGCTTTTTGCCTCGGGTCTCAACCGAAGCAGAAACTTCATATTCTGCCTCGGTTCTGCTAAGAACAGAGGCCATATGTGCCTTTATGCCTTTTCAACATCCCATCTTCTCCACCAGAAACCCTAGGCAGCCACCATGGTTCCACCACAACTCCGTCAACCACCGCCACATCTGAAACTCAGAACCACAAATCTGCAGCCACTACAATCTTCTCCTTCATCATAAGAACAATTTGTGAATCGTGCCACCACCATGGAACCCCATGTTCTTCATACATGAAAATGTGAACATCACATTTGCATAAATGCAAACAAAAATCAACCATCTGCAGCAAATCACAAACCCTAAATCGCGTCTCCTCCCCCAAATCGCAAAACCACCTTTGTCGCAACGACAAGTTTCTTCACACTACCGCCACCTACACGTCTCACCACCATCAACGACAAATCTTCATCCACGCACCTGCAACACAACAAAATGATTCCCACTTCGCAAGCCTCAAATCGCACTTCGCTAAGCCAGAACACAAATGAGCCAAACGTCAAGTAGTCATGAGTGGTCGGAGCGCAACAGTAGCAGTGGAGGTGGGTGGTTGAGAGAGTAAACGTGCACGCAAGGAAGAAGAAAAAAAAAGTGATTCGCGATTTTTGAACCCTAACGAACCTTTTGGCCTCGGTTCAATTTTTAACCGAGGCAAAAAATAGTTTTTGGCAATGGTTCAATTCCACCCGAGGCAGAAAATAATTTTTGGAAAATAGGCTTTGAGTCTTCAAAATCGAGGCATATCAGATCTTTTAGCACCGGTTTTCTAATAAACCGAGACATAAAAGTTAGAAAAAATTGCAAAAGTGTCACTGCGCCATTCTATGCTTCGGTTAAGGGATAACCGAAGCCTATAACGCGAGTTAAAAAGCCAAAACTACACTAGTGTATGATGATATTTTACTGTTGATATTTGTTAATTAAAATAAAATTATTAGTAAAAAAATAGTAATTATGGAAGAATTATTTAAAGTTTAAATTTATACGTGACCGATATAAGAACGCAAATAATTAAAAACTATTTGAATCTTAATCCAACAATATTTCAAAAAATTAATGATAAATACATAAGATTAAAGAAATAAAATAATTTACTTTTTTATATTGTACAAATTTTAATAAAATCAGAAAATGATGGTCCACTTTCAATTACATATAGGTTCGTAAATAATATATATATATATATATATAATACTTTTATAATAATATATTAAAGTTAATAATAACTCATTTTATTTTAAAAATTACATTAATACTATTTTATCACTAAAATAAATTATAATATTCCAATTTTATCAATTAAAATAATCTTTAATATATTAAATCAATCACATCATTCAAAAAAAAATCTAATTTTTTATCAATTTCTCTTAATTCAAACAATCTCACTTTAACTTCCTTTTTCCTTCAAATTCATTCTTCAATTCAAACACAGTCTTAAGGTAGAAAACATATTTCAAAATGGAAAATAAAAATATAAATACTTAGGAAAAAGTTGTATACACATAACACATGCTTAGTCCAAAACTAAATTCAATATGATCAAAGTTAGGTCAAACTTAAGTCATGTTAACTCAAGCTAACACAATCTCAAGATGATCAAGCGAGCCTAGGTAAAGTCGCGACAAATGAAGTCCAAGTCAAACCAAGATAGATCAAATTCAAGTCAGGACAAATACAAGTTAGGACAAAATGAGACAAACTCAGTTTAGGTCAGACAAAGTCTATTTAGAGCAAGTTAAATCAAGCAAATCTGACTCGTATTAGGCCAAGTTGGGTTAGATTCATGTTTACCAAATTGATTCGAACCTATGTCGAGTTGAGCCATACAAAGAGCATGTATATTTAAGTCGGTCCAAGTGACAAGAGACAAGTTTTAGTTAGGCACAAGTAGGTCATTCAGATTAAACTTATACCAGTTTGTTTAGGTCATGCCCAAATTGATAATGTCTACATCATGTTGAGTTCAATAAAGTTCATGTTGGATGAAGTCGAATTGGGATCCATTCAGACAAAGTCAAATCTAGCCCATGTGAACCTAGTAAAGCATGGTCCACAAAGGGTTAAGTCAAACCCACACAAGGTTGTGTTGAGTCAAACACACTTCATACCAAGTTGAGTAAAACCCTCTAAAGCCCAATTGAATTGGGTCCATGTCAAGTCAAGTAGAGTTAGAACCACATTGAATTCATTCACGATAGGCCCTCAATATACCGAATCAAGTTGAACCCCTTTGCATCGATTCATTTTGAGCCTACCTCGGGTTGAGTTGAGTTAGGCCTACTTCAGGTCAAGTTGATTTAGGTTCACTTTAGGCTCAATTGAGTCAAAACCACCTAAGTCAAGTTGAGATAGACATATATCGAGCCAAGGTAAGTATGATATGTGTCAGGCTGGGTCAAATTGTGTTATACCTAGTTTAGATAAAGATGTGACAAACCCACACCGGGTTAAGTAGGGTCTGACCCATATTGGGTTGAGTCTAGTTTGCCCACCTTGAGCCGAGTTGAGTCTAAACCATATTGGCTAGAGTTGCGTTTGCCCCACCTTAATTTGAATCGAGTCAAGCCCACTTGGATTGAAGTCAAGTTGAACCCATGTTAAATTAACTATAGTTGTGTTCATGTTAGGTCGAGTAGAGTTGGGCCACGTTAAATGCAGTCAAGTCATGCTAATGTCGGATCCAGTCCAATTATGCCTAATATAGTTTTGGTTTAGTTGAAACTTTTGGTAAAATCCAATTGAACCCATCTTTGGCTGAGTGGAGTTGAACCCAATTGAGTCGTGTTAGGTTGATTTAGTGAGGTTGATGTCAAACTAAGTCCTGTTGAACCCAGGCCAAGTTGATGCTAGATCAAGTTCAAATCATGCCACATTAATTAAAGTTGAGGCAAAATTGACCAATGTTGAACCCGTGTTAGACAACATGGGATCGGGTTAAAATCAAGTTAGGTTGGTTGGTCGAATTGAACAAGTTAAGCTGGGTTATAATCTTTCCATCAAAGCTGCAAATAGTAAAATTAAGTAAGATGCGATTTATAATTAATGTAGAATAATTGGGGATAAATTTCTAATATAAAGTATTTAAAAGAACTCATACAATTATGAACACTGTTTAAGAATTAATTGAACTTTTTACAGTAGGTAAAAATCACTTTGATCTTAATCCCCTTTAAGTGGGACTGTTGGGGGCTCAGACTTTTTCGGTCCACTTATTTGATGGGCCAATGCAAGAAAACTTATTTTGCTTTTACTTCATGCACCCTCATAATTTCTTGGTGCATCTTCTTAAATTTTCAAAATAACCATTTCACCTTGTGTGAAAGTGACTTAAAGAATACGTGTTCTGAAAACTTTCCAAAACAAACTTTTTATAATTTTTTAAATAAGATTTTTAGAACAAATTTCCAAAACACCATTTTTAAAATATAATTTTCAAAATGTATTAAATGCATTTTGGAATAGAATTTTCAGAATAGAATTTCCAAAATGTATATAATGTGTTTACCCAACGAGTTTTCCTTAACACTTTGACATGTGTTTAGAAGAAGGTTTTCGGGACATGTATATATTTCGAAACAAGTTTTTTTCGCATTTTTTCTGTTATTCTTTTTCCACAGTGTTCTTCTTTACAGCGAAGGTGATGAAAGTGGTGGTGGTAATAATAGTAACAAGGGTGGTAATAGTAACAATGAATAAGGTGCAGCGGTGGAGGGAGTTTGAGTCTCTTCCTACGATAATGGGGTTGCACGAAGCAATAACTAACTTATTTTAGATATAGTTTAAGATTGATCCATGGAATATGTCATTTCTCAAAGGCCCAAGTACAAAAATTATTAAAAATAATAAAAAGAAGATAATAGTCCCTACATATTAATAAATTGACATTATTGCACATTTATTATTATATTAACGTTTTGTGGTATGTTGACTATGGATTTACCCAATCCTCTTGCTTGGACCAATTGCTTTAAATATAATAAAAATATTAAATTCACGGAAATTTTAGAATTATAAGAAGGATCCAACTTTTTTATTTTAGAGAGATTACCTAAACTTTGCAAAATGAATAGAAAAGATAAACTAAAATTCATCTTTATTTTTTTGAATTTTCAATTATAATATTTAGTGTTAATTTCCTTTTCTAATTTTATAAAATACGAAACACCTTTAAAAGTTGTATGTTTTCACCGGTAACATAAAAAGAAAGTAAAAAGAAACAAACATCACGACACGAGACAATAAACTTTGGAGTGATTAAGGAAATAAAGTGATGATGCCAACGTACTACGCATGCAAATACATTTTTCAACTAAAAGCACCGTGCTTCATCTGCTTTTTTTATATTGTAAAAAAACATTTTTTAATTTTTTTTATACAAATGTTTTTTTACCTTCTTATTTTTTATTATGTAATTTTCACAAATTATTAAGAGATTCCTCAATTACTTTTCTCTACTTATTTATTTTTTAAAATGTCGTTTTTTAGTTAGTAGTAATAAAAGTAAAGTGTTATAATTTTTCATTTTTATACATTTATTTATGTCTAAAATCACAAATTTTACTTATACATTATATTATTTTAATTTATTTTCATCGAAGAAATGAAACAAATAAATTAAACCTAAAAAAATAAATAAATTGACTACAATTTCCCTCCTTTATTCCTTCGTTTTCGCGCAGCGCTTTTTTACCTTTCCATGGCTATTCGAATCACATAGTCACGTCACACCACCCCAAATCGCACCCAATACTCCTAAACCCTAGCACGCCACCGTAGATGGCGACGACACGATCCGCGCCACTCCTCAAACATCTCTTGGCCCGCCTGAATCCGGCCCGATCCGTCACATACATGCCTCGGCCCGGCGACGGCACCCCGCGGGCGGTGACGCTGATCCCAGGAGACGGAATCGGTCCGCTGGTGACCGGAGCTGTGGAACAGGTTATGGACGCGATGCACGCGCCGGTGTACTTCGAGAAGTATGAGGTGTATGGCGACATGAAGGCGGTGCCGGCGGAGGTTCTGGAATCGGTGAGGAAGAACAAGGTGTGTTTGAAGGGAGGGCTGGCGACGCCTATGGGCGGTGGTGTGAGCTCGCTTAACGTGCAGCTGAGGAAGGAGCTTGATCTCTACGCATCGCTCGTTAACTGCTTCAACCTCCCTGGCCTTCCCACGCGCCACGAGAACGTTGACATCGTCGTCATCAGAGAAAACACCGAGGGCGAGTACTCCGGCCTCGAACACGAGGTTGTTCCCGGCGTCGTCGAAAGCCTCAAGGTACTCGCGTTTGAGCACCTTCGTTGCGTTTTGTTTCTCTGTGTTCTAACAAAACAAAGGCTGAATAATTAGCTTTTATCTCAATTCATTGAATTTGAGATAATGGAAAAATGGGAGTGAGCTTTTACTTATTGATTAATTAAATTATAAGCTGTTGTCTGTTGTTTGCCGCGTTGAATTGCGAGAATTAGCAGAGTTTCAATTCATGAATGGCTTAACCAAGCCGTAGGTGATTTGTGATTCGTGAGTGTTGATAAGTGAAAACGTTAGTGCATTGCTTGCCATTGTAATTGGAGATTCGTTTTGGCATACTGTGTACTTTTTTTGGTTGAATTGTTTCCATTTGGTTGAGTGGAATTGAAAGAACTGATAAAGGGAGATCGCAGTTTGTTACAGATTCTTGATGCTTTGGTTGTGGTTTGTGGATGGTAGAGTATTCAATATACGCGGAGACGTGAGGAATTTATTTGACTTGATCTGGGACTTATTTTGACTTGCTATAGACCTGGGGTTTGAAATTTTTGTACCAAGAAATTAATTAGGAATTCTTGGGGTTGTTTGAAAAGATTTCAGGTGCCAAGTTGTTTAGCTCTGATCACCTCAGAAACAGCAAAGAGAATGCTGCTTGGGAATTAACATAGTATAATTAACTTTTTTTTTTAAGAAATAGGTCACCTTAGATAATAAATCTGTTCTGCATCCAATGGCGTATGTTATATCATGGATTAATATCCACGGCAATTGTTAGTGATTTGTTGAATGCCTCGAAAAGTGCTAACAAAGAGGAGATCATTAGGTCTGTAATTGAATTAGTGGAGAATGGTACTAATTTTATGTATTTGTTTCATTTCAGTCCTTTGTATGAGTTGTGTACATGCTGCCCCTCTGTTAACATTTTCTTCAAGTTCTTAGCCTGAATATTTTTGTTAATTTGTGGATGTGATCCAGATATTTCTTGATTTCTTATGGGATTATTATTGTTATAGACAATTCATTTTCTCTTATATTCTCTCTCAAGATTTTTTTTAATGTTAATATTTCAATGTATATTTCATGAAGTTAGCACCTTGGTATCATGAACTGTTAGTTTTTTTATGTTTGTGCCTCATACTATTATTTTGCTAGGTAATAACAAAGTTCTGTTCAGAGCGCATTGCTAAATATGCTTTCGAGTATGCTTACCTAAATAATAGAAAGAAGGTGACTGCTGTGCACAAAGCAAACATTATGAAGCTTGCTGATGGCTTATTCTTGGAATCTTGTCGAGAGGTTGCCACAAGGTATCCTGGTATCAAGTACAATGAAATCATTGTAGACAACTGCTGCATGCAGCTTGTTTCAAAGCCTGAGCAGTTTGATGTCATGGTAAGCAAATTTATTATTTAATCCTGATTCTCAATTATTTACCAGCTTTGATTAATTCATGGTGCAATTACGAGTGATCAACGCTTGTTTGCTTTCAGTATTTTTTTTAACTTGTTAAAGCGCATAAAAAACAATAGAAAGAGGGAAAGGAACACTATTTTGTTATGTTGCCTTTGGAATAGTGATAACATCCTAAATGTAACGTTCACCGTTTCCTCATTTAATCTAATTTTACGAGAGGATTAGTATGCATATTCAATAGTTTGCTTTTCCTTTGGGGAAGCATTTTATAATGCACTTAATACCGAAGAAGGGTTTTGAAGTTCACGAGTGCTGTTTTTCCACATGCTAGGTAACCCCCAATCTTTATGGGAATCTTGTCGCAAATACAGCGGCAGGTATTGCTGGAGGCACCGGAGTCATGCCGGGAGGTATGGTTCTTAGTTTCCAGAATATTATATGTTGTAGCTCTAGAATTCAAATTTTATGATGTTGCTATTTTCCTATTTTCTTATTAAATAACTCCTTGTCATTGTGGTTGTGAGATGCGCCTATGACTAATGTTCAGAATTATCTAGTCTAGGTTCAGAGTTCACGAACTGTGTCAGAAGATTATTGCGGGAAAAACATGTGATGAAAGAATGTGTCTTTTATGTTATAAATTGTATATTCACTGGAAAGAAAAAATATTAGAGGTCATAAAGTTCAAACTGGCACTTTATTTGCTTACCACAACATTCGGTTGCAGCAATAGGGGCGACTGCTGCCATTGTGATTGGGGAGTAATGGAGTGTTGTCAAATGGTAGTGACAACTAATAGAAGCAGAGTCAGTGAATGGAGATGATCAGGGATGTGATAGATAGGGCTAGTGCAGCTGTTTGGGAGGGGACCTAAATTAGAGATCTGTGCTCAATGAAAAGAAAATTAACCCGAACCAAATTAAAAAATGGTTGTAGATAGCCACACTAGACAAGTTGGAGTAATGTAGTTACCAATGATAGTAAGTAACAGTAGTGAAGTCAGTGGATGGAGACTGTGATTTGTGAGGGCAGTGGTGGTGGCAATGACGCTGAAAGATGGGGAAGATTTAACAAAAATAGCAGATAGAGTTCCCTCTCCCTTGCCTTCTCTATTGAGTAAAATTCATACTCAACTCAACCTACTTATGTTAAGATCGAAATCGAATATCTCAAGAAATGATTGGCATGGGTTTTGCAGGTAATGTCGGGGCTGATCACGCTGTGTTCGAACAAGGTGCTTCAGCAGGAAATGTTGGTAATGAGAAAGTAGTAGAACAACAGAAAGCCAACCCAGTGGCACTCCTTCTTTCGTCGGCCATGATGCTTCGACATCTTCAGTTTCCTGCATTTGCTGACCGATTGGAAACTGCCGTTAAAAAGGTGATTTTGGAGGGTAAATATCGGACGAAGGACCTTGGAGGCACAAGCACCACACAAGAGGTAGTTGATGCAGTGATAAATGCTTTAGATTGATTCATTTCTTCGCTCATCTTCCGAATCAATCAAGCCAGCCTCCTATATTTTTGGCTAACTAATTTTAGCAAACATTTATTTGGCACCCCTTAAACTCGGAAGTTGCCAAATTTTTGGTCTTGAATAATGATAATTACTCAACACAGAAAACGATATGATAAGAATTTAATTATAGAATGTGATAACTGATGTCTATTCGCATTCCTTTTCAAACATTGATTTTATGTATGCTCTTATTTCAAAGATGTCTAAAATGAGTCATTACTCAAGTTGAATAATATTTTTGTCACTTTTTGGTGATAAAAAAATGCTTATTTGTTATTATTAAAATGTTGTTTTTATTTACAGTAAATTGCTTGCAAACCTAGTTTTTAGGTCCGGGTAGTTTGCCAATGTTTTAAAATTTCATACAGTTCTAATCTTTTACGTGTGTGATACACAAGTCTACCCGATGGAAAATACTGGTAATTTTTATCGTACAATATGCAGTTTACTAATAGCAACATGAACTCCGGGTTATTGTTATTATTATTATTATTATTATTATTATTATTATTATTATTATTATTATTATTATTAATGTTAGTATGTGGTTTAGCAAGTAAATTCTCAAAATTTTGGGCACACAAATATTAAAAGAATATATATATAGCACTTAATATTACAAATAAAAAAATTATCGTAAATGTTTATAAGGTTAAATGGATTTTAAGTGCATTTTTTAAAATATTTGGACTAATATACTTGAGATTGATTTCAAAACATTATGTATCTACAAAAAAAATATGCTTCATGCTAATACTAAGTTAAACTGAAATATATTAACAAAAACAAACGATGAATAAAAATATCAAATGAAATGAACATCTCAAAATTTCATTAAAATTTATAAGAGTTCGAAATTATTTTATGCCGATATTTTTGTATATAAAAAGGGAAATATTTTTTAATATATATTAAATTAAATATGTTTTTTGACTAAATTTTAAGTGAAATTTAAATTTGATTCTGTTCGAAATTTTTATACATTTTTATCTTTAAATTTAAAAAAATAACTTGATATATTATTTTTAAGACTGTTAATGTTTTTTTGTATTAAATGACTTTTTAAATTGATATTTGAGTTAAGATGTTTTAAACTATATAAGTAACTCAAACGTTAATTTTAAATGCTGCTGCTTTACACGTCAATCAAATTTGACATAATTGAGTTAAAAAAATTATTTACTTTTAAAATTTGATAATCAAATTGTATCAAAGTTTTAAATATAAAATATTTCAAATTTGTATTAGAGTTAAAAAGTTAAAACCATTTTAATATAAATATATATATATATATATATATATATATATATATATATATATATATATATTCTAAATATTCTATTTATCCATATTTGTATGCATAAATTTATTATGAACAAACGACTTATTAAATGTCTATTTCGTGAATGTATATTTTGTACATTTTTCAACAAAGCCCCGTAACTAATAAATTTTCGATTTTATTATAGTATTCTAACTATTATTTTGTTTGACTTTTTTTTTTCAAAAATAACCATAAACAAATTTTCTGAAGGACAATATTTAAACATTTTAGATGTGGCTTGCTATTTGAAGGTATAGGGTGTCTCCGCGTGGGTTTGGATTGGATTGAGGAAAATAAAATATTAAAGAATTAATTTTCATTCGATTTATTTTTTTCAAAATTAGAATCAAACCAACTCAATGATGAACATGTTTGTTAATTTTTTATCAATTGGATTCAGTAATATATAAATATAAAAATACTATTTAAAGGAAAGGACAAGTAAATAATTTTATCCAAAAATCCGCGCATAATTCTATAAAAGAAGGTTTTAAGCGTAATTGATTAACATAAATCAAGTAATAACAAAAGAAAAAAATATAAACAAATGTACACTTTTTAAAATTTCATATATGATAAATAATAATAAGGAAAATATATTATTATTATTATTATTATTATTATTATACTTCAGATTAAATTTGATTGATTAGGATATAATTACACTAAAAATGTCACTTAATTTATTTAATTTAATTTAGATTATCGAATTGATATAAAAGAATAAACATTTCAGTATACAGTCTTCTTATCTTACTTTTTTTTTTTAATTTTACTTTTATGAATTGTATTAAAACATTCCCCTATTTCATGAATAATTGAGTTCAACCGATCAAGATTAAAGGCATTTGAGGTTGGTATATATAACTACCGGTTTTGTTTAAGTTATTTATTTGTTTATGATCCAATTAAATATATTTTTAGTTTCTTAATTTTAGTGTAAATATGGAATTCATTATTTTTTTTAAAGTTTAAAAAATGAATTAATTTAATTTTTTTATGTGTTAAACAATATTTTATATTGATATTTGAGTTAGAACATATAAATAATTTAAATGTCAGTCTAAAATGTTGTTATGTCAAATAAAATTAATGTAATTGGGTTATTAGGATTATATTTATTTATTTTTAAAGTTTGAGGATCAAACCGTATTAAAGTTTAAGATAAAGACGGATTTCAATTTCACATCAAAGTTTATGGATGAAAAACATATTTAGTCCTTTCTAATTTAACTTTTAATATATCAATTTATTTTATACAATTTTTTTCTATTTAGTATTTAAAATTTTATTTTTTAATTCATTTTTTTTTGTATGCTACAATTGAAATGTTTGTTTAAGGATTGAGTTTTTAGTTTCTGGAAATGCTGAAATAAGTTATATTGTTATCAAATTGGTTGGTTGATATTGTCCGAGGATGTTTTGGGACAAATTATACTTATTATAATGTTTAAGTAAAAATAGTTTCGGTGTACCAATGTGAAAATCTAATATGTATATGTATTATTGAACTCTAAATTCATTTATGGTGCTAGGTGGGACCTCAAAATTGTTGGATGCTAGAAGAAAATTTGGATTCCAGAGAGCTCCGACAATCTAGGCTGTTGGGCACCAGTTGATTTTCTTTGGGCGCTATTTGGAATTAAATCACAGATAACTTCAATGGTTAGGATTAGGGATGTCATCGGGGCGGGTAGAGTACGGGTAGTAGTTCTTCCGTATCCTACTCGCTGAAAAAATATTTGTCCCGTACTCGTATCCATATCCGTCGGGTATCCGTTATGCGGGTACCCGTCTATTTTTTTCATATCCGCGGGTATCCACGAGTATCCGCAGGTATTTACAAAAATATTTTAAAAAATAAATATTTAACCATAATTAGTGCTTAGATCAACCAGTCTCTTTTCTCCGATTGATTCTTGAAAAACAAACAAATAAAAAATCACTAACAATTTATATTGTAGTTTATTTTTGAATAAAATATTAAAGAAATTACTAACTTCATCAATGTCCACCTCTTGCAACATTGTATAAAGTTTCATGTTGTCCAATTTTAATCTAGAAAAGTCTTAAAACATAAGAAGTTCAGTAAAAATTTCTAACAATCACTTAATTAAAATATCTAAGTAAAAGTGTTAATTTCATTACCTTCCATGTTGGTTCATAACCAGTCTTAGAGACACATCAATACCTCCACAGTATATGGAAGTAATTTACTCATTTATGGGATAAGAATCTGACCACCATTATTGGATGAAGACTCATAATGTTGTTTACTAATATATATATATATATATATATATATATATATATATATATATATATATATATATATAAGGTAAAGTTTAGCGGGTACGGGTATCCACGGGTACGGATACTATGATACCCGTACCCGCCCCGTTAACATGCGGGTATCAAAAATACCCATACCCGCGGGTAGCGGGTATCCATTTTTAATATTCATTTCCTATCCGTTGTGGGTTTTATCCGCGGATACCCGCGGGTACGGAATTTTTTGACATCCCTAATTAGGACGTTGGGCGCCAAGTAGCTACCATTGGAAGCTTGCTGGAAACACTAAGCATTAAACCCTTATTGTTGAGTGTGAACTAAAACTCAAGTTCCAAGGAACTTCTGTGTTGATTGCATTGGGCAGAAAAGAGTCCACATTGAGCACTAGTAGCTAAATTTCATGAATCAATATATATTAAATTTATATTTATATGTGATGGTAAATTATTTTGATATTAAGAAATGTAATGCATGAATTTTGTGGATGATGAGAGTGTAGAGACTTCAAGGGAGGAAGTCCAATTATGAGTTTGAGTTTATGGTGTATTGAACTGTGATTTGATGGATTATCTTGATCCTTGCAGTATTCAATTCACATAGAGAAAGATATTTAATTGTGAAAGTCGAAGGAGATTTCTACAAATTAGTGCTTCAATATGAAATAAAATTGAATTGTGTAGGTGTAAGAAATTTATAGTCTCATACTTGAGAAGGACATTGGTCTTAGTTTATTGATCAATGAGAACGTACTTATTAAGGTTGTGAGATAGTATGATAAGTGTAAAATCTTTCAGTCTACTTAATGCATGTGTATTCCGAAAGTAGAGTTAAATGTTTAAGTCTTGTGAATCATGGAATTGTAGTTATATTTTTGTGATAAGGGCCTGCTTTGTGTAAACTTTTGATTTTTTTATTGAATTTATTGGATTTTAGAATTAATGGGATTTTTTTTATTAAAATATGATAGATTATAACTTATATGGATTGTAATAATTGCATTAATTTGCTTAATTTTTTTACTATGGTCGTATGTTATTTACTCCATTGTCATATTTTAAAAAAGGTATAAACATA
Organism: Vigna unguiculata; assembly: GCF_037176805.1. NCBI lineage: Eukaryota > Viridiplantae > Streptophyta > Magnoliopsida > Fabales > Fabaceae > Vigna > Vigna unguiculata. The sequence goes on from NC_140793.1 coordinate 30,407,615, forward strand.
TTAGTATCACATTACATTGTGGTTCTATTCAAATAAATTTCTTAATAAAACAATTAAAGAAGAAAATGAACATCTTGCTTCAATAAATAATTTTGATAATGATGACTTAGGAAGAAATGTGGAAGACTTAATGACATTCATGGGAAAATGTTGAAGACTTAAAGCTTAAAAAATATTTGGATTCAAGAAATATATTGAAGACTTTTAAGAGTTTAGTTGTTGTATTGTGATTTGTGTATCTTATTTAAAATAATTAAATTAGTAGATCAAGAGTAAGAAGAAGACATAATCCAAGTAGCATAACATCAAAAGAGTTTTATTTTTTGCAAAACTCACTAGAATAATCCATTATTCGTAGTAATAATCTATTATCTCAATGAAAAATGATTTTTGAGAAAAATCACCGTGATAATAAATTATAAGCGACAAATTATGACTTGAGCTTTCATATTTTTAATCTAATTTAAGAAATGACTTCTATAAATGAAGGTGAGAGTTCTCTTTACGAACCACGGAAATTAGAGAAGGTTGAGTACTTGAGAACTCTCTAGTTAGAGCGATCACTTTCACCAAGTGAGTTCTTGTGTGATTTAGTGTTGTTGTTGTTGCTAGGAGAATCTGTTCATCTTTTGTGTGATTTAAATGAAGTGTTCATTCCTTGTGGGTTCAAGAAAAGTGTTTTTTCATCTCTTGTGTGATTCAAGGGAAGTGTCTTGTGGAAAGAGAAGTATCTTTCATCTCTTATGACTTCACGAAAAATGTTTTGTTTTCTAAATTTGTTATATTCCTACTTCTACTCAATTTATTTTTAATGTTGAGTTAATCTCTTTTTAAAGATAATAACAGTTGAACGTAATATAAAATAATTGGTGCAATTTATCTTTCTCTACCTTCCTTATTTAATTGTTGTTATTATAAAAATAAATTTAATTGAATTTAATATGTCTAAAGGACAATTTTTATTAAGCAAACTAATATCATATCCTCTTTATTTTTACAAACACAAACATTCCGTTGTGCGATTTTAACAAAAATGAATTTATGGAAGTTAAAATCATATTTTTAATATAAATGAAACAATTTTTATAAAAAAGGTTCATATAAAATTAATTTTAAGCCATTCTTAATTACTTTTTTTTTCTTCTTCTAAGAAATTCATAAAAACAATGTCATCATCTTTCCCTTCACACAATTTGAAACATAACCTAATAATAAACTTGCATGCACAGAATAAACTTTGCCTATTTTTTGGTTCAATCACCAAAACTGAGTAACAAGACCTAGTTAATTCTAGAGAAATATAGTGACAAATCCAATCATTGCCCATTTTTCAAAACCAATTTGCATCATTCAAACTAAACAATGTTCTATGTTGTCCTAAGTGAAAAGTAGGCTCTGGTACAAGAACAACTCCAGAAAATTATAAGCTTAAAATTGGTAACAGCAAGCGGTTAGTCACTTGAGATGAACATGTTAATCATCTCCTAAGGACATTTCTGTGCGAGTTTTTCTTCTACGTTCATTATGCTCAGCCAATGTTTTCCTGCAACTTCTTTTGGTCTCATCAAATTCTGCAAGTTCATGGAACCTGCGTGCCATTCATCCAAAACAATACCATATTAACAATGGGATCTCATATCCATTAGATAAAAAACAAATTTATAATATACAACCGGAAACAATCTTCACTTTAGAGGTCTATTAAATGACAATGAGCTAGATTTAAACTCACTTTTTAACAACGTAGACTTGTTTTAAATACTCTAATTTCTTTAAAGTAACTCACTTGAGATATAATTGAGTCAGCTAAGGCCAAAAATACATTGTCAAAAAGGATAAACAGATTAGTGCACACCAAAGACGGATCGATCGATCCAACCCGAGATTCAACTACAAATATTTCGATGTAATAACTTAAATATACGTTATTGGAACTAAAATTACTCCGGTTGCTAGCTGACACCAGACTTAGCCTCCGATGAATCCTCCGATGAATCTCCTGAATAAATCTCCTTAAAGGATTTAAATTGCTTTATTAGATTTACTTCAGCAAACTTAGCCTCCAATGAATCTCCTTAAGAGATTTAAATTGCTTTATTAGACTTACTATTCTATTTGTTATCGAATAATATCATATTACTTATCAATATTTACTCTCATACATAAAATGTTTATGCTCAAAAGAATATTAAAAATTTTATATCATTTAAATATAATTTTAAGATCAATTTATTTATAGTATGGAATATAAATGTGTTATAATACTGATTTTATGAGAATGAATTAGGATTATCCGGTAATTAATTGGTCCCTCCTTAACCTAATGTCTGAAAAACTTCATCCCCCACAACAAAACCCTCCCCAAATCTCACATTATACCCTTAATGACACACATAATACATTCAAACCATACACTAACATGGAAAACAGGTAAAATTTCTGGTCACAACAATGTTTTTAAAGAATGTTGAGTGAGAAAAGGGAATGAAGTAAAACATGAAAATCCTGGTATTACGAAGAAAGAATAGACATTGTTGATGTTATATGAGATAATACGATACATACTTGCTACATTGTTGGCAGAACCTCTGACGAATGCTAGAAACTAAAACAACAGGAGCCTTAGAATGTCTCTCACAAACCTTGTGTCGGCGGTTGTAACTCTTTGCCATGTTCAAGTTCACATCACATTCATCTGCTTGACAAAAACTAGAAGATGATGATGATGATGATGATGACCCTCTTCTTGAACCCTTCCCATTACCACACACTAACATTATTCTTATCTTCTGCACTGCTTCTTCCCCTTCATTACCATTATCCATCTTTTTCTCTCTTCTGATCTTCTTTTTCCCACTGCACTCCAGTTTTTAGAGTTATCTTCTGTACCTACTCAAAATATAAAAACACGTTTATATTCTAATCATATCTCAAAACATTATAACAATTTTCTTACCTTTTTAATTTTAATTTTCATAATTATAGCAATCACCACCTTTTATAATTGTAACCATCCACCATCATTAAATCCTTACTATTGTATACTTATATTTCACTTCATAAATTTCACCACTTTTTTTTTTTCACTCATTACATGTAATGAATGATTAAAATACAGACAAATTTAAAAAATATTATGAAAAATATTTGAATAATAAAGTTATTAAATAATAATAATAATTGCATAGTGAAACATACATTAAATATATTATATAATCCGTTTAATCTATAATATAAAACATGTACAACAAAATTACTTGTACGAATACAAAAATAACCTACTATTAATGATATACAGATTCTACATCTAGTCATCGTAAAAAGGTAGATGATATATACAGATATTAAAATCCGAAAATATAATGCATCACAAATCAATAAAACAAATAAAAATATACCATTGATACATTCTAGTAGATATTTTATATATATTACTTTCTTTTGTATTTCATTTTAACTCATTTTGCTTTTTTTCTTAGGTTTTATGACAACATTTATTATATCTATTCATTCTTTTGGGGTTTTGTGGTTCTCTCTTATGTACTTTGAAAAAGTAGGCTGATGATGAAAATTTTGCATGTGAAATATGAAATAGGGGAGAAGAATAGGATTGTTATTTTTTTTTTTAGAAAAATATGTTTTGATACTACTATTTATTAAAAAACATTTGCTTAACATCTATTTTTCAATAAAATATTATATGACAATAAATATCGTGAGAATCTAGAAGGGTCTCTGCAATCAAAGACAGAAACAGAAAAGTACGGATCTTAATTGGAGCGCACATGAAATGAAATGTAGGGTGCCGTACCGTCTATTTCCCTATTGAATCTTCACCCTTCATTCTTCTATGCGCTGTGTCATCCCCCACCCTTCGATCTCCACTGCTCCACATTGTACTCTCAATCTCTGTCATCCAATCAAATTTACATGTAATTACGATTCAGTATGTGAAAAAACTCATATCAGTGACTAACCGTCAGATACGCTTTTCTCACTGCTACTAAAATGTGATCTACCGTTGGATCTAGTCTTCTGAAAAAGAATAGTCATATCTATCGGCAACCCTGTTCTAGCCAACATCTGCATTCCATGCATGTTACCAAATAAAATTCACAGATATTTTGATTTATTTTTTTACATATTTTTAATCCACCGTTCCAATCATTTTTTATCAGGGATGTCAAAAAATATTTGTATTTACGGGTATTCGCGGATAAAATTCGCAATGGGTAGAAAACGAATATTAAAAATGATACCTGCTACCTGCGGGTACTGGTATTTTTTATACATGCATGTTAACGGGACGGGTATAGGTATCATAGTATCCGTACCCGCTAAACTTTAATTTACAAAAATACCCTTATATATATATATATTAGTAAAAAATATTTTGACCTATTTTTTTTTTCAAGAATCAATCGGAGAAAGTGGGCTTGTTGATCAAAGCACTAATTAAAGAATTTTCATTGTGTTGAACGTCATTTTATAATTATTTTTATGATTATTTGGACTTGTATGGACTTGAGTTTGTTTGAACTTTATTTAAAATTTATGACAGTGATGTATTTTATTTTATTTTATTTGAATTTATGATTAAATATTTTTTTTTAAATAATTTTGTAAATACCCATGGGTACTCGTGGGTACTCGTGGATACTCGCGGATATAAAAAAATAAACGGGTACCCGCATAACGAATACCCGACCGACGGATATGGGTATGGGTACGTGGCAGATATTTATCCAACGGGTAGGGTGCGAGAGAGCTACTACCCGTACCCTACCCGTCCTGTTGACATCCATACTCTTCATCGATCTATTCTAATTGTCTTTAGTGATGTAATGTAATAATTTAAAGGTGATTGAAGTAGTAGATTATAAGTGAGTCAAAATATTATTATTCTCTAAAAAAAACCCTTTATTTATTTATTTTAATCATAAAAAAATAACTTTCTTTTTAAATTTATTTGATGATATTTTTCTTAATTAATTTAAGCAATGTCTGGTCAGACATTATAAGTATTTTTTGTTTTAATATATAAATCATGTACTCATTCTTACAAATGACAACTTGATTTTTAAAGCTGGTATATTTTTTTTGTTTTCTTCATAATTCTATCCTTTAAAATATAACTTACATTTAAATGTACGTTTAGTGGCCAAAATCTATATGAAAGATTGAGAGATTAAACTTAAACATTGGACTTAAATTCAAAACTTAAGTATGTAACTCACAAATACTTATTAAATAAAGTAAAGTTAAAAAAAAAAAAAAAAACTCAAGTAAAGATACTCCAAATGTAAAATACACTTGTGAACAATATATCTATTTGATGATAAATACTAGGGTAATGGAGGTATATTTTTTTCTATTTTATAGTTAAAATGAATAAATATAAAATTTTGAATTTAATATTAATTGCATACTAAGTATTTATAGAAAAATACTAAATATTTAATGTTGGTGATTGGACTTGACGGCCCATCAACATTGAGCAATAAGTGGATTCAGACTTAGTTTATATCTTTTTTTTTTTTTTCAATAGCAGCAATGATAGTGGCACTTTCCAATTTCTTTTATGCATTCTTTTGTTTCAAAATTTTCTAAACATGTAATTAACTGATTAATTTGTTGCATAACATACTCTAAATTGGTTTTGATATAAGAGAACATTACTTTTGAGTAAGATATTCTATAATGATAAGTTTGAAACAATTATTGAGTAAGATATGTCATGTGTATCTTTTTATATTGAAATGTTGACTTAATTCACTCTTTGTGTTCTTTGTTTATATAGTTTATGATGCTCAATTTAAAAACTACACTTATACTTGCATTTACATTTCTTTGTTCATGTTTTACTTTTTTAAAGTTCATATTGATTAGAAATAGACTAATCTAAAATAGATAAGTAAAAATAAACATCTCTTTAATAAATTAATTTAATAAGATTAAGTTAAATTTAAATTTTATTATCTTAATTCCACGTAAGGAAAATGCGTAAGACATTCTACATTAACTATAAGACCAACTTGTCACACAAGTGAGGTCAAAAGTGTTGGATTCTAATATCAAATTTATAAAGAGTCTAAGCCCTCCAACAAAAGTTACTATTTTTTTAATCTTCCTTATCATAATGTGTAAAATATTTTCATATGTCTCTCGTATGCGATACGAGTGTCATAACATTGGCTTCAATTATTTGCTTGAAAAAATTAAAAGGTTAAAAAAATAATTTATTTAAGCACTTTTCAATAAGATACAATATATTTTTACTCCACCATAAAAAATAAAATAAATATAAATAAATATATAACTGAATACAAATCTTATCTTACAAACTAAATTTTAAAATTCTAAGATGACATGAGTCATCAAAGTATATTCCAATAAAATTTGTTATTTGATAAGTCTATTATACCATTCATTATTGAGAGAGTTATTGTTTGTTAAGCTTATTGTGTCACCTGATATTGGATCGTTCTTAACCGTTTATTAATATTTAGTCTCATGCTCGAGATACATATGTCTCGGTATGAGAAAGTTGTATTAGAAATTTCATATCAATTAAAAAGAAAACGAGTTTACACCTCAACGTGAAGGAGTTACCTTTAAAATCACACATTGACTAGAAATAAGATGAGTTTAAACTCTATGGACCGAAACTTGAGCTATTTTATAGATTTGAATTAAAACTTAAAGTCCATGAAATAAAGAAAAAATAAAATAAAACCTTCGTTTTTTCTTTTTATCCTGTGTAAGAATTGAACATAAAACTTACAACAATTCACAAGCTACTAAACCTTCTTAGTAATAATGTATCTGGAATAAGCAACAAACGAGATCAAATTAATAGATTATAACATTTGTCAATTTTCACTCAACTCTTTATTTATAATCAAACAAAGCACATCCTCTTTCATTGAGTAACACCACTCTCGGTTTTGATCTTCTCCCTGATGCGAAATTTCTGAACCTTCCCAGTTGAATTAACAGGTAAATCTCCAAATACCACACTCCTTGGAACCATATGACTAGCCAAATGATCTTCACAGAACTTGATGATTTCTTCAACAGTGGCACTGCATCCCTCTCTCAATTCAACAACTGCAAATGGTGATTCCACCAAATATTCATCACATCTCCCCACAACAGCAGCTTTCAAAACCTTTGGATGATTCAACAGCACTGCTTCCACCTCTATTGAGCTCACAGCTTCTCCCTCACAATACATCATATCCTTTGCTCTATCCTTCACTGTGATTGAACCATTTGGTTGTCTAACACCAAGGTCCCCAGTCATATACCATCCATCCCTAATAGCCTCTTCAGTTGCTTGTGGATTTTTAAGGTACCCCATCATCAAAGCTTCCCCTTTGAACACAATTTCACCTATGGTTTTCCCATCAGGAGGAGTACTTTCATTAGTCTTTGGATCCTTCACATCAACATTCTGCATAACCTCTGACATACCATAATTCAGTTTTGTATGTTCACCATCTGAAGTGGGGTTCCATGGTCTTACAATGAAAGGACCATAAGTCTCTGTCATACCATATCCTATGTTCACATCAAATCCAAGCTGTGACACCTTGTTAAGAACATGGCTAGGTGGTAGCACACCAGCAACTGTGACATTCACCCTATGAGGCAGAGGCCTCCGGTCACCAGGTGATGCATTTGCAATCATGTCCAAAAGGGTAGGTGCACCACAAAAATGAGTTACCTTGTAACGGTGAATTGCATCAAATATACCTTTTGCTGAGACATTCCTTAAGCAAATATTGGTGCCACCAATAAGAGGCATGACCCATGGAAAGCACCATCCATTGCAACGAAACATGTCAACTGTCCATAGGAACACTGCCATTTGTTTCATCTCAAAACGAGCAATTGCTGCAAGTGAATTAACACAAGCACCTTTATGGCTATAAACAACCCCTTTTGGAAGGATCCCTGTGGTGCCTGAGGTGTAGTTCACTGATATGGGATTGCATTCATTGCTTGGTTTTAAAGGCTCAAAATCATTTTTTCCAGTTGCAAGAAGTTCATTGTAGTTTAATGTACCTGGGGGGATATCATTCGCTGAGAAAGATGGTTCTTGGTCATAACGTGGTATTAGAACAATATGGGGTAGCTTGCATTTTCTTTGGGAGAGAATTTCAAACACCTTGAGGGCAGAATCAATTAACTGGTAGTCCACAAACATGATTTTGCATGGCTCTAATTGTTCCAATATCAGAGCCAATACTGTCACATCCAATTGAGTATTCAGCGCAGAAAGAACACCCCCTGCCATAGGAACACCAAAATGAAGCTCGTACAGTGCTGGAATATTTGGTGCCAAAGCTGCAACCTGCTTATATTTATGGAAGAAAATCAAGGTCTAATGAAAGAGCATAATTTTGGTATAAAATATAAGTGAAATGATTTATATATATATAAAAAATGTTGATCTATGTAAAATAGGGATTTTGCACAGAATAAAAATGATTAGTTTCATTAACAGTGGTGAAAATATTAAACTAACACAAGTACAAGTTCAAATAGAAAATGAAACAATAATCATATGTATTTAATTAGATCACTGACTTGGAACAAAGAGCGATTAATTAAGTGAGTGCAATCCGCTAGAAAAGGTGTACTTTTTTATTATATGTTTTTTTAATCAAGAATATGTTTCAGTTATTATATTTTAAAGGTGTGGAAACCATTATTGCACTTTCTATGGATTTTTTGAAAATGTAAAAATTTATATTAGATTTAATTTTAAGAGAACGATATAATGACTCTTATTTTTTTATTTTTATCTTTTATTTTTTGATTTAATTTAGTGTGAATTATTAATTAATATATTATTATTTTTTAAAAAAAATTAATAATTCATACTAAATTATATTAAGTCAAGAAATAAAAGATGAGAATAAAAAAAATTGTATTCATAATGTAAATTTCATTAACTTTAATACATCAGGGTAAATTTACACTTAACTGTTAGGATATAATAGCCACTGTAATATTAAACAGAACTTGGCTTGATATGATAGTTTATATGTCTTGTATTTATTAGTATAAAAATGTTGTACTAATAATCAATAAAGGGTTTCAATCTCATTTTCTTTTTCACTTTAATCATAACTCGTAATCTGACAACCAATTAAAAATGACCTCAAATACAAGTTTCAGAAAAAATATTTTTAATCGTAAAATAATTTGTAAATGAATGAAAGTGTACTTTTTTAATAATGTTTTAGTATTTTTCAATTAAATAGCAATTATAATCAACAATAATTTTTCATTTATATGATTGTGTGAAAACATTTTTTTTAAAATATAATTTTAAAGCTATATGACGTGATTAAATTAAAAATGTTTGGGTGGGAGATCGTGTAATTGTTAAAAGAATAAAATTATTGGAAAGTTAACAATAAATAAAAATACAGTGAAAACAACAATAACAATGTTAAGATATAAGAATTAAAATAGTTATCAATTATTGTTCTTAAAACTTGAAAGACTAACATAAAGATGACAATAAGTAAAATTTGAGCGAACAATTTATTGTGTGGATGTATATGCATTGGTTTTTATGTGGAGGTATGTTTTTGGGTGCAATATTTTAAGCATTTATAAAATATAGAATTCAATTAATTTGTTATTAAATTTGAATTATGAAATATAAAGTATATTAATGAAGTTTTATTTTATAAAAGTTATCATTTCTCTAAAAACATATTTTCTCTTATTCTATACTCTATCTAAGGTTTTCAACAATTTATCCATCTATTTGAAGATCGAAGTGCAACCAAAAAATCTTAAAGTAGAGGACAATAATCTTATATGATTAAGATCTTAATCAAAATAAGTTCATCTTTTACCTTTTCCTTAATTCTATTTATATATAAGCTAAAATGAGGAAGAAAACAGGCGTACATGTGACTCTTTTTGGTTCAAGATGAATATATGCTTGTTTGTGATCATTATGATGTATTTCAATCATTGATTCAAAATTTCTTCGTGTAGATAAAACATATTTTGAGAGTTTGAGTATGTGGAGCTATAGATAGAGATAAAAGCTCGAGGTAAGGGAGACCAACTATTTTTATTTATTTATTCATTGATTGTGATATTATGTGATATTGTGATGTGGATGAAATCTAGGATGTGGATGATGTTGACTATTTTACGATGTGAATGAAATATAACTAACATGTATTTTGTTTTTGTGAGATAAAAATGCATAAGATGGGAGACCGAGTAGAGATAATGTTTATACCATAATCTATGAGAGATATGTAAAGTCAAATAGAGTCGGGGGCTTATGCCATAATTTATTGAGAATTGTTGTAGATTATATATTTGTATATCCATGTGATGTAGATGTAATTATTCCAAGTAAGAAATATTATCTTATGTAATTATAAGCATGAATTGAATGGTGATTTTGAAAGAGATTATCCTAACTCTACTAATTATTCCACTCACATAAAAAAAAATATTTAGGGGTGAAAATGTAAGGAGGTTCCTATAATCTAAAGAGGTTATATGAAAAAAATGATCGTGTCTCACAGATAGAAAGAATTTATCTTGTCATACGAGGAAAACTTAGTACCTTATATGTGAAGCCAAGTAAAGTCAAGACTTAGGTTATGATTTACTAAAAGATTATATGACTAATGCAAAAACTTTTACCCTATTAAACATAAAGTCTTGAAAATAAAATATGTTGGTAGTAGTGGATAATAATTTGTTGAATGAGTTTATGTAATTTTTTGAGGTGATCTAACATAATGGAGGTCTTAATATGTTTTTATTTTAGAAAATGATATCTTATTTTAGAAAATGATAAATAAATATTATCTGGTCTTTTAAATTTGGATTTCGTTATGTTGTTTTGTCAAATTTGAAGATTATTATTTGGATAACTCAAATTTAATTTTTAAGAGTTTTGTTTGGAATTATAATTTTTGTGGAAGATGTTTGTAAAAATAATTTAGTGTTATATGTGATATGGATTTGGTTGTCTTCTTACTTTGGATAAGAATTTAGGATTTTAGTTCAGAACAAATGTAGATAGAATAAATGCTTAAACATTTGAATTAAAAAAAAAAAAATCAACCTTGTAGATGTGAGAAACAAAAATTGAGAATAGAGATGTATCTCTAGTAATTTTTTTTTTCTCACAAAAAGTCATGAGACATCACTTATCTCATTTATTTTTGTCTTTGTCAAAAATAAAAAAATGTTTAGAGGTTGTATTAATACTCACTTAATAAGAACACACATATAAAATTAATTTTTGAAATAGAATGTAAGTTTTCATTTATTTTTCTGTACTTTTAAAATATAATGTTTATTTTGGAGGAAAAAAAAGAAGAAAAGAGCTTGGATGACTTTAAGCTCCAATTTATGATTTGAGGTTTTTCATATAGGTAAAATTTTTACATTCTTAATTGAATCATTACTTCTTGACACTTTCACATATAGAATCAATTTTTGGAACTGAAATAGTGTACATTTATTTATTTATTTTTATATTCATTTTTCTATGTATATAATAGCAAGTACATATTTATGGACACGTTTCTATTTTTTTTATTTCATAATTTGGAAGAAATAATCATTTTTAAACTTAAAAAGAAAAACTATACTCAAATCTAAAAAGTAAAAATATGTTTCTTAAAACATTTTGCTAATATTTCAAGTGAAAAACATAAGATAGTGTCCCCTGACAACAGAAGCATGGGGTACTATTCATAGAGATAATATAAAATAGAAAATAGTAAATGTGTTAATAATGTCAACACTTACACTACATATTCTTTTAGAAAATAGGTTAGACATTCAAAATATAACTACAAATTATTATGTATGATATCCAAATTTAAATTTAAAAACTAAACTAATATTCTTTTTCTTATTCGTTACTAGAGCAAGATTTTTATATTAACAACAGATAAAAAAGTAAATGCATTTTTTATAATAATTTTGATAAATTTTAAAAATAGTGTGAAGAAAAGTGAAAGAAATACGATATACAATAAATATCGTAGTAAAAGTAAAATATAAAATATAAAAAATGTGTATGTAATAGTAAAGTTTGAAGTTAGAAACTAGTACTAATTAATTATTTAAACTCTTTATTATTAGGTCAGATAGTGAGTGTAGTTATTTCACAAAGGCCTTCATAAACATTTATAGAAAATATTCACAAGATAAAGAATTATATAACTTAATTAATTTGACAAAAAATGAAGAAAAGACAGAATAATATAAAAAAAAATGAAAGATAAGATATTTAATCCTCTCTTTTTAATTATTTATTCTTCTTCTTTTTCTCTTTCAACTAGAGACATAATTTTCTCTAATATCTCCTTCTCTCCTTCTATTTTAAAGTTGGAATAAGTATAAAAATGAGATTAATGATTAATTTAACAGAAAAGTGAGAATATCTGAAATGTGAAGTTGATTTAGTGAATTAAAAAAAAATGATTGTGACTTTTTCTCCAGAAAAAAAGTATACCTGAGAGGGGACTTTATATGGACAGAAATTTCATGCAAATTTTTTTTTTGTCGTATTTACTCTAACAACCATCGAATGTAATACGACGTGGTCAAGTCAACATACTAACTAAGGTCACTCCTCTCCTCTAATATTATATTAAATAAACCAACAATACTTTTCAAATATAATATTCTAATAATTAAGTATATTAAGATATGACGACTTTATCGTTAAATAATTAAGCAGAGTAAACTTGGTTAATATATATACTTAAGAATAAAATATTTAACGTGCAAGTTCTTAAAGTCTAACATTATTAAACTTTATAACAATTAGTTTATTATTAATTGTATCACTTAGTTATATAGGGAAATATTTAATATTTTTGTATTCTAACTACCTAGCAACACTTAAAAGATGGGTACAAAAATAGGATATTTGAAGCACTATTCAAGACTAGACCATTGACTCTCTCCACATTGATAATGATTGGAGTAATATTGGGGTATGGAAAAATAATGTCAATGGGAATGTGAAGACATGAATAGCATAGCGTGTTTATATGGTCAAATTTTCTATCAACACACGTTTAATGAGTAAAGTGAGATCAAAATTGTATAAGAATGAAGTCACAAAGTCCCAATTCCTTCTCTTAAATCTTTTCCTTTTCTGAGAATGACCCAATATACCATTTCACAGAGTATTCATTGGGCAGCAATGCTGAAATAAAACACTGCAAATGTTTTATTCAAAGATATTTTAATAAATATATTAGAATCTTAAGTTTAATTTAGAAATTTTAAAAAAGTAAGTTTCATAATTTTATTATTCTAAATCAAGTATTTTCAAATGAATTGTTAAGAGATAAATTTTAACTCCGACTTATAACCTTTGAAGAGTGTGTTGTAAAAGTAGATTTGCATCATTTACATGTATGTTATAAACAGACATTATTTTTTTAGTTGACCTGAGACTTCTACCACACTTCATACCTAACAAACAACTCATGAATATTTTTTCTTTTTACTCAACTTTCTCATTTTACATACTTACACTAGAATTTCCAATCACTTAATAAATATAAATATGAAAACTCTAACAACTTATTAAAATATTCTCAAAGTATAAAAAAAAGAACAAAATAAAATTCCTCAGGCATGCAAGTACATTTTGACTTCCATTCGATCTAGAGATACATGCATCTAAAGATACATTTACTACAAGGGGCTATTCTAGAACACTAAGAAAATAAATATAATTATAAAGATGATATTATTATTTATATATATAATATGAGGTAAAAACATGAAGTTTTACACTGGTTCCTGAATTAAAATTGCAGAAAACATTTCGTAAAGATGGATCTTGATTCTATAAATTACAAATTGAAAAAGCTAGCTAGGGTTCATATTTCGAAATCAATATTGTATACACGCAATATGAAGTATTGATCTAGAGATATAAGAAATAATGATGAGAGAATGTGAAGAATGCAGAGAAAAATGAAGCAAAAGAATGGAAATGAAAAGAACTTACATTATCGTTGTGAGAAAGACCAAAGTTAACCAAAGCAGAAGCAAGTTTGAGGCATCTGTGATGGGTTTGTCTCCAAGAAAATCTGACATTATGATCGAAGACGATGGCGAGGTTGTCTCCATAGACAGTGGAAGCATGTTCCAAGAAACTCATAGGTGACAATGCCATGGTGTTTCTCAGAGACCACTCAACCAAGTCTTCTTCACTCATCGTGTAAAATGGATCTAAAACTATTTTAATTTCACACTGCATCATATTTTTATACTATCTATCATATACATATATATAGTCAGACTCATCTTGGAACAATTTTATTTATTATTTCTTATTTATTATTATTACTTTAAATGGTTGTTAACAAAATATATATTTTTTTTTAAATGAAATTAATTGGATCAACGTGTCAAATGGCTGGAGATTCATGCATCAGCGTTCTCTGCAAATTCATCTACACCAGTAGCTAACTTCAATTCATTTCGTCTTCTTAATTTTTATTTTTACCTAATTTCTATCTGACGTATGGCCACACACATATATATATTAGAGGAATAATCACAGTTCAGCAAAAAAAAGTTGTTTGAATTAAATATACAACAAATATCGGACAGGGTTTTGTGAGTTTTAAATGTGGTATTTAATTCAAAGTTAATGGAATTTGATTTAGATTATTATTTGGTTTACTAAATAGATTCTTGAATTTCTTCAATGTCTTTACATCTGACTTTTAAACTGTTTTTTTACGATTTAGATTAATAATTTACATGAATTATTTAGATTCTTGAATTTCTTTACATTTGACTTTTAAAATAATTTTTAACTTGATGATTAATAAATTAAACCTTGCATTTAAATTCTAATATAAATTTATGTTTACTATGAATGTATATTAGATAAAGTATGAAAGTATGAATTTAAATTCTAATTCACCTTCGGAAATAACTTTTAGTAGCGAAAAAAAAAGTATGAAAGAGTTTTTATAAATTAGGCAATAGCTAATTATTTTTTTTTTCAGTGAATAAATTAAAGAAGAACACTTATGGGGTGTTCTAACTCTTTTACAAAAAGCTCAATAATATGTATAAAAACATGCAAAAGCTTGACATCGAAACCTTTTAAGACATGACAGTAAAAAACTAGAGATCCATCAAAGATTAAAAGGACCCTAAAGAAGATGCACATGGAACTAAAATAGTAGCCACAAACTTGTTCTACTGCTCCAAAATACACAACCAAAAATAGAGACAGAAATACCCTACACATGAATAGGTATAGGCAAGCGTATAGAATGATGCATTCAAAGGTCACCAATACCATGAACCCAACCAGGAGCCAAACATAACCTGAAGCAATAAGACATAATCAACATAGCCTGGACAAATTTCCACACCGAATTGAAGAGCTCAAAGTCCTCATCTAAATGGAGAAAAGTTGAGGAACACAGTCTTGAGAGAAAGGCAAGGTTGTGCTTATCCCAAGTATGTTCAGGTTCCACTTAAACAATATACTTCCCTGTTAAAAAAGTCCTGCATCTTTCTCACTTGTCAAACTAAGAACACACAGTAGTTATCATATCATAAGGATTTTAAGCATGAGAGAGGTGAAAAAACCCAATCACTATATGAAAAATTTACTGAGGGAATTTTGTGTTTTATCCAAACCCAAGCTGTCACTTGTGCTAAACCAAATATTTCGTCAGGATCAACTTTCCTTTGTTTGAAGATTACCCCATTCCTATGTTTCCAGATTTCCTCCACAATCGCTAACCACATGCCTCTCCATATAGAGTTTTGCCTAGTATTAAGATTAATAATAGAAAAGTGCTTAAAATTCTCCCTAGCTTTAAAATGGTGCACAGAGCTCACCCCCAGCCAGTTATCACATAGGTTCCACACCTTTTGGGCTACTCTACAGGAGGAGAAAAGGTGGTCTACACTCTCCGCACTTACTTGGCACAACTCGCATAGATTATGTTGTAGTTGAACCCCCCCTCACAATTAAATTATCCTTTGTTGGTAATTTATCCAAGGATATTCTCCATCCTAGAAATTGTGCCTTCGGGGTTACCTTTGTGTTCCACAACATATGAAATACTTTATCCTCTTCCTCTACAAAATTTCCTTGCAACTTATAATAGGCAGACTTAACAGAAAATACCCCATCATCATCATCCTTCCAGAGCCAAGTATCAGGATGCCCCTTTCTAAATCTTTGATTACATATCATCTGAAGGAGTTGTTCCTCCAAAGATGTCTCCCAGACGAGTCTTAATCTCCTCCAATTTAGGTCCCACATCCATTCATTCCCTTCCCAGTGGCCAACCTCCTATATGTATCTTTCTTTACTCTCTGATATAGAATATAACCTAGGGAACCTAGTACTAAGAGATTCATCCCCTACCCATGTATCTTCCCAGAACTTTACCTTTTCCCCTTCTCCTACTGACCACCCAATGCACTTTTCGAACCACGCCCCATGCTCATAATTACCGCAAACTTTATGGATATCTTTCCACCACCTAGACGCATATCTTGATATATTAGTTTCATTAAGATTCCTCCATGACCCGTATTTTGATTCAAGTACCTCTTTCCAAAGGTCATGCCCCTCTATTCCTAGTCTCCATTTCCACTTTGCTAAAAGTGCTATATTGAAGTTTCCTATATCTCTTATTCCCAGACCTCCATCCTTCTTTAGTTTGCAAATATTTTCCCATCTAACCCATGCTATTTTCCTATCTACTGATCCCCATTCCCAAAGGAAGTTTCTCTGTATTTTAATGAGTTCATTGCACACACTTTTTGGCAGTTTGAAGAAGGATAGATAGTATAATGGCAATGCAGATAATACTGATTTTATTAGACATGCCCTACCAGCCATGGATATTAATTTGCCTTTCCAGCTAGATAGTCTACTTCTAACTTTATCTACCATAGGTTGCCAGAATATTTTCCTCCTTGGATTTTCCCTATAGGCAATCCTAAGTACACAAAAGAAATTTTCATGTGATTGGAGTTAAGAATTCTGGTAAAGTCTTTAATTAAAGTTGCATTCAGACCCATGCCTCCTACTTTGGTTTTAGAGAAGTTTACTTTAAGCCCTGACACCAGTTCAAAACTTCTCAATAGCTTTTTATACAATTTTCTTTTCTTTTCATAAATCTGTAGAAAGAAAGAAAATCTTAAAATCGATCCCTAATGAGAGAAAGATGACTTTGATAACAAAATATATGTGATTAACATGCAGTCTTCTTGAGTCTAACTTCATTCAGTGTATGACTTCGATATTTATGCATATTAGAAATGCGATTTTAAAATAAATGAATAATAAAAGCATTTAAAAATAATATTATAAAGAGATTAAAAATCATCTATTTTTTATTTTAAGTATTTTTTTTTAAATAGCTAAACCTTTTCTATGATATTCTTGTGCGACTATCTAACTATTTCTCTAAAAAATTACACCATTAAGTGAACACCAACGGATAAATCAAAATAAACAATTATAATTTAGATTGGGTAAATTTTGGTCCCACCACAATTTATTTTATCCTTTTTTTATCTTCTTTTCTTTGAGATTGAGAATTGTATCTGTCTTATAAGTAATCGAGAAATGAGAGTGTAATACCAATATAAACCAGAAAAATGATAGTTTGATAAACTTTTTTTTAATAATAAATTATCTATTTAGATAAAAAAGTATTATTTTATTTTGGTTAAAAAATAAAAATATAATATATTTAATTTTATCTATGGAAACTTTGTCAAGTTTCTCAAAAAATACTTTATCAAACTAATTTTCCTGTAAATTTTGGGAGTAGGAGTTTTGAAAGTCTTAAAAGCTTATTTGGCAACTTTTAGGTACTCGAGACATTTTCTTGCCGTATAAACTATCTCCATAGAAAATTATTAATCACAAGTGTTTATTTAACTTTTAAATTTTATATATATATATATATATATATATATATATATTAAAATAGTCTAAATGTAGTTGAAATTCTTTTAAGTTTGAATTGGATATAGTTTATTGGAATATATATAATCACAACTGTTTGTTTAAGTTTTAAATTATATATATTAAGATAGTCTAAATGTCATGAATTCAAATTGAAATTCTTTTAAGTTTGAATTGGATATAGTTTATTGGAATATATCTATGTTGAATTGATCTATGTTGAATTGATCGAAAGTTTTTGCGTGGTAAAATCCCTGGTCAAATTTGGGTTTATGTGAATAGTAATTTTATGGTTTAAATAAGAGGATAAAAAAAATATAAGGGTTAAATATATTTTTATTTCTTGATTTTTAATAAAAGTTAAAATTTTTTTTTTTGACATTTTATATTAATTTAGTGTTTTATCTTTAGAAATGCGTAAATTTAATAATTATAAAAAAAATTATTAAGTTTATTTTACATTTTAAATGTGTTCCATAATAACATTTGAGTTGTTTATATGACACATTTTCGCTTCAATTGTCATCATGAAGCACGTTTAAAACATCAAATTAATTTAATAAAATTTGGTTAAAAGTAATAAAGTCATAAATTTTTAAAGTTGAGAGACTAAATTTGGCAAAAGTTTGAAAAAATTACTAATTTCAATTTTCATTTAAGTTAAGAAACAAAAAATATATTTAACCCAAAATATTAAACAACAACCAATTTAAGAAATAAAAAATAATTAATTACTGTAGTGGTTAATTTAGATAATAATTTATAAATTAAAAATTATTGATATTTAAAATATTTTATATTATATATGTAATTATAATTGGTTTGTGAATCATGGTTTAAATTTGTCTATTAACATTAGCAAACAAGGTTTCAGTCTCCAAAGAATTAATGTCTTTATAATCTTTATACAGTGACTAATTATTTAAAATTAAAAATTAATTTAGACACTAATTTTTTGAAGGATAAAATTTTGATAGCTAATGTTAGAGTTCAATTTAGACTTTAATTCACAGATCAATTATAATTTTGTATTTATAATAACAATTATTTTAGTTTAAAAATTGATATTTAAATTATTTATTATAGTGCTACTTAGTTTTGTCTATAAAATTAGTTGTTATTTAATGATTTTTTGTTTGTATTATAACATTCATTTTGGTTAGGTGATCATGATAATTTTATCTTATAAATATGTTGTTTTTTTCTCATATGAAAATTTTGCTTGAGTAAGAAGGTGTTCTTCAAATGATGCTCGAGTGTTAAGAAATTGTTTTCTGCACCTTGGCGAAATTGCTTAAACGTTATCATGATTGCTCAAACGTTAATATTCTTCGCTTTAAGGGTCGAGGAGTTTAGGTCGCTTGATGTTTTGGAACTTGTTGGTTTTTGTACAAGTCACACCACCATTCAACAAAAAATGTAATGCTTAAAAATGAAAGATAATCGATGTTAATTATCTCTTGTGAAACTAATTATCTCTTGTGAAACTAGTATATATCACTGAAGTAACTTTAGTTTCTTAATAAATATATATATATATATATATATGCTTAATTATGTTTTAAGTTTATAATAAATTTAAAAAGTTTTAATTGAATTTTTATTAATTTTTTGTATGAATCCTAAAAATTTTAATTTTTTTTAATTTGATCCATGTGGTTAGATTTTTCTTGTTAACAATGTGATGTAATAATTATCTCAGATTGTCACCTTAACTTAAAAATTGTCATATAATATTTTATTATAATAGATTATGATGACAAAATCTCCTTCAAAAATTTATTGCTGTAATTTTATAATTTCACAAATTTATAATTTTACAAATTTATAATTATTTGATTTTATATTTTTTAATATTTTAATTTTATAATTTTGTAATTATTTTTTTAATAATTTTATAATATTTATTTATAGCTTCATAGTTTTATATTTTCTTTATTTCACAATTTTACATTTTATAATTATCTAATTTTCTAATTTTCTAATTTATAATTTTATGTTTTGCAATTTTATAACTTTATAACCTTGTAATGTTATAATTTGGTAAAAAAAATTAAGTAGATAATATTTATTTTATAATTTTATATGTCATAATTTTGTACTTGATATTTATATTTTTTATTTATATTTTGTATTTTATAATTTTAATTAAATTTAAAATTAATTTTCTTTAAATAGAGCAAATTTTGTAGGGTGACAATGTAAAATAATTGTCACGTCACATAGTTATTAAATCCTTTATCTACTCATACTCAATTAAAAAGTTTTAAAATTTTGAAGATGAATAAACAATAAAAAATTAAGAGGAATTCAATTGAAAGTTATAAACTTTGAAATATATATATATATATATATATATATATATATATATATATATATATATATTATGAGTTACCTTAATGTATTTTTACCTTAATGATGACATGATTTTTATAATCTTTTAATATGGTTTAACATGCTAATTTCGAAAATTAGTTAAATATGTTATTTTATTTTGCAATTGACCGGTTAGGACGGACACTAGACCGTTAAACTTTTTTGATTTGTCAAATGTGTTTTAGATTAATATTTGAGTTGTTTATACCGTTTGACATGTTTTTGTTTCAATATCATCTAAAAAATGTGTTTGACACATGAATAAAATTTAACATACTTAAGTTAAATAAATTATGTTCATTCATTTTTAAAGTTTGAGAACCAAAATGTATCAAAATTTTGGACAAAAATAAATTTTAATTTTACGTCAAAGTTTAGAAACTAAAAACATACTTAACTCTTTAAATTATCTAAAAAAAATTAAAAGTGTAAATAAATTTAAATTTATAGTATATATGTCATTAAAGGAAATGACGTATTTTTAAGTAAAATTTAATAACGTTTGATCTATCTATTTATCTGAACTAAACCAATTTACTATTAATTAGATTAATTAATTTAACTAATCTAAAAATGAAAAAAAAATTATAGTTAATAAAAAACTATCATCTTCTTATAAATTCGATCTAAAACCACCATTGCGTTCCGATATAGTTTTAACAAAATTACAAAAAATCACATGAGATTTCCTCCAAAACATAAAAAAGCTGAATGTCTTTTGCTTCTTTCTTATTACTTGACGTGAACGTCCTCCACTATGCCAAATAAAGTCTAGACCCTTTTGTTGTATTTTTGGTATTATATATTTAATGCATTTTAATATATTTTAAAATATAAAAATTATTATATATCAATCTATCTTAAGTGTACAGCGGATAATGAATATAAAAATTAAAAAAAAAAATCCAAATTCATTCCCAAAAAAACACACTTTTA
Organism: Vigna unguiculata; assembly: GCF_037176805.1. Taxonomy (NCBI): domain Eukaryota; kingdom Viridiplantae; phylum Streptophyta; class Magnoliopsida; order Fabales; family Fabaceae; genus Vigna; species Vigna unguiculata. The sequence continues at coordinate 30,428,925 of NC_140793.1, forward strand.
AGGATACCAAACGCAGCTTAAGGGGTAGAATGAGAATTCAAAACGTTAACTAGTTCTTGGTTTTGGTCCTTAGTAGAATCATAGTGTGAACACTGGGAAATGCCTGTGACCAGCGTGTTGTGTAGGATAAGTTCAATTATAACAAATGCTTCCAGCTTCAACCTTTCAGATCACGAAAATAATGTTACAAAAAAAATTGAAAAAATATTTTATAGAATTTAATTTTCGTATTTGTTAGTATATTTTTCTACTATTATTTAAAAAAATTAATAAAATTCTAATTATGTATTCATATAATAATTTTCTAGTAAAAAAAAGTAACTGTGTATTATTTTGTGATTTTTAGTTAGAGCATTCAATACAGAGACTCTTTTATATTTTATAAGTTTTAATTAGTTATTTTATTATATCCAGAGCTTAATTAATATTATTTAATTTTTAAAAATTTATATTTTTTGAACCGATTTCAAGTATCACAAATAGATATTTTTGTGATTTGTTGTGTGTTACAACCTTAGGGAAACAGGTGTTGCACAAGTCAAATTACACCGATTTAGCATTTTTTGTCTCAACACTTTCTCCTTTTTCTGATTTCTATAGCCTACTGAAATTGGACCTACTGAAATTTTTCTAACGTGAAATAGTCCTCACTCTCTTTTCTTTCCTAATTAAAAAAAAAAAGTCGGAAAAATCTAATTCATCTTTAAGAAATTCTTTTATTTTTGTAACTCTTTATTTCTCCTTCTTTTTCTCCTTGAAAATGTAAGAAATTGACATAGTTTTTAGTATTTTCTCTTTCCATTTAGCACATGAGAAGAGAAAATTTTCAGAACGTGAAATAGACCTCTTTCAGTCCTAAAATTTTCCACAAACACAACTGAATCCTTTCTAACTTATCAAAATACAAACAACTCCCGTTCATTCCATACCTCTTTGTCCCTCTCCCTTCCCATTCTTTAATATATTTTATTTTTATTTTGTGGATGAAATGGAAAAAGTTATTTTTACACAACCACTGTTCACAGCACCATTATTTTCTTTTCACCCATATCACTACTATTATTTTAATGATTTTTGTAACATTTAATTATAAACATACCTTTTATTATATTTTTTTACTATTAAAATATTCAAATCAGGAGTTATAGACAACTCTTCCACGTCAAAACACCATTTCTGAACAAACAAAAAAAAAGAGCACCTAAGAAGTCTCTTTCACCTAAAGTTCCACACGCACCACTAAACCTCACAAACTAACGAAAACACAATCAGCTCACTTTTATTCCATAGCTCTCTGTGTTTCACTCTCTCTTTTCTTGAAAATGCAAGTGAATTGAGTATTTTTTTAATCCCTTTTTTCATGCATAAAATGAGATGAAAAACAGTGTATACTGATAAAATCCACCGCTACGTACTTTTCCAAAGAGGTCATCACATTAAGGGAAAAACCCTGAAACTTAATACTATATATACCTTCAGCCTCATCAACTTAACACACACACAAAACAAAGGGAAATATGAAGTTACACACTTTTGCCTTTGCATTATTAGCCTACATCCTAGTAATAACCTCATCGTATTTTCGTAGTGCTGTTGGTGCTGAGGTTGGAAGTGTAATCGGTGCTTCTCTATTCGACCAACTACTGAAACACCGAAATGATCAAGCCTGCGAGGGCAAGGGTTTCTACAGCTACAACGCTTTCATCACCGCTGCTAGATCCTTCGCTGCTTTCGGAACCACCGGTGATTCCAACACTCGCAAGAGAGAGGTTGCAGCTTTCCTAGCTCAAACCTCTCACGAAACCACAGGTTCTCTTCTGCTAATCATTTTTTCACTTAGTTAACTATTGTCTCATGTTACAACATATGGAGAATCTAAACATGAATCTAAGTCTCTTATTGAATAAAAATGTATAAGTTAAGATGCCATAAAAAGATGAAAACTCATAAATTCATCATCTTAACGTTAATCGTTGTTTAAACACTGTTGATGCATGTGATGTGTGATACAGGAGGAGCAGCAACTTCACCAGATGGACCATATGCATGGGGTTATTGCTTTGTGACAGAAAGAGATAAGTCCAACAGATACTGTGATGGGAGTGGACCATGTTCCGCAGGAAAATCGTACTATGGTCGAGGGCCAATTCAACTGACCCAGTAAGTAAATTGAGACAAGATATATATATATGTAACAGTTTTGATTAACGTGGTACTCATGGTTTTTGATGTTTTTGAGGAACAGCAACTACAACTATAATGCAGCTGGAAGAGCCCTGGGAGTGGACCTGATAAACAACCCAGACTTGGTGGCAAGAGATGCAGTGGTATCATTCAAGACAGCACTGTGGTTCTGGATGACGCCACAGGGGAATAAACCCTCGTGCCATGACGTCATCACTAACAGGTGGACCCCATCTGCTGCTGACAAGGCAGCTAATAGAGTGCCAGGTTTTGGTGTGATCACGAACATCATCAATGGTGGACTTGAATGTGGGAAAGGTCCTACTCCGGCATCTGGTGATAGAATAGGGTTTTACAAGAGATACTGTGACGTTTTTGGAGTCTCTTATGGTCCTAACTTGAATTGCAGAGACCAAAGACCTTTCGGTTAATCACTTCCATGTTTTTTTTTTCTTTGCTTTCGTTCCATAATAAGAATAACAACGAAAATGATGTCGTCTCTGGCTCATTTTCTATAATTTCCCCAACTTTTCTTCGGCATATATATTGAAAAAATCACATCTTTTTCTGCACAATTTGACATGACTGGATCTAACGTAAAGGATGAGAATAAATTAACCGAAAAATTTATATGACACGATTTCATGACCATTTAACCATTTTTAGAATAACGGTAAAATAGTTCAAACAAAAATTATCTTTTACATATTAAAAAGAAAGAGAAAATAAATAATAACGATAATAAAAAAAGTGTGATGTAAAACTAACCGTATCCTTAACTAATTTTTACATTTAACAAAAAATAAAAGAAAAATTTATTTGACACGATTTGAAGACCATTTACCAATTCTTAAAAAAATAAAATAGTCCAAACAAAAATTAACTTTTACATATTTATAAGAAAGAGAAAATATAGTAATGAAATTACATTATTATAAATAATTCATTGATTTGTGCTTCTTTTTGTTACAATCAATTTTGTATACATCAAAACATACTAAAATAAAATTTTGAAAAATAAATCAATACAGTACATACTAGTAAAAAATATTTATTTATTTATTTATAAAATCCTATATTTAGAAGTTAATTCACTTCAACTACACGTAAAACTTGTTCCGACTTATTTGAAAATCCGACTCAACTATGTTGATTTACGAGTTGGAGGTTTGGATATTTAGTTGATAAATCAAAAAATAAAAATAAATCACTAAGCTTCTCTTGATTAATACACACGTTTTATGTACTACTACTCAAAATTGAAAAAAATACACATTACACTTTCAATTATAAATTTGGCAGCGTTAAAATACATGAACCTTACATACACAACCCGCCGCTATGCTTGTTTCTAACTTTCATTTTTTTTTTGTTTGTTTGGTCCATTAAAGCCATAAAGATAAGAAAATTAAAATATTGTTACACCCTTTTAGAAAAAAAAAAACACTTACATTATAACACCTTTTAATAATAAATTATTAAAAGAAGATATTTAATTGAAATATAAATTATTCTATTTAATTAAAAAAATAAAATCAGTTGTCAAGTGAAATTAAATTTTTGAAGGGTGTGAAAGAATAATCTCCCCAAAAATAGAGTTTTTCATAAATCTCTAAATGGTTAACAAGGGACAGTAGTTTGGATCGTACAACTTTTTAAACACCTTCATTTATTTTATTTTATTTTACTTTGAATAAAATTTTAAATTATCTTTTATCTTACATTTTTAGATAAGATATTTTAAGGGGATAATTTATTTTTTAAGAATTTGAAATGATTTATGATAAATTATATTATTCTGATAAAGAATTATGAAAGAAATGAAATTCTCCGTTAGAGCAATTGGATGAGTTAAAGTTAAAGAATTTCAAATTTAATTTAAAAAATAATAATTTAAAATTCTTCATATGCTTAATTTATATTTTGATTTTCATATGACTCAACTTTACGTGGATCAGTTAGATTTAGTTTGACATAATCTTGATTCGATGCTCAGACCTAATTCGGATCTAATTAGACTTTGTCAAATCTGACTTAATTTGGTCCGATTCAACCACTCAAATCAACTTGACTTGACTTGGCTACTCAAGACAAATTGGCTTCACTAGGCCCGAGCAATCTCGACTTAACTTAGATTTGCACAAATTCAACTTGAATTCAAATTGATCGGAATAGGCCCAAATTGATTGAACTAAGATCGACCTGCGTCTAGTCCAATTCAAAACATGGGTCGACTTCGACTTAGATGCACATGAACCCACCACAATTTAGTTGAATTGTTCCAACTCATCTCAACTTAAGTCCTAACATACATATCTCGACTTTGGTTAGAACCGACTTCACGCTAGACTCGGTTCACCCAAGCTAGACATGGATTGCCAGGAGCTTGGATGAATGTGTTTTGAATTATATTAACCCCCACAAATGAATTTTGACATATAAAATTAAAATTAAAATATACACATTTTAAATTGTTAAATTCAGAACATCCTTCAAATTGAGTCCATGAAGACTTCAAACTCAATAAATTGCCTAGAGAATACGGTATTGAAGGAAATGATAAGTGATCCTGTACTCTGTGCCACAGAGTGATTGCAGTGTAATTTAGAGACGAGAGAGATCGTAAAGCATGGGTCAGAATTTGGATGGAGGAAAAGTTACACGCAACTCCCTCATAAATCTCTCCCTTTCCTTTCTCAAAAGGACAACTCATTCACCCATTTCTTAATTTGTTTCCTCGCCACATGTGTGTGAAATCATGACCAAAATCAAATAACTTAGCCCATGAAAGAAGTTTCATCCTAAGTTTCCACAAATGCAATCAAACTCCATTGACTAATCAAATCTATCGGTCCAATAGGATGTGAAAGAGAGCATTGCCACCATATAACAACCTTATTACTCTCACTTACCAGTACACACACACACACACACACTTTCAGTCATAATTCATAAAACAAAACCACTTATGAAGTTAGACACTGCCTTTAGCTTTACCTTAGTTTATATTTTGCTGATAAACTCATCAGAGTTTCCTAGTGTTGCTGCAGATGTTGGCAGTGTGATCAGTGAATCCCTGTTTGAACAATTGCTGAAACACAGAAACGATGCAATTTGTGAGGGTAAAGTCTATGTTTGTTGGTTATTGATTTTTTATGTGTTTGAAAAAATAGCAACTATAACTATGATCTAGCTGGAAAAGCCTTAAACTTGTACTTGATAAACAATCCAGACTTGGAAGCTCAAGATGAAGTGATATCATATGTTACTATTGGATGACACCAGAAGGTAATAAACCATCTGCTGATGACATAGCAGATAACATAGTTGAAGGTTATGGTGTGATTACCAACATCATCAATGGTGGAGTTGAGTGTGGGAATGGTCCCACTCAAGTAAGAGCTACTGTGACATTCTGGGATAACTTGGATGTAATAACCAAAGGCCCTTTGCATCTGTTAACTAGTAAAAAGAATAAGAACACTAGTCCCTCACTGATTAAGTTTGCCTTTGTAAGCTCAAGTGTATGAGTTTAGCAAAAATAATCGCTCTAGTATGTGTTTTCTCCATACTGAACTTGTTGATGAATTATTTCTAGACTCAAATATTTAAAGTTAGGCTAAAATCCTCCTTCTCTAATTTCTATAAAAGACTTAAATTAGATTCTAATTTTTATTTTGTTCAATTTAATCATTTAAGTTTAAAAAATATCGAATTAAATCATTTTTGTTAGATTTTTTTAATCTTGTGTTTAAATGAGAAATATCAACAATTCCAAAAAATTGAAATACCCAATAATTGAGTTACTTACAATTTAATTTTTTTTATAAAGTAATTGAAATATTTTAAATTTTAATTTATTGTTTAGATAAAACAATTTAATTTCGATTACTTAGTTCAACATTACTTAGTTCGACTTTCAATTTGATACGACTCATCTTGACTTTTGATTGAAGTTGACCATCTGGGCCAGTCCGATTCGAACTGGTCCAAATCGACCTTCAGTCGGGCCGACCTGGTTTGAGCTTTCACTCGATTTTGCTTGAACTTAGTCTCAAACCGTTGGATTCGACCTTTGTCCCAAGCTGGCCTGGTTTGATCTTCAACACGACTTGACTCGACCCGATTAGGCTTGATCTTCGATCCAAACCGACTTGTCTCAACCTTCTACTCGATGCTACTCCAATTTTTGGACCTGTGGACTTTTTTTGTCCTTAACAATTAACAATTCCACAACTTGAAAATTTTCAATTTTCTTATGTTTGGAGTCAATTCAAATTCTACTATTTTAGTTATTTGAAATATCTTCTTCAAATTTATCAATTTCAATTCCTTTTAATTTCCTCATCCAAATATATCATTTTCCATGAAAGTATTTCAAATTTTCCAAATTAATTAATTACTTTCTTAAGTTGCCTTATCCAAACAGACCACTAGACTTTTTAGCTAGAGTAATTTGATGTATAAATTCTACCAGAAATCTACTAAATTATTTTTAAAAATTAGGTGACTAAATTGAAACAAATAAAAATTATGGATCTAATTGAATTTTTTATAAGACTTAGAGGAACAAAATCGAATTTTAGCCTTTAAAGTTTTATCTATAAAAACCAAATTGAATGAAGGAGCATTAATTTGACAAAAATAGAAAAAAAAAGTACAAAATTTTAAGATTATTAAAATTAATAAAAATAGATAAAATTGAAAAAATATAAAATATACCCTCTTACATTTTTCTTTCAAAATATTTTTAAAATCTTACAATAAGTTGTTTTTGTTTCTTTTAATTTTATTAAAATTCAAATATATATATTGCATGAAATAAATGATTCTGTTTTTGTTTTTCTTAAAAAATAATAAATAAGTAAATAAACACTTCTCATTCAAAGAACAATCCATTAATTTAGTTTTACCCTTATATTTTTAACCTAGATAAAAATAATACAAAAGGAAAGGAGAGAGATAGGGGGATAAGTTAAAAAATAAGAGGCAGATAGGAGAGAAAATTACCAACTCGAGAGGAAGGAACTTTTTCTATTGAACCTGTTTTTGAACTCCTCACTACAAAGTATCAGTTGTCAATGCTATTGTTTCTTTACTATTTTTGCATAACAAACCTTTAATTATTCTCTCCTCTTACCCACTTCTGCTAACACATGCATTCTGCCAAAATGTCTTATAATTAATATGTCTAAGCTTTGTAGATTATTAGAGGTTAAAAGTTAAGCGTTTAATATTTATAACTAACCTTAACACTCATCAATTTTTTTTGCCGGACCACAATATTTTGTTGTGTTATTACTCTACATAAATTGTCTGGAATCTTCCGGCACATGGAACACAATACAACGTTTACAATTTAATGCCAAAAACACAAAATATGTATTTGCATTATTGGTGTTTGACCCTCACACCAAAACCTAGATTCTCACCCTACATTTCCTGCTAGATCCTGCTTTCTTTGTCATTTTCGTTTTACCTTTTCTAATCATCTTTAGTGCACACTGTTATGTTTTATCAGAATTAAAAACAACACAATCATACACTGCCAGCTTGTGGATTTCATGAACAAATGCCACTGCTTCAATTGAATCTTTCAGGGAGATCCTTCTGCCATTTACTGAGGAGACAACAAGGAATGTTATTCTTCCAATTAACACATGTCTGCACTCATAGGTACCTAAACAATTTTGTTATGCAACATATGTTGTCACTGGAATGACCAAGAGACTAAACAAAACATTTGGTACTCAACATTGCTGGCTGAAATGCCAAAAGAATCTTCAATATTGGTAACATGAATAAAACATAGAGGGTCCATGGTGGTCTCATCCTATGTTTATGTTCATGTTCATGTTCATGTTTATGTACTTTCTATATATGTATCTCTTGTTCCAAGCCTATGCAACTCATTAATTAGTGTTCAGCAATTAGCAAATGGCTGTCTCAGACATAGCCAAGGAATTTCACTATCATGTCAGATCCATTAGCTTGCCTTGTAGAATACACTCTTCATTACCCAAAATCGAGAAAGTGCTGAAGAGGATGAAGACATGGGAAGCCTCATCACAGTCACAGAGTGAGGCTATGAAAGAAGGTGTGAAAGGGCTTGTAGAGTTGTATAACTGTGTAGAGGAACTTGTTGGTTGTCCACTCACTCACCAAGCTCTTCTACGCAGGCATGTAGAGAAGCCACTTGACATGACGGTTCATTTGCTTGACACGTGTGGATCAGCAAGAGAATTGTTGACACTGATGAGGGAACATGTGTTAGACCTTCAATCAGCTCTGCGGAGAAAGGGTGTGGATTCAAGTGTCAAAAACCAGATTTGTGCTTACATTTGTTTCAGGAAGAGAGCAAGAAAAGACATCACAAAAAGACTCAAAGCATTGAAGACAATGGAAAATGATTTTAAGTCATATTCATATTGTCTCTTAGACTTTGACCACCATCTACCGATGATGGTCGATTTTGACCATCATCTACTAATGGTGGTCAATGTCCTAAGAGAAATAAGCAAAAACACCATCACATTTTTCAAGAAACTCTTAGTTTTCATGTGTGCACCAGTGCTGAAGAGAAACATTGGTGGATGGTTAGTGTTGACCAGAATTGTGTCCACCAGTTTTGATAAGGAGAATATGGTGATGAATGAGATGAGGGACATTGATGTTGCTCTCTGCTCCTTCGCCAAGCGTTGTAAGAAAACTGATGGTAAAACAGAAGTAGAAATTGTAAAGAGGGGATTAGGGGAAGTAGAAGGAAGCATCAGAGAATTGGAGGCAGGACTAGATTGCCTCTTTAGGTGCATGGTACAACAAAGAGTGTCACTTCTTAATCTTCTCACACCATGAAGATTTTGAATTTTTGTAACTGTAACTGTTAGATTGTTGTACTTTTTGGCAACTTTGAAATGTCATTTTCTAGTTACATACATGTGTAATATGTATGTTTTCTACAAATATGCATATACTCTGTTAGCAGGGTATTTTTTATAGACTACACTGTTTAACAGGCTTTGATTTTTGTTACATTCTTTCAAAATTGTTATTGTTCTTCTGGATTGTTTACTTACAATTGTATGTCATAAAGAATGAAGAGCAATGTAGCCAAAGGATACAACAAAATGTATGAAAAAAAAAAACAAATCAAAATCATAGAGATTAAAAATCAGAAATAAAAACTTCAATAAACCTTGAAAAGGGAAACAACAACCTTAAATCAACACACATGTGAAAGATGTCCTAAGAAAAAAAATGAAGAGAATGAAAAAGGGAGAATAATGTGTACAATAATTGAAAAAATAAAATCATTGCCATAAAGATAGAAGAACTACGTAGCCAAAAAATGCAACAAATATGTGAAAAAACCAATCATCAAAACCATTAGAGATAAAAAACCACAACAAATCTTCAAAAGGAAAAACAATGAGAGTGAGATTGAGAGAGGGAGAGATAGACAATAAAAGAGAGGGAAAAGGAGAGCTTTGAGAAAAAACGCACCTCGAGACTAAGGGGTTTAAAAACAAAAGAGCATAGGTGACATTAGAGAAATAAAAGAAGAGCATAGGGAGTTATGAATTATTTTTTTGTCAGAATTTAATGCTATGTTGTAATGTGTTATGTTTTCTCTTCTTTGTGTTTATTGTTTTGGTATATTTTTTTTAAAGATAACTAAAAAAATAAATATACATCTATTAATTGTCTAATAATATAATGGTACAAAATTATTTAAAATTTGAAAATCATTTTTATTAATAAACGATAATATTTTTAAGGATTAAATATGTTTTTTTTCTTAACTTTTAATGAAAATTATAATTAATCTTTTTCTAAAACTTTGATTCAATGTAGTAGCGGAACTTAGACAAAAAATCAAGGGTGTCAAATTATATTTTTTGTGTATAAATTATTTTCATATTGAAGAAACTTTTCATTTTCCTTTTTTATTTTTTTGACTCAAAAAACAAACACACATGATATCTTAGAATAAAAAATATATGACTATCTTTTATTGTGATATTATAAAATAACCATAAAATAAACACAAAATTCCTAAATTTTTTATGATTGTACTAATTTGGGAAAAAATATAATTAGGTTTATGATTGATAGTAAGTTGGAAAAACTTAATTTGGGAGAAACATATATAATAAAATAATCATAAATCTTAACATATATAAATCATTAAATCACAATAAGATAACATTGATTACTAAGAGATCTTATGATAAAGTGTTATTCAATCTCTTTATAGAAGATATGTGAGAATGCATTATTCAATATTTATTTGTTCTCCAAAATATATGTTTCTCGATTTATCATTTCTGACTTTTATTAACCAACATATTCATCAAATTAATTTTTATTTTATCTTTATTTTACTTTTTATTATAACTTTTCAGAATATAAATTTAATATATCTTCATCAACTTAATTAAAAATTTTATTTTAAAAATATATAAATATATAACAAAATTAAAATAAAAAAAGCTTTGGGGGAGCCACCAGTCACAACCATGATCTTGTCGATGTCCAATGTAGAGTCCCTAACTTTAGAATGGTATGAATCTAGTCATTTAAACCAAATTTTATTAATTGTTCCGATATCTCAATCAGTCTTAAATTGTTTAGGAGTGGAGGTCAAACAAACTTCACGTTGCTCTAAAATGGACAGTACCTCATGAATGCGCTAATTGTTTCTAATGACGGCTGCCGGATTGACTGAGGTCGAATAAGACCATTAACTTTATTTGGTGTTTTAAACACATCTCATAATAGCATTTAAGAGTTGTCTAAACTGTTTGATATATTTTTGCTACAATATTAATTAAAAAATGACTACGAAAGACAGACACTCTAAAGTTTAGGAACTAAATTTGGTTAAAGTTTCAAAAATTAACTAATTCTAATTTTTACTAAAAAATTGAAGGATCAAAACATATTTAATCCTAATTTGAATTGCTTCAACAATTAAAATTTGAATTAAGCTTATGTTTGGATTGATTGATCCACAATACATATGAATGAAGAGTGACAATGATGCATTACATTTAGATAAGTGTATTTGTGTTGATTTAGGAGCGTTCATTTGGGTGGTACACGCTTAAAACGTAACAATTTATCCCTTTAAATTACTAATATATCCCTTTAAATTTAACCTATTTATTATTATTATTTGTTTACTTTTCAACATAGATTTTCTGGATATCAATAATTAAAATTCTATAATCCTGAATTTTTAATATGATTCTAATGATAATGACTTTTAAATAACAATTTTAGTTTAACTTTGACATAATTTTTTCTATTTATATTTAAATTTATATCACATTTATCATTAATATCATCTAATTTAATTTATTAAAATATTTTTCTTAAATTTATCTTAACTATCATATCATATATAAACTTTCATCTCAAATTTATTTAAATCACATATTCTTTCTCTTAATCTAAATAATCATACATCGATCTCCTTTTTCTTTCAAAATTATTATTCCAAATCCATCTTCAAATCCAAACAAAATAAAATAAATTAATAAAAAAAATTCAACTTCTTTGTTATGTTATCTATTGGATCAACTATACACAAATATTCTAATACGTTTTTTATTTGTTTTTTTTATACTATTGAAAAAATTAAAATAAAAAACATAAATGAGAACAATTCCATTATAAAAATAATAAGTTTTCTCTATCTAAACAAATAAAAATAAAAATAAATAAATGTAGTGCATATTTGTTCGTTCTTCTTGGATTATTTACTCAACCAGTCACTAAAAAAAAATACCCCGGTACATGTTTATTTAAATGTAATTAAGTGTTATTTTTATTTTTAAATTCTGTATTTCGACTTTATTAAATTATTTTAGTATTGAATATTAAAAATTTTAATATCTGTGGATTCAGTTTATTTTATTTAATATTTTTCTCAATAAATTGACATAATTATTATCTTATCACCTGTTACGTTATCTTACTTTTAAGAAATATAAATGTTTGTAATCAATAAAACAATAAGTCACATTTATTACTTCAACAGTAACATATACTTAAGTAAGTATTTATTAATTGTTGTCAAAAGTATATTCACAATCCGAATTATTCTTATAAACAATTTTGATATATAAATCGAAGATAAATACTACCCATCTTGAAATATTGTTATGTTTTTGTTAAAAATAAGAGTAAAAATTAATATTTATAAAAATGATTAGAATCACTAAATTTGACAAAGTGGCGAATCAATTAAAATGTATCACATCAATTATAACCGTTAACTTTTAATATCAATAAATAAAAAAATTATTAGATATTTAGTTAAAACTAACTAAAATTAAAAGATTTTTAAAATTTAATTAAACCTTTTATTTATTTAATTTCTTGATGAAAGTAAAGAAAGAAAAAACATAAATGAGATAATTTTAATTACTCAAATAATTAATATTTTTTCTAATCCAACAAAAAACACCCCTTGTAACCTACATGCAAACGTACAAATTAATAAACCCAAATAAATGCAACCCAAACATTTTATCTCAAGTTAATGGTTTTTGTTTTATTTTATTAAATTTTCAAGCCTCCAACGGGGGAAATAACTCTTCGAAAATAAAAGTTTCCCGCCATTGCAGCACTTTAAAACCCCTTGTTGCCGTATTCATTTCTCACTTTTTATTGCCAACTTTTCACCCAATCGGTATATCTTCCATATTCTTTCTCTTTCCGAAGCAGACACAGCTACCATGCCTAAACGCAGAGCATCAACCCCACCCGTTGCAGAAAACGACGCCGTCTCATTGCTCCCCTCCCAACGCAAAAAGACGAAGGGTTCTTCCCATAATCCAGCCGTTTGCTTCGTCGGAAAACCAATTCCAGTCACCGAGGCCCGCGCCAAGTGGCCCCACCGTTATTCCAATGAGGTCTTATTCTTAACCTCTTCCAATCATAATTATTCATTATAATTAATTCTGTTTATTATCTTCGCTCAACTTTGTTGTATATGAATAATCAGGGAAAAAAGAAGAATTCAACCGGTAACAACTCAAGAGAGTTAGTATTTTATTTCATTTTGCTTTTTTCTATTTTGTTTAGCTTTAATTTTTATTTATATAATTGCATTTGGTTGTGTAGGGCTCCGAATGAGAACAATGAGGTTATGTTAGCCAAGTGTCATTATCGTCAGGCTAAAATAGACGGTGCTGTGTTTAACCTATATGATGATGCTTATGTCAAGGTATTTGGCTTTGTTCTGAAATTTACTTTCTGCTATGGTTGGTGAATCAGTGCATGTTGATCAAGTGTGTTGTTGTTGAATTTTTTCAGGCTGAGGATGGCAAACCTGATTATATTGCACGAATTGTGGAGATGTTTGAATCGGTTGATAATGAACCTTATTTTATGGCTCAATGGTTTTATAGAGCTGTGGACACAGTGAGATTCGCTCTTGCATGACTTGTTTTTATTTTTGTTTGGTTTTAGTTATTCCATATCTGTTAACTGGTTTAACTGATTTTGAAGTTTTGAGTGAGTGCAGGTTATAAAAGGTCACGGTGATCTTGTGGACAAGAAACGGGTGTTCTTATCCGATATAAAAGATGAAAATCCGCTTGACTGCATTGTTTCAAAACTCAAGATTGTTAAATTAACCCCAAATGTAAGTGCTTTGCTGCTGCATTGTTTTTGTGCAAATACATGGCATTTTTGTGAATTTCTTCTAGGTGTTTGAAAATCATTATATCAGTTTTTGGATTTTTTTTTATTTTATTTTCTGTCTAGGTTATTTAAATCAATATTTTGAAAGCTCTGTTCAAGACTAGTTCTTTTAATCTTATATCAACAAACATTATTATGGTCAGGTCTATGAATGTGCTATTATCTGATAAGAGTTTACTGAATAAATAGTTGATTTTACAAGTTATGTGTTGCTAAACCTTTATAGTTGGTTAAACATTTGAAGTTTTCATACTACAGGTAGGTTTGACTACGGAGAAAAGGAAGATTCCCCCTTGTGATTATTATTACGACATGAAGTACACTTTGCCGTACCTAACTTTTTCGAATCTTGTCGATGGTAAGAATGTTGTGATGTCTTATAAATTAACACACTACTCACTGTCTCCATTGTTTTTGCTCTGCACTTTGCTGGATTTTACCTTTTGATGTGGTTTCATCTAATAATTCAGAAACAGATAAAAGCGAGAGTGATGCATCATCCACAGTTTCTAGTGAATCTGGATCTAGTGGCTGCTTTAATGGTGCTAACCTAACTAATGGAAAGACTATTGAAAAGAACAGTTCCAATTCGTCGGAGTGGACTTTGCTCGACCTTTATTCGGGGTGTGGGGCAATGTCGACGGGGCTTTGTTTGGGTGCAACCTTGGCTGGAGTCAAACTTGTCACTGTATGTAGAGCTGTTCTTTTGAACAATTTGGTTAATTTGGCTGCTATTATTGGAGCAATTTCAAATGATTTTATATTTCCTTTTGTAGAGGTGGGCTGTAGACATCAATTCCCATGCATGTAAAAGTTTGAAGCTGAACCATCCGGAAACCCAGGTAAGTTTTTGTTAACATGTTTTAATTGACATTTTTTATTATATGTTCCATCTTGTTCTGATATTACTTTCAAAAATCAACGTTCAGGTTAGAAATGAACCTGCTGAAAACTTTTTGGAGCTAATAAAAGCCTGGGCCAAACTTTGTGAGGAATTTGGTTTGTTAGGATCAGAACGTTCGGAGTCTGGTTCAGATATGGAGGAAGATGAAATCGACGAGGAAAATGTGGATGTGAAAAAGGAAGAGTCAGAAGAAGATCATTCCGACTCTGAGGATTTTGAGGTTGAAAAGTTGCTCGCTATTTGTCATGGCGATCCGAACAACGTCAAGAAACCAGGCCTATATTTTAAAGTATGTTGCCTTCAAGCTTGCACGATGCGTTAATTACATATTTAGTTGAATGTTGTTAGTGTTATTAGGATTGACTTGCTCACGCCGGAGTTCTTTGCTCGTCCTTTTATTCTTTAAAATTTTACTTGACATGGAAAGATATGTAGACAGAAATTAATGCAAATCTAGAACATGGATATGACGAACTACTTTGAAGAAAATTTAGTACAGTTTGATATTAATGTTAAAATCTTTCAATAGCCTATACTCATTTTTAAAATCACATTCAACTAATTATACCTAATTGAATTTGCTATAACTATTCCACTAATTAACTAAATGAAGTGCCTGGCCTTTGATACTTAAACTGGAGTTCTCATCTTATGGGCCGAGGTACCAACAACACCTTTAGAAGTAAACTCAAACAATTGGTTGTCAAGGAAGGTGACTTTAGGTTTGACAATATGGATTTGATTTTACTGGAATACGAAGTGCTAGTATATCCTCTTTTTTTTTTCTTTTTATCTTTTTTCCTGTGCAATGAAGAAGTCTATGTTAATGATCTATCGTTCTGACATCTGTGGCTAAATCACTCAGGTGCGTTGGATGGGTTATGATTCCAGTTACGACACATGGGAGCCAATGGATGGATTGAGGTAAATCCCTTACTATCTGCTAGGTTTGTTACATAACACTTTTTAGCTAAATCTCTGCAAAATTATGACTATGATCTCGTTTGTGCCAGCGATTGCAAGGATGCTTTGAAGGATTTTGTGACAAAAGGGTACAAGAAGAAGTTATTGCCTCTTCCTGTAAGTTTCTCCATTTTGGGCCTACAGGCTACTGGTTCACTTGAGACGAATTTTCAATCGATTTTGTATCAACCTTTTGGCAGGGTGATGCTAATTTTATTTGCGGGGGACCGCCGTGTCAAGGCGTAAGCGGTTTTAACCGCTTCAGGAACGCAGCAGCTCCATTAGAGGATATAAAAAACAAGCAGTTGATTGTTTACATGGATATTATTGATTTTCTGAAGCCAAAATATGTCCTTATGGAGAATGTCGTTGACATTTTGAAGTTTTCTGGTGGTTATCTGGGCCGTTATGCCATTGGCCGACTTGTAGCTATGAATTATCAAGCAAGAATGGGCATGATGGCAGCAGGGTCTTATGGCGTTCCACAATTCCGTATGCGCGTTTTCCTTTGGGGTGCTCGTCCTAATGAGGTAAAATTATTATTGCTTATTATAGAACCAATTTTGCTTTTGATGCCATAACTTTAATGTTGTAAATTGAAATTAACTGACTTGATTGCACTTTTTTTTCTCTTTCGCTGGGTAGAAATTGCCTCCATATCCGTTGCCAACTCACGAGGTCGTGTCAAGAGGTTTTGTACCCACTGAGTTTGAAGTAAGGATCAACAGTTTAAAAAATCTTTTATCCATCTTCTTTGAAAAGTATTATTTTTGATTTAAATCTAAGTTTAAAGTGGAAGGGCTAATAGTAGTCACAATGCAGGAAATTACAGTAGCTTATGATGATAAGGAAACCCGTTGTAAGCTGGGTAACGCCCTTTTACTTGAGGATGCACTGTCAGATCTCCCACCTGTATGTTTGTCTGCGTATCTCTTCCTTAAGTGCATTAGTTAGTTAAGTTGGCTGGATTGATGTGAGTTTTTATTCTTAACAACGTTTTTCTTTTTAATTTTCAACTCAACCAGGTTACAAATGAAGAGAAGCAGGATGAAAGGAACTATGGAACTGCCGCTCGTACCGAGTTTCAAAAGTATATTAGATTGAAGAAAAGCGGTTCGTTTCTATATTTGCATTGCATTTTAAACCATGCTAGTGTTTTACATACTTTGCTTTTGAGGCCGCTGGTCTTTATCTGCATAAGAAACTAAATACTAGACATAGGTGAATATTTTTTGCTTTGTATTTGCTTTTGCCCTATTTGGAGTCATGTTGTGATGGTTTACTGATTGATTAAATTTAGTGTGGTAATATGTCACATCGCTTTCATGTGCTTGATCCTACTGTACAATATGGATATTAACATTATACAATTTTTGTTTTGAAGAGATGGTGGGTGGTACTATGAGTAGTACTCAAAGCACTGCACGTCGAATTCTGTATGATCATCGTCCTCTGCAATTGAATCAAGATGATTATGACAGAGTTTGTCGGATTCCGCAAAAGAAGGTTCATAACTTGACTTTATGTGTTTCCAGAATATTATTTTGGTTTATTCAATTTTAATAAAACCTCGGTAACTTTCATAGGGTGCAAACTTCAGAGATTTACCTGGAGTAGTTGTGAAGGATAATAAAGTTGAATGGGATCCATTGATTGATAGAGTGATGCTAGACTCTGGGAAGCCTTTGGTACTTGACCATTATCACCTTTGCTTGGGATATTATTTTGAGACTGGTCCTTTGTTGAGTACCATTATGTATCTCTAAGTTAAATTTATTTTATTCTCACGTGTAGGTTCCTGATTATGCAATGACGTTTGTTCGCGGGACTTCCTCTAAGTAAGTAATGCAAATCCTTTAGTTCAGTTATGTTTTTAATTTAGTTTGTATCAACATTTTTTTGATGTAACTTGGTGGTCAAAACACAGACCATTTGGCCGTTTGTGGTGGGATGAGATTGTGCCAACAGTCGTTACAAGGGCTGAGCCTCATAACCAGGTTATTGTTTTCACTTTTGATATTATTTGATTTGATTTGATAAACAACAGCACCATAAATTTTAGCCATTTAGAAGTAGTTTTCTCAGTTCCTGTATGCATCGTCTGAATTTGAATGTTAATTTATTGTCAGGTCATTCTACATCCTATACAAAACCGAGTACTAACAATCCGAGAGAATGCAAGACTACAAGGATTTCCCGATTGCTATAAACTTTGTGGGCCTATAAAGGAGAGGTACGTTTAGTAGGCTTCAAAATCCATTTGATATAACAATATAATATAGTAGCTCATTAACATAAGTTATAACTAAATTGTTTACAGGTACATGCAAGTTGGAAATGCTGTTGCTGTTCCTGTAGCTCTTGCAATGGGATACTCGTTTGGTTTGGCCTGCCAGGGATTATCTGATGATAAACCTTTGATAACCCTTCCCTTTAAGTATCCAAGTTGTCTGGCCAGTGCAACTTTTGCGGAGACCGAGAATGATGACCAATCAAGTTGAGAATGTTTCTTCCCCAACGTAAGACTCAGCCTACATCGGAAAAACACCCAAAATTTGTATTAGTTGTATGTTGTACTTTCATTTTTTGTCTATCTATTCATGTAACATTTGCTATTTGCTATATTTACAATAGCAAAAGAGCGCTGAGTCGTTTACACAGCTCAGATTCATTCCAACTGCTTTTATTCAATATCTTAATTTAATATATTATTATTATTATTATTATTATTATTATTATTATTATTATTTAGTGTTGTTTAAAGATTAGTGAGACAAAGAAAAATGTCAGAAATTTTGCACCTCACAATATGTTTTGGAACTAATGAAAACTGGGGATCATTTGATCTAATCTGTTATCTAGTTTATTAAATTTGGTGTACCTTTCCACTGTAGCTCTGGATCAAATCTAGTTACAGTACATTAGGTGTACATTTTGTATGAATAAAATATATAATATTATAAGATTGAAATAATAAATATTGTAATGAAATGATAAATTTTTAACACATCTATATAAATCAGATTTATTAAATTGAGAATGATATAGTTGGTGTGAGTAATAATCATTATCAGATACCAACGCATTTACGCAAAATAACAACCTTTATAGAATCTTTGGAAATAATTAAAGCTAAAATAGTAATAGAAAAATTTCAAAGAATATCAGTAAAATGTAACGAATAATAGTAAACTATTGGTCTTAAAAGGTAAAGTAATTAGTAGTACAATAATGATATAATAGTCTGAAGTTTATAAAAATAATAAGAAGATATAAACAATAAATAAATTCTAGCAACAAAAAATAATTATCTTTAAATAATAGTGAAATGATATTATTATTAATATCTATAACTATATTCATATTTAGCCGTGCATATCCACTGCTACCAAGTCTGGTAAATCTTTATTGATGTTAATCTTGTGATAGATTCTATTAATATTGATAAGAAGTACTAAGATTTAAAATTCTATATCTGAATAAATGAAATCACATGAGTTTTACTTAAGGGGCGGTTGATCAAACGTGCATTATAGTATAAACTACTCACATATAATAAGGGTGACAGAAATGACTTGCCATTATTATGTAGGAATATAAAAACGACAATAATTTTTTCAATTTTGGGTTTGATTGATTAGGTTAAGGTTAGTTCATACAAATCAAAGTCACATGTTAGTCAATGAGGCATTACATTTTGGATGATAATTGAGGTTAAGGGTTAGTTACATCACATGCTGCTGCAGCTCAAGTATTCTATAATGAAATGAATGTTTTGTATGTTACACCATTTAAAAGCATATTCAAAACTAAAGAAATATGAGTATATTGCAAGACTAAAATAATAACATTCAATGATTCAAAACAAGTGAGTAAGGTGACACGAGCAAATGAATATTTTATCCAACATTTCATTGGGAAGAGGTTCAAGTTTAACAAACTACACTTTGACAGAGAATACGATTCTCAGATACATTGCTCTTAAAACATAATGTTGTTTAAGCTGGAAATGCCTGCAGAAGAAAAAACCAACAAAGAGAATCAAGTTCTTGAAAAAAAGGCACACACCAAACATTTCCAAGTACCAGAAATTATTAATTCTATGATGCTAACACCTCAATTTCCAAGGTAGAAGAAGTGTCATTGTTGAGTGCCCCCTCTTGTCTCCCAGTAACAGTAAATGCAGACTTCACAACAACTCATGGCCACAAAAACAATGATTATGCCAACTTGAACAAAACATTACTCATATGTCTCCCCAACTATGGTAGAAACTTTAGGGTACATGAATTGACAAGTTCAATAATACACATCATAATTTCAAAATATCTTATATTATTGAAGTTTCACAGGGAGCACACACCAGCAATTCACTGTTCTCATTGTTTAGTTCTGCATTGTGTTTATCACAGTTATAAAGTTCTACATTGTTCATCTCATCACCATGAAATTAAAAAATGGATAGAGCTGCCAAATTTCTGACCCAAAATGTCAGAAAGTCATATGAAAGTTTGCATGACCCACATGTACACATCACATAATTAACCAAATAGTCCATGTTCATAAACATGGTACCATGTTTAGGTTCCCCAAACCATGGTGCTATAAATAGATTCAACAAAGACTAGTTATCATTCAAGTTATCAAACACCCTTCTATAGCAGCACTATTGTAGCAGACACTGCAAAGAAAATATGGAAGATAGTTCTAAATACCCTCATGCACATCAACCTGTGAGATCCATTAGTTTTCCCACCAGAGTTCACCCTGTTTCTCAGAGAGTTGAAGCACTTCTAAACCACCTAAAACATCATCATTCTCAACCTGTCTCAAGCACTGAAAATTTGGAAGCAGAAACAATTCAGAGTGTCTTAGTTGTGCTTGCTGAGTTGTATAACTCCATGGAGGAACTCTTCCATTCTCCACACTCACAGCAAGCTCTTCTACGCTACCAAGATGGGAAACTCGTTGAAGAAGCGTTATGTGGCTCAGTCACATTGCTAGACACATGTGAGTCTGCGAGGGATTTGTTGTTGGTTCTGAAGGAACACATGCAAACCCTTCATTCAGCTTTGCGTAGAAGAAAGGGAGATTCAAACATTGAAAGCAGCGTTTCTTCTTTTGATATCTTCAAGAAGATGGCAAAGAAGACAATTTCCAAACAACTTGGACAGCTTAAGAGAATGCAGAATAAGGTTAATTCCTTCTGTTTACTGGACCAAGATCAACAGCTAGCATTTTTGGCAAGAGTTCTAAGAGAATCAAACACCTTCACCATCTCTATATTACATTCTCTGTTAGTATTTCTGTCCATGCCAACGTTAGTTGCAAAAGGGTCCTCCTCCTTGATCTCAAAGTTGAAGATCACTGTTTTGTTCTCTTCCCAGAAAGAACAGAAGAACACAAATGGGGTTGCAGATCTTAACAGTGTTCTGTGCTCCCTCTTTGGAAGAGAGAAAAATGGTGATTCCTGTGGTGAATTTCAAAGGGCACTAGGAGTGTTGGAGACATTGAATGTTAATATTGAGGCTCTTGAGAGTGGATTAGATTGCATATTTAGATGTTTAGTCAAAAATAGAGTGTCGTTTCTGAATATGCTAGCTCATTAAAGAGTATTAATGGCTGAAAGTATCTATTTGTAAATATAGAATCTCCACAAATCCATGTTTAAATAAGAGCATCATGATGAGTTCATAATTCTATTTCATCTTCTCAACATTTCTCCATTCTAGTATTAAAATTGACAGGGGAAGGTCTTTCATCAAACTATTGGTGGGTGTTCAAAATTTAATTGCTGAATAATGTGATCAACATCATACCTACTTAACAGTTAATCATACTAAGCATTCCAATTAAATATATTTTTGAGTTCATATTAAATAATACTAACAATTCCAATTTAGTTAAAAAAAAGACTACACTTTCTCTCAGTCCACCATGCCAATGTAGAATATCCACATGCCTTGGTGCCTTTTTCACCAAAAACGTAACGATTTCTTCCTGAACTTTGCTATTTCTTCATTCACTTCGATATTTCTTCATGCACTCTCCAGTTTCTATAAGAAGAACATGTTATTCCTGTAGGTTTAATGTTTTGAAAGTTTTTTCTTTTTTTTTTTTCTTTTTCAGATTTTGTTATTTGGAAGTCGTTTTGAATCAATAATTCATAATATATTTTAAAATTTTATTGTTGTTATGGATTATATATTTTAGAGGATAAATACTGCATTATGGATAATACAGTATGAAGCAAATGACTTCATCGTATAAAAAACACAAAAATATCCTTCTTTACTGTATCACACCACAACTTCCTTAAAAGTAATGGGAGTGCAGAAAGAAAATGTCTTTCTATGATTCTGAATTGTGAACTTTAAAAAGGTGATACATATTTATTAGGGTTTTTACTTTTTGCATCCCACAATTCATACCACTTAAATTATCAAATTAACTATTTTATCCTGATTTTGAATTATATATTTTGAAATTTTTCGAAACCAGTCTTTCAAAATTTTCAGAACAGAAATTTTAGAAAAAACTTGGGGAACAAAATTTTCAGGAACACAAAAACTTGCGGAACAAAGTTTTCTGGAGCACATGAAATATGTTTCGAAATAAATTTTTCAAAATGCATATAATAATTATCAAAAACAAGTTTTATTTTATTCTTCTACACCATTCTCTCTTTTCGGATCGGCTGGTTTGGTTATGTTAGAAATGAGTGAGTCCAATCCGACTCATTTTTTGGTGAGCCAAAAATTTTATAACCCGACTCAACTCATCATGGGTTGATAGGTTAAGTGAGTTGACTCATATGAAAATAAAAAATATTGTTTTAATCATTTTCAAATATTCAAATTTGTAGGATGATAACAATTTTCTTCTTTTTCGGATATTAAAATTTGTAGGATCTCAAAGATATTAAAAAATGCATATAAATACAACAAGATTAGAGTTTCTTTCTCTTATTTAAACATATAAAAAAATATTTTTAAAAAAATAAGTGAGTTGTAATTAAATGAGTCTAACTCAGCTCGAACCTACATGACCTATGATCAAATAAGTACAACTCATTTTCGTTCATAATTGAAAAAAATTTTAAATTTCTCAATCCAATCCGGTTCAAATACGTGATCAACACGGGGTTGTGGCCGTTTTGACATGTTTGGGTGACAAAAGTAATGTGGCGAAGTGAGTAGTGAAGGATGTCTAAGTCTTTTCCTGGGTGTAGGAAGCAATAGCCTTTCTTAGCCACATCCTAGGTGCAGGAAGCAATAGGTTCTCTGGAATGGGCTTTCAAGAGCCCGTTTTGGAATGTACCAAAAGTGACTCAAAATCAAGTGAGACGCAGAAAGAGACTTTCGGGTCATTTTTTCAAAAAAGGAAAACCAATTTCTTTCGGCTAAAGAATCCCATTTTTTTCAGGAACTTCATCGACATATATTATTTATTATGTGATAAAAAACACAACCCCATATGCCACTGTAGCTCTACATTTTGATATATATTCTCAATTACGTCCAGAAATTTAAAAATAATTTTATGAAAACAATTCACCGAAAACTTAAAAGGAAGAAACTTAATACAAAACTAAAGCTGAATAAAATACCATTTCCTTGTTCTACCACGATTCCCAACTCACTAGGGCAGAGACACAAAATAGCAGCATGTTTATAGAAAGTTGCATTTTGAATGATGAAAAATTCTTTCAGAATAACCCACAGCATTAAAGCAAAAATAAAATAAAATCATATCCTTCATTTCCATGTTCATTGTTGTATCCGAGATGTATTTGGTCGAGTTCATGTATCAAGTCTTGAGGTATGAAAATGTTGAAGAACCTGCGTGGAAGAGATGGACAACATGTGTTCTCATTCTACTTTGTTGTCTGCTATGTTTTTGTTTCTCCCCAACAATTAACATTAACAATGGGACCGTAGGATACTCGTCCTTTGTATGTACCACCATTCCACAAGATTTCTCAACAAAAGCAGATAGAGGAACGATATTCTTCTTTTTGTTTAAAACAGAATGAAATAACGAGTGAATTGGTAAAATCAACGAATTAGACATAAAGGTTACAAGCCATTCATGCACACACAAAAATAGCCAATCATTTTGTTCTCGAAATTGTAAACAACATCATATTATATACATAACTCAAATTGTTGTCTATTTGTTACATCCAACAAGATGTGTACATCATGGATCCAAGAGCCATTTATTGCATCATTTTTTTAGTTTTGTGTCTTCTGCGTTGAGACAAGTCCAAGAGGCAATGTGGCAGCAAAAGAAGCAAACTGGGTGATGACTAATGAAGTTCTCTGATTGCCAACACTAGGAGGACATGCCAGTTATGCAACATAAACCCATTTCAATACTATTTTGGCCTCTATTATGTCACAAATAATAGTGCAAAATGTTTGGCAGAGATGTGACAAATTCACCTAATGAGTAGGAAACACATGCTACAACCACATGCTCACGTTCATCATCACAGTTTAGTTGTTTTTCCTATTTTCTTCACCAATAGGAATGGATCATGTTGCACCTATATATATAGAGAGTTAAGGACTTGGTGAGAGCACAAAAACATTGAGCTTCCTTTGAAAAAGTACAGAGCACAAAAAGGGTAACCATGGCAAACAAATTCCATGTTCGCTCAAACAGTTTCCCTACTGGATCTCATCCTAGCATCACTAGAATAGAGGAAGAGCTTAACAAGCTTAAAACTTGGGAAGACACTTCCACATCCACATCAAACTCAATTGCCACTGGCTTCTCCTTGCTATCAGATTTGCATATTTGCTTGGAAGATCTTCTCAACATGGCTTCAACCCAGAAGCTCATTTCTAACCATCAAGGTCAGAAATGCATACAAGAGCTTCTGGATGGTTCAGTGAGAATTTTGGACATCTGTGACATCACAAGAGACAACATGTTACAAATTAAGGAAAATGTTCAAGCCCTTCATTCTGCTCTCAGAAGGAGAAAGGGGGATTCAAGCATTGAAAGAATTGTAGCGGAATATAATTTCTTCTCAAAGAAGATGAAGAAGAATGCTAAGAAGTTGATCACAACATTGAAGCAGATGGAGAACAAATTTGGAGTATCCCCAGTGTTGGATCAAGACCAGCAACTTGTTTCTTTGATTAGAGTGGTTAGGGAAGTCATTGGAATGAACATGTCTGTCTTTCAATCGCTGTTAGCTTTTTTAACCGTGTCTGCTTCAAAATCAAAGGCAACCAAATGGTTATTGGTAGCAAAATTAATGCAGAAGGGAGTGATAGCATGTGAAGAGAACACAAAAAACTTGAACGAGTTACAGTGTGTGGAAGCATCTTTAAGCAGCCTTGTAAACGAAGGTACCAATGTTGCAACAATGCAGGCTGCACATGAAAGATTGGAGGCTTTGGAGAATGGAATTGAAATCATAGAAAATGGTTTGGAGAGCGTATTCAGGCGCATGGTTAAAACAAGAGCATGCCTTTTGAATATCATCACTCAATAGAGTTTAGACAGTGTTCAATCTTGATTTTCTCTCCAAATTCTCCAAAGTATCCAAGTTTTAGGGATCAGTTGAGTATTGAAAAGTTTTGCCCCATCAATTTGTACATGTATACAACTCAAAAGTCAAACAATGAATAGAACAGAATTTTTATACTCTATATTTCAATCTTCAGGTCATCTCTTTCCTTAAGAGAAATTTCTTTACTCTTATCATGTTTCTGTTACCAAGCATATAATTTACTTGTTAGAGAATGTTGGGTAAAGTCAACGTCCTTATCATTTAAAAGTTCTTCGAGGTTGGATTTCATTAACTCAACTCAATGCAAAGACTCTAAACAATATATATTTATATTTCTAACATAATCTACACATTCACATCATAAACTCACTAGTTCTAATTCCTTATAGGCATGTTTTAAACAACAAATAGCTTAGATAATCAACCATGAACATGAAGCACAAGGAATGGACACAAAAGTCGTGGTATATTGCAAAGATAAAACTACATCAAGTTAAGATATATTACATCCAACCCCAATAAATAATCAAGTTAAGATATATTACATCCAATCCCAATAAATAATGAGGTGAGATTGAAGATTGTTGTTCTTGTAAGACCATAGATTTATGATTTTTTCTAATTATATATCGTTCATATTATTCATATTTATCTAATGTAGGACTTCCGATTCAGTTTAAATTCCTCAAAATGTTTGGCTTGAAACAACCACAATTTAGTATAATTATTTTCTTACAATGAGGAAGGATGAAAATTTTCCCTCCTCTTCCATTTTCTTTCTTTCTTTTAATCTCCTAATGGTTTTTTTTCTTCTTTCTAGAAATACTCCAGCCTTAAGTTTTGTCTTTGTTTTCTTCTAAACGTTCTTTCTTCTGTAGCTTGTGAGACATTAACAAAGCTCTGCTTAGACAAATTCTTATTTTCTTTTACTCAAACAAAGAGGCAAATTTTTCTGCAATAGAGTCACATGGAAAAAATAAAGAAAAGGATGTGTGCACACAAAACCTTAAACAATAACATCAGCCCCTTGAAACTGGGACGATGGATACTCGTTCTTTAATGTGTACCACAATACAAAATTTTTCATTGGTTTAAAACACAATGAAAAAGAGTTGGTAAAATCAACAAGGGGGACATAAGGGTTACAAGCCACTCGTGCACACACCAAATAACTTATTCTTTTGTTCTCGACTCAAAATTAAAAAAAATAAGTCATTGTTGTCTATTTGTCAATGACCACCAGATTTGGATTTCACAGATCCAAAAGCCATTTTTAACACTATTTTGCTGTTATAACATCTTGTCATTGAGACAAGCCAGCTAATGTATATCCTTGAAGCTGAAACAACACATTTTATAATTCTAAGTCAAGATGAAATGTAGCAGCAAAGGAGGCAAATTAATTGATGACTAATGAGGTTTTCTGATTGCCAACACTTGGAGAACATGCCAGTTATGCACAACCAACCCATTTCATTACCAATGTGGCCTCTATTATATCACAAATAATAGTGCACAATGTTTGGAAGAGATGTGACAAACTCACCAAATTATTAGGAAACACATGCTGCAACCACATGCTCACACCGATCATGAATCATGAATAGGAATGAATCATGAATTGCTTCTATATATATAGAGTTAAGCACTTGGTGAGAGCACAAAAACATTGAGCTTCTTTCCAAAAAGAACAGAACACAAAAAGAGTAGCCATGGCAAACAAGTTCCATGTTCGCTCTAATAGTTTTCCTTCTGGATCTCATCCTAACACCAGTAAAGTTGAGGAAGAGCTGAACAAGCTCAAAACTTGGGAAACCACTTCCACATCCACATTAAACTCAATTGGCACTGGCTTGTCCTTGCTATCAGATTTGCATATTTGCTTGGAAGATATTCTCAACATGACTTCAACCCAGAAGCTGATTTCTAACCATCAAGGTGAGAAATGCATACAAGAGCTTCTGGAGGGTTCAGTGAGAATTTTAGACATCTGTGACATCACAAGAGACAACATGTTACAAATTAAGGAAAATGTTCAAGCCCTTCATTCTGCTCTAAGAAGGAGAAAGGGGGATTCAAGCATTGAAAGAATTGTAGCCGAATATAACTTCTTCTCTAAGAAGATGAAGAAGAATGCTAAGAAGTTGATGACATGTTTGAAGCAGATGGAGAGCAAATTTGGAGTATCCCCAGTGTTGGATAAAGATCAACAACTTGTTTCTTTGGTTAGAGTCCTCAGGGAAGTCATTGCAATGAACATGTCTATCTTTAGATCACTGTTGGCTTTCTTGACCGTGCCTGCTCCAAAGTCAAAGCCGACCAAATGGTTATCAAAGTTAATGCAGAAGGGAGTGATAACATGTGAAGAGAACACAGAAAACTCCAACGAGTTGCAGTGTGTGGAAGCATCTTTAAGCAGCCTTCTGAGTGAAGGTAGCAATGTTGGAAAGATGGAAGCTGCAACTGAGAGATTGGAAGCTTTGGAGAATGGCATTGAAAACATAGAAAATGGTTTGGAGAGCGTATTTAGGCGAATGGTTAAAACAAGAGCCTGCCTTCTGAACATCATGACTCAATAGAGATTAGACAGTGTTCAGTCATGATTTTCTCTCCAAATTTCATGGATTCGTTGAGGATCGAAAATTTTTGTCTTGTACATGTATACAACTGAATAGTTACACTATCAAATACAACGAAATGTTTATACTCTTATATTTCGATATATTTTTTCTTGCAGTCAGCTTTTTCCTATTTCCTTTATTTGAGAAGACCTGGTAAAAAATAAAATTAGCATCATTTTATACCTCGGTAACTTTCATAGGTGCAAACTTCAAAGATCTACCTGGAGTAGTTGTGAAAGACAACAAAGTTGAATGGGATGGATCGATTGAGAGAGTGATGCTAGACTCTGGAAAGCCTTTGGTACTTACCACTGTCACCTTTGCTTAGGATATTATCTCTAATTTTAATCTATTTTATGCTCATGCAAATAACTTCATTCTGTTATGTTTTTAATAAAATTTGTATCAGAGTTTCTGATCTAACTTACTGGTTAAAGCCCAGACCATTTGGTCGTTTGTGATGGGACGAGATTGTGTCAACAGTGATTAAAGGGCCAGGTTATTATGACTTGATAAACAAAAGCAACATAAATTCCCATTTTAGCCATTTAGAATGGTTGGTTTCTGTATGCATTATCAAAATTTTGTTGATAAATAAGACTTTTTAGATAAACACTCTATACGTTAAAATCTTAATCCAAAACCTTAAGGCAATGTTGTTATGGGCCTTTATTCTTATATAGTGTTTAACTTTGTTTTTTTTATCCAATGTGGAACTTTTGACTCATACTTGGACAATCCCCCTCTCTAAACTTAAAAGTTTATTTTGATTTTCATCCTTCTTCCTTCATCTTGACTTTGTCATGTGTAGCCCACACCATGCTTGTTTCTTTCGTGATTTGTCAGGTTTTTCACTTACTTCATAGCCGACTTTGCTTTCATTGTGTCTGACTTGTTCTCTTCATTCTCGGTGATTGATGTGCTATTTGCTTTGACCGACTTCTTATTAACCTTGATCGACTTGTCCTATGCTGGGTTCTTTATTATCACTGTGGCTGACTTGTCATTAACGAATTCCTCTCAATAGGCCGAACTCATTGTAAGAGATCGGACAATTCTCACGTCTTCTTTACACCAAACACATAATCCATTTCAATCGTTAATTCTCATCTTGCATCGGAGGTGCAAATCTAAGATCCTTCCTGGCATGTAAGTGCTTTTGCGAACTGAACACTTCTTGTTCAAGTTCCAATCGCTTATGCAAAACCTTTTTTCTACTTTCAAAGCTTGCCTGTAACTTTGTATTATCTCTAACTTCCTTTTCAATTCTTTATTACAAAATGTCTCTTTCAAGCTCTAACTTTTGGATAATAGACTCGTCTTTTCCAAGATCCAAACTATCTACACTCCACATCGGCTCCTGTTAAATTTTTTGAGATGTTCACTTGCTCTCCCAAACATCGTTTGTGTTTCGCCTTCCTTCTTTGTAGAAATGGTTCATTAAGAAGTAACTGTCGATGATGTGATATTTTTAAAGATCAAACATTTACAAACATTTACACAGAAAAATTTAATTGTACATGATAAACTTTAAAAAAAAATGAACAGTTTTTGTATCTTCAAGTTAACAAACTTGAAAAATGAATTTATAGGTAAAATTTATATATATATATATATATATATATAATTATTTTACAATAATATAAATTTATAATTATTATTTTTAAATATATGTTCATAGGTCTTCCCCACACAAATCTATCTAAACATAATACAAAAATAGAAACAGTAATGCATATGCCATAGTCAAAAGTTCAAAACTCAATTATAAAGTCAATAATTTTAAGTTCAAATGTATTAAATATTTCAATATTCCAAAAATAGAAAAATTGTTTCCCAATCAGTATTTTATTAAATATAGCCTTGTTTCCCTTTCTACCATACAATTCCACCGCTCCAGTATTATTGTAGAAACAAATATTGTAAATATAGCCACTAAGATTCTTCATTTTGATCTCCTAGTAACTTTTTTCTGGAACTGCTCCAGTCTTGAGTTTTGTCTCTGTTTTCTTATAAACATTCTCTCTTCTGTATCTGTAAGACATTAACAAAGCTCTGCTTAGACAAATTCTTATTTTCTTTTAGAGAGGAGATCTTTTACTCAAACAAAGATGCCAAAATTTTCTGCAATTAGAGTCACATGCTAAACAGAAATGATGTGTGCACACACAAAGCCTTTAACAATAACATCAACCCCTTGAAACTGGGACGGTGGATACTTGTCCTTTAATGTGTACCACAATACAAAATTCTTCATTGGTTTAAAACAGAATGAAAAGGATTTGGTAAAATCAACAAGGGAGACACAAGGGTTACAAGCCACTCGTGCACACGCCAAATAACTCATCCTTTTGTTCTCAAAATCTGTACTCAAATTTAGAAAAATGTCTATTTGTCAATGACCACCAGATTTGGATCTCACAGATCTAAAAGCCATTTTAAAAACTATTTTGCAGTTATAGTTTCTTATCATTGAGACAAGACACGTAATGTATATCCTTGAAGCTGAAACAACACATTTTATAATTTTAAGTAAAGATGCAATGTGGCAGCAAAGGAGGCAAATTAATTGATGACTAATGAGGTTTTCTGATTGCCAACACTTGGAGAACATGCCAGTTACCATTTCATTACAAATATGGCCTATATTGTATCACAAATAATAGTGCCAATGTTTGGCAGAGATGTGACAAACTCACCAAATTATTAGGAAACACATGCTGCAACCACATGCTCACATCGATCATGAATCATGAATTGCTTCTATATATATAGAGTTAAGCACTTGGTGAGAACACAAAAACATTGAGCTTCTTTCGAAAAAGAACAGAACACAAAAAAGAGTAGCCATGGCAAACAAGTTCCATGTTCGCTCTAACAGTTTTCCTTCTGGATCTCATCCTAACATCAGTAGAGTAGAGGAAGAGTTGAACAAGCTCAAAACTTGGGAAGCCACTTCCACTTCTACATCAAACTCAATTGGCACGGGCTTGTCCTTGCTATCAGATTTGCATATTTGCTTGGAAGATCTTCTCAACATGGCTTCAACCCAAAAGCTGATTTCTAACCATTATGGTGAGAAATCCATGGAAGAGCTAATGGATTGTTCAGTGAGAATTTTGGATATCTGTGGCATCACAAGAGACACCATGTTACAAATTAAAGAAAATGTTCAAGCCCTTCATTCTGCTCTAAGAAGGAGGAAGGGGGATTCAAGCATTGAAAGAATTGTAGCCGAATATAATTTCTTCTCAAAGAAGATGAAGAAGAATGCCAAGAAGTTGATCACAACTTTAAAGCAGATGGAGAACAAATTTGGAGTATCCCCAGTGTTGGAGGAAGATCAACAACTTGTATCTTTGGTTAGATTGCTAAGGGAAGTCATTGTAATGAACATGTCTATCTTCCGATCCCTGTTAACTTTTTTGACCGTGCCTGCTTCAAAATCAAAGGCAACCAAATGGTTATTGGTGGCAAAATTAATGCAGAAGGGAGTGATAGCATGTGAAGAGAAGCAGAAGAGTTTGAACGAGTTACGGTGTGTGGAAGCATCTTTAAGCAGCCTTGTGAGTGAAGGAACCAATGTTGCAACGATGAAAGCTGCAAATGAGAGTTTGGAAGCTTTGGAGAATGGCATTGAAAGCATTGAAAATGGTTTGGAGAACGTATTTAGGCGAATGGTTAAAACAAGAGCCTGCCTTTTAAACATCATGACTCAATAGAGATTAGACAGTGTTCGGTCATGATTTTCTCTCCAAATTTTATGGATCCTTTGAGGATTGAAAAATTTTGTCTTGTACATGTATACAACTCAATAGTTACACACTATCAAATACAACGAAATGTTTATACTCTATATATTTCGATATATTTTTCCTTGCAGTCAGCTTTTTCTTAATTCCTTTATATTGATCTTGTTTTTATGACTGAACATTATAATTTACTTGTTAGAGAAGACTGTGTAAAAAATAGCATTAACATCACTTTATACCATTTCCAAAGGACAAAAGATGATTTTAAAATTTTCTGGTCAAGCAATGATTTTAAGAGATGTATGGATGAACGGAGTTCAGGCTAATCAATTTCAATTTTTCAAATGAAAAACGCAGAAAGAAGATTCAAATGGATAAACATATGTTTCTTTTCACTTAGCTACTTTAGCAAATAGGGGATACAAACTGAAGATCAGAGTAGTTTCTTTCAACTGATCTACAATACATAACGTGATAAAATATCATGTTAAGGAAAAAGACACTGCACAAATACATCTCTATTCAACAATATTCCCTAGAATTCTAACCACAGTTAGAGGATTTGATGAAATTGAATATCTAGAAGGGAAGTGTTCTCATTATCTGTTTCAAATTTCTAATTGCTCTAATAGTACGATATTTCACCTTTTCACCCACTCTTGTTTTCAGAAAAAATGATTTTCAAGTATAAATTATTCAACAAGGTTAACAATTCCAAATCAATTTTGTTATGGAGTAACCAAAGAGTTGGTAAATCAACAAGGGAGAGATAAGGGTTGCAAGCCACTCGTGCACACACCAGATAATCTAATATTTTGTTCTCGAAATCTGTAATCAAAATTATATACAACTCAAGTTGCTGTCCAAAACTGCAACCAAAATTATAAATAACTCTAAATTGTTGTCCATGTGTGATATCCCTCGAGATCCGAATCTCATCTACCAAAGCCATTTATTACACCATTTTGCAGTTTCAGCTTCTTATATTCGAGACAAGCCAGGTAATGGATACTGAAACAACATTTTTATAATTTGAAGTCAAAATGCAATGTGGCAGAAAAGAAGGCAAAATGGTTGATGACTAATGAGGTTTTCCGATTGCCAACACAAGGAGAACATGCCAGTTATGCACACCAAACGAATTTCATTATCAACTTGGTCTGTATTATATCACAGATAATAGTGCACAATGTTTGGCAGAGATGTGGCAAACTCACCAAATTATTAGGAAACATATGCAGAAACCACATGCTCACATTGATTATGAAAGGTTAATCATGAATTGCATTATACTATATATATATAGAGTTAAGTGCTTGGTGAAAGCACAAAAACATTGAGTTTCCTTTGAGAAAGAGAAAAATACAAAAAGAGTTACCATGGCAAAGAAGTTCCATGTTCGCTCAAATAGTTTTCCTACTGGATCTCATCCTAGCATCAGTAGAGTGGAGGAAGAGCTGAACAAGCTCAAAACTTGGGAAGACACTTCCACATCCACATCAAACTCAATTGCCACTGGCTTGTCCTTGTTATCAGATTTGCATGTATGCTTGGAAGATATTCTCAACATGGCTTCAACCCAGAAGCTGCTTTCTAACCATCAAGGTGAGAAATGCATACAAGAGCTTCTGGCTGGTTCAGTGAGAATTTTAGACATCTGTGACATCACAAGAGACAACATGTTACAAATTAAGGAAAATGTTCAAGCCCTTCATTCTGCTCTCAGAAGGAGAAAGGGGGATTCAAGCATTGAAAGAATTGTAGCCGAATATAACTTCTTCTCTAAGAAGATGAAGAAGAATGCCAAGAAGTTGATCACAACATTGAAGCAGATGGAGAACAAATTTGGAGTGTCCCAAATCTTGGATGAAGATCAACAACTTGTTTCTTTGGTTAGAGTGGTTAGGGAAGTGATTGGAATGAACATGTCTGTCTTCCAATCGCTGTTAGCTTTTTTGACCGTGTCTGCTTCAAAATCAAAGGCAACCAAATGGTTATTGGTATCAAAATTAATGCAGAAGGGAGTGATAGCATGTGAAGAAAAGCAGAAGAATTTGAACGAGTTGCAGTGTGTGGAAGCATCTTTAAACAGCCTTGTAAACGAAGGTAGCAATGTTGCAACAATGAAGGCTGCACATGAAAGATTGGAGGCTTTGGAGAATGGAATTGAAATCATAGAAAATGGTTTGGAGAGCTTATTCAGGCGCATGGTTAGAACAAGAGCGTGCTTTTTGAATATCATCACTCAATAGAAACTACACACTCTTCACTCATTATTTTCTCTCCAAATCCTCTATAGCATCCAAGTTTTAGGGATCTGCAGAGGATTGAATTTTTTTTACCTCATCCAATTGTACAGAATGAAATACAACTAGTGTTTATACTGTATATAACAAAATGTCACAAGTCATCAAATCTAATCTTCATTTTAATTAAGAAAGTTTTTTCAATAAATTTGTTAAAATGAAAAAAATAAAAAACTTATTTAAAACTAACATTAAGTAATTCCTTTAATTTTGTTTTGACTATATTTACAACAATTTTTGGAACCGATTGAATGTATGTTTACAATTTAAAAATAAAGTTTTGCGCAACAGTGCCACTGCTGAAAAAAAAAATCATTGGATAACATCTTTCTCAATTTATTATAAAATATTTTTGTGGTTTCCTCACATATATATGTTGCAATTTCATGGAAATAACTAAAAGAATATATGAAAACAAAATTCATATTTTCAGTAACAGTGTCTGCAGTTTTAGAATAAATTGCCCATAGAAAAAGCAAATTGTAAATATTAGTTTGTTGAAAAAGTAAATTGAGAGTTTCTACTTATAGTTGCAGAGTATCAAAATCCCACATATATATATATATATATATATATATATATATATATATATATATATATAATAAATGTTCTTCTGTTTTTCTTAATTTCTTGTCTAATGCGATTTTCTATTCTAATATACCGTAAACTATAAGGGGAAAATGTAATTTTTTCCATTGAGTAAAGGATATGGCTAAGTTTTACTACAATAAGACTAAAGTTTTCAGCATAAATCACTTTATTTAAAATTATTTTATAAAAGAAAAAAACTATGTGAAATTTAGTTCATACAAGCTACACAAACATCCAATGATCATATTTATTATAATGACACGTTTATATAATAAGATGAGTATATATATAAGTTGAAAGTCCACATTAGATAAAGTTAAATAATATTATATATAAGAAAATTAGATGCACATTATGTTAAAAATTTTAAATTGAGAATGTCATGTAATATTTTGTGTAGTTTTAACAAAGAAGAGGTGTGAAAATAATGACCTGATTTGGAAGATTTGATAGAACATTATGCAGAGTGAAAGCATGAAATTTTAAACTCTCTTTCATAATAAATAAAGAGACTTTTGTTTCGAAGAAGATGTTATATCTATCAGTTCTTTCTTTTGTATTGTTTAAGCAATATTATGTTAACTTTATTTGTGCAAAATATTCCATGCTTTAATTTAAAGATCACAGGATGTGACACATTTGAATTAACATATATTTAAAAATAGCTTACACTCAGCTGAAGTGATAGAAAGTTCAAGTACATGTTTTATTTAATTAGAAAATGTGCCTGCCTTTCTGAGTTTGAAAATCTTCTTTTCCTTTTCAAAGTAACTAAATCTTCTTTTTTTTTTTTAAGAGAAGATCTTTAATATTTTTTCTTAATGTATACATTCTTTTTAGCTTTTAAAGTTTCTCTAGAATTGGAGCAGAACTCTTATTTTATTATTTTATTTATTCAAATTGAAATATATAATGTTAGTAGAATTATCATTTTTCGATGTAAATATATTTTAGGTTTCTTACTATATATGATTTTTAATTTGAACAACTTTTTTCTTTTAAATAGACCTGTAATGAATTAACTATGTTGGTTTAAGTTATTTTTACTACGGTGTGTAAAATCTATTACTTAAGTATTTATTAAGTTGTCTAATATATAGCACGAGAGTTAAATAATGATTAATATTAATAAATGTTCTAATCTATAAGTATATAGAGAATATATTTTTTTTTGTCTTTTTTTCTAATTTTACCTCTTAATTATTCTTTTTTAAATTCAAATAATTATTTATAATAAAAAAATTATCTTTTGAATTTTATCATTTTAGTAACTACTTATCATAAAAAAAGAATCATTTGTTATTTCATCGTTTTAGTAACTATATCTATAACTATATTATACATTTTTTGAATTTTATTCTTTTAATTACTATTTTTAAAATTTAAATAATTTGTATATATTTAAAAATTTCCTATTCATATGATAACGTTTATATTTACGTTAGTTTATATCTAAATAAATAAAAAAAAATCTTCTTATTCATATAATTTTTATTTTTATTTTATCCTTTTTAATGTAATTGTTAACTAATTTGATTTACCGTACGTTAAATTAAAAGAAAATTAATTTAATTTTCATATCTAATTTATTATAAAATATTATGTTTATTTTTAGTGAGCCAATCCAACTCGACTCAATTAATTAAAAAAAAATTTTTTTTATTTTTTTTCGATCAAAACTAAATTATAATTATAATTAAAATCTAAATAAATTTTAATACAATGCAAACCAAAATAAAAAAAGTATAAATTATTTATACGTTAGCTAAAAAAAATAACCTAACACAACCCAAATATAAAGCTCAACTTAATAAAAAATACTTGTGTGATCCTTTCATTTGCAGGTTGGTCCAACCCGGCTCATCACGGGTTCAACCCGGGTGAGCTGGATTCTAAATGAGCTGGGTTTCAAATAAATCGGGTCAAAAATTAACCCGTATTAAAATTTATAAAAAAATTTTAACCCAATCCAACTTGAACCAATGATGAGTCGGGTTGACTCACTGATTCTAATCCATTTTGACTATTTAGACGTATAAAATATTTTCTACATTACATACATAATTCTAGGTTAATTAATGGATCATATTACTTTTGACACTTTAATTTTTTCTCTTACATTCAACTTACAATTTCCTATGATATTATTTTATTATAATATTCCGTTTATATTTACTTTTATTACATTATTACATTAAGTATAATATTTTATTATAAAACCAATTGTCAAGTGTACGTTGGTTTAAAAGTGAATGTCAAGCAATACTTTTCCTTAATTATAATATATCCTTTACAAAGATAATAATTTATATTATTTAAAAAGAAATTAATGAAATGTTTCACAATTTAATTTACGAGCGAAAAACATAATTAACTTTTAAAAAATATCATTCCATAACACTGTAATCTTATTTTCATTCACAGTGTTTTTTTATTGATATATTATATCCATAAATTGAAAATCAACAAATTTGTACTAATACGATACATCAATACAATGAATTATATTCATTTACTTGATCTCTTCTCACATCACATTCACATTTCTCTTTTTCTACCAGGTGTCCATTGGCATGCAAGACAACACTTTTCACACGACACATTTCTAACAACATAGAATATTATTAGAAAAAGAAAACCAAAAGATCTATCATAAGTTATCTTAAATTTTTTAATTAACCTTCTCTTATAATATTTTTCAAGTAAGAAAAAAAAAATCAAAGACTCAAATCTCAGCAAAGGCAAATAACTTGGTGAGGCCAAATGTTAGAGTCATAGCCATCCAACCTCCGATGAGCACTCTAAGGCAAGATTTTGTGATCGGAGTTTTTCCGAGCACCGCTCCTAACCAACCAAACACCACCAACGTGATGCTAGCCACAGCAACAACAACACCAAGTCTTATTTTATGGTTCCTTATGAATGCAGCAGATAGCAGTGGCACCACTGCACCCACAGAAAATGCTAAAGCTGATGCTACAGCAGCATGAAATGGATTCGGCAACTTTTCCCTTTTACCTTCTTCACTCACTCCATCATCATCATCATCATCACCAACAACAACAACCTTGTTTTCTCTCTCTCTTTCGATCTCACCCATTTCTATGTCGTACTGAGTGTACACAGACACAAACTCTCCAATTGCCATGCTGCATGCCCCTGCAATTAACCCCGCAAAACCAGCAAGAACCATGGCTGTTACGTTCTCCTTAACAGCTCCAACACCCATCATCAATGATGCCACCGAGACTAATCCATCGTTCGCTCCCAACACTGCTGCACGCACCCAATTCGCCCTCTCAGAATAATCTATGTTTTTTGCTTCAATTTCTTGCTTTCGTTTTCGCTCCACCCCAATCGCCCCAACACGAATCTCAACATGATTTTCATTACTTTTCTCACCATCAAGGGAAGCCATGAAGGATATATATATATATATATATAAAGTTTTGATTTTGAGAGTTTGTGGATTTACACAGGTTGAAATGCAGCGTATTTATAGAGTAAAGGAAGGAACTTTGAGAATGAAAAGAGAATAGAGGTTGTGTAGAGGCACTAGCTAGTGGTGGTGGCTTTAACTAATGAATTGGGTTCTCGTTTTAGAATTTGTCAGAAAAAATAAAAAAGGTGGATTCATTATTTCTCATATTCCTCTTCATCAACTTAATCAGCAGATAATTCATGTGGTTCAATTAATTAGTTTGGTTTGGTTTGTTATTTTTGAAGTATGAGTTTTAGCCATGTGGGTATTAAGAAAGATGAAAAGAATATATTTTGATAGGAGTAGAGGTATATGCTTGTGAGGTACGGGAACAGTAGAAATATTCTGAGAATTACTAAAAGTGTAAAGTTTGGTTTTGAGAGTTGAGGCATTTTTGCGAATTTCAACGTATAAGCAATTGAAATGACTGATATGAGGTAGGAAAAAACATGTTGTTATCAGTATAACTGCCTAGCTCATAAAAAATAAAATAAAAATAGGTGCCCATGGAGTATTTGATTTTTTCTTTCCTTTAATTTTAGTTCAAAATTGAAAATAGTCCTTCAAATTTTAGATTAATTCAGTCTTTCAATTTTAGAAATGTGTGTAATTAATTTTTTAACTAAATTTTTTAAGTTTATTTGACATTTTAAGTTAAACGAAAATAAGTTAAACGATGTAAACAATTTAAATATTTTCACTCCTTTATTAAAGATGAAAGACTGAATGAGTTTAAAGTCTCGAAATGATCTAATTTCAATTCTCAATAAGAGTTAAGGGACAAAAACATATTTAACCCTTCATTAAATAAGATTTAATTTAATTTAATATTAAATTTGAATTAAATTAAATTAATATTTTGCAATTTGGTTTGAATTGGTTTTAATTTCCGTAAAATATCGAAAGGTGTTTTTTATAAAAATTATTAGAGACATCTTTCAAATTTTTTTGAATTTTTATTATGTTCATATATAATTTTAACTTTCTCTTGTACTTATAAATAAGTTACATCATTTTTTTATTAGAAATTAGATTAATGAAAAAAAGTCTTAAAAATATCTTAAAATATGTTATTTTTAATAAATTTTTTATTAAATTTTAAAATGTTTATTAATGGAATAACTTGACTGTCACTTTTGTCTTTACATTTTTAATGCAGTAGTTAACTTGTTTATTTTCTTTTGGGTGATGATATTTAAACACTATATTTTCTATTCTATGTCTATTCAACATTAACAAAAAGTATTTTTATTTTAAAATATAAAATAAATTATGAGATAAGAAAATTAAAATATTAATATTTTATTAGGTGTAAAAAGTTGCAGAAAGATTGAAAGATTTACGTTTATATTAAAAAAAACTAATTGACCTAAGAATTGGAGGGGATTGAAAATAGAATAAACAAGTTGATGGAAAAACAAAAATAACAACTATATAATCGTTCACCATAAAATTGAGCTATAAAATCCCTTTGAAAAAATTATAAATAAAGTAACAGTCAATATAACAGTTTATTTAATAAGAATCCAATAAAAATATCAAAATTAATTATGTATTTCAATTTAATTAAACCTAAATAAAATTAGTAATTTGTTTTGAATAAAGCTATTTGCTCCGATTCTTTTAAACATTTTGTCATAAACAATAAAATAGAAAACTTTTTTAGTCAAGCACAATAAATAAAAATGGAAAACTTTCTTACTCAAGCACAATAAATAATAAATAAAAATGGAAAATTAAGTTCCTTCCCGCAAAGTTAAAGTGATCTTAAATGACATTTACGTAATCCTTTAATTTTTAAATACTCGTTTATTTATTTTATTACTTAAATTTTTAATAATATATATTTTTTAATTTAAAATAATATATTCATTAAATTTTGAATAAAAAATATACGTAAAAAATAAGTTTTAAAATGTAATATTTTAAAACAAAATCATCAGTAAAAAAAATTGAATAATTGAATTATAATAAAATTGTTCGTATGTTTTTTAAATGTAAATGACAAATAAACTCATTCATATTGTCAAAACTCATTCTCAAGAAAAATCTTTTGTTTTAACCAGGTACACAATATGAAAATTGATAATAGGTATTTTTTCAATTGAGTACGACATATTTGTCTCTTTGCTCCATACCCATTATAGTAAATCTTATATCTTTGTCTTCATTATCTTCTCCATTTAAATTAATAAAGATATATAATTTATTAGTTAATTACATATATAAATATTATTCTTCTAATCTTTAGTTTTATAATATTTTTATTATACATTATTTTCTCCTATTATCTAATTGTTTGAGTTGTTTCTACGAAATTCATTCGGATCTCCGAATACTTTCTCTTTTATCACAACTTTTGTGTTGTTATATAAAAATGATATATTATGAATCACTCTAAATCAACCAATATAGAATTATAACATTTTATAATTTTTATTCTTTTCTAATATCTTTATCTACTATTTTTTTCACATGTATTTGACTTTTAATTTCAAATATTTAATTGAATATACACTTCATTTTTTAAGTAACGTAAAAACTTATCTTTTTCATTGTATTTTATCCTTGGTCTTTGTTTTACTTGAATAACTTTTTGTTAAAATAATTTTTATTATTTTTCAAGAATTCCACTAATTTGATATTTAACTAATTTTCTTATATATAAAAATAATAATAAAACCTAACTTTTTTATCAATTTTTAACAAATTAATGCTTGAGATAAAAAAAAAACAAAAAGGGGAAAGTACAATATTGTAATAAAATAAAAAAATATTTTAAAACTAAACATAAAAGATTAATAATATGTTTGGACAAAATTTATAAGGGATAATTAATTTTTATATAAAATTTGAAATATTTATTTCGAAATATGTTGTTTAGAAAGAGCATTTTAAAAGAAGTTAACTTTTTGAGATTTATTAGAGTAATTTTATTATTTTATATTATAAAATTTTAAATTTTATCTAGAAATATTAAACTATAACTGTTCATTTTTTATATATATATATAGTTATGCGATTTATATTTTAGTTTAATTTCAACCAAGTTTTGCTTTTTACTAGTTGTCGGGATTATGTTTTATTCTATATATGTAGAGATTTCTTGTATGAATGTTATTGGTGTTAAATTTTTTTCACATTCACCAATCAAGGTTTTTTTTGTTTTGTTTATGTTAATGAGGTAAGTGTTTTGTCAACCTTAACTGTAATTATTTTAATTAATACAAAAAATATCAACTGACAATCAATTAAAAGGTTGACCAATGAATAATTTTGACTATCGTCATAATAAAAAAAAAAGCTCTGACTAAATCATCAAAATGATTTTGGACCACCAGTCGGAAATATCTATGTTAATAAATCGTTTTTAATAGATTTTAACTGAAAAATATTTTAAATCAACTTTAAATGAAAAATATGATCTAATAATACTTTTTGAATGGTGAAATATTATTTAAAATTATTATTTTTATTTGATAATAAATCAAATTTCTCTAAATAAAATATTCAGATTAAAACAATTCAAATTTAATATATTTTATTTTCTTAAACTAATGAAACTTTCCTCCTCTTTCATCAAGCAATACCCTTGAATAGAGGGTAGCTAAAAGTTAGTACAAAGTTTGGAGGATTAATGACAAACATTTACTTAGTTGAGATTAAAAAAGAAATTTATGGATATATGAAAATGGTGTTTCATCAAGTTTTTTTTTTTTAATGATGTTTTTTCATCCTTCCTTATTTTTTAAAATGTTTAATTTATTTATTTTTATTTTATATATTTTATTAAAAATAATAAAATAAAACTATTTTTTATCACTTTTCGTACAAACTAATGCTTGAAACAAAGACAAAGCATAAATAAAATGCAATTTTAAAATAAAAAAGGTTAGCTAGAATTGAGTTGTAGAGTGGGGAAGCAGAGTAGCTATAAAGAATGACTTGGTAGAACTTTCTTTAATATTATATTAAACCATTCAGCACAATAAATAAAAATATTACTATAGTATTTTTTTTTATTTGAAGAACAAGTTTTTAGATTTAATTATTTATTTTTTATTCAAACACAAAAATGATTAATTTTTATTTTCTTATTTTGAATATTTGCTGAACATAATACTAAAAAATATTTATTCATCATATACAACTTAATGTTTGAAAAAAAAAACAAAACGTAAATAAAATTATATTTTCAAAATTGTGAATGAAATAAAAAGTTATTTTCAAACTAAACACTACAAAATAAAGTGTATAAATGACCCATTGTTCCTCCTTTCAAAAAATACCTTTAAAGAATATGATACGGAGGCTTTACTAGCGAGCAA
Organism: Vigna unguiculata; assembly: GCF_037176805.1. NCBI lineage: Eukaryota > Viridiplantae > Streptophyta > Magnoliopsida > Fabales > Fabaceae > Vigna > Vigna unguiculata. The sequence continues at coordinate 30,471,299 of NC_140793.1, forward strand.
ATGCTATCATGGTTCATTAGTTGAATTATCCTATTATAAAAGATACTAGTTTTTGTACCCGTGCAATGCACGGGATTTTTTAGATTTTATATATTTGTAATGGTAATGAACAATGAGTGTTATGCAATAATCTATATATAAAAATATGATGTCCTAAAAAAATTGTCAAGTGTAAAAATAGAAAACATAAGATAAATGAATTAAGAACATAATAAAAAAAACATATTGTTGTTGTTTTGAGAAGCATTATTGTTGTATTTTATTTTGTCTTTGGTTGTTTATTTTTTTTTATCTGCAACAACAACACAAAAAAGATTATTGATAGAAATGTTAAGCTATGCTGAAAATATTATTTCTTTAAAAGACAATGATTTTCCTCCAATAGGGAACAGAACATGCAATACTTTGAAAGATAACAATTGAAGAAGAAGCAAAAAGATAAATAAGTTCATGTATGTTTTTACAAACTAATAAGTTAAATTCGAAATCAAAAATAATAAATTACATACCTATAAGAAGATGAAGCATATAATAATATGTTTTTACTATTTAAAGAAGCATATAACATCTCAAAAAACAACATGATGATATAAAAATTTTATATTTTTTATATACTTTAAATTGATAAATAATATTTTTGGTGAATGTCTTAAACTCTAATTATGTGTTTGATTGATACCTCATGATTCATTGAGTTCCACAAATCATGATTGTTATTGTTCATAATAAATAGTCATATTTCAAAATGTAAAATTCTTGGAAGACGAAAAGTTTTTCATTTATTCTTTATATTTTTGACATTTATATTGAAAGACGTAAGTGTTGATTTATAAAGTTTATTCAATGAGCTATGTTGAAATTTAAGAAAATTTTTGAAAACTGTATAAAGCTCTCTTAAAAAGGTAGGTAGATTTTAAAATATTTTCCATTTAAAATTTTAATACAATAAATTCATATGTAACATTGCAATGAGAAACACAAAAAGTTGTTGGTTTCTAATATTTAATGTTATTTAATGGCAAAGACATTCATATGTGAAAAGCCGTCAAAATATATCTTGAAAGTAGGTTGGAAGAAACTGAAAAGTTCTTTGAGATGTTGAAAAAATATAGCTTGGAAGTGGTGTTAGAAAAAACTGGAAAATTGTTTTAATTCTTCTTAACATCTTTATATTTTTTGAAGATTGAAAGTAGATTTTGAAAAATATAAATATATTTTTCAGTAAGCTAGATAAAAAAAACAAAGTCTTAATTTTTAATTTGGTAATTAAATATATTTAAGGTAAGTAAATTTATTTGCATTTATTAATATTGTTATTAATTATTAAGAAACTATTAACCGATCTGATTTTAAGAAAAGTGTAATATGTAATGACTATTTTTAAAATAAATTAATAAAATACATAATTTTTCTGTAGAAGAGGAGAAAATATTAATACTTATATAAAAAATATTTGTTAGTTATAAATCTTTCTTCTACTTTGAACTTTTTAAAAGTCTATGTTATCATTAATGAGACAAATTCATGGAGTCAGAACTTTATTTTAATTTTGTTTGTTCAAAAATTTAAAAACTTGGATTATGCCTTTATAATTTGTATTTATTATAAAAATAAAATGTAGTTTATGATTTGCATTTACTTCACTATAAAAATTCTGAAATAGTAAATATTATCTTATCAAATAAGATTTAATATTATATTTTAAAGTATTCACTCTTTGATGCTACAAAACATTTCAGTCGTGTAATATCCGTAAATTCCACACAAAATCCTAATTAATTTATTATATTATAATTTTTAATTAGATTTATTTTATAAAAATTAGCTACCCTCTCCAAGAAACTTTGTAAAAGTTACTAAAGTTGTTATTTTGTCATTCTTACTTCAAAATATTAATTATGAAGATCACCAATTATGTATATTTTGGGACAATGCACATTAGAATTCAAAAGAGTATTGTTAGCTTTGCAATTGTATATAATTATATATTAGATTAGATACTATTAGAGATTTTGGTCATTCAAAATGACTTTAATTTGAGAAGATTTTTGGACCCGTATAAAACTTTTTCAAGAAGGTATGTAGATTTTTTAAAATATTTTTCATTTAAAATTATAATACAATAAATTCAAATATAACATTGTATTGAGACACTAAAAAAGTTGTTGGTTTCTTCATAATTAATGCTAATAAATTATAAAGATGTGTTGGAAGAGACAAATTTTTATCTTGAAAGTAGTGTTGAAAGAAACTGAAAAGTTGTTTTTATTCTCCTCAACAATTTTTAATTTTTGGAAGATGAAAAATATTTTTTGAAAAATATAAAAAGCATATCTAGCAAGTCAAGTAAAAAAAAATTTTAATTTTTAATTTCGTAAATAAATGTATTTAAAGTAAATAAATTTATTTGCATTTTTTATTAATAACAAATTATTAATTAATCAGATTCACAAAGAGTGTAATATGTAATATTATTTTTAAAAAAATAAAAAATAACTAACTTTGTCTATAAAAAAGGAGAAACTATTAATATTTATATAGAAATATTTGTTAGTTATCATTATGAATTTTTTTAATTTTAAATTATAAATCTTTTTTATACTATAAAATTTTTAAGACGTGGGACAAAGTCCTGGAATGAGGAAGCAAACGAATATATTTCATTCATGGATTTAACTTATTAAACTTTAATAAATATTGATTGAAGCATGAGCTTTATTTCAATTTTGTTTGTTGAAAAATTTAGAAAATTTAGATTTTACCTCGAACAGCCTCTTTTGGTTTTTACTCTGGAAATAGCAACATATAGCTGGCAGTTGAGAAATCTTGACATTGCAATTATGATTTTTTTGAGGAGTGGACACGATGATGAAAGAAAGCTTTAAAAACTTGCACAGTGATCAAGAATCATAATTATTATTCATTAGTGGATTATTTTAATGTTGTAATCTGAATCAGTTTAATAATGAAAATGTGTGGGAGATGAAAGAGCAGTTTACATACTTACAACAATGCTTTAATCATCATTATCTCGAGTAGTGCGAATATTAATGAGTTTGAATATTGATTGACACGTTTCAAATTGACACGGTTTAATGCATTGGAATATACAACGTTTCGTAAGACGAAGAGATTTTAAGTGATTCGTGAGATGCGTTACAATTTTTCATATTTATGTAATATTTATATAAAATTATTAAAATATTAAATATTTAAACTTCACGTTAAATAATTTTGGAATGTGAATGTTATAAAATATAATATTTAATGTTTACGTTAATTTTTTTTTAAATAATAAGTAATATTTAATGTTTACATTTAAATTTTGAATTTAGATGGAATGATAATTAATTTTGATTAATTCTAAATATAATTAAAATTTATTTAGAATACAAATGTGCTATAATTCTGATTTTCATTTTTTTATCAAAGAACTTCATAATTAAAATAATTATAATTACATTGAGAGATAACTATATAACATCAAGAGTGGGTACAAATATAACTACTTAGAAGAAGATGAAGATGAACTGTTTCCTTAGGAAAGCTGAAAAAAAAAAAACAGATCTGGATAAAAAAAATGTGGATGTTACCCAACTTCAACTAAGCTCATTCATCTCACAAAAAAAATTCCAAAACAGAACTAAAACAAAAAATATTACAAAAGAAGCAAAAATACAAAGAGATATGAAGATGAAGATTATCTGGAGCCATGGTGTTGTCTGACAAAAAATCAAAATCTGGGTAAAAAGATGAACTCTTCATTTCAAGCTTGTAAACAAAAAAAATAGCATCAACAAAAAGTGGGTACAAATATAAGAAGAAGAAGATGCAGTTGATCTGTTTCCTTCAAAAAACTGAAAAAAAAAATCTGGATAAAAAAAAAGAAATGTGGACGTTACCCAACTTCTACTGAGCTCATTCATCTGAAAAAAAAAATTCCAAAACAGAACTAAAACAAAAAAATATTACAAAAGAAACAAAAGTACAAAGAGATCTAAGATCTGAAGATGAAGATTAGCTGAAGCCATGGTGTTGTCTGAAAAAATTATAATCTGGGTAAAAATATGAACTCTTCATTTAAGCCTGTAAACAAAAAAAAAATAGCATCAACAGAAAGTAGGTACAAATATAAGAATGAAGATGAAGATGAACTCTTTCCTTCAGAAACTCGAAAAAAAAAACAGATTTGGATAAAAAAAAAGAGATGTGGACGTTACCCAACTTCTACTGAGCTCATTCATATGAAAAAAATACCAAAAAAGAACTAAAACAAAAAAATATTACAAAAGAAGCAAATATACAAAGAGATTTGAAGATGAAGATTATCTGAAGTCATGGTGTTGTCTAAAAAAAATCAAAATTTGGGTGAAAAGATGAACTCTTCATTTCAAGCCTGTAAACAAAAAAAAAATAGCATCAACAAAAAGTGGGTACAAATATAAAAAGAAGATGATGAAAATGAACTGTTTCCTACAGAAACTCGAAAAAAAAATACAGATCTGGATAAAAAAAAGAAGAAATGTGGACGTTACCCAACTTCTACTGAGCTGATTCATCTGAAAAAAAATTCCAAAACAGAACTAAAACAATAAAATATTACAAAAGAAGCAAAAATACAAAGAGATATGAAGATGAAGATTATCTGGAGCCATGGTGTTGTCTGAAAAAATTAAAATTTGGGTAATAAAAAGATGAACTCTTCATTTCAAGCCTGTAAACAAAAAAAATAAATAGCATCAACAGAAAGTGGTTAGAAATATAAGAAGAAGATGATGAAGATGAACTCTTTCCTTCAGAAACTCGAAAAAAAAAACAGATTTGGATAAAAAAGAGAGTTGTGGACTTTACCCAACTTCTACTGAGCTCATTCATCTGAAAAAAAAAATCCAAAAGAGAACTAAAACAAAAAAATATTACAAAAGAAGCAAAAATACAAAGAGATCTGAAGATGAAAATTATCTGAAACCATGGTGTTGTCTGAAGAAAATAAAAATCTGGGTGAAAAGATGAACTCTTAATTTCAAGTCTGTAAGCAAAAAAAAAATAGCATCAATAAAAAGTGGATACAAATATAAGAAGAAGAAGATGAAGATGAACTATTTCCTTCAGAAGCTCGAACAAAAAAAACAGATCTAGATAAAAAAAAAAGAAATGTGGACGTTACCCAACTTCTACTGAGATCATTCATCTGAAAAAAATTCCAAAACACAACTAAAACAAAAAAAATATTACAAAAGAAGCAAAAATACAAAGAGATCTGAAGATGAAGATTATCTGGAACCATGCTGTTGTCTGAAAAAAATCAAAATCTGGGTAAAAAGATGAACTCTTCATTCCAAGCCTGTAAACAAAAAAAAATAGCATCAACAGAAGGTGGGTATAAATATAAGATGATGAAGATGTAGATGAACTCTTTTCTTCAAAAACTCGAAAAAAAAAACAGATCTGGATACAAAAAAGAAGAAATGTGGACGTTACCCAACTTCTACTGAGCTCATTCATATGAAAAAAATCCCAAAACAGAACTAAAACAAAAAAATATTACAAAAGAAGCAAAAATACAAAGAGATCTGAAGATGAAGATTATCTGGAGCCATGGTGTTGTCTAAAAAAATCAAAATCTGGGTAAAAAAGATGAACTCTTCATTTCAAGCCTGTAAAAAAAAATAGCATCAACAGAAAGTGGGTACAAATATAAGAAGAAGATGAAGATGAACTCTTTCCTTCAGAAACTCGAAAAAAAAAAACAGATCTAGATAAAAAAAAAGAAATGTGGACGTTACCCAATTTCTACTGAGCTCATTCATCTGACAAAAATTCTAAAAAAGAACTAAAACAAAAAAATATTACAAAAGAAGCAAAAATACAAAGAGATCTGAAGATGAACATTAGGTGGAGTCCATGCTATTTCGATGGACTGAGAAAGAGCGGAGAAAATCAGAAGAAAGTCCTGCAACAAAGAATGAGAAAGTGAGAATGAGAAGAAGATGAAGCGAGAATGAGAAACGAAAAGTCAGAAAGAGAGAGAAGAGGTTTAAGAGAGAGAATTGAATCTGAAATTTGAGAGTGGAGAGAGAGGAAAAAGAAGCTGTGGGATACGTGGAGAGAAATAATTGATTTTGTTTTTGAATTTTTTTATGAAGTGCCAAAATCATGAGAACATGACACGTAAGTGGTTTTACTTTTTGTAGATAAATTTTTTTGAATTGAAGTGTGTGATATATAGTATTTAATTGAAGAAGTTGCTATTTGTTAGTTCCCATTTGTATATAGTATTAGATTTAGATGATAAGGATAATAACTGATGATTTGATAAAAATAAATTTCATATGAATACGTAATAGCAAATTGTTGGGTTTATTTATATATATATATATATATATGACAACATACACATATAAGATATTGAAAAAATGTTTTTAATCTCTGAAATTTGATCTAAATTTAAAAATGATTTCTGTTTGAAATTTTGATCACTGTTTGGTACATAATTTTTGAAATTATTGTTTTTAGTTCTATTTTTGAACTATTTTTGGACGACGTTAAAAATATATAATAATAATAATAATTTTTGTTAATAATTATATATTATTATTATTATTATTATATTTTTTTAGGGATATATATATATATATATATATATATATATATATATATATATATATATATATATATATATATATATATATATATATATATATGGACTTTTATAGTGTTTAATTTTGTCAATATTATTCAATGTAGCACTTTTGACTCACACTTCAACTATTTTCAATATCAATTTATAAATAAACTATATATATTACTTTTTACTTTATTAAAATTCTAATTATATTTATTTAAATTTCAGTTTTTTTAATTCTTAAAATGAATAGAAAATAATTTAAACGTTGTTATGTTGTTTAGATTATATTTCTAATAAGATAGATGATGATCAAATTTAACCAATCATTCATGAATTGGATAAATATTTTATATTAAGGATTTCTCCTCTTTTGTTCTCTTTTTGGGTGTTTTGTAAATGAGAAGTTTTTGGTGTTTAATATTTTGAGACTTAATAAAAGTTTAATTGGATTTTTAGAAGTATGTAAAAGAAAATTTGTTAACTGGAGTTAATTGTTATATATACTTGATACGATATCGGTATATGTATGATCTTTATGGAAATGATCATGTTCAGGAGTGATTATGAATGAATATGTATAACTTGAATTGTTAAAAATATTTTTTTCATTATAAGAAAGTTATATTATCATAATAGATGATAAAACTATAAAAATATTTGTTTTTAACTACTGCTGGGAAGCAAGACCAACATGGTAACACAAATGATTATGCATGCACTAAATCTCTTATTCACACAAAACCACTAACCTGCATCATTGATTTTGAGATTTGAAAATCTGTGATGTTTCCACAATCCTTTTTTTTTTTTTTTTTATTTCTCCGTGCACTTAACAAATATATAACACAAACCAACCCCTTGACAATGGGACAGTAAGGTACAGGTTCTTTTATATGTACCATACGATTTCTCAAGAAAATCATATAAAGCAATATGAGAGACATTGTTGGTTTGGTTTAGAACATAGTGCAAGAGTTGGTAAAATCATTAAGGAAGGTTACAAGCCACTCGTGCCCATCATTTTGTTCTCAAAATCTGTAATCAAAATTATAAAGAACTCAAATTGTTGTCCAATTGTCATATACCACGAGATCCGGATCTCATCCACAGAAAACCATTTATTTTTTCAATTATATAGCTCCTTACCATTGTGACAAGCCAGATAATGGATATGCTTGAAGCTGAAACAGCACCATTTTTTTTATTGCGAAATCAAGAGGCAATGTGGCAGAAAAGGAGGCAAACTAGGTGATGAGTAATGAAGTTTTCTGATTGCAAACACAGGGAGAACATGCCAGTTATGCAACATAAACCCATTTCAATACTATTTTGGCCTCTATTATGCCACAAATAATGGTGCACAATGTTTGGCACAGATGCGACAAACTCACCTAATGAGTAGAAAACACATGCTACAACCACATGCTCACATTCATCATCACAGGTTAGTTGTTTTTCCTATTTTCTTCACCAATAGGAACGGATCATGGATTGCACCTATATATATGTATAGAGTTAAGGAATTTGTGAGAGCACAAAAACATTGAGCTTACAAAGAACAAAATACAAAAAGAGTAATCATGGCAAACAAATTCCATGTTCGCTCAAACAGTTTCCCTACTGGATCTCATCCTAGCATCACTAGAATAGAGGAGGAGCTTAACAAGCTCAAAACTTGGGAAGACACTTCCACATCCACATCAAACTCAATTGCCACTGGCTTCTCCTTGCTATCAGATTTGCATGTATGTTTGGAAGATATTCTCAACATGGCTTCAACCCAGAAGCTCATTTCTAACCATCAAGGTGAGAAATGCATGCAAGAGCTTCTGGATGGTTCAGTGAGAATTTTGGACATCTGTGACATCACAAGAGACAACATGTTACAAATTAAGGAAAGTGTTCAAGCCCTTCATTCTGCTCTAAGAAGGAGAAAGGGGGATTCAAGCATTGAAAGAATTGTAGCCGAATATAACTTATTCTCTAAGAAGATGAAGAAGAATGCTAAGAAGTTGATCACAACATTGAAGCAGATGGAGAACAAATTTGGAGTGTCCCAAATCTTGGATGAAGATCAACAACTTGTTTCTTTGGTCAGAGTGGTTAGGGAAGTGATTGGAATGAACATGTCTGTCTTCCAATCGCTGTTAGCTTTTTTAACCGTGTCTGCTTCAAAATCAAAGGCAACCAAATGGTTACTGGTAGCAAAATTAATGCAGAAGGGAGTGATAGCATGTGAAGAGAACACAAAAAACTCCAACGAGTTGATGTGTGTGGAAGCATCTTTAAGCAGCCTTGTAAACGAAGGTAGCAATGTTGCAACAATGAAGGCTGCACATGAAAGATTGGAGGCTTTGGAGAATGGAATTGAAATCATAGAAAATGGTTTGGAGAGTGTATTCAGGCGCATGGTTAGAACAAGAGCATGCCTTTTGAATATCATCGCTCAATAGAAACTACACACTCTTCACTCATTATTTTCTCTCCAAATCCTCCATAGCATCCAAGTTTTAGGGATCAACGAGGATTGAAAAATTTTGTCCTATTGTACATGTACACAATTCAATAGTTATATAATGAAATGCAACAAAATGTTATGTATACTCTATATTCGATACACTTTTGTTTCAAGTCACCTTTTTCCTTGACACTCCTGCACCGTTAACAATAAAAGTGCAATGCTCCTTAACACATACTGCAAAACGCAATTGAGACATAATTAATAAGTTTACTTATTTCGTTAATAATATAGAACTCAAAAAATCACTATAAATTAACTTGTAATCAGTGAAAATATACTTCTCTTACACTGACATTAAACATCTGACATATGAACACAAGATTTTACAATAAGAGATTAACAAGTGGTAAATTAATTTATATCTTTTAGGCTTTCACTTTTTTTTAGCATAGTTATAAAATAGGCATAAACCATTCCCAAGTAAATTTTGCAGGTGAAAATGCATTTTTTTTATCGGTACCAGTGTCAAACTTCGAACAAAACCATCGAAGCTGGGTAAAATCAGAAGAGACAAACAAGCACAAATGCCACTCGTGCACACACCAAACTAATCTAATGCTATAATTTTCGAATCATTTGGTTCTTTGAATTGTAATAAGCTTATCTGTCACTTCAATTATTGTACATTTTCTAGTATATCTCATGAGATCAAAATCTCAACCATGCAAAAACAATTTCAATTCATTGCAGTTTTAGCTCCTTCATATTGAGACAACTCAGTGGACATCTCTGAAACAACAAACAGCAACAGTATATTTTATATTTGAAACAGAAAACTAGTTGATGAGTTATGATGTTTTCTGATTACCAACACTCAAAGAACATGCCAGTTATGCAGCAAAAACCTATTTTATTACCACTGTGTCTTACAGAATATCACGATGTTGGGAAGAGGTGTGACAATCTCACCTAATTCAAAGGGAATCCCATGAGAGCACCACATGTTGATTAAGAGAAGGTACTCATCTTTTTCTAGGCATTTATTGAAATCATGGAATGATTAATGAATCGTCAATGGCCACTATATATATAATGAGGTAAAGGACTAAGAATGAGAACACAATTCTGAAAAAAGAACAAACAACAAAAGAGAAAGTAACAACAATGGCAAACATGTACCATGTTCGCTCAAATAGTTTCCCTTCTGTTTCTCACCCCAGCTCCATCAGAATAGAGGAGGAGCTAAGTAAAATGAGGACATGGGAAGCCACATCCACGTCAAATTCTGAGTCAATTGGCACTGGCTTATCCTTGCTTGAAGATTTGTTCATTTGCTTCGAAGATTTTCTCAACATGGCATCAACTCAAAAAGTGATTTCGAACCATCAAGGTCAGAAATGCATGGAAGAGGTGTTGGATGGTTCAGTGAGAGTTTTGGATATCTGTGGCATTACAAGGAACACGGTTTCACAAGTTAAGGAAAATGCTCAAGCCCTTCATTCTGCTCTCAGGAGGAGAAAGGGAGATTCAAGCATTGAAAAAAGCGTGGCTGAGTACAATTTATTCACAAGAAAGATGAAGAGAAGTGCCAAGAAGTTGATCTCATCTTTAAAGCAGATGGAAAGTAAATTTGGATCATCAACAGTGTTGAATCAAGATCAAGATGCTGTGATAAGAGTTCTTAGGGAGGTTATTACGATGAACTTGTCCATCTTTCAAACCATTTTGTCTTACTTGGCTGTGCCAGCTTCAAAAGCAAAGAATACTAAATGGTTGATGGTGGCAAAATTGATGCACAAAAGGGTAACATCATGTGAAGAAAACTCCCAGAATCTGAACGAGTTGCAGTGTGTGGAAGGATCTTTAAGCACCCTTTTAGGCGAAGGTGCTAATGTTTTGAAGGTGCAGGCTTTGCGTGAGGGATTGGAGGGTTTGGAAAATGCCATTGAAAGCATAGAAAATGGTTTGGAGAGAATGTTTAGACGCTTAGTTAGAACAAGAGCTAATCTTTTGAACATAATGACTCCATAGAGAGTGCTCAATCGTAGTTTTGTCTGCAAATTTTGCCTAAAAACTTGTAAATGTGTATGTATATATATACACGATTCAATAGTTACACAAACAAATACAACCAAAAGTTCATGGACTATATTTTGATCTCTTCTTCTTCTTCAAGTTGTCTTTTCTCTGTTAATTGCGAGACCAAGAATTACTTTTAATGTGATGTTCTCTGCCTGAACACTATAGTGAGTGATATTGGTCAAACAACCATGTCCTATAAGCAAGTGAAGTAATTATTTGTCTTTGGAGAAATTTAATAAGAAAACCTTCGATTCACTGTTACTTTTCATCAAGGTTGGAAGCAAGAATACAAACGAGTCAAGTAATCAGAGCTAATATGATCTGATTCATTTATTGAAGAAATCATACTTAAACGTTTTTAAAACCCTATTTAAATAAAAGTAATCCAAATTTTAAGCCTTAAAAAAGTTAATCAACCTAATGAATATATATAGAGAGAGAGAGGGAGAGAGGGAGATTTTAATTTGGGAATCTAATTAGACATTTTAATTTATTTATTTATTTTGTTATTTGTGTCCCTGTTACAGTTCATATGTCAGTTAAATTAAAAGAATTATCATTTTATAGTGTTAGGAATAATATAGATTAAGCCATTTCTAATAAATATATATACATCACCATATGTTAATTGTCATGAAAAAAAATAATCACTACACCAAAAGAAAAAGTTTAAAGTATTTTAGGAATCAATTAAAAATGACAAAATAAAATAATATATATATAACATATTTTAATAATGTAAAAATAAATAATAATATATTTTCAAGTATCATATGACAAAATAGATTTTTAAACAAATTAGGGACTATTAATTAATTGATTATAAATATAAATAATATCTAATTTTAAATTAGGTATGAAAATGCGAAAGAGTATGTACTATGTATTTATTAGGTTGTTTATTTGATAATTTAAAAATTTTATAACTTTATTTAGTCTTTAGTTTCGTAACATATGTAAAACATATCCAAATGTTATTCGATATTCACATTTAATATTTATAATATTATAATTTATTTTTTGTATTTAACAATGAAAAAAATGTATATCTTTTCAACATTGAAATATTTAAATATTATGATGTGATTTATATTTTCTTGTAAAAAATTATTTAATTAATATTAAAAATATTAAAAAGACGAATACATACATGAATATGCTATAATTATTTGTTGACGATGATGAAAATGAAATAAAAATTTCATATTCTTTGAATATAATCAAGAATATAAATTTGTATCATGGAAAGTAAATTTTGAAATAAAATTTATATTATGAATTATCTTTCAAATTTGTATCACATATTATATAATTTAAAAAATAAATTTGTAGTACGGATTAATCATTTAGAACATAAATCTACATGCATTTCATAATGTAAATTCATATTTCGAATTGAACAATCCAAAATGTGTAGAATTAATATTTTTGTGTAATCCAAAATATTTACTATACAATCTGAAATTATAATTTCAACATAGATATAATTGAAATTTTAAAAAATACGGAGGTGCAGAAAGAAAACATGGAGTAGAATAAGAAATTCACCATTGTTTATGTAAAATTTTCTAGCAGCCCATTCTCATAAAAGCCCATCATACATAGATAGGAACTATGTAATGTATGTATTCACCCTATTTAGTTTTCACATTCTCTACATATACTAAAAGTGACCACTTTGTTTAAACTTAAAATAACTATTTAAAATAATTACTTATTTGAGATATAGATAAAACATTTTTGTTAAAATATTATTTTTAAAATAAACAAAAACATACTAGCCCATTAGAATAAAGATAATTCTATAACAAAGATCATTAACCTTCAAAATAAACAACTACTTACACTAAAATTGTATCACTTATAAAATATCTCAAAAGCCAGCGGATTAACATAGTGCAAGAGTAACTCTAAAAGAATTACTTATTATCTTTATTGTTTATTTTATTTTAATATAACAGTTATGGTAACTAATTCGTTTTTCACCATTATATTATATTAAATAAATAAAACAAAATATTAAAAATAAGAAATAATTCTTTAAATTCAGTTTCAAATAGACTTGATCCCTCTCTTTCTATAATATTTATTTACTTTAAATGTATCGCATTATCTATATTTCATCTCATTTTTCTACTATTTTTTTTTTGTTGTGTACAAGTTTATTATACAAAAACAGTTTCTTTCCTCATGTTAGAGGTAAACAAAATTAAATTATCTCCCCTTAAAATTTTATGTAACATATTTTATATTAACATGCATTAATAATTTTTGTCATTTTACTTCAATTAAACAAAACTAGGTTTGATGAAAGATTTTGAGCTTTCATCAAGTGGTTAATTAAGGTTTGAATTTCGTTTTAAAGACACTTTCACGTTAGTGTCTGTCACTATTTGGAAAACAATGTCCCTTTTGAAAGATACATATACACGTGAACACGTTTTAGGTGTAACAACTAATGATGATTATTGCAATCCTTAAAAGGAACTCTATGGAGTGCTGTTCGTGCAATTCAAAATTATGATAATAATTTTTTGTCAATCTTTATAGCCACCACTTAATAACAAAAAGGCAAAAAAGACGTGCCCTCTTGAATCTGAAATTTGTCATATATGTAATATAACTTTGATCATATTGCTCAATGTCATGGATTATGAATTATGATTATACATTAGTCTTACACATAAAATATTTTTGACACCACTTTAACTTCAAAATCTTAATGTATGATTATATATTAGTCTGTCACTATTTTTCATATATGAATTATGATTATATTAGTCTTACATATAAAATATTTTTGACATCACTTTAACTCCAAAATCTTAATGTAATGGTGTTATAGTCTTTATATAGTGTTTAACTTTGTCTATTATATCCAATGTGAAACTTTTTTTTAACTCACATTTGGACTATTCCCGACACAATGCAATTTCATAGAACTTTTCCAAGTTATGTATCAGAACTTTCAAATAGTTTTGAATCATGATTGTTTTTAGAAGAAAAGAAGAAAAGAAAAGGATAGATAGAGAAAATGATGAAATAAATTAGTTTTTTCAAGAAGAAAAATGAGCTTATATATTAAAGTTATAAAAACAATTAATTACTACAACTAATTATAGGCATATATATATATATATATATATATATATATATATATATATATATATATGTTTATGTTTATGAGTTTTATGTTGTGATGTAAAAATACTATTAAAGATGAAATAGAAAAATAGTTTACATACATAAAATGTCATTTGTACATTTTTTTTAATAAATAATAGAATATTACAAGTATTATCAACCAAGTCAATGAATACAAATAATATAATTATCGAAAATAAAATATTGAAAACAAAAAGCTTTTCATTTGATTATGTTATCATGTTTCTTTTTCAACTGTAATAACTACCACTGCTGTTGCTAAATATATTGACAATTTGTGCCCCACACTTAGTACATGATTGGTTTGGTGAACAATTAAAGCAGTTGTCAAATCCTCATTGCTAATCACTGTAGCAATTGATTCAATTTTCAGCCACAATTTATAATTTGGCATCAGATAATAATTGGTTGCTGATAACAAAAATAAAAATAATTGCTCCAATTGGTTGCAAGTGATTCTTTGTGACCAATTTAGCAACCTGGTTATCTCAGGTGCTAATTTAACCAATCATTAAATTAGTTGCTAATTAAATTATTAATTATGATGTGATTAATAGTTCAAATAGTACTAGTTTTGTTAGTTGCAAAACTATTTTTAAATATTAAATCTTTTTTGCTACATTCTTATTTTTCAAATCTTAGAATTTAAATATTAAAAGAGTACAACCAAAATCATCATTACACATGTATTATGCTAATATAAAAAAAATTTCTATCGTTCAACAAAATCAGTCTATTACAATTAATAATGTTGTTATTTGATAATGAATCGCAAATGGGATAAACACGTGTTAAGAATTTAAGTGTGAGTTTAAGTCTTAAATTGGATAGAAATGAGAGAAAGTAGAGCATTATATAAAGATAAAGATCCATAAACTCATTGTCTTATGTGATTGAATTCAGGTTTCATTGATGTTTGTATCTCTCCAATAAAACCCTTTCTATAAACCTAACACGACAGACCTGAGGAGCTTTCTCTTACTGGCCTTTCTGGCTCCCTTGACAGACATTACATCTCATGAATTCCTCTTACATTTCAAAAATCTTAATTTCAAATCTACCCATTTTCACTTTTAAATTTTTTAAAAGAAACAACTTACCTTTAAATTTACACAAATTTATTTATTCACTCCCCTTAAATCCATCTATTCTACTCTTAGATTCTTAAGAATAAGTATAAATAAATAAATATAAATTGTATTGAGAAAAAGTCATCTTACAAATTTGATGTTTTAGCCAAGACAATGAATGTTGTTGAGTGATTCGCCCAGAGAATTCTCACACAAGTGGAGGCTGCCATGGTTGTACTGTGTAGAACCTCTTCCCGCATGGGCCCTTCTTATGCATGATTTTGTATGGAAGTTGAGTGACTCTGCATGAGGGACGGTGAGATAAAAAAAAGACATGAGAGCCAATTTGAGAGGTCCACCTTACACCCTTTCTTACACTTACATACACCATTTAAAACACGACAAGACCTCACAACAACATCCCAAATGAATTTGGATTCTCCCCTAAATTTTTTTTTTTTGTTTTTCTATTATATCTTTGTAATATACTGATTATCACTAAATTTGATATTTTAAAATATATTAAAAAAATATTTAAAATGTCAACACAATATACTTTTAATACTAAACAAAGAACAACACAAAAAAACCATATGAGAAAACCACACGTACATGCTTTCTTATATATATCATCACAACCACAAAATGTCTTGACATTCGTAAGAACAACAACTATGGCTTCTACCTTTTCACCAAAACATTCTCATGGCTATGCCATTCGATCCATAAGCTTGCCAACAAGATCACACCCAAACACGGTTCGAATCGAAGAAGAGCTTAACAAGCTCAAATCATGGGAGGTTTCATCTACCTCTGAAGCGGAGAGAATTTTCTTCGGTCTCTCAGGCCTTGCAGAGTTGTACAAGTGGATGGAAGATCTTCTGAAATTGCCACTCACCCAACAAGCACTCTCTCTTCATCACAACCAAAAATGGGTCGATGAGTTGCTGGATTGTCCACTCAGATTCTTGGACATTCTGGGAGAAACAAGGGATGCCATGATGCTGATGAAGGGAAACGTTAGAGACCTTCAATCAGCACTCAGAAGGAGAAAAGTTGGAGACTTTGTGATCGAAAACCATGTTTCTTCGTATTGGAGTCTCAGAAGAAACACAAGGAAACAATGTACGAAATCTCTTGTTTTGTTGAAGCACAGTGAAGGGTCATCATCATCATTTCCTTTGGATCTGAATCATCATCTTTCAGCAGTTGTGAGGGTTGTAAGAGAAGCTAGCTTCATCACCAGCTGCATCTTTCAGTCACTTGTGTCGTTTCTTTCTTCGCCGATCTTAAGGTCGAAGGTGAATAACAAGTGGACATTTGTGTCGAGAGTGATGAGAAAAGGAACACTTGTTCAGAATGTGAATGAATTGGAAAAAGTGGACTTGGCACTTTGCAGAATGGTGATGGATAATGCAGATAAAGATTTTGAAGCAGAGAATATTCAATGTGCGAATAAAGAGCTTGAGGCTGTGGTGGTAGTCATTGAAGGGCTTGAAAATGGATTGGATTGCTTGTTTAAACGCCTTATTAACACTCGAGTGTCTTTTCTCAATATAGTGTCTAACTAAGGTAGAATATGATACACATGTAGATTTCACAATTTCTCAGAGGATCATAAACAAGTTAACCTTATTGACTTTTTTTTTATCAGCAATTTCAATTTTCTTTTTCTGTTTTCTTCCCTCTCTTTTACCTTTACATTGAGCATTCTTCAGCATATTATATTTCTTGTAATTTAAACAAGAACCATGTAAGTGGTGGTGTTACTTTTCTGACAGGATTAAGAGGAATAGAGAAGTGTATCAGCATGTCATTAAACTTAAATCAATTTTACAAATCGAGTTACATATAGAATAAATCAGAAGTTTTGTACTCATTTATCTTATATAATGAAGATTAACGTATAAACGATGAATCATGTTAAGACTTTCCAAATAAACACTTAAAAGAAGTCATTAGTGTTTTTATAGAATAAGGTCTCTTCAAGATAAAACTGCATGAATGATGATACTATAAAACTTAAGGAAATCCCTATCATTATCCAGTGTTTATATCATCATTTTTAAATTTGGATACCGTCTATTTATCTATCATGTGTATATATTTTTTAAACCTGAGTTTAATCTAGCTTAAAATAATCAATAGATCATATAATCATGCAAATTTTTCTTTATTTTCTGAAGAACAATATTTAAAAAAGTAAGAAAATTTAAAACATAATAAATTACCGTATTAAAAATGGACAAACACAACAAGTACACAAAGTTTGAATATTTTCCCAGAATAACAAAAATGAAAAAAAAAATCTGTATATTCTAAAATAATTAAGCGATAAAAAATCTTTATACCCTAGAATAAGAATTTTTTTTATTAAAGTCATGAACATTTATACCATTAGGTTGAGCTATCATTCTATTAACCACTATAGACAATCACTCTCTCTCTCTCTCTCTCTCCAAAAGACATAATAATTTAATCTTTAAAAATATCTTAGGAAAAACAATATAATAACTAACTTCATTCAGATATACTGAATTTATCAAGAAAATATAAAATTTGTGTTTTATAAATTAAACAAGTTGATTGAATGTAATAAAGTACATACTAACAATAACTTTATTTTATTTAATGGAAAATTATTATTATTATTATTATTATTATTATTATTATTATTATTATTATTATTATATATATATATATATATACATTTATTAATTTTATAATAAGTATCTCAACTTTGTATTATTAAATAACATATAAAATTGTGGTGTCCATTCAACTTATCTTTATTTTTTTATTTTAATTCCTGTAATCTTTTTTTTTTCATATGTTATATAACTGACATTTATATTAAATAAATCAATACAATTTAAGTAGAGGTGAAAATTTGAATCAATATGCTAAGAGTTACCCATAACTTCATATGTCCAAAACTTAAAATTTCAAATTTACTTTCTTTTATTATAAAATCTACTATTAATATTTATAGTTATATATAATATGATTGTATATAAAATATATAATCAAATAATATATCAGTCAAAAAAATCTTTTTAAAATATTTAAACATGATTTTTTGATAAAAAGGTCACGTAGAGAAGTCATTTTTGTTTGAAAATTTTTATATCTACAACTTCGTTTTTTTTTTACATCATTCTAATATCTAATAAAAAATAATATTTGTATCTTTTTTAGGTTGATATTCATCCTAAAAAATAATATTTTAAACTAAAAATAAGATGTTTGTGCATCATATTTTTTTTTTATTAATTTCCACCATCACCCTATCACCCATCACCCTAATTTGGACCCACAAATTACATAATTATTCTACTTACAATAGTACACAACTGCAAAACTTAAACCATTCGATCTATTTCAACTGTGGAATGAGCACTTAAAGTATGCTATTATACACCTACAAACCTACAATTATTAGAACAGGAGCCTTGAAGTTAAGATGGGATGTATGACAAAGTTTTGGACCTAAAGCTAGTGGTTACTCAACCACATATTCTAGAAAACTATGGTTTTTAGCAACAATTATAGAACAAGTGCAAGAGTGCTAGCTGAGGAAAATGGGAAAGGAATAGTGCATTTAATGAATAAGGAGTGTTTAATATCATATATTTTTATGAATAAGGGACCAAATAGACTCAAATATGCCTCAGTTAGGTCAAGACCCATTCATGTTGGATGCTGTAGGAATACATATCTATTATAATTAGTGATTAGTGATATATCACTTTATTTTTCACACTCTCAGATATCACAATTTCAATCAGCACAGTACTGAAAGTGTTAGTAAGCATAAAAATCGGGATTCATAATATGTTTCTACAGCAAAAATGTATATTTTACTGTTTTCTCATATTATGTTTCAACCTTCTACAGTCATCTTCAGAAAAAACAAAAGATAAATTAAAAATAAAATGATATATTTTATAATTATCGACAAAAATAGATACAAAATGAAACAATATTTTCTTTAAATCATTCATGCCCATTTCTCTACTATTTTCTATTTTCTATCTACTTCTACTTCTTTATAATAAAAAGGGACACTAGGTTACATGATAAAAATTTAATCAACAAATATATACCGATGTTTACCCTCGTATGTAACTAAGAATGTCAGAAATCATTCGTCGGAGTAATTCTCCTCACTGTCTTCCTCGTATATGTGATATTCTTCGTCGCTATCATTTGTTAGTAGCAGGTTGGCACCATCAACTTCATTATGCGGAAAGCTACCAAAAAGTTCCTGTAAATGAGTCCTTGAAAAATTCTCATTGTTGGTATCTGAACATTGTAAGGGAGTCCAAAAAGTGTCAGTTGAGAGCCTTGATGAAACCTAACTTACACGATAAAAATCTATCTTCTCTTAACACGTACCAATCTAATAGCTTAACAATGAGAAACATAAACTTCTATGTGCAAAATTTTAAAAAGCATAATTGCGGTAGTATGTATGAATTATATAATTATCAACTTTTAGTTCTTTAATTAATTAAATTTAGAGTTGAAATAGAAAAGGATACACGACTGAGACTGCAGAGGAATTTGAATATCTCCAGCCTACACGTATCAACAACATAAAAAAATATATATTCAGTTTAAAAGTCATTACTAACCTAATCTAATGACAAAGCACAAAAGCATAAAATAGATAGAAAAAAAAAATCACCAGATCGAGTTCTTCTTCCCATTCTTCTTCACTATCGTTACCCTCAGCTGCCTCCTCTTCATCTTCAGCATTATCAAGTTCTTCATGCTCTTCCAAAGCTGTGTCCATGACACAAATTTTTTCATTGATATTTTCTTAATCAAATGTTATTCAACAGATCAGAAAAGAGTAATTTTTACTTGAATATATTA
Source organism: Vigna unguiculata (assembly GCF_037176805.1). Classification (NCBI taxonomy): domain Eukaryota; kingdom Viridiplantae; phylum Streptophyta; class Magnoliopsida; order Fabales; family Fabaceae; genus Vigna; species Vigna unguiculata. Next base: position 30,491,586 of record NC_140793.1, read on the forward strand.
AACTATTGTTTTACAAGGACAACAAATCTTCTAATTAGTTCCCATTCATATTAAACAACAAATTAGAAAAACAGAATTTGTTCTAACTACATTAATAAAGTCTGATACAAAACAAATAACCGTTTGAGGAAACAAATTAGAAAACTTTGGCTCGGAATTCTCCCTTTCAAGTTTCAATCATTAAATACTCAATAGAAATGTAGGGGTTTCTTGAGAAATAGAAGTGTAATAACTAATGAAAGGCTAGGAACTAGACAAAGTTTAAAAGGGGATTTAATTATTCTTCTTACATCATATTATTAGATGTGGAATTATTCCGTTGGCTCTATTAATTTACTAAAGCAATAACAATAATAAATATAAAGAACTGTGGGAAAAGAAAAAGAAAAAATAAATAAAAGGAGAACCTAAATTAGGTTGTTGGCATTCTTCTTCGTCGAGCTTCATCGCATGTCTGTAGGTCTCCCTCCTCAACTTTTCAAACTTTAAAGTAGCAGCTCTGAGTAAATTCTCGGCACCAGGCTTGGGAAATACTGATAGGAATCGCACCATAAGACGTTGTCTGATACAATTGATCATGTGTTGTGAGAACCAACCAGTTGCAAACTGCAAGAGTAGCATTTTGGATGCAACTTAGTTAATGAGTTTTCTCATAACTTCAAGCATGATATATTAAATCAAGCATTTTTTTATGTTATCTTTTGTGGCATAAATTACACAACAATTCGACATGCACAAATTTCAGAGTAAACCAATATTATATGGAATAAATTTGCTACTCCTTGACTGCTCAAGCAAAAAGGAAAAATGAGCAATTCCACATCATTCATAGATAACACATAAGGGACCTCTATGCTACGCAATAGAAAAAATATGAAAAACGTAAATGCACAGTAACAGGTAAAGCATGTTTGTCTTTTAAAAGTTGGCGATATCAAGTGTGTCAGCACAAAATGTGTCAGCATAATTAGCGAGATATTAAATAAAACTTCATATAAAGGAAGTACAGTGCAAGTTGATTGGAGTGGAGACTTCTTTATTTCTGATTGAATATAATCATCAACAAGGTCAAAAAACTGCAAGGAAGTCTGGAACTTGTAAGGGAAGACGCGAAAGGCACATATATCCTCCCATTTGTGTTTTGATCTGCATGAAACAATAGCCCTTTCGAATGAAAAACAACTTAAATAGCAAGATAATAACGAATGAGAAAACAACTTATTGTGGCAAAAACCAGATATGTTATATCAACCTAGATGTCAGCAAATAAATTTAATTGTGATTGTAGTAAATTCCAGTGATCTCTTTCTCTTCACTTTTGTGATTCCAAATTACAGTCAACAGCTATGTTAACGCAGAAAGAGATAAAACGAAGAAAAAGACTTACTTATTGGCTAAATGAGCATCACAGTAACTTCGTAATGGGACAGGTACTCGATAATCGATTCTTTGATAACTGCTAAACCAAAAAGCTAAACGTAGTCAACAGATTGAAGATTCAAATTTATTGAACAAAAGTACAGCTAATAAAAATTCACTAAAAAAATGCTTGACTGAATGAAGATTGTGTGTTATTAGACCATGGTACAAAATATATAAATTCATATTTGAAGATTCAATATTATAGGCAAATATCATCCGAAGCTCATGGATAGTTGGTCAATTATGAACCAGAACGGAATCTGAAACCAGATTAACAAATAAACCATCCAGTTTCTTCATATCCGTGTGGGGGACTCCTAAGAAGAGGCATGGAAAAAAAATGATAATTTATAAAAACAATCCTCTCCCTGATATGATATAAAATCTGAAAATAGTACTTGAAAAAGGATTAAAGCTAAATACACCAAAAGTAGCATACATTTAGCTAGAAAGCCAACTCATCTTGGTCTTACCAAAACCTGTGAAGCTCCTAAGAACAACTGATCCTAGTTCAGAGGGTACACCCCTGGAGCACATGTTTCTTACTCCTGTTCTATTTTACTGCTCTGATAGATACCAACAAGTCATTGTTCGTTGCCTCACAAAACTGATAGAGGAAGTCAATGAGGTGGTTGCAGTGATGGCTGTAATTGTGTATCTCAGTGTCAGTTCACTTACAGCTTAAGTGTGACCAAACTAGGATGAACTGCTGTACTGTAGGAACCACCATGATGGCCCTTAAGCAAATTATAAAGTAGTAATAAATTCTAGGTAAAAAGGCTTGAATTAATGCCATGCAAGCACCTAAAGTAAAGGCACAATTTCACACAAAAAAAAAAATAGCCCAAATTGTATGACACGCCTTTTTAAACCTAACATTGTACGATACTGAAAATTCAAAGCTAACCCTCTAAATTAACTGGAAGTTCCAGGTCATACTACCCTACATCTTCCATCAATCATCATTGAGAAAGTTAACCAAAAAGAATTAGGTTAAGCTAGACAGACTCAAAACTCAGGAAATAGGAAACCAAATGGAGTGAAAAATAATAATATAGATTTTCTCATCATTTTGAAAGAATAATACAATATGTTGTCATACTATCAAACACCTTTTTAGTGCAAATGCATGACTAGAATCCAAGACATTATTTAGAAATTATGAAGTAAGTCTCACATGCGAGAATTGGGATCCTTGCGTGGATCATATCCTTTCTTGATCCAGAACCTTAGAAACGGGCCACTGGAAAAGTAATAAGAAATTCTAGATAGAAGCCTGCAAGAAAGAACAGATGGTCACTCGCAATTCAATTGTTACACTTTCCAAAAGCTAATCAGCTGAATTTACTTCAGTCACCTTCTGAGCATGCCATGCGAAAAGCTTAAGCCCTTCTTGTGCAAGCGTTCAGTAAGAGAATCTTTGGACCATATAGGTCGCTCATCAAACATTCCAGATACAACCATCTGTAACTCCCACTGATCTGAGCCTTGTGGTATGTATTCCTCCCAATTCACTTTCTTAGGAATATGTAGGACAGCTAAGGAAACATAGAACCACAAAGTGCAAATTGCACTAAGATCTATTTATTGCAAAAAAATTTCCAAAATTTGATTCAAAAAGCAAAGAAATATCAACAAAGAGAAAACCTATAAAATTTAAAAAAAAAAAATTAATGGGTCCAAATGGGAAAATACACTGAACATACAGCAACAGTGAGATACTAAATAATAGTACTAATTTGCAAGTACTTTGTTGATATCAGCAATGTGCTAAAATTAATCAAGAATGGTTCAAATGTATACTATAGAAGAAATTTAAGAAAAAATAATAATAATCCAAAGGAGCTAAAACGATAAAAATAGGCATAATATAATCCCATAGAGCTTTACAACTTAAATAAGTTTGAAATACGATAATTCTACCAATTGATAAAAGGATATCTTTAATATCAAAATCAAGTGCAAGGACTGGCTCCATCTCCACATCCATCTGCCACATCACAAGAAAAAATTTTCTTAAAAATAATGCATATGACTGATGACAGCAAAGCAAAAAATTACACAGAATTCATTTTAGTTCTTTTCAATGTATATGTCACCTAGTATCAACAGATTTTCATTATGTGATCTTTTTCATTACTGGCCGAAAATAAATGACAAATTAACTACTATCACCATGGGAAAAAACTGTCATTTGATTTCAGTAACGAACTTTTTACCTGAAACAGAACAAGAGTATAAATTTTTCAAAGGAAACTTAGGTCTTTCCTTTTTTTGAAGCTTTACATACCTATTATCTCTCTATTTTTGCTCAAGTCAACGATAATTAATGTTCCTTTAGGTCAAGACCCTAATTTTATTTGGAATTTTAGTTTCACAAGTCACAGAAACTAGAGTGGTAAATTAGCCGGTCAGTACAAACACTTTTGATCTTAGCCTATCAATTTCTCTGCTAATTTATATAGGATGGTTTGGGTTGGATTCTTCTAGTTTGTTTTCTACAAAATCCTTAATTTTAGCTTCTAATGCACTCAACTGCTAACAATTGAAGGTCCCTATTTCATTAAATCACTAACTCTAAATTCAATTCTTTTATATGAATAGTGATTCTTAACAGGACTAGTGACATTCAACTACCATTTAAATATTCATAAGCCTGACACTTATTTGTCCTATGACAAGAACCTTGGGAGAACAACACAAATGCTAGCTGTTACAGTGGAAAATCCCAAGGACTGATAAATCCCATATTTGAATCTCATATGTCCAGAATGGGTCCATGCCCTGTACCTTACAGTTGAATCCTAACATCACACCACACCCTGCAGCCCTAGAAACCACACAGGCAGCAATATACTAATTAGCCCTTTGACCAGTCCTCAGCAAAAACTGTAATGTGTTTGCAGCAGAGAGACATGGCGGAAATCTATAATACCAATTGATAAGAATCTTGGAAGACCACACCACATAAGCTAGCAATTGTAGTTGGAGAGCCCAAAGCCTTATGAACATCACACTACCATTATATACTACCAATGTAGGATTCATGTCTCATACCTTGCAATTAGATCCTAAAATAATTAAATGGGTCTGTGTTGTTGATTTTGTGTTTGTGTGTGTGTGTGTTTGTTTAATGTTATATCAAGTTCGCTAGGTACTTCATTCACCTCTCTCTAAATATATCTAACCCCTTTACTTTAATGCCGTTATTACTATGCCCAGCAAGGAAAAGATATTTACATGTTTATATGTATGAAATGTCAGGATGATAGAAAGTTAAACAGACAACGAATGGGTCAGACTAACTAATAAAAATTTTCAATCAATAGACTCATATGAAGGATTCTGCAGAGAAGTAATTGTGAATCAGAGCCAAAGAGACTCAGACAAGTCATCAACACTTACCAACTGTCACTAATATACTCCTACCTACGAAAATGATTAAATTTTATGTCTATATACTATTAAGAAATTTATCTGAATTATCCTTACCTCGATAAGGTGTTGTTGTATAACTTCCTCTTGTTTCTTTTTTGAGCTCGGTATGGCAGCTGGTCTCAAGCTGAAATAAGAAAATGACTATGTCCCTTCATCGTAAAGTTAATACAAAATAAAATTGCCAGTCAAATCTTTACAAGGGTAACCAACAAAAGTTACAATAAAAAACTTATGATGTAGACAACTAATAGGAAAACCAAGTACAACTGAGAACTTCATTGCCAACTCCCACTCCATCAGTGGAGCGGAAAGACACGAGAAATGAAGATATTTGTTAGAAGTGGGTTTTAATCCTAACTCAACCCCACAAAAAACCGGCTTGTAAGGTGAGGTTTGCACCTCACTTATATATTGTGAATTAGCCTTATCTCTAGTCGATGTGGGACTTCCAACCCACTCCCTCACGCCGAGGTATATTCATCTCGTGCGTGGGATAAGAAATTAGTGGGTAGTCCGTTAACGGCCCGATATTGGGTGGAACAGAATGTCCAAGAAAGTTCGCTAAGATAGACTTTAACTTGGCTCTAATACCATGTTAGAAGTGAGTTTTAATCTCAATCCCTATTTTCTTTATTCTTAAAGATATTAAATGCATCAATTTTAAGAATTTAATGTGTCATAATCTCCGAAGACACCAAACTGCAGAAAAAATGTACAGAACATACAGATATAAATTGGCAAGAAATACAGCCTCGCTGAAAGGTACCACAGAGGCAATACACTATAAATGTACACAAGATGACAAAATAATTTTAAACAAACCAATCCTGAAAACTATAAATGAACTATAAGAGCTAAAACAAAAAAGAATAACAGATAACAAAATAAATATCCTCTCAAGCGAGTCTCCAGAGCTTTCCTCATCATGAAGATTGATAATAATGTCCAGGTCATTTTCTTTGTATTTTCAACAATTATGGTATTGCATGCTGTTCCCTGACTTCTCTCTTAAATTAAGTATCTGATCACTAAACAAGAAATTTCAGAGAAACTTACACTAAATTTTCTGGCACATCTTTTGGAGAAAAAATTGGAGGCACTATAATCATAACATCCTCATGATCCGGATCCATGAAACCACCCTTATCTATGACAGAACACAACACAAGCCACTAACCTTAATAACAGCCATTAATCACACCAAAGACATTAAGTTGGAGTAACAGAAACATTAAAACAAAATATTCACCAAAAAGCGGTTCTTCTAGCTCTGGCCAATTACGCTTCTTCCTCCTGGCAACATCAGCATGGACTGGAATCACATGTTGGTAGTCCGCCATCCCTTCATTATTTTTTTAAATACAAAAATAAAATCAACCATATAACTCGCTTAAGAGATCGCAAAAATCTAATTAAATTCTTTAAAAAAAAGAAAAAATAACACTTTAAAGTGTCGAACCATCAAAAAAATAAGCGTCAGTAACCCGAGCAACGATGTCAGCACAAAGACTTTCCTCTTGCTTCCGCTCACTTTCCGGTTGATTTTCTTGCTCCCCATTTTTCACTCCGGAGCTGCTAGAAGCTTCTTCGGCTTCACGAACACATGGAGACTTTCTCTTCGAAATTTTGAGAAGCAGAGAGTTAGTGGGACGAAGCTCCCCAAATGCAGGGTGTGAATACGGGTCTTCGGGACGGAAACGGAGCTCCAATTTATTTGATTGTGAACTCCGAGCCTAAAACGTCACTCCAAAAGCAAAAATTAACAGAAACTGCAATCAGCATGAAGGAACTAGAAAGATAAAGGCATACAAAATTCACAATTTGAACAAAATGTAAAAGTAATAAGCAACGACATTGATTAATTAATCTAATCATACAACAAAATTAGGGTTAGCAATACCTTGAGAATGCCTTGAATTCCACCAAGAGTATCAACAGCTCGAGAGATAGACGAAGGATACGCAGGATAGTGCACCAAAAATCCTTCAGGTTCGGGTACAACCCCTGAGATTGTTCCATCCTTTATCACTCCCATTGTTAAATTTCCAGCAACATATAATTCAAGTGATGATGCTTTTCTGAAGTAATCGTTACTCTAATTCACAAAAATTATTACTCTTGGTTTCAATTTCAACGAACCAAGAGTGAGTTCAAAAAAGTGTTACTGTACTGCGTTCCTTGTCGTGACCGAACGAACAGTATCAAAGAGGTGCGTGCCTCTGAAATTGGGGTTGGGCTTTTCGCGAACCTATTTGGGCTACCTATTTTTGGGCTTTACGTGCAATTGTTGGGCCCTTATATTTTTTTCTAACAATTGCACCTATAAAACCCAATTTACACCTTCTTAACAATCCTTATTCATGGTACTAACTAACCTCAAACATTCTTGCCAAAAAACCTGATAAGAAATTATGTACTTCAAAAATATACTATAGATGGTTTAGAAAAAAAAATAAAGTACATAATTCTTTAAGGTATTGTGTATTCTACAATCATGTCAAGAATTTATAATTTTATCTTTCAACATTCTTATCTATTTTTTATTTTTTAAATTCTTTTATTTCCATATTTATGTTGTATATAACTAAAAATTGGATTTTATCTAAAATTTTAAAAGGATGAGGGTTGTTACGATCTTATATTTGTAAACAAATATTTAATATTTAATTTTGTTGTTTTCCTTCTTTTTTGCAAATTTTGACGTCTCAACTAATCTTCGTTTTAAACTTCATAACAACTTGATTTTTTCATATATATTGCATTCTTCAATAATTGTTAGATAATATCAACACTTAATCTTTTTGAATATCATTTTGAATATATTAGAAGCAAACGTATGCATAAGGTTGGTTTAAAAAAATTGAAAAAGTGAAGTGTAAGAAGACTTTTGAAGGTGACTTTGAGGTAGGTTCATTTTATTTTATTTTTTTATGTTGGTGCAGTTTGGATTTGGATCTTTCTGGGTTTGTAATTTAATTTTGTACCGATATTTTTTCTGATTCAAATGTACTAAGAATATTTTATAAGTTATTGGTTTGATCATATACTATCATTAAAATATATATTTAAGCTGACAAAAACTATTAACTTTTCTAATATAAAAGAAATTATTTTTTATAGTGAGATTCTATGAAAGTTAAACTAAATTAACAAAAGTCAATGTTGCATGCATTCAATATTTTATACGTCTGCCAACCGTCTTTTACATACCAAATTTATGAGTTGAGTTTCATAAACCGCCAATGTAAAATGAAAGGGAAAGGCAAAATAAATAAATAAATTGCAGTGCCATATAACTAGGGATAGCAAATTAATCGGTCTTCCAAATTCGTTTTCATTTTAAAAAATAAATATGTATTAATTAAGTATAAATATAAGTATTA